>NC_140588.1:1032535935-1033177553 GCF_964204655.1 Triturus cristatus
AGTCCTCTACTTCACGGGATGCAGACGGCGGAGATCTTTGACTTCCTGTGTGTCTGCCACCCCCCCACATCTGAGTCCCACAGAAGAGTGACTTCTCCGGAATGGCCCACCTGCGGGATTCCGGGTTGTCCCAATTAGACTCTGTACTTACCTGGCCCAGTTGGCCGTGGGTTTATATTTTCTCTCTATTCTCTTTTTCTTTCTCTTCTTTTTTTTGTGTGTACTGTTTTCCCTTGGATGTGCCTCTGATGGGGGATGTGATGTTGCAATCCTCTGGGGTGCATTGCGGGGTCTCTCCTGGACTTGTGGGCTCAGTCGGTTCTCTGCTTTTGTCTTTTTCTCATTTACTTTGCTATCTCTCTTGTCTGTATGTCTTCTCTCCTTAGATGCGCGATTTTGGGGGGCTGTCCTCTCTCACTTCTTGGGGGTTCTCTTTCTGAGATCTGCTGGGGTGTGCCTTGCCGGTTTTGGGGGCTGGGCTGTTCTTCTCGCTCTTTCGCTGCAGTGGGTGGTGATTGGGGGGAGCCGGAGGGGCTCAGGACCCGGCTGGGTGGAAGGGGTGCAATGTATTCCCCTTTTTGTATAATGATGAATCCTGTTAAATTCCTCTCTCTTAATGTGAAGGGGTTGAACTCCCCTAACAAGCATTGCCAGATATGGCGTTATTTGCACCAGCATGACCCCAGCGTGGTTTTCCTTCAGGAGACCCACCAGCTCTTCACTGACACCTGCCTTATGTCTCACCCCACGTACCCCATCCAATATTGGGCATGTTCTCCTTCCAAGACTAGCGGGATAGCCATTTTTTTAAAGTGAGGCTGGCGAGAAACGACCCCCGGGTATACAGCTGATGATGGGGGTAGGTTTCTCAAGGTTCACATGCTCTGGGATCGGGGATCTTGCACTTTTGTTAATATATATGCACCTAACCGGAATCAAGATGCATTTTTTTGTTTGCAGCTGGGGGCCCTCCTCCACTTTCTTTCTACCCCTGTCGTCCTTGGAGGCGATTTTAATTTGGTTTGGAACCCTGAGTAGGATTGCACTGCGCAGGCGCATCATGCTGCTGGGGCGATGTCAGTGATGCTGCGGGATGCCATCACTGACTTCGGTCTAGTTGACGCTTGGAGACACTTACACCCGGACTCTCGAGATTACTCTTTCTTCTCTCACGTGCACCGCTTGTATTCGCGTATTGACTATTTTTTCCTTTCGCTTCCCTTGGTCCACATGCTGTGCAGCGCAAAAATCTCTGATATATCTATCTCGGATCATGCACACGTCTTGCTCACACTCCAACCCCCGCATGCTCGTAGAGAACCCCTTCCTCGGTGGAGACTGCCCCCCCCCAGGCCCTCCTAGACTCTGTGGATGTGGCAGACATCCGCAAGGAGATTGAGGCCTTCTTTATCGCTAATTCTCTTTCTGATACCCCGTTGGGACATCTTCAAAGCACTATTCGGGGGTCATCACATCAATATCCATCGCCTGGTCTAGGGAGACGCGTCTGGTTGAATACACCCTTGCTAGGGATATTAAAGCTTTAGAACTCAAGGACCACGTGCATCCGTCCCTTTGCAACAAGCGGCTCCTAGCTGACCTTTGTGGCCAACTGCGCTTACAGCGTACCAATAAGGCGGAGCGGCTTTCAGTCAATCTCAAACTAAAATTCTTCACGGGTGGGGATAAGTTGGGGTATGCCTTCGGGCTCAGACTACCCGATCTCACATCGCTAGGCTCAAGCAACCGGATGGTTCTTGGGCCAACTCGGAGGCGGGCAAGAGTCTTGCACTGGAAGCCTTTTACAGGGATCTCTATGAGCATGGTCCTTGTCCCCCGGACTCTGTCAAGGCTTTCCTCGACTCCTGCCCCTGGGACCCTATTGATCCCTACTTCACGAAGTTACTTGACGATCCTTTTTCCCATGAGGAAATAGCTAAAGCGCTGAAACAGCTTCTGATACGCGAAACACCGGGTCCTGATGGCCAGCCGCTTACTTTCTATCGGGTTTTCTATCCGCAACTACGGGACCATATGCTCCATCTCTTTAATAGCTTCACTGATCACTCAGGCCTCTCTCCCATGATGAATGAGGCAAAAACAGTGCTTATCCCCAAGCCTGGAAAGGATCCGACCTTGCCCGCTTTCCTTCGCCCTATTGCCCTGTTAAACACTGACGTCAAGATATTCACGAAAATCCTGGCGAATCAATTGGAACCACATCTTCCGGGTCTCATTGACCCCGATCAAGTAGGGTTTATCCGTCACCGTCAGGGTGCGGACAATATCCGTCGGATATCCCATCTAGTGGAGAGAGCACAAATCAGAGATATCCCTGCCTGTCTAGTGTCTCTAGATGCCGAAAAGGCGTTTGATCGCATGGACTGGGGCTTTTCTTAGGGCAGCCCTCCAGAAGGTTGGTCTGGGACCTGGGATGACCTCTAAACTGATGGGTCCATATGCGAAGCCCACCACTCGCATTCGGTTTAATGGCTCTCTCACAGCCCCTATTCCTATTCATTGCGGTAACCGACGGGGTGCCCGCTCTCCTCCTTACTATTTGCCCTTGTGGTTGAATCCCTGGCTATTGCTATACGCCGCAATCAAGATATATGGGGTATCCCCATTTGTGGCTATGAACATAAAGCCTCTCTCTTCGCTGATGACCTTCTTCTATCCCTGTCCTCCCCATCGACCTCCCTTCCTGCGGTGGCGACACTCCTGGGGTCATTTGAAGCCACCTCTGGTTTTCAGATCAACCTTGAAAAATCCCATGCCCTCAATCATACATTTTCGGCCCTGGAGGTCCGGGGACCGCGGGACTTGATCCCGGTGCAGTGGACCGATGTTTCGATCTGATATCTGGGCCTGGACCTGACCCCTACACTTGCGTCCTGGACCTCGTCTAATTGGCCCAGATATCGGAAATCCATACGAGAGGAAATGCGTAGATGGGAAGGCCTTCCCCTGGCGTGGTTAGGACGACTCAACACCGTCAAAATGTCGCTTCTTCCCAAAATTCTTCATCTCTTCCAATCTCTTCCCACCCCCATACCACAAGCGGACATTCTGGCCGTGCAGCAAGATTTCAAAAAATTTATATGGGGGAAATCTCGCCCTCGCTTCTCTCACAAGATTCTTATGCTTCCTAGATCCCGGGGGGGTCTTGCCTGTCCCAACTTGTTGGAATACTACTGGGCCTCCCATCTCCGGTTTATATCTGAATGGAAAGCGAGAAACATTGGTTCAACTTCGACCAAGCGGAAGCCTGTAGACCCCTGTGGGACCAAGCCTGGCTCCCGCGTGGGGCCTGTCCCCGCAGCACTTACATAGCTACTCCAACGAGAACGGTCCTGGAGATCTGGGATAGACTGGCAGTGCCTCGGGGCCTAACGAAGTTTTCTTCCCCCAACACACCTCTAACACGTAACCCCCTGTTTCCTCCTGCCTTACAACCTCAGGCTTTGATGCCTGGACTGTGGAGGGCCGACGAGTTATCCAGGATTTCTTTCAGGGCACCGCCCTCCGTACCTTTGAACAGTGCAAACAGACCTTTCGCCTCTCGGAAAGCGCGCGCATGTAATATTATCAGTTGAGGCACTGGCTTAGCTCCCCGACATATGTCCGGGAAGTGACTCGACAGCTCAGCCCCTTTGAATCCTTGGTTCGTAGGTTTGAGGGGTCAAGGGGCCTGATATCCAAAACTTACTCTTTCCTACAGCACTCTCAACAACTCACGCCTCATAGCTAACAGACGTGTTGGGCCTCTGACCTGGTCACTGACATCTCCCCAGAGGGATGTATGTCGTTACAACGCACACTTTTACAACGCATACACTTACAACGCATTTTTTACAACGCAAAATCCATTACAACGCATTGCATTACAACGCATGACACTACAACGCATTTTTAAAAACTACCTTTACAACGCATTCCATTACAACGCATACTACCTTTACAACGCATACCATTACAACGCATAATATTAAATTGCATTTAAGGTAAGTATTAGATAGTATAGGGGTAAAAATTACTTGTCTAACTCCAGGGGGTGCAACAGTAGGGTAAGTGTTGGATAGTATAGGGGTAAAAATTACTATTCTAACTCCAGGGGGTGCAACAGTAGGGTAAGTGTTGGATAGTATAGGGGTAAAAATTACTATTCTAACTCCAGGGGGTGCAACAGTAGGGAAAGTGTTGGATAGTATAGGGGTAAAAATTACTATTCTAACTCCAGGGGGTGCAACAGTAGGGTAAGTGTTGGATAGTATAGGGGTAAAAATTACTATTCTAACTCCAGGGGGTGCAACAGTAGGGTAAGTGTTGGATAGTATAGGGGTAAAAATTACTATTCTAACTCCAGGGGGTGCAACAGTAGGGAAAGTGTTGGATAGTATAGGGGTAAAAATTACTATTCTAACTCCAGGGGGTGCAACAGTAGGGTAAGTGTTGGATAGTATAGGGGTAAAAATTACTATTCTAACTCCAGGGGGTGCAACAGTAGGGAAAGTGTTGGATAGTATAGGGGTAAAAATTACTATTCTAACTCCAGGGGGTGCAACAGTAGGGTAAGTGTTGGATAGTATAGGGGTGAAAATTACTATTCTAACTCCAGGGGGTGCAACAGTAGGGTAAGTGTTGGATAGTATAGGGGTAAAAATTACTATTCTAACTCCAGGGGGTGCAACAGTAGGGTAAGTGTTGGATAGTATAGGGGTAAAAATTACTATTCTAACTCCAGGGGGTGCAACAGTAGGGTACGTGTTGGATAGTATAGGGGTAAAAATTACTATTCTAACTCCAGGGGGTGCAACAGTAGGGTAAGTGTTGGATAGTGTAGTGTAATATTATGCGTTGTAATGGTATGCGTTGTAAAGGTAGTATGCATTGTAATGGAATGCGTTGTAAAGGTAGTTTTTAAAAATGCGTTGTAGTGTCATGCGTTGTAATGGAATGCGTTGTAATGGATTTTGCGTTGTAAAAAATGCGTTGTAAGTGTAGTGCGTTGTAAAAGTTGGTTTGTAAAGGTTGTTTCCCCCCCAGAGGAGTGGGCCCGCTTGTGGAGGGACATCCCTAAGGTCTACCCAGTACACCTCAGCGCGAATCAGCATACGAACTAATGACGCGATGGTACTATACCCCCACTCGCCTCCATCGGATGTTTCCGAACTCCCCTTCGCTTTGCTGGAGGTGCCAGAGTGAGAGAAGAGACTTCCTGCACATCTGGTGGTCTTGCCCTGGTCTCACGTTGTTTTGGAAGGAGGTCCTCAGTCACATTAAAGAGGTGGTCGGTTTCCCGGTTCCCTCTACCCCGTCATTAACGATTTTGGGCATTAAACCCGGAACGCTGAAAGCCATGACTACCGCGGAATGGTATGTGATCCTTCACCTGCTGGGAGCGGCGAGACAGTCCATTGCCTTCTGCCGGAAAAGACCCCATCCTCCTCCCATTGCCGCTTGGGGGCATATCAGCAAGGCGATGCGATAAAATTATTGCCGCTTTAGCGTCCGTTTTCATGCCTTAGCGCCTGTTTCCTGTTTCTCTAATGAGATGCAATGTGGGCGGTTCTCCCCAAAATAACTGGAGAAATGTCGCTAACCGACATTTCTCCAATTATCAAGGTGTACGCTAACATGCAGAGCGATAAGAAAAGTAGCGCTAACCGCGGTTATCGCTGCTTTCCTTACGCCTGCTTTTATTCTGACTTAGCCATGTAATCCAATGGGAGGTGGATTACATGGCTAAATCCACCCTGCCCTATCAGCAAGGTATCGCCGGTCGCAGTGTGATTATTGCTGGATTCCCAGAGATAATCGCACTGTTTTGTGGCTAACGCATGGACTTCTATCGCTTGGGAGATAAGTGTTGCTGATAGCACGCTATCTCCGCGACACAATCCAGCGTTAGCCTGCGATAACTATCCTCACGCTAAGAGCACTGAGCGATAATTATCGCAGGCCCTTGCTGATATGCCCCTTGGTTCCTTCGGTTGTGGGATGTCCTAGCCTTAGAATTACTCATGGCATGGCTTAATCACACGGACACATGCTTCAAGCACATTTGGCAGCCACTTATATGCCACTTCACCAAGACTGAGCACTCCCGCCTGATGCCCCCCAGGCTGCGTGCCCTGCAGCTGTTTGAGGATTCCCTGGAGCCCTTCTCTCGGGGTCGGAAACCAGGATCCCCAGAACAGCCCTCTTGAACTAGCGGGCAGATCTTCTTTCCCCCGAGAACCCCGGCCCCCACCCTGGGCCTTGACTCCCCGCAGCGCATCCAACTTCGACCCCACCACCCCCCGGAGGGAAGCTCCCTTTGCTGGTTTATCCCCTCTCTCTCTGACTTTTCATCTCTTCCGATTTATTTTTCTTTCTTTCTTTTGTTGTGTGTTTTCGTTCTTTTTAAATATGGCAGAGGTTGTTTAGTACTGTCGCAGTGCTAGGTATTTCCTCTTCGTGAGGTGAGGGTTTCATAGTTGCTTGGGCTCAGCTTACTAAGACCATACTGTATTTTATTTTTATTTTAGTTTGAAGGCTTTATATAGCGCGGACCAGATCTCAGAGCGCTTTACAACATAATACAGGAAAAAGGGGAAATAGACAGAGGAGACATAGGCATATACAAACGAAGATAATGTTGCTTATAATATACAAACGGTAACTGTTCCAACATAGCACATATCTACCATCCTGCATCAAATAGATCAAGTGAATTTTGTAAGGAAAATCGATTTAACTTCCTTTTTAAAGGATGCCGCGTGAGGGTTCTGTCTTGTTTTTGGGGGTAAGGCATTCCAAATCCTAGGGGCCATTCCTGAGAAGGAGAGGTTATAAGTTTCCTGTTTTTTAAAGCGTTGTGCTCTCAAAAGAAGGTTATATGAACTCCTGTTAGTTCTGTCGCCGCCCGATAGTACTAGTTTTTCTGCACGGTATTGTGGTGTTTTGTGATGCCGTGCCTTGTGTGTCATACAGGTGATTTTCAAATGGATCCTGGCCTCACAGGGTAGCCAGTTAAGGGCACGTAAGTCCGGGGAGATGTGACTGATTTCTTTTGGAACCTGTGATTAGTCTGGCGGCTGCATTGATTGAGGCTCTTAGTGGGGCTGTCGTTTATCTGGGAAAGCCGCAGAGAGCGACACTCCAATATTCCACTCTGGGGATTACTAGAGTTTGGACTGCCTGTTTAAAGTCATTTGCAGGTATGAAGGGTTTCAATCCTCTTAAGGTGTTCATTTGGAAAGTTGCTCCTTTTGTTGCTGCACTGATGTGTTTCTGCATATTTAGCTTATTGTCTAGAGTTGGCGATTTGGCCGAATCAATCATGAGCGGTTGGCCGTCTAGTGCTGTTAGGTGCTTCATCCATTCCATGATGGTGGTTGTTTAGTTGGGTGGCGCTATTAAGAGGAATTCTGTTTTTAGGGTATTTAATTTTAAATGGTTATTTTGCCAGCCATGTCTGTGTTTTTGGAGCAGAGTTGAGGGACTTGATGTCCTCTAGTGAGTGTACCGTCGGCGTACATGTGATATTGGACCTTTGCAGAGTTGAGAAGCTCTGTGAGTGGTTCCAAGTTGAAGAGTGTCAGGGAGAGGGAGAAACCTTGGGGTACTTCTAAAGTGACAGGCGTATGTTTGGATAAAGATTGATTGGTCTTGAAACTTTGTGTTCTGTTTTGAAGGAAGGAAGTGAACCAGTTGAGAACCGTTCCGGATAGCTCCATTCTATGTTTCAGGAGATCTAAAATCCCTAGCTGTGGTGCTATGCCATCCTTCCAATGGAAGATCGGACTCTGGACTGGCATTTGTATTTCTGTTCCTCCCATATGCTTCTCATTGGCCCAGGACCTTTGGCCCCATGATGGGAGGGTCCCACGCTATATCGCACTTGTTTATCATATTTTGTGGGGAGGGGGCTGCACTGATGTCTCAATGTACAAGCTTAGCCTATGATGCCTCTTCACCATTGTTCTTACTGCGACATGTGCCTTGTATTAGCTTGTTTTCAACAAACAGACATTAAACAAAAAGGAATATCTGTCCGTACCCATTTCCTTACTGACTCTGTATAAGTAGTTCTATAGTGCACCATTCCAAAAATTCAAAATATCTGTTCTGTGTTTGCAATTGCACCGAACGACGGCAGGTGCAGGAATTGTTGTGCACATTTATCAGATAAAAGGAAACAGAACAGTAAAATGCGGCTTTGAAAGTCTGCCGTTGTTGTGCTTGATTGCTCATCCTCGACAGTGAAGTGACCATGAAACAACAAGTTAAGTCAGTCACCTACTTCTGCTTCAACACCCTCTGCATACTCTGCAGAATCTTCAGAAGGATCCCAATCAACACTATAAAGACAGTCACACAGGCCCTTATCACAAGCCGCCTCCACTACAGCAACGCTCTTTATGTCAGCATCTCCACCCAGCTCCTCGGACGACTCCAGACCATACAGAACACTGCAGCCAGACTCATCTTGGAACTCCCCAAATGGACCCACAATACCACCCACCTCAGAAACTTCCACTGGCTCCCCATCCAGAAAAGATGCCGGTTCAAGATCCTCACACATGCCTACTAAGCTCTACATGATCAAGGACCAACCTACATCAAACAGCCACTGCCCATAAGACACCTGCGCTCCTCCTCTCTCGGGGGGCGTTCCTTCTCCTACACCGCCGCCAAGACCTGGAATACCTTGCCTCTCCACCTTCGAACAGCACCCTCCCTGGCGGACTTCTGGAAGAAACTCAAGATCTGGTTCTTCGACAGAGACATGGCACCTTCAGCGCCCAGATACCCCTAGGGGTGATAGTACTGTGCTTTATAAATGCTGATTGATTGATTGATTGATTGAGTGATTGATAGATTGATTGATTGATTGATGCACTATAGCTTAGTACCTTTAGTTCAAACCTCATTGATGTGATAATTCCTGCACATAAGTGGTTTGGACATTTTGCCAAGGTTTTTAATTCCAACCACACAGGGACAAGTGGGGAGTTGCTCCCATACTCCTCTGATACAGAGTGGCTTGAGCCTTTTTCTCCTTCCATACAGATACAAGAGGTTGAGGAGGCTTTACCAATGACTTTATCAGGAAAAACCCCAAGACCTGATGGAGTTCCATTTGAATTTTTTTTTAAGTAAAAGTTTACTCAGGGCCCCACTGCTAACAAACTTGAGAAGGGAAGGTATTGTAGGTTTTTTCCCTTCATCTTGGTTGGAAACACTTATAGTTCAGATTTTTAGAATAGGAGTTTACCCTCTTGTTATCGCTCAATTTCTCTGCTTGACTCTAAGGTGTAAGTCTTGGGGAGAATCCTTCTTCATGGGCTACAAAGTCGGGCAGAGGAAAAAAGGATTCTTTCAGAAGTCCAATATGTATTTCATCCTGTTTGGAGAACAATAGAGCAGTGTCTCAATATCTTCCTGATCATAGGTAAATATACCAAGGCTAAGAAGGACTCTATCCATATGGGTTTTATGGATTTAACGGCATCATTCGGCTCTGTGAATCGGTTCACATTATGGCTGTTATTGGAGGCTACTGGAGTGGAAAAACATCCTAAGGAATTTAAATCTAGACATGTAGCTCAGGGTATGTTATGCCCCTTATGGGGCTTGCAAAGAAAAATTAGCTTTGGGGAAAGAGGTATGGCAGGGGTGTGTCTTGGCAACGTTTTTATTTTCATTTAATTAATGGTTTAAATCAAATTTTGGTAGATGGGAGAAAAGGCCTCCCACAAGTGGGGAGACGGTCAGTTACGGTATGCCATATTGTTATCAAGAACCACAAACGGATTTGGTTCTCCCGTGGCCCCCCCCTCCCTCTCAGGCCTTCTTTTATTGGCCGCCCTTGGGTGGTCGGGTGTGGACTCCCCCGGCTGTGGTTCGACGCCCATTTCAAGTCGTTTCGCCTTGCTTTTTGTTTTTCTTTATTTTTGTTGTTATTTATATTAAAAGTATGTATCCTGACTTCCCTTATGTGCAGTCTGATCTACTGTGATATAGCGGAGCCCCTGTGGGCCAGTCATTGTTTTTGATCTGCTTGTCCACTTTAACTACTAGCGGCCGGCCCTGGTGGTTGTAGGCCTGTGCTTGTAATCTTTTCTCTGCACAATAAAACTTTTTTCAAAAAAAAAAAAAAGAACCACAAACGGGATTCAAATTCTGATTGATTCTTTTACCTTATTTATGAAGAATTTGGACCTAAATATAATCAGAAAAAATATTATGTTATGACTAATGCGCCCAGGAGTACTAAAATGAAAACTCATTTGGGATGGGAGTTTCGGGTGGGATCTCTGCCTTTGAATTCATTCACTAAAAATTGGGCTTCTGGAGTAACCGAATTTTGCCAGTGGTGTCCTGGCCATAAGGAGACTGAGGGTCATCTTTTATTTGCCTGTCCCATGTATCAAGAACCACGTAGAAAATGGATAAAACCTCTGTTCCAACGCCTTACCTGCAGTAGGTCTGCGGAGGCCATCCGGGTATTAAAGACCAATACCTCAGAGTTGTTTGTGGTGAGCACAGCGAAATTTCTTGGCTGGGTTTGGATTATCAGAGCTAAAAAACAGGTAGAAAGGATTGCTCATCTGAATTGTATTTAAAATATTTTATCTAATGATGGATATTGTATAGTGTTTTAAGATGGTTTTATCTACTGTTTTTATACTTTTAAAAAAATATATAGACGGGTTGTCTAAATATAAATGGGATGTTTAACAAGGGTTTTTTAATGTATTGTTTTTATTGTGTGTAAAAAAATACTTGTAAACTAGACAGTATATGGTGATTGTAAAGCATGGTCCAAACTGTATGCGCTGATTTTGCTGTCTTTTATGATTTTATTATCGAAATAAAGACCTTAAAACCAAAAAAACCATTTGATTGATAACTTAAAAGTTGACAGGGTTCATAATTTCACCTACTTGGGTTTGCCATTTGCAGCTACATTAGAATGGAAACACTTATTCACCATCAAAACCCTGCAGATGCTGAGATCTTTTGAAGCAGTTAAGACATTTGCCTCAAAGATAGGAGGTAGACCATCTAGAACCATATTGGAAATCTACAGGATGAAATGTCTGAAAGTGAGCACTTATGAGGCAGGGTTTTGGGGCAGCATCTGATTGGGAAGGCGGGCAGTCCGGCATTGGCCGATGGGCCGGTGCCTAAGGGTCACCTGTGGGCCGTTTTTTGTTAGCTCTATCAACCGGGCCACAGAACCTTACTGTCTCTTCCCTGTCCGGCCACTGTAATGTGGAGCCAGCCTCATAGGCAGGCAGGCTCGGAAGGGGGCGGTTGCAGCAACATCGCTCAGTCAGTATTCTGGCCACTGCAGACTTTAGCTTGGCCCCCGTGGAGCCTTAGAAGTAGTGTCTCACTCCCCTGCTGTGCTGTGAAAGTGAGGCACCTGGCTAGGAGCAGGTTATGTCGCGTTGGGTCATTATCACCTCAACTCCCCTGGAGCAGCAGCAGCACTGCTTCACCCCTCCCCTGCCAGGCTATCGCCCTGAGGCTATAGTGGACTGTGGAGGGGAAAGAGTAAGTGAAGGGGTCCCGCTGGGGGCCTGTTGTTGGCACCTCAGTACCAGAGTCTTTCAGGCATTGGTGAAGGGGGGGTGTAAGTTTGCATAGGCCTCACTGTGAGGCATCTTTCTCGGAGAGAAAACTTGAGAGGATGTAATGTTAGGGTCAGAGCTGCTGAATTTGGAAATAGGTTTGAGTCCCAGCTTCAGCTCAACATCCTGTGATTCTGGACAATGAACTTCTTGCCCAAGGCCTAAAATAAAAATTAATTTGATCTTCTGGAATGGGACGGACTGGAGCTCATATAATCACTGCCCTTGGGCCGAGTTCACGCTAAAACTACAATAAAAAAGAATCTTCTGTTGCTCATGTCTTAAGAGTCTGCAAAGGCTGAAATAAAAATAAATGAGGATTCTTTATGCAATAATAAATATGTCCCTATTCCTTCTTGACATGGCTTTTCTGCCTTTGTTTAGTTTTTAACTATCTGTCATGGATCAATAAATCAGCTTTAGACCACATTTTAAACTCCATTCACCTTATATTTATTGTTTAAAGTACATAATGATCAGAGGAGAAAATACCAGCATTAGGTGATATTCTTCATTTTCCTACAACCAGGACATTAAAAGCCCAGTAATGCTGGTTAAAAAAGGACCAGGTGGAGGGGCGTGTCCTAAATGGCCAAGGTGTAAGACGTGCACCTCAGATCTCCGCCGGCCCGCAGAACCAGTGTTGACTCCACGCCGGACGTTGGTGTCCAGCTGCAGCGGCAGACGCACTCTGAAGGCTGCCGGTGAGAAGGGGAACACCAGGGGCCAGCAGCGGCGACAAGGGAGGGAGAAATCTGCTCAGACGCCCATGGTGAGAGCGGCCTGCGGAGTGAGATGGGCCTTGGCCTGGCACCGCACACGGTGGGGCGTGCCACGGCCTGGCCCGTGGGGTAGTGGATCACGCTTGAGTGGCCTGGTGCTATGGCGGCGGTGGCCCCTCTTTCCGAAAACATCCCAAGTGGTGAGCCGTGACACCGGAGTGCGGGGTCGGAGAAGCAGCCTGCCGGTTGGTGTGGGGTGCCACATACCTGAAGTTGCACCCAAACCTGCACCAGGGGTATGGGGTGGACCCAAGGTGATGCTGCGCTACTGGTCCGGACACCCTGCTTCCCACCAAAGACTGCTCGCGACTGCAGGGGCTGCTGGGACGGCCGCTGGAGCCAGGCCCGAGGCGAGGGCATGGACACCTGGCCTACTGCAGCCCACTGCTGATGGCCGGGCTGCCTCGGTGCCCTGGGTGGTGGTGCAGCATCTGGTCCCCCCCCCATCGGAACCGAAGGCAGCGGACTGTGCGGTTAAACTGGCTGCCGCCCCCAATGGATCCTCATGGGGGAGAGCCACCACGCTAAGCTGAGGCGGGAGGTTCCGATCTCAGCAGAGGTATCAGGCAGGGCTGAGTGAGGCCTACAGGGAAGGGGCACATCAGGGCCCGGCCATTCCCATGCAGGCGATTGTTGGCACATCTGGAGGCCTGACTGGCCCCCACTCCTTCAGCGGCTACATAGTTGAAACCAGAGGTGAGGGCCTGGAGTTGCAGCCTTCTGTGGCCCCTTTGTAGTGGGCCGGCCTACCTCCTGGTGCCTTGTTGCCAGAAGCGATATCCTGGGACTGTGAAGCTCTGCGGTCTCGGTGGCAGCCCAGCCCCACATCGGACCACCTGGTGGAGCCTGTGGGAGGAGTTTGGTCGGGGGAGTGGACCGGTCTGCTCATAGTGGTGAACAGAGCCAAAGTGGAGGTGTCTACACACCGCCAACTGAAAAAGACCCCTCAGTGAGAGACATGCTTGCCCGCTCGAACACCAAGAAGTCTGACACCACACGGGGAGTGGAGAATCAAGGGACTCAACCGTACAGGGCCAGTGGTGAGGACAGGGGCAGAGAGGAGTCCCCAATAACGCAGGCCTTCATGAAATGACTGTTTGGTACCCTTAAGCGTGACATCATCGCAGATATTAAGGGCCTCAGGCAGGAGGTCACTGCCCTTGACCAATGACTGGACTCAGTGGAACAGAATCACGACGCCCAGGAGTATGAGTTGGAGAGTCAGCAGAACGCCAAGCTGCGGTACCAAGTCGAGGACTTAGAAAACAGTTCACAATGCTCCAATATACGAATCAAGGGTGTGCCAGCCCGGGCCATCTCAGGCGAGCTGGAGGACTTTGTGATCCAGCTATTTGTACGTGTGGCACCTGCATTTCGGGATCAGGAAATACTGCTGGACCGGTCACATTGCACAGGGAGACAGGAGACCACACCTGGCCAACCCCAGGACATACTTATTTGCCTACACTACTGTAAGCAAAAGAGAACAATAATGTCCGCGACCAGAGACCTGAGAATTGTTGACTTTGAAGTCCATAAGATCGTGATTTACCAGGACCTATTGAAGAACCGGGATATAATCCCAGCGGGGCAGGGACACGCCCTAAGTCTTCGGGTTCTTTCCTGTCCTGGAGTACAGAGACACGGGACTCTTCTTGGTGACGTCAAAGATCGTATTTATTAGCTGCAGCCAGTAGCAGAGATCCCAGAAGTACAACACGGTGTATGTTCTCAGGAGACTGCTCAACTCTATTGAGCAGAGCACAGTCTTATATATCAAAAATCACATTCCTGGCTAGCATCCATTACTTCAAACTTGACCAATCAGAGAATGACATTGCAAAGGTATCCCATAACGACAAACCCACTTTCAGTTTGTCCAGCCCACTAGAAATGACAAGGCAAAATCCAGCATTCTTGTTCGAACAGGTCGGTCGGACCTCAACCCCAATCGATAACTAGGCCATAAAGGAAAGAGCAGAGGTAGATGAGAAGCAAGATAGAAGGGTGTGTGCATGTACCATAAAATCAGCAATGCCCTGTTCTCTGATCTCTATCTGACCAGCTGCCTAATGAGGCACTGGCTCAACAAGTTCAGCCTCGGGCAACAGGGCCAGTTCACTCAGGTTACACAGGAGTCAACACGAACTCAAGCTAAGGTGCATGCGTCCCCAGAGACTTGTTTGGCCACAGTCATCCTGGAGTTATCAGCCTATGTGAGGGCAACCACAAAATGTCTGCTATGCACAGAATGAAACCCAGGGGTTCAGACTAGATCGTCAAATGTACCATGAATCCATTGGAGAAACTTGACGAAAACACTCATGCATACCGCACTTGTCATTTGCGGTCGCTGATACCAAAATCGTCATGATACAACAACCTGGATTGAACGGGTTCAGGATTCACGGAACCACAGACCCTCCTTTTGCCCTTACTTAGGCAATAACCTAAATTCACGTCAATCTGAATCCAGGTCTATGCTCATCAGATCATCAAGATGTTGCTGTAGCATCATCCTAGAACTTGGTAACTCTCTCTGGACAGGTCTCCTTGAACATGAAGTAGCGCAGAGGCCACATATAACAGGGGCACACTGCACACAAAGACAGAACAGGAAAAGGATAGCTAATATCATTCCGATGACCATCAGAATCTTCCATCCCCAGGTGGATAACAATCCCCAGAACCATCCCATTAACGACCAATCTCCTTCGTCCACATGTATAGACTCGGAGATCTTTTGCAGCTTGGAAATGGCTTGGAAAACTGTCGGAGCGTTGTCTGGAATGAAAACGCAGCAGCTCGATTGGATCAATTTACATACCCCACCTCTATCTGCAAGTATGACATCTAACGCAACTCTGTTCTGAAGAGTCATAAGGCGATCCGACTGGAGCTCAGCAGTCAAGTTACTAAGGGCACCGGCAGTTTCGACTATGGTGGATTCAACCACTCTCGTCAATTGCCGTACGTTCCTGCTGTTGACCATAGGTCCCCAAAACGGCGGAGAACCCGTCAAGAAATCTCCCAATTCTTGTCCTGCGGTATCTTCCTTACTGAAGACACCTCTAGCAACTCTCATCTTGTGATAATCTGCCGCAGCTGTAAACGTACGAGGCAACAGGAACGAGACAAAACATGTGCCCGAGAAATCTGGGGGCAACCATGTATACGCTCTGTCATGGCAAACGAAGTAGGTACCCTTAGCTGCTAGAAACGATGGGGAAGTTTGGGATGCAAAAACATACGTCTCAGTGCAAACACTTTTCCCCAACTGAGCTCTCGGATTCTTGCCATTACCTTGCAGACAGTAATGACCCTGATGTGGTACTATCCAGATCGGAGGGGATCTCTTCGCTCGCTGGTTCCCATTCAGACTAACTCCATATCCAGTAACGTTCCATCCAATATACGCTAGCGTCTCATCTCTCGGGATAGTCTCATAGGAATCTATTCCTCTAATCATGTCGACTATACCCTTGACCAGAGCACTATTCTTCTGGTTATCCTTCACAGAACGTAGGGGGTTAATTTCACGGGCATAAATGAACATTGTTCTGTATGCCCACACAGAACCATTATAGCTAAATGGCAGGATCAGGTAAGGAATACCTCTATCGGTAGTATGGGGCATAAGGCCACACACCCAACAATTATTTGTGTTCACTACTAGCTGGTGTTGGTGCAGAAGCTGAACAAAGGAATTATTGGCGAATTCCATTCTCCTAGTGGACTCATGTTCAGGCAGAGGGTGGAAAGAATGAAAAGAAACAGTAGGAGGAGGCATAGGTTGTGTGGTGGGCATGAACGTCATTTGAAAGGAGAATGTCACATATCCAATTAAAGACATCATTAAGCTAAACAGCATAAACAGACATAATATTAAAAAAAATTCCACTCATTAATATACACATTTTGCTCTTGAAACTCATTCTTTTAGCAGGTCTCTCCGTCCCGATAAACTCCATCCTCTAATCGTGCTGCTCGCGGCGGCTGAGTGTTCCCTGCTAAGGAATGCGCCTGTCAGTCCAGGGAACGCCCTAGACCAACCAGAACCGTCGACCTAACGTCTTCGGCTTGCACTCCAAAGACTTGACACCGCGACCCTACAGCTGAACCCGGATGGTGGTTCAAAAACAAAAATCAAAAATAGTTTCTCGGAGGAGAGTTAACCTGAAAAAATAGCAAAGAAAGAACTTAATCGTCCATTTGTCTCGTGGCTCTCGATCGCAAATTATAACGCTTTTTGCCAGGCAATGTCTGTTCTCGAAAAAGTAGATCAGGTTCAACAGTGTTCAAACGGTTCAATGGAGGTCACAGCTCGTCACTTTCGTGCTTAGTGTTTGTTCCAATCAAACGGGCATCGCTGAAAGCAGAAAACGAGGCACGGTCTCAGTCTCAGAATCAGGAAGTCCGTTTTGGACCCGCCGATCATATGGCAGAGGCAAAGGGGCCCTCTTACAATGTATGCCGTGTATCCAGTTCTTTTTACCGTGCACTCGTACTGCTGAAAGGGTTGACAATAACACCAGGTAAGGTCCTAGCCAGCGGGGATGCTCGTTCTTGGTTCGCTGGAAATGTTTCACGAACACCCACGAGCCAGGTTCAATAGCGTGCCCTGGATCTTCAGAAGCCTGTGGCAAAGTATCATGAACCTGTTGATGCAGAATACGTAGTTTAGCCGTCAATTCGTACAAGTAGTCAAGCAATACAGGGTGTTCTATCTCACTAAATTTTGTCGGCCGCGGCACTCCCCAAATATTTGCCGGGCGACCAAACACAATCTCATAAGGACTCAGACTCATTCGCGAATGCACAGTCATTCTTGTGGATAGAAGGGCTAATGGCAAAGCATCGGGCCATTGTAGACCAGAGCTTGCTTGAATTTTGGCGAATTTCAGTTTTAACGTGCCATTGTAGCACTCAACTAGACTAGCTGACTTGGGATGATTTACAGCGTGGAACTTCTGCTGGATTCCTAACCCATCACACACTCTTTTCATTACTTGACCCACAAATTCACTCCCATTGTCACTCCAGACCATTCTCGGCAAACCATACCTAGGGAAAAATTCCTTAATAAGAGCTTTAGCTGTGGACAAGGCAGTATTGTCCTTCAAGGGGTAGGCTTCCACCCATCTAGAAAAAGAGCAAACAACCACTAAAACATATTTCAGGTTGTTGCACCTCTCCATGTGGATGAAATCTAGCTGCAAAGCCTCAAACGGATACGTTGGAGGAGAAAAATGACCAGCTGGAGTTGAAGTTCCCTTACCAGGATTGTACATCAAACAAACCATACAGTTCTTGACCAAATTCTCTGCACACTTAGGAATTCCAGCATTTTGCCATACTGGAGCCAACAACTTACAAATCCCTTTCACACTGATATGCGCCATTCCATGTGCCATCGTAACCACTGGAAGTACATACGCATCAGGCAACAGCCATCGCTGATGCTCTGACAACTCAACCCAACAACCATTCGAGTCCAATTTACCCTTGCTTTCTCTCCATTCATTCAACTCTTTCTCTGTAGCGTCAGCTTGGATGGATTTCACATTCTCAATCGTATCTTCACACATACTTTTATCTGAAACCCATCTCGCCGGACCTGCAACATACATTCGACTCAGCACATCTCTCGCAGTCTCCTTCGCGACCTCGTCTGCAAACGCATTACCACGACCAACATCATCCGTGACTTTCTTATGCGCACTGCATTTCACGATCGCAACTCGCAACGGCAGAGTAAGAGATTCAAGAAGTTCATTCACCAATTGACCATGTTGGATCTTGGTCCCATGCGAAGTCAGAAACCCACGTTCTCTCCACAATCGTCCAAAACTATGAGCAACACTAAATGCATACTGACTGTCAGTATACACAGTCACTCTCTTCCCTTTCGACAACGCACATGCTCTTGTCAATGCAATCAACTCTGCTGCTTGCGCTGAGTTATGTGGGATACGTGCAGCTTCAACAATCGTATGCAAAGTCGTAACAGCATATGCCGCAGTCGTATCACCATTCGGAAGCTTGAAACACGAACCATCAACCCATAAAGTACCATCACATTCTGCAAGAGGAGTGTCCCTAAGGTCTATCCTCCCTTTCGTTTCTTCCTCAGTCCTAAGGAAACAATCATGCTTTTCGGCATCATCTGTCTCAGTTGGAATGGGCAACAACGTGGCTGGATTCAACGTGTTGCATCTCTTTATGTGCACATGACTTGCTAACAAGGTCAATTCGTAACCTGACAACCGAGCACTAGTTAAGTGCTGTGTCTTGGTACAGTTCAACAAGGTATCCACTGCATGTGGAACCATCGCAATCAGTGTATTGTCCATCACTGAACCAGCAGACTGTCGGATTGAAACAGCCGTTCCCGCTGTAGCTCTCAAACAACTCGGCAACGCTCTAGCTACCGGATCCAGAATCGACGAAAAGTAAGCACATGGGCGTTGCCTATCGCCAAACTGTTGAGTCAAAACTGACAATGCACAACCCTCTCTCTCGTGCACATACAACGTGAAAGGCTTACTGTAGTCGGGAGTACCCAACACAGGAGCCGAACACAGCACATCACGCAATTCTGAAAAACTCATCTGACATTCGTCAGACCAAGGAATAGGATTCGGAGTATCCTTAACAGTAAGAGCTATCAAAGGCTTTGCAAACAACGAAAAATTAGGAATCCACTGTCTACAGTATGACGTAATACCCAAAAATGCACACACTTCTCTCTGTGTCGTGGGCACGCTCATGTTCGCAATTGCTTGAATTCTTTCTGGGGTCAATTTTCTTCCCTCCTTCGATAAGAGGTGACCTAAGTAGGTAATTTCTTGTCGACAATATTGCAACTTCGAAAGAGAAACCTTATGATGAAAATCAGACAAGTGACGTAAAAACGACAGAGTAGCCTCTCTACAAATCTCTTCATTGTCAGCAGCAACTAACAGATCGTCAACATACTGAATAAGAGCAGCACCATCAGGTAAAATCAACAAATCAAGTTGCGTCTTCAAAGCTTGGCTATAGATCGATGGACTCTCACAATAGCCTTGAGGAGCGCGTTTAAACCGGAAACTTCGGCCTCCTAAAGAGAAGCCAAAGATATCTCTACTCTCCATGGCAATCGGGATGCTGAAGAAGGCATTCTTCAAATCAATCACCGAAAACCATGTGGCTGTAGCCGGAATCAAAGTCAGTAAAGCGGTGATGTCAGGCACAACAGGAAATTGCGGAACAACGATTTTATTCACCTCGCGAAGATCGATCACAAACCTATATACAGAAGGCTGTGAAGAATCGGTTCTTTACAGAACAGGCAAAACCGGACTATTGCACACATTACCTCTCGTTTCCTCAATGACACCTTTCTCAATCAGATCATAAATGATCGCCAAAAGTGCTCTTTCACCATCACTTGGGATACGATACTGTGGAATACGTGGCAATCTAGCATTCGCCTTTAATGTCACAACATATGGCGAAATCTCCAAGAGACCCACATCATTAGGACCAGTAGCCCAAAGAGTATCAGGGAGAAAGGACAATTCAGCTGGAAGTCGATCTTTGGACAAATACATCGGAGAGATCCCTCTATTCCCCAATGTAAGCTGTACTCCTGAAGGAGAACAATAAAGCGTTGCATGTATTCTCTTCAACAAGTCCAATCCCAACAAGTTCTCACCGCAACCTGTCGTCAAAATGAGGGGTGCTTTGAATTCGTGAGGTCCAACAGAAAGAGACAAAGGACTAGAAATCGGATTACTAACCGGGGCGCCAGAGAAACCTACTGAAATATTCGTTAAGCCAGACAAAGGTGCGCCAGGGAGTTTGGAGTGCATGATAGAACTCTTCGCAGCACCAGTATCCAACAGAAAAGGTTCTGACAGACCTGATGCAATCACCTCAACATAGGGTCCACTCTGATCTACTGCAACTGCGACGACTCCCTCTCTTTGTCTGTGGCTGTCCTAGCAATCATGACCTTCCATAATCTCACCCTCAACATAATAATCGTCCGCATAATACTGAGCCGTCCTACCAGACGCACCACTCTGTTGATCAAAACAATTCATCGAATTCTGTGGGGGCAAGGAACGCGCAATCTGCGGCATACCACGTCCTCTACCACGAGGAGCTTGTCGCGCACCTCGACCTCTCGCACCAGAAACGCCACTCGGGCGTTGTATCAAGCTCGGAAAACTATTCTTAAAGTGGCCTTCTATCCTGCAATATGCACACTGATTAGGGCCTACAGGGAAACGCGGTTGGGAAGACTCGAACATTTGAGAGTTTCTCGGATATTGCTGGGGTTGCCGATAATCATGTTGGGTATTGAAAGGCGGATAGGCTTGCTGCAAAAGAACCTTAGTCTTCAGATCTTTAGTCTTTTTATCCGCTTTCTCTATCTCATCCTTATTTCTATTCTCATAGTATTGGGCAGTAGCCAATATCTGTGCTGGCGAAGAAACAGCCCAAGCACTCTCAGAATCCTTCAATCTATTGCACAACTCGGGAAGCAAATTCTGCACAAACTTGTCAACGAACAACCGTTGACCACCTTCGGTACTCATGTCTTGACCACTATGGTCTACAAATGTCTCTTCAAATCTAGTGAAAAAGTCGGACGCAGTTTCGTCTTTCTTCTGCTTGCATGCAGACAACTTGTCCCAATTGACACGTATAGCAGGCATCAAAGTCTTCATATAATCGATAATTCTACCAGGGAGGTCAACAATCAAATCCTCGGGTTTAGCACCACCTACCTGTCTTTCATCCGCAATTCTAATATTATTCCATGTATCACCTAATTCCTGCGCATGATCCGTATGACGAATCTTACTCCATATAGGCTGTGGAACAACATTCCCAAACAACATATCTATATCGGCCAAATTCATAATACAGGAATTCGCAGTTTGAGATAGCTCCTTATTAAACCCCGTAGGATTTTTACGCGGATCAGGCAAAGTCTGCTTTAAGGCTAAGACTTCTGCACGCTTCCATGGAACATGTACCCAAACTCGCTGGAAATGTGGCAGAACAGGTGGAACAGCTTGCGCATCGCCAGGTCTCCAAACTGGAGGAACCTCACACATCGGATACTGACGCGCCTTTCTCCTAACCGAAGAATCAGGCTCAAATAATGACCTAGAAGGAGACTCACTCCTAAATGACAACAATATCGCGACTGCTTTTTCAACATCGGAACCCACTATAGTTCCTTTCGCAAACTCGGACTGCACACGGGACAACTCGGTCGGAGTCTGTCCCATCTCGCTATCTTCCCATTGTTCACGAAGGAAAGAACACATCATCCCAAATACATATCTTTGTTTCGGCGCTTTCCATTGACGGAAAACATCCATAACACCCTCAAGATCATAGTGCGAAGGATAGGTAACCCATTTACGCGCCAAGTGATCCAATACTGTCCGTTCATCAGAACCAGGCAATTGACTACGCAATTGCTTACACCTCTACAACAGGAGACATACCCACTGAACCCAACAGAGGAGAAAAGAGACTAGCAACCGCATTGGTCATTCTCTGTCGAGCAGAAGGAGAAGGTGACAGGAGAACAGGAGACAACGCAGAATGAGAAGGAACCGGAGTCGGAACAGTAACAGTAGGGACAGACAACACAGATATAGGAGTAGCAGAAAAAGAAGGTAACAAAGTCGGCGGCCCTTGAGAAGGCTACGCCAAAACAGTAGTAGCCAGTGGAAGAAGGGCTGGCTGTTGGGGAACCACTGGAGGCAAAGCAACCGGAGGTTGCGCGACTACAAGTTGTGGAGGTGCGGTAGCATTCTGGGCATAAGGGGGTGGCGAATTTAATAGATGCGACATTAAGGGATCTTTCACAAGATCTTTCTTTTCTTCTTGCTGTGGAGGCGGCAAAGCTGGATAACATTTGTCTACCGCTAATTTACGTTGCCTATGCATCTGTTCGCTTTCTTGTTCTTCCTCATTATCCCTAAACTGTATAGCAGCTTGCACCATAGACATACCTCGTTCACGTTTATTTCGTTTTGCTAGCTTAATTTCCTTCTGTTTGGCTTCTTTTCGCCAAAGGCGGAAAGAGTCAAACATTGCGGGCCGGGCTTTCTTTTTGAAGAGTCTAACCTCTAAATTATCTAAAATGTCTGTGTCATAGCTACCATATTGGGGCCATCTTAGGACACCATCCTTTCTAGTATACCTAATCCATACCTCATTATACGTGATGTGGCCCACGCCGTGTTTTAAATAGAGCTCATAGGTCGGAGTTCCAATCGGAGGCACCGGACACGAGTCCTCCAATCGGGAATCTTTATTACAACCACAACAAAATATCTTTTCAAGTCTGCTAAGACCAGGCATCTTCGCTCACTAGTCTAGCTTCAAACTTCAAGGGAATATCAAAACGATAGCCTCGTGAATACACGAGTCCCTCGGCTTTGGGGCCTGCAGGTACCAAATCAAAGCGATCCCGAAGGATACCAAGACAAACCAAGTCAAACGATCCCGAAGGATACCAAAACAAACCAAGTCAAACGATCCCGAAGGATACCAAAACAAACCAAGTACTGGGAGACGCTCCACGTATACTTAACTGAGATATCGATGACGTCGCCAGAAGACCCGTCTATCGTCTCGCTTTACAAGTCATCAAAAGGGCTCCAAGACAGGGCGACAGTCAGGGCAGCAGTCCTTCGTAGCCGTCGGAAAGTGGGGAACTTCGCAGCAAAGACTTTCGGACCACAACGACATACAGGGGTCGATGAAGTGGTAGGCCTCCCTCCAGAATTTTCACACGAAGCTCCTCACGATCTTCAAGCTTGGACCGGTACCGCTGAAGTCGCTCCAGAGTTGGGCGCCAACTGAAGAACCGGGATATAATCCCAGCGGCGCAGGGGCATGCCCTAAGTCTTCGGGTTCTTTCCTGTCTTGGAGTACAGAGACACGGGACTCTTCTTGGTGACGTCAAAGATCGTATTTATTAGCTGCAGCCAGTAGCAGAGATCCCAGAAGTACAACACGGTGTATGTTCTCAGGAGACTGCTCAACTCTATTGAGCAGAGCACAGTCTTATATACCAAAAATCACATTCCTGGCTAGCATCCATTACTTCAAACTTGACCAATCAGGGAATGACATTGCAAAGGTATCCCATAACGACGAACCCACTTTCAGTTTGTCCAGCCCACTAGAAATGACAAGGCAAAATCCAGCATTCTTGTTCGAACAGGTCGGTCGGACCTCAACCCCAATCGATAACTAGGCCATAAAGGAAAGAGCAGAGGTAGATGAGAAGCAAGATAGAAGGGTGTGTGCATGTACCATAAAATCAGCAATGCCCTGTTCTCTGATCTCTATCTGACCAGCTGCCTAACGAGGCACTGGCTCAACAAGTTCAGCCTCGGGCAACAGGGCCAGTTCACTCAGGTCACACAGGAGTCAACACGAACTCAAGCTAAGGTGCATGCGTCCCCAGAGACTTGTTTGGCCACAGTCATCCTGGAGTTATCAGCCTATGTGAGGGCAACCACAAAATGTCTGCTATGTACAGAATGAAACCCAGGGGTTCAGACTAGATCGTCAAATGTACCATGAATCCATTGGAGAAACTTGACGAAAACACTCATGCATACCGCACTTGTCATTTGCAGTTCGCTGATACCAAAATCGTCATGATACGACAACCTGGATTGAACGGGTTCAGGATTCACGGAACCACACTATCCCTAACAACGTTGCAGCGCCACAGGGCCTTGAAACCGCTAACTGATCTCCTTCGAACCCAGGAGATCTGTTATAAGTGGGGCCACCCTTTCTGCCTGCAATTCACACGGAAGTAGTTTGGTTTGTTCTCACCTTAGCCGATGCACACGCAATACCGGAGATGCCCGACCCACGGCAGACCTCCCCTTCAGGGTCGCAGGTTCATGAGCCATCAGATGAGGGGTGTCAAATAAGGCACTCATCCCGACGGGGGCGAAAAAGCTGAATAAGCCAACTGAGGCCGACAGCCAAGAGGAACGTGCACGACTTCTCCAGCATTTGCAACATGAAGGCGCAGCCAGTGACCATTGACACCTCAGATTAACCTGTTTCCATCTTCACAAGTTGGCTATTGTCCCTTTACACGCGGAGTGCTAGTTACCTCAAGTCTCCAGTCTCGTACTTCACCAACACCAAAGACAAGATTCCGTCGGAGGAGCACGCCGAGATGAACTTTCTTGATCCAATGTACACACCCAGCAGTGACATGGACCCTAAATTTGTGATCAGCACGACTCCCAGGTGGGAGATATTGTTGGGATTGAAGTTCTTGTTGTACTTTGTCTTATATTTTATTTGTATCCCCTCTGTCCCATCTCTCTCACTCCATGAAGTTGACACCTGGTTCCCTCTGTGGGGGGAGAGTGGGGATGGTGGGGTATCCGGGTGGGCAGAGGGCAGGAGGCGATGATATGAGAAATTCTGTCCATACTCAGCTTTAATGTTCGGGCCTTAATTCCCCAGCAAAGCGGTTAGCTGTGCTGTCATTCCTTAAAGACACTAGGTGGGACATATGCATGCAGCTAGAGACCCACCTAGTCCCTCAAGACTGGCGGAGGATGAGCTCCCACTGGTTTGACCGTCAATATTTTTCAACCGGACCTGGCAGGAGGGCGGGGGTGGCCATCTTGCTCGCCACACATTTCACAGGGAAGGTGGAAGGTGTTTTGGTGAACATCCCAGGCTGTCTGCTGGCCCTGCATGTACAGATCCAGGGCGCCAGGTACATGGTGGGTGCTATCTATGCCCCCAATGACAAACAGGAACAGTTTATCAAGGATGCCTTAGGCCGCCTGATCACCACACCGGACAGGGACCTGGTGGTAGAAGGTGACTTTAACATCACAATGGATGGGCAGCATGACAGATCACACCCCCGGGAGGGCCAAGATAGAGGACCCACACCAGGCACCAAAGATTTGCTGACTGAGGCAGACCTCACCGACATTTGGCGGCACATGCACCCCACGGAGGTTGATTACACTTTCTTCTCAGCGTTGTACCAAACATACACACAAATCAACTACTTCCTTACCACACCGGGGATAATGAGGGCCACAGTAATCACGGCTATTGGAGCCACCGCCCTCTTTGATCATTCCCCCATCGTCCTCCGATTCCGCCCCACACTGCGAACCCCAGTCTCCCAGCACTGGCGCCTCAACACAAGACTTCTAGTGGTGGTCAAACGGGGCCACCTCGTTGGCGTTGCCACAAAATACAATAGGGAGCAGCGGGTTAAGCGAATCCAACTGAAGAGCCAGATCAAAGAACTGGAGACAGCACATGCTTACTCGGGTGCAGTGACGGTGAGACGACAATTGATGACAACACATAAACAGTTACGGGCCATAGATGTGGGAAGAGCAGAGTACACCCTACTGTGGCTCTGCCAAAAATAATATGCCGGGGGTATCAAGACAGGACACATGCTAGCGCATCCGGCTAAAAAGCGCAGGTAGTTGACCGGGGGATTCCCGAAATCTGTGGAGCAGATTACTCTGTTTCCAACACGCATGAGGGTATTGCATGTGTATTTGGGGCATTTAATAAAGCGCTCTACACGGCCGAGCTGTTACAAGAATCGTATATTGAGACATCCCTGTCTCGGGTGTATCCTCCTGAGGTGGAGGTACCTGTGTACAGTAACCTAGAGAAGGACATCACAGTACAAGAGGTCCTTACTGCTATGCATAGACTGCAGCATCACAAGGCGCCCGGCCCTGATGGCCATGGTGGAGATTTCTTTAAAACATTTGCATCCCATCTGGCCCCGATACTCACACGCCTATATAACTCCATGAATACACATGGAACACTTACAGACTCAATGTGCGACGCCACTATCACTTTCATCCCCAAACCTTCCTAGGATCCCAAAAGTTGTTCTTCTTATGGCCCAATATGCCTGCTGAACGTGGGCACAAAAATTGTCACCATTGTGTTGGCGCAGAGACTGGCACCATACGTTCAGGGAATAGTCGACCCGGACCAAGCAAGGTTCATTCCGGAGCGCGGGTGTAGTGAGAATACAAAAAGACTATGCTACCTTCTGGACAAAACCCAGCGATCTCAGATACGGGCACTGGTGCTTACGATAGACGCTGAGAAAGCGTTCGACCGAGTACACTGGCAGTACCTATACCGGGTGCTCGAACAGGTGGGTTTTGGTCCCCGACTCAGTGGGTGGGTACGAGCCTGCTATGCAGCTCCCCAGGCCAACATCTTAGTTAGTGGAATACAGTCCCCTCCCTTCCCAATAGATCTAGGAACCAGGCAGGGCTGCCACCAGACCAGCCCCGCCTCCTTTTTGCGCTGTATATGGAGCTACTGGCCGAACGCATAAGGGGCAACGCAAAGGAGACCGGAATTCTGATGGAAGAGAGGGAGCATAAGATCATGTTATACACCAACAATGTCCTCTTAACACTCACAAACCCATCTCACTCACTGTCAACGGAAATTTCAGCATTCGGGCTAGCATCAGGCTTTAAAATTAACCCCCAAAAATCCATGGTCCTGGACCTGACGCTACGGGATCCCGTGCAAACAAGTCTTCGTGAACAGTTCCCATTTCAGTGGATAGAGAACGGGGTCCCGTATCTCGGCCTCCAGATATTTACCACAATTACGGCCACCGCAGACTACAACTATGGAAACCTGCTCACCATGATGCTGACGGAACTCCTTAAATGGAAAACGCAGAACCTTTCTTGGTTGGGGCGCCTGGCTGCCGTCAAAATGACGCTACTCCCCAAGTTGCTCTATGTGATGCAAACCCTGCCGCTTCAACCCCCGGCGCGAGCTCTAGATAAGTAGCAGGCTCTAATTTGGGACATCATATGGGAGGGTAAGAAAGCGAGAATGTCCAGATAATGAGCTTATCTTATGGTGGCGGAGGGTGGACTGGGGGTCCCAAACATTTGCAAATACCACCAGGCAGCCCAACTGCACTACATGGTGGAATGGTTCCGTACACTTACCGAAAAGCACTGGTGCTTTATAGATCAGGCTATAGCTGGGATGCACATCTGGAAGGTATTGTGGTTAACCAAACCCCACAGACATCTCACCAGTCACAAGATCGACAATGGGGGTCACAATTTTCCACCCTGATTATCCCCACAGACCCTCCTAGTAGGTAATCCAGACTATCCCTTGGCAATGGAAGGCACAGGTTTAAGAGCGTGGGAAGAAGCTAACTTTAAAAGAGACCTATTTGATACCGAGGGTCTTATGTTTTTCGTCAAACTAGACATGTTATCCGCCTCCAAACTCGGCTAAATGGCAATATCTAGCTGTAGTGCACTGGGTCACTAGACAGTGCATTTAACCACACGCAGTCAGGCCACTGTTACCTTTAAGAAGTGGCTTATCACGCAGAGTTCTGACAGGAAGTTACTGTCCAACATCTGCACGTTCCTGATACAGCCTGTGCACCCCCTACCTTCCCCTGCCAGAGCCAGATGGGAGAAAGAATGTGAATACTCATTCTCCGACAAAGAGTGGAGTCATATCCTCAACCGAGCACGAACATCCACCTTCAACACAACCAGTAAGGAAATGCTCCTCAAAATAGCCCATTATTGGTACCTCACACCAGCAAGGGTAGCCACTTGGGACTCCAAGGGGGACGGAATGTGCTGGCAACAGTGCGGACAACGGTGTACACTCACCCATCTTCTATGACAGTGCCCCAAGATTGGCCCGTTCTGGACAGAGGTATTAAAGGCCATTGACACCATGGTCAGCACAGACATACCTAAACTCCCCACTTTCATACTACTGGGTCTTCCAATCCACTCATTTACCCATTAAAATCTCCACGGGGCAAAGCTATCACTCTTACACTGGGGGCAGCAAAACAACTCCTGCTGGCCAGGTGGGGGACGGTCAGGATACCATTGCATCAGGATTGGTTGCACAAAGTCTGGGATTTCCTGGGATTGGAGAAACTCTCAGCAGCGACCATGCAGCAACTACCACGGTTTGACAAGACGCGGCAGCCGTGCATAGCGTACTTGGCGGATGAGTTTCACAAACCGACATGCCCCCAGTACCTGCAAGTCTTACGCTTAATGGCCACGGCACCCATCACGCACCCACGTCCTAGTATTATCAATGCCTCAAGAGGGAGAGACCTCTACCCCCGACCCCCAACCGCCCCTCCGGTTTCCTTTTTCTTTTTTCTCTTTCCTTTCCTTCGTACAATTTTAATGAATTGGCAATAGTGTTATGCTCTTAGTTTCTTTCACTTTGCTCTTTTATGTTTTCCTACAGAATATGCATCTGCAAGAAAATCTGCCGGCCACTGGATGCAGGCGGTTCAAGTTGTATTGCTGCAACTTTATAAAATCAATAAAAAAGATTTAAACCAAAAAATGACCAGGTGACAAACATAGCCACATCAGGAGTTGTGGCCTTTAGGACATTTTATTTCACCCCACACACCCAGCCAAAATGTAGTGCTTCTAGCTTTCACCAATGTTTCTGGCTCTATGAGATTTATGAGTTTTTAAATATTTAATTTATCAAACATTTCTCTAAAAATTAACCAAATAAGACTAGCCAAATGCTGTTTTTTAAATGGGTGAAAACCGGGAATGTGGACCACTTTTTAAGGGTTGCCCTGACAGAATTGTGATCCCAATCCGACCCTGTTTTGGGGCTATGCTAAACCCTAACCCCTACAGAAAGTAGATAATTAGTTTTACAGTGGTTTTTGGCAGTCCCAAAATCTACTTCTAATTTTATCCACCATGAGGTGACTGGGAGGCCTTATAGTTCGGATTTTATTAGAAGCCGCCCCATCATGTTATGGCATTCAATCTGGGCTAAAAAGGAAACTGCTTTCTCAAAAGCTGCGTTAAAATGATTTCCTAAATTTGAATAACTCTTTAGGTATCCCATGGCTTAAATACTTGTAGCAAACTTTTATGGAGCTGGGTGCACCTGAATTATTTGAAAATCCAGATGTGATTGTGCTGACTGTGAAGTGCAACATACTGGATAAGCTTTAGAAGTGCTATGAGAGAGAGAGAGCGGATGGCCAAGGTGTTAGTTGAGCACTCTAGTAGAGAAAGATTACTCACCCTTGAACAATTGAACCCTATCTGTTAATTGTTTGAATCCCCTTCCTCCCCCCCCCCGTTTCAATTCTATTTAACCGGATTTAGGCTGAATATTTAGACTTTTCTTTTTGTGTTCCCTGTTGTCAGTTTAAAGATGAAAACATTGCCCTCTTGTCCGTGCTCAATTTGTTAAAATAACTAAGCGCCATGGCCCTCGTCAGGAAGCAACACCAGCTTGCACCACCTATGGCCACTGGTAGTGCTGCTAGTTACAGTACCAACACAACTACTAACCGTGTCACACTCGTATAAGTGTGACAATTCAGACTGTTCGAGGCCCCTGCAGCTCTAACAAGGGTGTGGGAGGAGTTATTAGTTGTTTTTAATGTATATTGAATTAATAAACAACTGTTGTTCTGCTTATCTTTAAATTACACAAACAGTACTACCACGTGACAGCTGTTATAAGTGCCGGTATTGTTAATTAATGCCAGTGCCGAGCACCAGAAAACACCAGCTCAAATTAAGCACTGCCCCTTGTCCTTGTGATAATGTGTCAGCACAAATCACTTTACATGATCTATTTTGTACTTTATATATCTCTGCGGAAAATTTTTTAAATGCCAGTTTTTAAATGTTTTAATATTCTCTCTTACAAGGAGGCATTTCTTTTACTCCCTCAGAGAATTTATGTTCAGCAGTTTTATATATTATTTGAGCATCCTTACATATCACGAAAAGTTATGTGAATGAACTATGATTTATCAAGGAAGCCATCTTCGAGATAATTTTTGTATATCATAATAATTGTGCAAATCACAATATTGTGCTCTATTATTGATATTTTTGTTTTTGTGCCTCGACCGTAGCCGAATAAAGGCTGATTTGACTTGATTTGGTTTGATTTTATCAGCTGACATGTGCAGTAGATCAAATGTCATCCTTTTTTTGTCAAGTCTCTTCCACACGCTCATGATTCTCCTCGCATCAGTTCTCAAAAATCATGTCAGCTACCACACATCCATCAATAACACCAAAATACATGTGACCGTCCCCCCAAAAAACTGAAAATAGATGGGAAGTAAATGAACGCCTCAAACATCTGCACGAAATGGATGAAAACAACTGGGCTGTGGTTGGCCAGCACAAAAAACGGAGCTGCAGCTCACTGGGCCTCAAAAACCTGAGACTCGCCCTCAAGAGAGAGGGAGCCAGTGTGGTCTTGCTGTCTCCTAATGTACCTCTCCAACTCTAATTCAGTCAAAAACAATGGAGTCATTGCAGACACTTCACTCAAGTTCACTCTGTAGCCAAGAATGTGTTCTTTCTCTGCAGAATCTATAGGATACCCATAGTGCCTAATTTGAGCTGGTGGTTGCAGGAGGTGCCCACCGACAGTAAATCTTGGGGACTAGCTCTTATCATATCATAACATACCATAACATAACGTGTATGTGTAAAGCGCACATTCACCTGGGACATCTGAGCGCTGAATAACAGATGTTTATGGTTACCCAACTCTATGGGACTCAGCATTAGTCCTCAGCAATCTGATATCTAGAGCAAAAGAGGAACAACACAAAAGGGAGAAGAAAAGAGGAAGAGAAAGATGGAGAACAGTGACACAGAGAGGAAGGAGGGATGAGGAAAAAACCTGCAAGAGTGGAATAAAGCGGCAGAGAGTGCATGAAGGTGCATTAAAGAGGCATTAGATGGGATTAAGACTTCTTCACAGCGCTGGTCTCGAGCTCCTGATCAAAAATGTGGTCTCTGGCACTTTGTAATTGTATAAATGTAGCACTGGTGCTCCCACTTCACGAACTCTAAATCACCCTGTCCTAGCTGAGAGAAATCAAGTGCTGCAACGGAGTTTGAGAAGTGCTTGACACGAAAACAGCCAGCAACCTTCAAAACAGCAGCACATGTTACGACCAGACTCGTTTTCAACTTGAAAGGCCTCCGTCCCCGCAGCGCGTGCCAGCTCGTGACCTATCATAAGGGAGCGTGTTGATTCTAGGTCTCTCTGCCCTCACGCGGGAGCTCATCAGATGCTGTCAACCCGCCCCCCGCCGTTTCAGCGCGAGCGTGACAAGACTCACAGCGACCGGGGGCTTCGCGTACTGCACTTTAACGACCAGGGTCAACCGCACGGACTTCTGGGAAGCAAGCAGTGCTTCTGGGGTCGTCGCAGGTGTTGATGTGGGACTGAAGGCGCTCTCCCACGCGCTCCGGATCAACGGCACCCTGCATATTTCAAAACCAGTCATAAATGTGTGCAGGCAAACCCCGGCATCATGAGGGCGGCACATGATGACGCTGGAGCCACAACAAAGATATCTGGACACAAAGCTTTGCTGTCAGTAACTGCTAAAGGGACTTTCGCAGCATATTAAAAACAGGGTTCGCGTCTCGTAAATATTAAACTTCTAAAAGACTCCCACAGCCCATGGATTGACAAAAAAAGGATGACATTTGATCTACAGAACATGTCAGCTGATAAAATCAAACCAAATCAAGTCAAATCAGCCTTTATTCGGCTACGGTCGAGGCACAAAAACAAAAATATCAATAATAGAGCACAATATTGTGAAACCAGATTCCCAGATTCCCAGATTCCCAGACCTGAGGCGGAAGCCGGGTTCTGGAGGTACGCTATTCTGTTTTAAAATTGTGTAAATTGCTTTAATTTGTTGAATAAAGAACTTTTAAAAGCTTACCTGACCACTCTATTTCGCCCTCACACCACGCAGCCGATTGAACGCTGCTGCGGTGATTGATTGTTTGCTGTCTTTCAGCGGCCGCCATCGCAGGCGTGCTCGATAGCCACGCCCCCTTGAGGCCACGCCCCCTCCTTCCCCTTTATCATGTGCCTTGGCAGGAAGCGCAGCGGACGAGCGCAGCGGGAGCGCCGTCTGCGCGCCGAAGGCGCGCCTAAGGAGCGCCTAAGGCGCGCCTAAGGCGAGCCCGTCTGCGCCCGTCCGCGCCTGCACGGGCCCAGGGACCAGGCAGAATGAAGAACTCATCAGGTATTCCTCTCTCGATTTGCATTCTCTTCATAATCCCGCTTCTCAACCCCTCGACCCGTCTACACACGCTCGCCTAAAGGCAAGCAATATTCTTTCTCACCATTACATTCAAGAATCGACCCCTATCTTATCTCATGGATCTAAATCTAATAAACCCCCTCCCAAACCCAATCTCCGGACCCTCCGATGTCTCTATCTTAACACCAGATCTCTGGTTAAACATCAACTAGATATATTTATGCTCTTGAAGTCGGACAGTCCTGACATTCTATTTGTCACGGAGACTTGGTTCACTACAGACTCCCTGCCAGATATACTCACGGCCTTACCTTCAGATTATTACATCCTGTCAGCAAATAGGAAATCAGGAAAAGCTGGGGGAGGGGTTGCCGCCATCATTTATAAGAACCATACGTTTACCATCTTACCTCCCCTAGACTTACCAGATACGGAAAACTTAGTCTTCAAATCTGACAACGATACAGGCACCATGGCGCTAGTATTGATCTACCGACCACCTACATCTATGCCCTCCTTCCCAGCTTCCTTGTCTGAGCAAATAGCAGGTCTAGTCGTCGACTATGACAAGGTCATTGTCATAGGGGATTTCAACTACTGGTACAATAACTCGGAAGCTGGATCTCACGCTACAGAACTTTTCGAGCTTCTCTCTAATTTAAACCTCCACCAATACGTCTCGATCCCCACTCATGAAAAGGGACACATCTTAGACCACATCTGGTCTCATAACATCTCTATCTCCTGTCCCATGGCCTCACCATGCATATGGTCTGACCACTATCTATTGCAATTCTCTATCACCACTCAGGGTCACCCTAAAAATCAAGCGCCCCTGGGGGGGTTAGCCAGGAAATGGAGATCCCTAAATCTCCAAGAGTTCCTCTCCACCCTGACCAATTCCATCCCCACCCAGAGACCAGACATCAATCTGATGGACAAAGCACACACCGAGTGGCTCCGCTCTGCATGTAACAAACACGCTCCCCTCACCATGTTCTCTCGCGCCCGTCGTATGGACGCCCACAGATGGTTTTCCTCTGACTTAAAAAAGCAGAAACTTGAACTTCGCCAATTAGAGAGGAAGTGGAGACATGGCTACCACGCCATAGACAGAGCATCATATAAGACAGCCCGAAAAAATTATAAAGACTTCATCCTATCTGCTAAAGCAACCTTCTTCTCAGACAAAATCTCCAACGCTAAAAACAAATCACGGGAAATCTTCAGAGCCGTAAACGATCTATGCAATAACTCTAGAACCTCTCCCTCTCAACCTGCATCACAAATGATGTGCAATCGACTCAACGATTTCTTCAAGGAGAAGATAGATATCATAAAAAACAGCATCCAAACCAACCATGCTGTGGCAGACTACCCGGACATTAGTAGAAATTCTAATACCCTTCAGGATATCCCCCCCATTGATTCACCCAAATTACTGGAATTAATGAACCGAGTAAAATCGGGCTCACCTAATGATCCCTGCCCCCCGCATATACTGAAAGAAGTCTATGCCGCACTCCCTCAGGGCATACTCCCCATTTTGAACACTTCCCTGTCACAAGGAATAGTACCAGATTCTTTTAAAAATGCCACCCTGGTCCCTCTAATCAAGAAACCAGGTGCCGATCCCTCTAACCTCTCAAACTATCGCCCCATTTCCCTTCTCCCCTACGGCGCAAAGCTGCTGGAAGCCTATGTAACCAGCTGCTTATCCAATTTCATCGAAACATCAGATTACCTGGAATCCAACCAAGCGGGATTCCGCCAGGCTCACTCCACCGAAGCTGTGATCCTCGCCGTGCAGAACACTCTAAGGACCAACGCCGACAATGGAATTCACCAAGCCCTCGTACTTCTTGACCTATCGGCCGCGTTCGACACGGTGGACCATACTATTCTATTACACCGTGTCGAACAAGCTGGACTTAGTGGCGCGGCTCTCGCTTGGATTAAGTCCTTTTTGACGGACAGATCCCAGGCTGTAAAGCTGGAGAACTTCACGGCCCCCACACTCCCAACCACCTGCGGTGTCCCACAGGGTTATTCACTGTCCCCCCTCCTTTTTAATTTATATCTTAAACCCCTATTGCACTCCCTGAAAAATAGAAAAGTCATTATCTACAACTACGCAGATGATCTGCAGCTGGTATTCCCCCTCAATTCCCCAGATTCCGTCGAGGAATTTCAAAAGACCATGCTGCACATTCAGAGCTGGATGGATCGGAACCATCTTAAGCTGAACCCAGGAAAGACTGAGTTGGTACTCCCTAGCAACAGCACCCTCAGTTGGGGTCCCCATTTCTGGCCATCCTCAATGGGCACTCCCCCATCTCCCTCCCAGTCAGCCAAAAGCCTAGGGGTCACTCTCAGCGCCGACCTTTCACTGAAAACCCAGGCCGGAACAGTGATCTCCTCCTGCTTTTTCCAGCTAAGAAAGATTAAAAAAATAGCCCATCTGCTGACCCATTCTGCTCTTATCCAGGTAGTACTCGCACTGGTTCTCTCGCGATTAGATTTCTCCAACTCTATCTACCTGGGCCTTCCCCTCACCATCGTTAAACGCCTGCAGATTGTTCAAAATCAAGCGGCCAGATTAATATTCAAGAGCAATCGCAGGAAGTCAGCCAAACCGTTGTTGGCCTCCCTCCATTGGCTCCCTATAACCCATCGGATCATTTTCAAGACAGGCTGCATAATTTTCAAGGCTCTCCACGGTAAAAGCCCTAGGTTCATCAATCAACTCATAAATAAACATGAACCGACCCGCGACCTCCGCTCTGCCCATCTGTCCCTCCTCACGGTGCCGACATTTAAAAAGAAACGACTTGGTGGATCCTGCTTTGCATACCTTGCCCCTAAAACCTGGAACTCTCTGCCCTTGTCTATCCGCAATTGTACCAAGCTTACAGAGTTCAGGAGAGCGTTGAAGACCTGGTTATTCAAACAAGCGCACGGTTAGAGCATTACTCCATCTGCCTTCTTACTTACCATCTACCATCGGTTTCTTCAGCGCCATGAAACCTCTGGGTGTCCGTGCGCTTAACAAATTCCGTATAAGATAAGATAAGATAAGATGGACTTCTGGCATTGCCGCCAGTTCTTAACCGGAAACGCTGCTAAAGAACAGATCTTGGGATTCAGTGGTCCGCGGTGCGCACAGAGGGCGCAGAGAAGTCAAGGCAACAGCCTTCCATGAGTACAATCTGGAACTTGCACCAGTGCTGCCAATGCCGCCATGGTGACTCGATGCAGCCCTGGTCGATTGCTCGATCCAGCCATGGTGGGATGCTCGATGCAGCCATGGTGTATTGCTCGATGCAGCCATGGTGGATTGCTCGATGCCACCATGGTGGATTGCTCATGCCACTAATGGTGGATTGTTCGATGCCACCAATGGTGGATTGCTCGATAAAACCATGGTGGATTGCTCGATGTCACCAATGGTGGATTGTTCAATGCAACCATGGTGTATTCATAAACGAAACTGTGGAGGATTGTTCGATGCAACAATGGTTGATTCCTCGATGCAACCAATGGTGGATTGGTCAATGCAACCATGGTGGATTCCCTAATGCAACCATTGTGGATTGCTAGATGCAACGCTGGTGGATTGTTCAATGCAACCATGGTGGATTGCTCGGCGCAAGTAAGGTTGGTGGTTCAACCCAACTATGGTGATTGCTCGATGAAACCAAGGTGGATTGCTTGATACCGCCATGGTGGATTGCTCGATGCAACCATGGTGCATTGTTCAATGCAACCATGGTGGATTGTTTGCACCAGGAATCTAGTCATGCTGCAGGTCATGGATTCAGATTTAACAGTGTAATATTCGTGTTCACCTTGCAAGGATATGAGGCACAGGCAGGGGGTTTAGAGAGTGCTTCAAGTAAAAAGTGTAATAGAGATAAACACCTTCTCAAATGAGGAGTTAACTGTACATCATCCCTAGACAAAGTTATGCATATTCGAGTACAGTTCACCAAACGCATATGTTGCGGTTTTGAAATTGTGGTGCGCCACTAACCACTAGAATGAGGAACCCGCCACCACCTATCGTGGCATGCTCCATCATGGGGCTCCCATCTAACACTGGAAGGCACACGGGTCAGTCCTGTTGGGTACTGCAATCCTTAATAGTACTCAGGTGGTAATAGGGATAGTGAGGATTTCTAAACTGAGAATTGTGAACAGTGATTGCACCCCGGTTTGCTAAAATTGTGAGAGGGGTGGGCTAACCATCTGGTAATTGTCATAATGTCTGTTCCGCAACAAGGACATTAGAGACTCCTTCACCTATTTATCAAACTAAATTTCAAGAGAGGATCGGTCTCAAAAGGCCTAAGCAGTAATGTGAAAAGGTTTCCCTGCTGTGTGTTCTGACCAAGTGCAATGCTTATGACCTCACAAAAAAAACAATGGTAGCAACAGCCTAAAAGCACAACGTCAATAGACAACACAGCAATGAAACGCATACTCCAAACACATTCTATTCATTGTGAGGTTATGAAGATTTGCAGAAGCACATTATCGCCAGGAGGGTACCCTGGTCCCGAGCAGGCAAGAGGCGGGCATCCTCTAGGGCCACAAGAGATTAATCGAAAAGCCAGGTCTTCTGCTTCTTGCGAAATTCAAGAAATGAGGAGGAGGGTCGGATGTGTGCGGGCATGTTGTTTCACACTTTAGGAACGATGTACGAGACGGTACAACCTCCGGCTCTGTTTCTTTATGTGCGTGAGATGTGTGTGAGTAGAAGTCCAGCAGAGCAAGTTGCCTGGGGAGGTTGTGGAAGCATATGCAATTGTTGAGGTATGCTGGGCTTGAGTTACGTAGTGCCTTGAAGGTGTGGAGTTTCAACTGTGATCTTTTGAATGGGCAACTAATGTAGCTCCTTGAGGTGAATTGAAATGCGTCCGCAGCGTGGAGGTTGAGTGTAAGTCTGGCCGCCGAGTTCGGAATGGTCTGCAGCCTCCCTATGAGTTGTGTGTTGATTCCGGCTTAAAGGGTTTTCCCATAGTCCAGCTTGCTTGTGACTAGGGCGTGGGTGATGGGTTTCCAGATGTCAATTGGTAGCCACTTGAAGCTCTTCCTCAGTGGCTTTAATATGTGAAAGTATACAAAAAGTGATGGGTGGATGGCTTGAATTAATCTCAGCCACTGGTCATTACTCGGGCCGCATCCCAATACATTGTTATTTTGCACACCATGTCACCTTAGTTTGGACCGAGCTATATGCAAATCTGTTTTGACCCTGCTCCAATGGGAACAGTCCAGCCTGAACTGCCAAGTCAGGTCCTCCCTGAACCAGAACACGAGCAGCCCAGGACCAGTTTTGCCCTAGTTATGGGCTCATCAGCCAAGCACAGCTTGGTTCCAGTAACACAGTGTGCACTGGACCCACGTCTTGGCATACCTGTCGCACTTAGGGAGACACATCACAGTATACAAAAAAGTGATGGATGAAATGCTTGAATTAAGCTCAACCACTGGTAATTACTCGAGGTCGCAACCTAATTCATCATTATATAGCACATCGTGTTATCTTAATTTGGAACCAGTTATATGCAAATCAGTCTTGACCCTGCTCCGATGGGAACAGTTCAGCTTGAACTGCCAAGCCAGGTCCACCATGAATCAGAACACAAGCAACACGTGACCTTTTTCTCCCTAGTTATCGGCTCATCAGCCAGGTACAGATTAGTTCCAGTGGACAGAGTGTGCACGGGACCCACGTCTGGACTTACTTGTCCCACTTACAGCGACACATCAAAGTATACAAAAAAAGTGATGGATGGAATGCTTGAATTAATCTCAGCCACTGGTAATTTCCCGGGCCGCATCCCTATCCATTGCTTTTTTGCACACTCTGTCACGTCAGTTTGGACACAGTTATATGCAAACCAGCCTTGACCCTCCTTGAGCCCAAAACTAGGGCAAAACCGGTCGGGGTTGCCTGTGTTCCAGTTCAGGATGGACCTGGTTTGGCAATTCAGTGTGGACTGTTCCAAATGGAACAGCGTCAAGACTGATTTGCCTATAGCTGGGTCAAAACTGAGGTGACACGGTGTGCAAAAGGAATGTGGTCCGAGTAATTACCAGTGACTGAGTTTAATTCAAGCATTCCTTCCATCACTTTTTTGTATACTCTGATGTGTCTCCCTAAGTGGGATGGGTATGCCCAGATGTGGGTCTCGTGCACTCTGTGTCACTGGAACGAAGCTGTTCCCAGCTGAGGAGCACATAACTAGGGCAAAACCAGTCCTGGGTTGCTCATGTTCCGGTTCAGGGAGGATCTGCCTTGATAGTTCACGCTAAACTGTTCCAACTGGAGCAGGGTCAAGGCTGATTGGCATAAAGCCGGTGACATGGGATGCAAAATAAAGATTGATTGGGATGCGGCCCAAGTATTTACCACTGGCTGAGATTAATTGAGTCATTCCATTCATCACTTTTTTGTATACTTCAATATGTCGAAGCACGTGGCAGTGACGACGTTGACTTGGACGGTCATGCCAAGTTTGTAGTCGATGATGAGCCTGAGGCTCTTGGCGAGGGTGGCATAAACAAATGGGTTTTTAAAACCCTGCAAAATTTTAGGATACTTGGCTTAGGCATAACTAGGAGGCAGTCTGTCCACTCCTGAGCATGAGACCTGCTAGTAAGGAAGAAACAGATCCATCGGAGAACGGGTCCTCGGATTCTGAGATTGAGTAGCCATTGAATGAGAATGGGCTGGCAGACCATGTCAAATGTTGCAGAGAGGTTCAGAAGAATGATGGGCGCCTGATCTCCTCTATCTAAAATCATGTGGACGTCGTCTGTGGCAACAATGAGGGCAGTTTCTATGCTACGGTTAATTCTGAAGCCAGACCTGGAGATGTTGAGGACTCGATAGTTGTTGAGGTAGTCAGTGATGTGTCTGTTCATGATCTTCTTCAGTACATTGGCCTGGTACGGAAGCAGGAAGTTCACTCTGTGGTTAGCGAGTATTGAGGGGTCCATGGGGGTTTCTTCAGCACGGTGAGGACTGTTGTGTACTAACAAGTGTCTGGGAAGGCTGCTTTCAAGATATAGGTGTTCAGGATGGATGTGATCATGATGCTAATTGTTAAAAAACAAAGGATCCCACAGCCGACTTATGTCGTGCACATCTGTATCAAAGTCCCATCAGTTTCAGTGTTCCTGTGCCACACGTCTCCAAGACCAGCTGCGGAAAGGTCTCACTTGGAAACCCAAAGACCACCTTGGCAGGAAGGATCGCACTGACCAGATGGACTTCATTTTTAATTGAACAGAGGAACTGAAAGATCACACATACAATTGAAGGGACAGACGGATGCTGCCAAGAGGGGTATCCGGTTAGAAATTAACTGCGAATAATAATGTTTTAAGATACATTGAACTATACACGTCGACTCTGTGGTTACTATCGGATGACTTCCGTTCTGGCTATTACCAGTAAAAAGTTAAATCAATACCATATTATGCCCTGATGAAGTTCCATTAAGGGGGACGAAACGCGTTGGCTGTTGTTCTGTGTGTTTCCGTATTTTGAAGAGGAAGAAATTAAAAGGACTTTTTACGAATAAGCTTACGCCTGTTGGTTCATGACTTCTTTCCTGGTGCTGCCTCCGTTTTTCTTTAAAACATGATGCTAATTGTTGACTTGTTGGTAGTGTTAATACCAATGTGATAAAAAATCGGACGAGAAATATGCGATTTATATTTTTTGCAATTGCATGTAATATCAAGGGTAAGGTCATGAGCATTGCATTAGTTCTGCTAGTGACTGTGAGTTAACTATATGTCTTAATGACTGTGGAGTTAACTATAACCAGGGCCACTGGAATTATGTGATTGTGCGGCCTCAGCGATTTTCGTATAGTTATAGTTTTGCTGATTTTGCCACATAATCCATCATTTGCTGCATAATCTGCAGCTTTAAACAAAAAATATGTTGTTTGTAGCTCAAACGGTTCACAAGTTACTAAGAATGCAACAACACATTTGCCGCACAGTTCAAGGACCTTTGGAAAGCTGGACTTTTCACCTATGTGTTGTTTATTGATATATTTTGTTAAATTGGTACTAATGTATTAGATCTAAGGGCCAGAAAGTATTACCAAGTTTAAAAGTGATAACGAAATGAAGCAATACTATTACAAAATGTGCCGCATTATGCCACATAATTTGCCTTTTCTTGATGCATAATTTACTCAACATATATTTTTCCCCTTTCATGCCGCATCATTCCAGTGGTGCTGACTATAATTTGCAAATTCCACTGGGTTTTTGTTTTTAATTTGTAACCATAACTGCACTTTAACTGTGTTTTTTTAATTAATGTAATTTTTTACTCCCCCTCCAGTAGAAGTGATATTTTTAACTGTCCTGTTGGAATTTCCACATAGGGGTAGGAGAACGCAGTTATTTTAATATCAACGTTAACCAGGCTCTTCCCGAAGTTGTGTTTTCAGAAGGATTCAGACCCTGCAGATAAACTAGCAACACCGATGTGGCACTCTGAGACTGCATCTTTGAAAAGTCACATGTGGCAGAGACAGAGTTCAAAAGCGGACTTCCATTAAACCCAAGCAAACCCCAGGCCGCCTCTGAACTATGTCACCAAGGGTGAGTGGATTTTAATTTCTCATTTCCAAAACACTTACCGTACACTGAACATTTGTACCCCATAAAACTCCACTGTGAGCAGCGTGAATGCCATTAGCACATGGGACGGCGTGCAAGTCATGCGGCACTAATGGCGCTAGACGGAGATTTCATTGAATGTCTCGCATTTGATTGTCTTTGAACTCGCCGAAAGTAGAAATGTTTAACCAGCTCTTAGGAAAAGAAAAGGCCTGCCACGGTGTGCTACGCTGTAAAGGTAAGGTTGTGTTTTTTGTGACAGCTGAACAATTCCGCCTGAGCAGCCTGGAGCTCACAAAAGTGTTAGGGGGTGCCCGCTGTGTTGGAAGGGTCATTGCTTGCTCAAAGTTAGCCTTTCCAATGCGTGATTGGCGTAAACAAGAGGCGTAACTGCTGCGTCTCGATCCAGTTCAAAATAAACCAAGGGGGCGCGCGAGGACAGGGAAACAGCAGAGCAAACAAAACACCCACACATAAAACTTAGGGGCATATTATCAAGCACTGCGTTAAAATTATCGCCGCTTTAGCGGCAGAAAACTGCCGCTACAGCGGCGATAATGGGCTTGATAATATGCCGCAGAGAATTCCGAAAGAAGCCCATGTTGACACCAGAACCTGGGCTTCTATTGGAATTCTCAAGGGCATATTCTCAAGCCCATTATCGTCGCTTTAGCAGCAGTTTTCTGCCGCTAAAGCGGCGATAATTTTAACTCTGTTTCTTGATAATATGCCCCTCAGAAACCAAGAACAGCATCGACACAGTTGTGATTGTTTTAACACCTCAACCAGGAACCACAACCCTGCTCGCACGGCCGGACTGGGAAACGAAACCGGTCCTGTCAAAGTGCTTGAACGCCCCCTCCACCCCCTGCCCACCCTCCTCCCCCCACCCCCCCCCCGGAGCGTGGGGGGGGGGGGGGTAGTGGTGTCGAGCTCTTTGCCAGGGCCGGTTTTCGGCTGATTTTTGTTACAGGGCCGATTTTGCAGCTATAACGGCAAAAACGTCCCTGTAACAAAAAAACGGCCCCCAGGAGCCCAAAACCGGCCCCCACCCATGCGGCCCACCAGGGCATTGCCCGGTGCCCGCTACGGCCAGTCCGGCCCTGCCTGCCCTCTCCATTGGCCAAGGCATAGGGGCCTCGGGATAGATTTTCAAACATTTAGTGCGGGTTTAGCATCACAAAAGTGACGCTAACCAGCACAAAATGTTTTTTTTAAATTTATTTTCCAGCTCAGAACTTGTTTTGTACTGGAAAGTACCCTAAAAGTAGTGCAAAGCAGCACGAAGCCCTGCTTTGCATTACTTAGCGCCAAGGGGGAGTTACATGGCTGGTACATGGGCGTTTCCATGCAACTACCCCTGTCTTTTGACGCAAAACCCTATCTATAAAGATTTGTAGACAGTGTTTAGCACCAAAAGTTAACACCACTTTAAAGGAGGCGCTAGCAGGAGAACGTTTTTATTTCTCTTTTCTTTTCTCACTGAGTGGGAAAAGCTTTCTAAACTTGTCTAGGCATGGTATTTTGTACAGGAAAGGTACCCCTCCTCTACAAAACCCTATGCTAGACTCATGCCCACACCCTAGCTCTGTGGCGCTAAGGTGTGTGCATGGTGCTTGGCAGCTGAAATCAGCGCCAGCAGTAGGGAGAGGGGACGAGAGAACTCCTGCTCCCTCCCAGTCATGCAACGCAGCGCAGCTTCTTTGGGTGCTACGCTGCGTTGCGTGTATTTTTTGAAAATCTGGCCCCTCATTTACAAAAAATTGGCAGTGCGGCAAGTCTTTTTGCTGCCCTGCCCTATGTCAATTCGAAAGTGCATGAATGCACCATATATACGAGATACCGCGCATTCCTGTCTTTTCTGACTGCACCGGCGTACAATTTGGTGCCTAGTCCCAACCCAGGCACCCTTGCACAAGGGTGTCTGTAGTGTTGCCAGGATTGTTTTTGTGCAGAAAGGACCACCTTCCTGCACAAAAACAATCCATGGAGGCGTTTTCCTCTTTCAAGGAGAAATTAAACAATTCCTTTATATATGCACTAAGCCTGCCTTTGCCTCCACTACTCAGTAGTCCATCACCTTCTGAGCTTTGTTGGTGGCATCTTGTCAATTGATTTTAATAATTTCCAACCATGAGATTGTCGGGTTGTGACCCCCAAACGGCATCCAATGTTAAAGGCCCGTTGACCTAAATCTAAAGGCTTTTTCTGCCTCTTAGTCTTTAAGAGTACATTGCGTTTTGATTCCATTGGATGAATAGAATTCAGACAGTGACACTGCCAGTTACTGTTTGTTTGCTAGCAATATCACACCACTGTCGATACGGAGCACTACAGATGACATGCATGAGAGTCATCTAGTAGACACTGTCAAATGGGGCACGGCCAATTATCGATATGTACGCTGTGAATTACTGTGTTCGTTTGTCTCTCTTTCTTTGTTCCAACAGAGATTAAAGCTTTCAGAAGTCCTGAAGGCCATCTAAGAACCGTGAGTTTAAGCGGTCCCAGACTCCACAGGTTAGGGTGCGCCTTAGCGAGCGCACACCGCCGTAGTAGTCCTCTTAGGTCCTGACGTATGCTTCGCTTAACATTTTTAGAAGCAGAAACATGTTGAACACTTTCACATACATTACCAGCTTTAACACATCCGACGCACCTTTTTTTAACTGTGTCGAGTTGTCCACCATTAAAATTACTTTTGGATAAAATTGCGACACCATTTTAACTTCACTCCCGACACTATTCACAACTTGCACTGACTTCACAAAATCCAGCTCTGCCGTAATTCAGGCGTTGTAGCACACCGGAGAGGCACTTGGCCTCTCAGGTGGGAACCCAATGGTGAAGCATGTCACCAACTAGGTTGGTGAGAAAGGGTTCTTTTAAAACACAGTGAGTACTTTTTTGCTAGTTTATCTCCGTTTCAGGATACACTCTTTTGTTGTTTGATCTACTTCTTTCCAATGCCATAGGTCTCGCATTTAAATGCGAGACCTACTACATTGCAAATATTTTTTGACTCTGCTTTACAGTGGTGGCACTCACAATTTAGATATAAACATCTAAAGCTAAAGCGTGGGTGCCGCAATTGCTTCAAAAGGTAAGCAATCGGAAGAAAAGGGACCAAGCAAACAAACACGCAAATCATCAATGTATTGCACCAAAACTGAGCCTTCTGGCATTACCAATGACTCTAAACACTTTTTCAAAATTTGATTTAAAATTGAGGGACTCTGTATACCCCTGAGTAACTCGACACCATGCCAAAACACGGTCTCTGAACCGGAACGCAAATAAATATTGGCTATCCGGATGTAAGGGTATCGAGGAAAATGCTTGCCATAAGTATATCACCGTGAACCATTCCGCATCACAAGTAATCTGGTAAAGAATCACTGGGGGTTTTGGCACTATTGGACAACAAGGTATCACTATCTTATTAATTTTCCTCAGATCTTGCACTATTCTGTACTTCCCACTCGGTTTCTTGATCCCCATAATAGGCGAATTACAAGGACTCCCTAGTATCTCTCTCAAAATTCCTTGTTCAATCATTAATTCAATTAGTGGTGTCACTCCTGCAATAGTGTCAGGACTCATTTTGTATTGGGGTGTTTTTGGAAATTAAGTACCTTGTTTGACCGAAACCTGAATAGGATCAACTCCTTTCATCAATGCAATATCTTTCCCTTAAAAATCCCACACATCAACCATCACTGTGTTTCTCAACTGAACAGGCAAATCCTCCACAGTAAACAAGGGATATAAATCATTCACTTCTGTCCCTTGCTTCATCTTTATCAGCTTAAAAATCGCATCCTCATCCTGTGTATGAAATGCTATCTCATTCGATATACAATAGATGGTGCAGTTCATCTTGCAAAGTAAATCTCTACCTAACAGGTTAACTGGACTCTTTTCACACACCACAAAACAATGCAAGTCATGAAAATCTCATATTTGTAGCTTCATTGGTTTTGTCGCCGGAGTTCTGATCAATTTGTTTGAAACACCCACAACTTTGATTCTTTCTCCCGAGAGGGGTAGGTTAGTAACTTTCTCTGTTCTACCAGTGGAATGGGTAGCACCAGTGTCTACAAGGGAGGTAACCACATTACTTTCAACTCCTCCATCCACAAAGGGGCCACACTGACCTCCCTCCAGAGATGCGCCAAGCACGCACTCTTCCTCCCACCTCAGGCACCGTCATTGAGATGTATCGGAATCACTCTCCTGACTCTGCATTCAGTATTGTGAAAACATTTGCACATTTTGATTATTATTAGTTTGTTCACCTGTATGAAAACCCACATTCGCACTGTATCTTTGTACCTGAGCATTGGAATCATTATTTGACATTGGCGCTTGTGGTATTTGTACCTGTGTAACCACCTGTTGTGGTTGTAGTGGTTGTAGTTCATTCCTGTTAACCTCAACTTGCATTTGTTAATTAGAATTCTGATTCATTTCATTATTCCATAAAAAGCCTTACACACGCGTTTCAATATCCCAACTTGCTGCACCCATAACACGGAAATGTCTTTTTCATCTCCTTTTTATTACCACTACCTCTGTCCTGAGTAAAAACACCACCATTCAACATGACACCTCCCATATTTGAAATTTTACCATTCTTAGTATTCTGATTCTGTTTCTTTCCTTGGAAACCTGTTTGAGAAATATCTACAAAATTACCACCTTTCTGTGCTGCTTTTATTTGTGCCCACATCAATTTCTCTTTCAACTTCTTATGCCTCGATTCAATATCATCACTACAGTATTTTGCATACCTCAATTTTTCGTCTACACCTTTGTTTTGCCAACAAATCAAATGCTGCTGAATCATGTTACTAATTTCCGGTTTCAATCCAAATAAAACTTATGCACAAAATGTCCCATATCTTTATCAGTTATGCTTTCAAAGCCACTATACTGTTTAAATACTTGTAAAAGTCTCTAAAGATAAGCATGTACTGTTTCTTTTGTTTACTGAGTTGTTCCATCTGTTTTTACCCAATCAGTTTCTTTTGGAGAGATCTTTCTCTTCAAATAGGTAATGACCTGATTATATTTTTTCATCACTTGATCTGATGGTGCTCCTGTCTTTGCATATCTAGGATATTCTTCTTTTGGTCGGTCTACCGCAATCTTACACTCAACCCATAAATCAACTGGAACCATAATGTCAAACAAACCATCTAAATCTTTCAACAAAACTTTTGAAACTTTTACAAATCTTTCTACTTACTCAAACACAACGTCCAGCGGTGCGGGCAAGAATCGGGCGCACAGGTGAATAATTGTGGTAACTGTATTTTCAATCGTTTAGGACGCACTCTACTCTACGTGGTCCCACCGCCACTGGACCAATTTTAAACACAATATAACCTTGATCCGAAAGGAGTGCTTCAAATCATCAAAATTCCCAAGTTAATTACTCTTTATGTAGCTCAAATCCATAGGCAGTTTTATATGTATCCAATGAATGCATTTTAATTCACAATGTTCTCTTCATAACTCCAGATCAAACCATAATAATCAATGTCAGCCGACGCGTTTCGTCCATTAGGGACATCATCAGGGCTTAAAACATTATTATTCGCAGTTAGTTTCTGACCGGATACTCCTCTTGGCAGGATAATAATAATATAATAATCCACATTGGTAAAGCGCGAACAATCACCCGTAAGGGTCTCTAGGCGCTGGGGGCCGTTGGGAAGATTAAGCAAGCTATTGCCCAGAGTCACATGGTGCTGGGCTAATCTGCCACCGGCGCCGGGGATCGAACAGAGATCCCCAGATTCAGGAGTCAGTTGCCCTGGCCACGGCGTCACACCTCTTCAGCATCTGTCTGTCCTTTCAATTGTATTTGTGATCGCTCAGTTCCTTTGTTCAAAATGAAGTCCATCTGGTCGGTGCGATCCTTCCCGCACCCACCAGATGGAACGCGTCGGCTGACATTGATTATTATGGTGTGTTCTGGAGTTATGAAGAGAACATCGTGAAATAAAATGCATTGATTGGATACATATACAACTGCTTATGGACTATTTGTGAATTGAGCTACATAAAGCGTAATTAACTTAGGAATTTTGATGAATTGAAGCGCTCCTTTCAGATCAAGGTTATGTTAAATCTTTCTACTTGTTTGTACCAGTCAACTGGTTTTTCTCTCAATCTGGGAAACTCATTTGTAAAAGACAGTATATCCTGCCTTGACCATGGAACGTGAACATAGCCACCTCCTGGTACTTCTCTCATTGGATATATCATTCCAGTCACTGTTGTCCCTGTCTCTCTTACTGGAAACATAGATGAAGCTCCTTTATTCGCAACCATTTCTTCTTTCTTTTTCGCACTTCTGCCTTTCCTGCATTCCAATTCACCCATCATCTCAATGTGTTAATAAACTCCTTAATTTACACTCGCTTTCCAGAGGCATTCAAACTGTCCAAATCCTTATCACTAAAATCCACTCTATATGTCTTTTGTAAAGCCTTTGATTTTTCTATGTCAACTCCATAAGTTTGTGCAACTTCAGCAAATCTCTCATGAAGACTCCTCGCTTTCATCATAATATTCTTACACAAAAACAACAATTCTTCTTCCTGATAACTAATCTTGCCTAAAATCATTTCCTCCAAGTCTGCTTTTAGTCTACTCACATCCATGCTCATATTAATTTTGTTAGACACGATCCCCCAATCCATTCATCCAATTCTTCTGGTGTTGGTCAGATTGAACCTCCTGATATAGGTGTCACTTCTCTCACATTCTGTACTCATTTTCTTGGTTCTAACTGCACATTACATTGTGCTTTCCATTGTTCTTTCCAAAACATCAATCAATGTTCCTGTCCCACTTACTCCAGCACCACCACTAGTCCTATTATCATTACCAGGTACTGTCAATGCAAGCAATTGTGAAATATTTCATCTCTCTCTATACAATGTGACTATAGGACCAATAGTCACAGGAACTTATAAAGCTTCTGCATTCAGATTTAATTGAGTAATCTTTTGTTTCAAATCATCTTTCTCCTGACTCGCTATATTTGTATTTTTCACTTGAGAAGGAGGAGGAATTTCTACTTGAATTATTGGGGAACTAGGGGTAATTCTTTCTTGATTCTCCTAATATGGCAGAAGTCTATTCAGTAATAATTCATCCAACAACTCATCATCAATCTCAGTTGAATCTATATCCGAACACTCAACATTTTTCTTTTTCTCTTTACACTTTCCTCCTTCCTGATCCTCTGCTACAATAACCTGATATAAACCTTCACAGCTGCAATCACATCTCTTCTCCACCTTTTCATCTGAGCATCCCATTTTGCCTCTGAGTATCTACTCACAGTGTTTCTGTATTTATTCTGAGACCTGTCTCTATCTCTATTATATGCCTCATATTCCCATCTCTCAAGTGCTTCATACTGCATAGGTCTAGGATTTGGTCTCAATTGATTCATTTGATATCTCAAATTTTCTAAAATCCTTACATTAAAAGTACCATACTCTGGAAACGCCAAATTCCCATCTCCATCTGTATATTTCAGCCAATTCTCCAACCATGTACATGTGTTATATCCTCGTTCTAAAGACATAAAATAAGCAGGCATATCATTACACGGAATAGGAATTCCTTCTCCAATAACTATAGGCTCATGTTTCCTAAACAAAGTCTTTATGATTTTCATTAACTTCATCCTATTTTGTTTATCACGCTAAAACCCAAGCAAACTAAAGAAAACTCTTCCGTATTTCCACAAACCCTATTCGTTCACACTGACCAATACCAGCGTGACACACACCAACCAACCAATAACATGACAGCACACTTTCCTGACGATTCACACTAGCTGACTAATGCCAGCGCGGCTCTCAGAGACGTCAGTATAATACCTGCGACTGACCCTCCCTTTACAAATATATTCAGCAGTAAAATTACAAACTTTTCTGAAAGGAAAACAAAATTAGAAACAACACATAATAAACTAGCTTGTCTGCTCCACTAAAAGAAAGAGATAGATTCAATCACACAAAGAATTATTTCGCTACTAGTAGAATATCGACCAGCGTTTCTCCACCCTCGATCAAGTGAAAATTCTCAGGACTTCTTCAGCCGTGCTTTCTAAAGGTACCCAAATAAATCTCCATTATACTAACTTCAAAGTTCCCTATGCAATATTAACAACCCATCTGTTGCTTAATACCACATCAGCAGAAAACGCAATACCACTTAGTGTATGCCACATTAAACCTGTCCATATCATCCTGGGATCTTAGGCCACTTTGGACCCGTCTCTCTTAAGTCAACGGTGGACCACAACATATAACAATAATACAAAATGTTAATAACCAAAATTAAACAAAATCATTAATTTTGTCCTAATCAAATGCCAATTTAATCAATAAAAACCATCAACTCTGCTACCAAAAACTGATGCAGCGGAAGGGGATTTTGCTAATATTTACCGTCTGACTCTGGACCCAATTTAATACCTTACTGTCCCTTTCGCGCTGCATGAGTTTAAAACATGTTACACATTTTTTTTGCCTATTCTGGTCCTTTCTCCTCTTGCAATGGATCTTGGAAAGTTGATAGGGATTAGCAAAAGACTTAGGGCCCGATTCACAGAACCAACTTAAGACAAAATCCTAAACTTACTACCATTTTGGTATTCACAGAAGGCACTTACTCATTTTGGTATTCACAGAAGGCACTTACTCATTTCGGTATTCACAGAAGTTAGGAGTCCTAACTTTAGGACTCCTAAATGCCTTTTGTGAATACCGAAAGTCTTAAAGTTAGGATTTTTCTCAGTTTAGGAGTAGTAAAGTTAGGACTCCTAACTTTAGGACTCCTAAATGCCTTCTGTGAAAACCGATAGTCTTAAAGTTAGGATTCTTCTCAGTTAAGGAGTAGTAAAGTTAGGACTCCTAACTTTAGGACTCCTAAATGCCTTCTGTGAATACCGAAAGTCTTAAAGTTAGGATTTTTCTAAGTTTAGAAGTAGTAAAGTTATGACTCCTAACTTTAGGACTCCTAAATGCCTTCTGTGAATACCGAAATTCTTAAAGTTAGGATTCTTCTCAGTTTAGGAGTAGTAAAGTTAGGACTCCTAATTTTAGGACTCCGAAATGCCTTCTGTGAACCGAAAGTCTTAAAGTTAGGATTTTCTCAGTTTACGGGTAGTAAAGTTAGGAGTCCTAACTTAACTACTCCTAAACTGAGAAAAATCCTAACTTTAAGACTTCCATCATTGACCTTCAGCAGAGGAAACTCAGATAGCTTTCTTCCGCAGTTTGTACATTTCTCCAGCTCGCTTTTGTGTCAAACTCGTACAAGTGTCCACATACTCCACTCGGAAGGGGATAGATTCCATTCATAATGTTCATTATTTCCTCCACGCAGCCTTGGCCATCATCAGGAAGTTCTCGAAGAACAAATGACATTCGTTTATTTTTGCGGCCTACATTTTAGTTAACAAATCAAACATAAAAAGACTCTTGAGGCCTTCTCTGCAGAGCAGTGAAATGTGCTCTAGGAAAAACAAATATATGTGTGATTATCGTTATTTCACAAAACTCCACTTATTCACGCAATTATTCTATATGTTATGTATGTTTTTAAAAGATTATTATTCTCTCTAGCTGTTATTTCTGCATTATACATTCACATTAATCGGCTTTCTATGCCAGCACGCGTTTGAGCTTGCATGGTTTTTCATCATCCCTTTTTAGTTTTGCAGTGTTCATTTTCACACTATTTGTTAATGATTCACACAATGAGAAGTTTGATCCCAGCAGCAGGTTTTATTTCACAAAACCCTGCTCCATCAGTGGACACGTTTTAAAAGATTGCTCACAGATATCGTTAACCATGAAAGCGATAAACAATGAAAATTCAAGTGTTTCAGAATGCACTGATTAGCTCATGTTAGGAATCAAAATCTGTGAAAAGCCTCAAGTGCTGATATGTGAGAGTTCAACATATCAATTAAAAAGAGTTTACTTAAAACTGCAGATTTCTTGAAAGTTACCCATAAAATAAGATAAAAAACTATGGGCCATATGTAGGAAGCCAAATTGCGATCGCAAACGCTGAAATACGCAGAATTTCAGCGTTTGCCATCGCAATTTGGGCAGTGTGCTATGTAGCGAACAACAACCCACACGCACAATAAGGAATCGCAAAATTTGCGATTCCTTATTTTGCAAATGCATTTAAGGAATCCCAAATTGCGATTCCTTAAATGCAATGTAGGAAGCACCCAAGTTGTGCGATTTTGGCTTAAGGAATCGCAAATTACCACCAACTTCAGGTTGGTGGTAATTTGCGATTTCTTTGAAAAATTCACTTTTTTGCATTTATTAAAGTGCCATGTGGCGCACATACATGCCCTTAGCGCATGTATGTGCGCCACATGTGCACACATGTTTATTTCAGGGGTGCAAAAGGGTGTCCTATTGACACCCTTGCAACCTTGAAATTGCATTCTCAATTTGCGATTCTGTAATTGAGAATCGCAAATTGAGAATGTCTTCCCATTCATTCCTATGGGCATTCTAGCCCATAGCAATGGATGGCAAGGTATTCCTTATTTGCGAATCTCAATTTGCGATTCGCAAATAAGGAATATGTGGGATTCGCAAAATATTTTGCTAATTCTACCTACATTGCGTTTTGCGATTCTCTAATTCCGATTCCCTAAAAATCGCAATTTGAGAATCGCAAAACACGTTTTACCTACATATGGCCCTTTATAAAGAGCATATGCTACTTTAAAAATGGAAAGTCATAATTAGAAAAAAACAAGGAATTATAAGTAACATAATATAATTATAAAAAGTTTAAAAAATAAAAAGAGGGTTACAGTCTTAATATCCAATATCCAAAAGCCTCAGTTTTAATCCGGCTACCCATCTACGCACCTTGTGTGATATTAGGTAATAACCTATTATCGTTAGGCCTCTCTGTTCTTTCAAAATAATTGTGCCTCGAAACCGCTGTGCACTATTATCAAATTTAACATTTATTGTTGCTGAAACGCTCCTTAGGGCACATATGTGATTAATTATACCCACTTGCACAATCGTCCACTTTTTTACATACCGTCAATGAATGCTGTAAGATCAAAAGGCATGGTAGCAATGGCTACGCCTTTCCCCCCAAAAATGTCTGTTCAACTTAAAATAGCGAAAAGGAAATTGAACCATGCCTTGAGGGTCCTAAGAAATCATGCATCCTCCAGTGTCATGAGTGAGATACTACAAAAACTGAGGTCACTCTACAAAAAAGAGGTATGGATACAAACAAAAGCCGAACTAGATCTGTTCTGGAGTAAAATCAATTATGCAGCAAAACGTAAAGATGCACGTGAGTTTTGGAGACTGGTTAATCAAGCCATCCTGCATCAAGGAGACAGTGTTGCTGTTGTGTTGTGATGTCACACTTGTGTCACCCTCATGGATGGGGGCAAGGATTGGGGCAGCAATGCATACGTGATGTCCCCAGGGCTGTTGTAAAGCACCCGCAAAGAGAAGCAAGATCTCACTGTACAATAAATGCGGGTAAGTTGATAACCGCATAGTGGTCTACCCAGACATGGTGACAACATAGTGTATAGAAGAGCTGTTTCAAAAGATAGGTACATTAGGCCCCAAACTCAAACATTGGCCCCCTCCTAAAAGGAGATACGGTTATCGGGTACAAGTAAAAACCCGAGTGTGTCGCATAGAGGGTGGGGGCAAAGGGCAAGAGAAAAGAGGGAGGCCTGGAGAGATAATGATCAGAGCTCGGTCCATGGTATCTCGTCGTTCAAGCCATGGGAGTGGATATGGAGACGGTGAGCTCAATGTTGCACAAGGCGTAGTAAAGAGGCACTGCTCCAACTCGGATTGGCTTCTAAGATGGTCCATTGTATCTCCTCACAGGAATGTCCCTTCTCAATGAAGTGGTTGGTCATTATAGTAGCTGACCGGCCGCATCTGATTGTACTTTTGTGCTCACTAATCCTGATCTTTACAGGTCGAGTTGTCATACCCACATATCTTAGTGGGCAGGGGCAAGTTAGTAGGTGTATACAGTTAGTGGTATTACAGTTCATGTGTTTGCGCTGTTCCCATTTAACGTCATCCAGAAGAAGAGTTTCAGTGTGTCTGGTTTGCGGGAAGGCAGCGCAGTTACCACAGGGGTAATGGCCATCCACAGGTGGCAAGTTCCATAGGGTAGCATCCTGGGTCTGCTTCTTTTTTCGTGGTCTTGTGTTGACCAGTTGGTCACGGAGATTCGTGGTGCGTTTGAACGCAAACCACGGGAAGTTCAATCTGTAGGGAGTTAGTGTTCAGAATCCTCCAGTTATGCCTGATGATGTTCTTTAGTTGGTTCGACAGTGGAGTGAAAGTCGTGACACGTGATCACATTGCTAGTCTGAGGTACTCTTGTCTCCAGGAGTACCTGGCGAATATTGTTCCTTGCGCGCTTCCTCGCCTTCCGTATGACCTTCCCGGGATAGTCCCTGTCCTGTAGACTGTTGGCAAGACAGGTGGCTTGGACGTCGATCTCAGGGAGCCTGCTACAATTCTGTCAAAGCCTCAGAAATTGGCCATACGGGAGATTCTCCAGCAGGGCTTTGGAGTGATGGCTTTTGAAGCTGAGGAGGCTGTTACAATCAGTCGTCTTCCTGTATGTTGTCGTATATAGGTGTCCGTCCTCGAGGGTGATGAGCAGGTCTAGAATAGATATGGCCTTCTCACTAGATGTCTTTGTGAAGTGCAAGTGGGGATCCAGATTGTTGATCCATTCATGGAATGTGGCCGCGGTCTCCTCGGTGCCTTACCATAGGATGAGAACTTCGTCAATATATCTTTTCCGGGTAATCATGTTTTCATGGAATTGGTTGGTGTCAAAGAAGATGTTGGCAGCTTCAAAGTGCGACATATACAACCCCGCCAGACTCGGCGTGAAGGTGCTCCCCATTTCCATGCCCTGTACTTGGTGGTAGATGGTGGTTTCATACTGGAAGAAATTATTCTTCATTGTGATGGTAATAACATCAATGATGGAGTTGCCAAGTGTGTTAGTGGGGAGGGTTGCTTCGCGTAATAGGTTGCTCACTACCTCGATGGTGGCGTCCTGAGGGATGTTGGTGTATAACACCTCTACATTGAGTGTGAGAAGTAGACTGATCTCCTCCATGTTGTCATCGTTGATGTCTTGTATCAGATTGATGACGTCACATGTGTCCTTGAGGTATGCCGGTGTAGCTTGGACCAAAGGTCGCAGGAAATGATCACTAAATTGGCTAAAAGGTTCGAGTAAAGAACCTTTGCCGGATACAATGGGGCGACCTGGCAGGGGGAGGATGCCTTTGTGGATCTTAGGGAGAAGATAGAAGTATGGCATCTTGGGATTCACATTCACGGCTTCTTTTGGGGAGATCCAACCCTCATTGGCTGCCTCATTGACCATAATCCGTATCAGCATAAGTAGTCGTTCCGTGGGATCAACATCAAGTCTCTGGTAATACAGGGTGCTGCTTAGTTGCTGGGAGCATTCATTTTCGTAATCCTTGATGTCAAGAATAACCGTGGCACCCCCTTTGTCCGCGGGCTTAATGATGATCGTGTCGTTGTCATTGAGAGATTTAATTGCATTACGAAGTTTGTTAGACATGTTATTATAGGTGGGTTTTCTCTTTAACTGGTAAGATACAAGCATATACTGTGATGGCCTTTAAACATGTCTCAGTCCAACCACTGCAGAGCCTGTAAGTGCAGTTTTGAACTGCCATGTTGGCCTGGCAAGGTAAACTTCTTGACAGGCCCAAATCTTCCTTTGTAATACATATGTCACCCCTAAGGTAGGCCCTGAACAGCCCCAAGGGCAGGGTACAGTGTATAAAAAAAGTTAAACATGTACTTTTAAGTTTTATATGTCCAGGTAGGGGAAAACTCTTAAATTCATTTTTCACAGCTGCAAGGCCTATCTCTCCCAAATGCTAACATTGGGATTACCTTATTACAAAAGTAATTTCCAATCGGGAAAATATAGCTATTTCAGGTGTTGTGTCTCTGGGCTCACAATTTAAAACTCACAACTTATGATAAACTTGGATTTTAAGTTTAAAGTCTGAAAATGCCACTTTTAGAAAGTTGGCATTTGCTTACTTTAACCTTTCTGTACCTTCTGACTGTCTCTGAATATACGTCTGGGGTGGGTGACATCTGGACTTTGTTCATTCCTTCTAGACAGCCATACATTAAGGGATCTTAGGTATGCCTGATGAGCCATTCACATCCGGATGGGCCATTAACATCCTGATGGGTCATCCTTGGCAGGATGGAAGAGAGAAGCTGACACTTGGATGTGAATGGGCTGTGCCTGTCCCCACACAAAGAGCTGCATACCTCCCTGTAGTAAGTCTAGAGCAGGGCAAGAAGGTCAGGGAACATGTGTACATCAAGTCTCCCCCATTTCAAAGGGTCGACTGGGTATAAGTACTGGTCCCCTAGCATCACCAACTCAGTACACTTCTGGACCCGAGGACATTCTGCCAGTAAGGACTGTTGTGCTGCTGAAAGGACTGATAATCTGCTGCACTCTGCTAGACTTTGCTGGACTCCTGCTTTGCTGTGCCTGCACTGCTGCCATCTTTGCCTAGGAGTGAGAAGGACTGGACCTGAATCTCTACATCCTCAGAACCAATGTGACTCCAAGGGCTTGCTGGCTTGCCTCCTGTTCTGAAGTCTCAGGGACATCAACGACTTCAAGCAACACTGCTGCAGCCTCTGGACTCTGCCAACTGTGAGTCCTGCCCTGCTGAGTGGTGCTAATCCAGGCCTGAGCCTTTGGAAGTTGGTTTTCTGACTGCTCTCCTGCAAAATCAACGCATCGCAAAAGTGGGTTTTCTGACTGCTTCCCTGCAAAATCCACACATCGCAGCCGTTGCGGCTGGTTGGAACTGACGCATCGCCCATTGTCGCCTATACATCGCTGCTGCCGCCGAGGACAAAGACATCGCTGCCTCTGATGACAATGACTGCATGGCTCGACAAAGATACATAGTCTTCATCAGAACATTGTTTGCAAATGAAGCATCTCTGACTGCACGGTTCAGAAAAGACGCATCGCCTACATCTTAAGAGATCAGTGCTGACTTATCACCTCCTTTGCTCCTCGCATCGGGTCCTCAAGGCCGGCGCATCTTCCATCCAAGGTGCTTTTTCAGTGGGACATGGTTGCCGCCCGTATCCAACACTCTATCGCAGTCGGCCTGAACCCTGGTTCAGATTTACTCTGGTCAAGCCCGACTAAATGTCCCCAGTTAGTACTTTATGCTTTTAAGCACTATATTTACGGATATTCTTTAAAAATTCATAACTCCAATTCTACTTATTGAATTTTTGTCGTTTTGGTCTTGTTTTGTTCATTAAATTAAGCTTTATTTTTCTAACCTGTTGTGGATTATTTTTCCTCTGATGTTTTCACTGTTTTAAGCATTGCACATATACTTTATACATTGCCTCTTAAGTTAACCCTTACTGCTCTGTGCCAAGCTACCAGAGGGTGGGCACAAGTCAATTTAGGGTATGTATCTGACTTACCCTGACTAGGATTGCGGTCCCTACTTAGACAGGGTGCATTTCTCTGCCAACTAGAGACCCAATTTCTAACAAAAGCCAACTGTCTCAAGCTCAAGTCCTGTAAGACAGAAGTAGTGATCTCCAGTAAGAACACATCACCAAGGAACTCCAACTGGTGACCCTCCAAACTCGGACGTACATCCACACCCAGAACCGACGCCGGGAACCTTGGAATAATTATCAACAGAAAACTGGACATGACTGTATAAGTCAACGCAGTCAGTGCATCCTGCTTTCACACCCTGAAGATGCTGAGGAAGATGCTGAGGAAGATGCTGAGGAAGATCTTCAGATCACTCCCAAGCAACTCTAAAAAAACTGTCACTCACGCCCTAGTCACCAGCATATTGGACTTTAGAAACACTCTCTATGCTGGGATCACAAGCATCTCACTAAAAGACAACAAACCATCCAGAACACTTGCAGTCAGACTCATCCTTAACCTCCCACACAGAACTCATATCACACCACACCTCAGGGAACTTCACTGGCTCCGGACACAGAAAGGCACTCAATTCAAACTCCCTATGCACACACGCAAGGCACTACACAACACAGGATCCACTTACCTTAACAGTTGCATCTCTTTCCACCAACCATCCAGACAACTCAGCTCCACAGGACTCCTACTCACACACATAAAACGCTATACTTTGCGTGAAAGGTAAGGGCAATGGGTGGTGGGGTGGGTGTTCCGCTGCAACACCCATTGAGTTTGATGCTGCCTCATATTTACAAGTGTGGCGTACATATGGGGCAGTGCCAAAATGAAGACCAGGGAAAAACGGGTCTTACCCTGGTGCAACGAGGAGAAATGTTTAATTTCTCTTGGTTTTTGCTGTTTCCATGTGTGCTGCGTTGTGCAGCACACATGGAAACAGCAATGTCCCATTGATTGTTTATGTACAGAAAGGTTTCCCTTCCTGCACATAAACAATCTTTAAAAAAATGATGCTCTGCAACTTCTGTGTGCTGCTATAAGAAGCACACAGAAGTTACAAAACACCATTTAAAGATTGTTTATGTGCAGGAAGGAACACCTTCCTGCAGATAAACAATCTTGCCCTGCAACGCAGGCATCCTTGCACTATGATGCAAGGGTGCCTGCATTGCTGCTAGGCAGCTAAATTTAGCGCAGGGGGAAACGCAGGGCTGCAACATATTGTTGTAAATATGATGCAGCCCTGAGTTTCAGAAGTGGCAGAGCGCTGCCTTAAGCCAAGAATGCTAACGCTCCGTCACTTCTATTGTATATATGCCCCCCAATGCCCTACTCCTAGACCTGCATGCCAAATTCTACTACCACCTAATCTTCTAACCTAGATTCGGTGTCCATCACCATGCCGAACCTGACATGTGACCAATCACTGCCTGCTTGAGCCCTGACTTGGAACACAATTGTAAGTCCTGATATTACTTGACCCTCATCAAGGAGTCTTTGCTCAGTCAGAGCAACTGTGGCTGTGTTGATGTTTGTGCTGGACAACCTGGTAATCATAGCATAACAGACACATGCCAGTGATCTGATATGTTTCAGTCTGTCAGCTGTATTTGACTTGGTCTGCCGCCCCGTATTGACAAAGTAGATCATCCTTGGTGGACTGGCTTTGTAGCATCCTGGTAAAATTGGTTGGCTTATTGTTATGTGATGACGCTCTGAATATCTCATTGGCCCAATGACCTTTCCATCTATTCTTGCTCTTGGTTGTGCTAGAGCCCAAAAAGGACTCTCCAAGATGGTTCAGACCTTTTACCTACACCCACTTACAAATGTCACCATGGAGAATCACAGGATCTCAAGAGAGGTTAATTGAAATTTTCCACCATTTGGATAATTAGAACTTTCCTAAAGAAAGTCATGAAAACATCATGGACATTTAGAATTTGGGATGAGTCAATGACAAGAGAGTGGAATAGTTTTAAAACCTTTATCTTATCATAAGGTTAGAAAGTCTAATTATCTTTATTCAGTTTAGTAATTTACAGAAATAAAAGTATAATTTAGCATTACAGATGTGTTCCATAAAGAAACCCAGTAAATTAGCTAAGGGACCTATTCTAAATAAGAACCCATGAAGAGTCCCATTAGAAAAAGAGCGAACAAAGAGAAATTAACTTCTCATAAAGAGTAGTTCTAGAAAACTCAGCTGAGTTTGCTACAGTGAAAATACCAACTGCACTTAGAATAGCGATCTGTGCAGTAGCATCAACCACAAGTTAATAAAGGCAAATCTCCTCAAGAATATCTAAAAGGAAGCAGCTCTACATAAAGAAGAGTCTCGGAGCAAGGAAAATCCAGCAGCAGGACCACCCGATGGGTAAAGAAATAAAGAGATGTGTCTGTATAGCTATGAATACTCATTATTATAGTTTTCCCACAAAAGTATCAACTTCTGAAGGCGTCTTAATTTGATGTCCAATCACAACTGTTTGCAAGGAGGTGTCATTAGTCGTACGATTCTTCTTCTTCTGATTACCACAGTCTGTTCTCTTGTCCACAAGGTAGATACAGTTTTCTAGCACAATTATTACATGAGGGAAGGTTCCCATGAGAACCCTCTTACCTAAGCTAAAAGATGAACTATAAGCTCATTGCATAGGCAAAGACTAGTCAGTAATGTGAAAGCATATATCAAGTTATTCGAAAGCAACATTTATAAAGTCTATGCCACCATTTATTTCTTACAGTTTCAATAAGTCTATTATATTCTAGTGAAATGATCTAACATGGGGTGAGGAACAAAATAGACATGATATTAGAGTCAGCACATTTCTTAAAGATGAAATCAATGCTTAGCAGCTGCAGAGAATGCTTTACTATGAGGAAAGGTCAGAAGGAAAGCTTTGGGCATAGTTACTGCACAAGATAAAGTATAGTTACTTGGTGCAAACTTTTGAAAAACACCCATTTATAAATGCAGCACTTCTAATGACATATTCCACTTTTACATTAGTTATAATGAGATATATTTGCGGTTGATTCATTAATATTCTAACAAAGTGCATTCCATTTTTATTTGGAAGTCGTTTTCTAAAGCTAACTATTTACAGTCACCTTTGTAATTGGGTGTGGACTGTACAACTTTAAGTGCCAGTGAAGGGCAGCCAAGGGCACGATTCTCTGCAGATGAGGAATGTAATTTTTGACCCCCAGCCGCCCCCTTTGTTTGCCACTCTCACTTTATTAGTATGGCAATTGCAAACCATGGTATTTAAGTGGGCACTATCAACCGAGCGAACAAGTAACTTTTCCCAGAAGTGTTCGGTTCAGTAAATTTTTTCTAGTACATTTTCTTTTTTTTAAATGGGATCAAGGGGCAGAGTTTTTATGCCAATTTACAAGATGAACATACCCACCGTTTTCACTTCCTTAAATTCTGCTGTTCCTATTTAAATCAGTTATATGGTATAGCTAACAATCTATTCGGAAGTGAAAGGACTGGAAAATGAACAAGCATTTGCAATACAATCGGTCTCACCTTTGGTACCTTATATGTATTTAACTATGCAGTACATTAGCCTGGGTGCTGAAACATCTACTGTTATTTAACATGGAGGGAAAGTAAGAACCAAACTGCGTGACAGGCCAGGTATGGGAACACATGGAGAGAAATATTGCCTTTCAGCGGGAAATGGTATAGTCCAAAGCTCTGTTTTTAATATAAAATCAGGGCCTTCGGTGGTCAAATCACTGAAAATACAAGATTTGAAAAAAATATTATTGTCTACAGGTGCTCCTGGAAGACAATTCCTGTAGACTGGAATCTAGAGAATGCTAAAGTGATTCTGGTATTTTACTGACCTCTGCTGGTCTTTTTCTGTCAAGAAAGTTAAATAGATGCCGCTGCCAGAAAAATTTAAAAAAGAAAGTCCCTCAACAGAAAGCAATTCTGGTATTTTACTGACCTCTACTGGTCATTTTCAATCAAGACAGTTAAATAGAGGCAGTTGAACAGAAACAAAGTCCCTAAGCGGAAGCAGACAAGTCCTAGGGCTGGTCCCCAGAGACCACAAAGTACATACACATATAAGTATATGCTAAAGTATATACAAGATGTCTCGAATGCTCGACCTAAAAATCAAATATATCTCACTAGCTGAGGTCATCAAAAGAAAGGTATCCCTCAGGTTTGGCAGATCTCTCAAGCTGAAACAGTAAAGCTACTCAAGTAACAGGAACCTTACAGATTCAGAAAGCAGATATATTACTTGGGTTGTACAAATCGTAAAGGCAGCTCAGTTCTCAGACACCTATAGTAACAATAGCGTCATAGCAAACAGTTTTAGCAGCAATAACTATAAAATGAGGAAATGTGTGTTTACTTTACTTGCAAGTACATCCCCACTTTCACTGCTCTCCAGTGTCATGCTTTCTGTGGTCTCCAGAACATCATTGTCAGAATAAAAGTGATTAAGACTGTGCTTCAACACATTGACTTAAACCTTGTTTCAGAGTGTGAGATTTGGACTTAATTAGTGACTCCTGCTGTAGGGAGAACAATTCACAAGCATCGAGTAAGACTACTTTCAAAGTCCGAATGGGCATATTAATAAGGGATTATCGCCACAAGAACGTAACTTTTTTTGACGTACTGGTGGCGATACCCCTTTGCCTTATTTACAAGGCGTCATTAAGCCACTTAACGTGGCTTAACACCACCTTGTAAATAATGTCCCTATTTACGTAGCAATTAGCGTGAAAGGGGCGGGCAATGGGTGTTGCAGTGGGCGTTCCGCCGCAAGACCCATTGCTTTTTGACGCTGCCCCATATTTACAAGGCTGGCGTAAATATGGGGCAGTGCCAAAAATTGACCAGGAAAACCTGGTCTTAAACTGGCGCAACAAGGAGAAATTATTAATTTCTCCTCGTTTTTGCAGTTTCTATGTGTGCTGCATTCTTCAGCGCACATAGAAAGAGCAGAACACCATTAGTGATCGTTCATGTGCAGAAAGGTGTCCCCTCCTGCTCGTAAACAATCATTAAATATTGACAAGTTGCAACTTCTATATGTGCTACATTACAAATCGTCATTAGTGATTGTTTATGTACATGTCTATGACTGCTTTTTAAATGACGCTTTTTTACTGAATAACGGGATGCATTTTAAAAAGAAAAATGAAACGTTTCAGTTTCATTTTTTAAGAGTAGGCAGTGGTCCGTGGGACTACAGTCTGCTTTTAAAAAATATTTTCGCATACATTCACAAAGGGACCCCTAACCATTTGCGAGTGGGTTACCACCCACTTGAAGTAGGTGGGAAACTGCAAGTATTTTGCGACCGCAATTACGGTTGCAAAATAATCGTACATTGCAGTGTGGCTTGGCTATTAGGAAGGGACACCCTTGGCTCGCCCCTTCCTAATAGCGAGTCGCAAACGTTATTTGGAGAGTCAGTAATAGGTTACCGACTTGCAAAATAGGTTTTGTACGTGGGGAAGACTTATTTTCCGGTCGCAAACGGGTCGATTGCCTGTTTGCGACCGCAAAAACCTAAACTGTCATACATCTGGCCCAGGGATTGCCGTCCTGGGGCTTAATATGCAAAGTGCCAAGGTGGCGAAGTGGGGGTGTGCTACCACTCTTTGTGCCTCCGGGGCACTTTGGTACTACACAATGGGCCCCAGATGCTTGCCTTCCCCTTCTGTAATATGAATCTCAGTGCCAAATGTGTGCTTGTTTGATCTCAAGGAGGCATTGCCGTATGCAAAACAAGGAATGCTTTGAATTTGTGCCCGCACCATATTACGGAGGAGAGCACACAGGCAGAGAGGCTGCCAGTAGGCACTCCAACTGTGTGCCACATAGAGGTGCCGTACAATGTGTGCGGTGCTCGATGGAAGGAGCTCCTCACCTAAGGGAGATACTATTGAATGCCACCCTAGTCAATGACCATGCAGCCAAACTTGATGATACTGACAGCTGGGTCCAAGGTGCCCCCTGATACAGAAGACTGCCAGATGGTGAAACTACATTGAGAACAGGAGAACCACCATAGGATGCTAAAGGATATCTTAGATGAATGTATGATGTTACAACGCAAACATTTACAACGCATGCCTTTACAATGCAGTTTATACATCGCAACATCCATTACAATGCTTTTATACAACGCATGCCATCACAATGCATTTTTAGAAACTACATTTACAACACATTCTATTACCACGCATACCATTACAATGCATACCATTACATTGCATATTACTTTTAGGGCAACAGTAGGAAAGTGCTGGATACTGTTGGGGGTAAAAATTACTATTCCCACTCCAGTGAGCGCAACAGTAGGGTAACTGTTGGATAGTATAGGGGTAAAAATTACTATTCCCCATTACTTACCTTATAATGTGTTGTAGTGGCATGCGTTGTAGTGACATGCGTTGTAATGACATGTGTTGTAGTGACATGCGATGTAATGGCTGCGTTGAAATGGCATGCGATGTAAAGGATGTTGCGTTGTAATGACTGTGTTGTAAAGGTAGTGCATTGTAATGACTGCGTTGTAAAGGTTGTTTCCCATCTTAGATATGACCAAAAGCAAGACTTCAGCTGCAGTTTAAGGCAGGAGAGGAGAAAATAAGAGCTATGAAACTGGCAGGAAGATAACAAACAGTCAAGAAAAATCATTCTGTCATGGCATGATCCGTAGCCATCAATTGGTTATGGAAAGAGGACTCTGCATGAGAAGAACAACAGTTGTGATAATGAATGACCGTCAGCCAACGAAGACACACTCAACTGTGATGGACCACCCAGTTTGATGGCTACTACATTTAACACAGAAGACAGGGAAACAACTACTATGGTTCCAGTAACAGACAGTGCCAGAATAGGACTATGCATTACAGAAGCCATCTCTAGTTACAGACTCTCGCCCTGACTCTCAATTGCTGATCCATGTTTGCCCATGACTGAAAGGCACTCCTAGCCAAATAAGTCTTCTTACTAGTCATGCCTTACTGTTGTAATGCACCTATTTGGCTGGAGCCATGCATTACGCTCACACGCTTGGTGCGATCTTCATAGCTCAATGTTCTGTGAGTTGACAGTTGGTTGCGAGCTGCGCCTGGCACAACTGTGGCGTGGGATGTCCTCTTGTTTATTCAATAAACTGCTTGATAGAAAAGGAGAGTCCTCCGATTACTACAATTTCTGGCGACGGTCTGTGGTGTGCCAGGAACAACAAGAGCCGTACCCCACCCACGAACCCATGTTAGTTGCTGAGGACAGCGGAGCTGAGGTGATACTAGAAGAAAATAGAAACTGCAAGTTCATTTGAAGTGTGGTTAATTTCCAGGCGAATTGGAGCCAGACGTGTGAGCAAGGAGACGTTACTTCCAGGGTAATGTATGCCAATCACAACATATCTTGTTATGACTAGAGAGATGTTGTCTCACCCCTGAGAGGTTCTCCTTGGATTAAGTAAAGCCCAGGGTCAAGCTGGCACTCGTCTTAAGACATCGAGTGCAGTGCCAAACCCCCCCTTTCCTCAGACAAGTTGTTTTTGAGACTTTGGATGCTGGTGCGGTAACTGCTGCATAGCCAGGGTTGACACCCTGCTGAGAGTGTCAACAACTGGAGGCTAGTGTACCAACCTCCTCACACAATGGGCGTTTTAGTGACACACTCACTCTCTGCAGCCAGTTTTTGAAAGTCTAGAGGGGCGGTCTCAGTTTGATTGCCATCAATGATCGCACACGTGGAGAGAGATCGCTGGTTCACGATAGTTAACTATAAAGGTTACAGCGGAACTCAGCAAAATTCACGTGTGTCGCTCACAACTGGAGGTCAGTGACACGCACACCATTGGGCAGCTCAAAAGGTTTCAATTGAGATATATTCGCAACACATTCAGTTGCTTCACTTCTTATTGGGATTTGTAAAGTTGTAAACACTGCGCTACATTTATATTTTAACATGAGAGTTAATGCGTGCATAGTAATGCCAAAACCCTTCTTCATGAAGTCAGGTGAACCCCCTATTGAGTGGGAGGACTAGATCGAGTGTTTTGAAAACTATTTCATAGCCTTAGATGGTGTCAGATTTTCAGCAGTAAGGAAGAAAGCGTTATTATTGGGGTGCTTGGGCAAGGAAGGTCTGCACTTATTCAAATACTTACCGCCAGCTAGAAGCAATGTAGGAGAGGCGGTGTAGAAGGAGTATGTATAAGGAGGCATTTTATGATTACAGGCCATGTTTGCTTAACAAGTTAATGTTGTTATGTGCCGCTACAAATGTTATATGCAACCACAACGTTCAGAAGAATCTATAAATGATTTTGTGGCACGTTTAAGGGAACTTTCAGCAAAATGTCAATTTGGTTTAATGGCTGAGGAAATGATAACATTATAGTTTATGCGGTGAAAAGCAAAAACTCGAAGAGTGGACCTCTCAAAAGTAACTTCACCAAAAAAATGCCTTTGGGGCAAGGAAAGCCATTGCCTCACTGTTGTTATTGGTGTGGTAGTAATTACCATCTTGCGGACTCAAAACTTTGCTTTGCCATGAGTAAAGATTGTGTTAAGTGTGGGAGAAAAGGTCACATGGCACGCATGTGTAAAGGGGTGGATAGGAAGGTTTTGGCAAGACAAGTCAGAGGTCAGAGTTCTGGTGGTACAGGAGGGAGTTAGTGAAAATATGAACATTGAAAGTGATCGGGATGATGGGAAAAGGAAGGTGTGTCCCAAAACAAATTTTGTAATTAATAGCAAGGATGTGTTGTTAATGGTTGACACGGGTTCGCTGTATACGATCATCCCCAAGGAGTTGTTTCGGGTCACATGGCCTGAGTGTAAATTGATGGCATCTGATGTCATACTAAAGGGTTTGATATTGGTTTCTTGGGTTTCATGACTGCCAGATTGAATTTTCTGGGAGACAAACCCAGGGAAAAGTTTATGTGGCTGTCGATGGCCTGCCCATCCTGGGATGGTCACATAATACGATCTTAATATCATGGTGAACCCAAGGGCTGAAGTTCAAGTTGCATTGGTAGAGGATGACAGTTTGAATGAGGTGCTTTTGCATCACGGTGATGTGTTTACATATTATTTAGTAGTGGCCAGGATTACATCCATGAGATCAAAATCAAGAAGAATGCTGTGCCCGTGAAGCATACTACGAGAAAGGTTCCATTAGCTGCCAGACCAAAGTCAAGGAAATAATTCAACAAATGTTGAATGAAGGAGTGATAAAGGTGGTGGAGTCTATGGAATGGTTATCTCTGGTAGTCGTTACCAAGAAACTGGGTGGGTCTTTTAGATTTTGTGTGGATTTGAGAAGCCTGAATAAGTGCGTGGTGATGGATAATTTCCCGTTACCCAACATTAATGAGTTGGTATTGAAGGTATCAAGGGGAAAATACTTCTCAAAGCTTGACTTGAGGAGTGCATACCACCAAGTCAGGTTACACTCATAATCTAAACTTCTTACCTCTTTTATTACAGCTCAGGGTACGTTTCAGTTTACACAAGTACTATTCGGATTATGTTCAGCTGCCAGTGTATTTCAGAGGCTTTTGAACATGATTCTTTCTTGGACGTTTGCAGATGATGCCAGTGTGCATAACAGAATCTTGTAAGAGGTATTGACACTCATTGGGTGTGCTGGCCTGACTCTTGGCAAGGAGAAATGTGTTTTTATGGTCAAGGAGGTGGAGTATTAGGGACATCTAATTACGGGGGATGGTGTAAAGCCCAAAGCGAATTTTGTGAGTGCTATTGTTAACTCCAAAGTTCCACAAGACAGGGATTCCCTCGGATCCTTCATGGGGCTGGTGGAATATTATTCCAAATTTGTCAGAGATTTTGCACATAAGACTGAACCGCTAAGGGAGTTGTTGAGAAAGGGGAGAAGGTTTGAGTGGGGTGACGTGTAACAAAACGCATTTATTGAGGTCAGCAATGACATTGCCCGGGCAAATGTCTTGTTCCCGTACGATTCAGGTTTGAGGACTATAGTCACTGTGGACACAAGTGCTGTGGTAATTGGAGCTGTCCTCGCGCAAGTGCATGGAAAGGTGGAACGCCCCGTGGCTGAAACTGAACTATTCTGTTATAGAGTGTGAGGCGTTGGCTGTCTTATGGGCAATTTAAGGGTATGCTTGTGGGGCACTGCATTTCTTGTAAGAACGGATCACAAACCCTTGCTTAATGTCATGGGCCCTGGTGGTGCTGAGAACTGTTTGGGGAGACTGGTCAGGTTAGTGGATAAGTACAGAAGTTTAACTGTAAATTGGAGTATGTGCCTCGGTGGAAGAACAAAGTGGCTGATTGCCTGTCCAGATTGCCGGGCAAAACAGCTGAAGTTGGAGAAGTGGAAATTCAGGAAGTTGTGGCAAGTATAGAAGATGTCACAGAGAAGGCCTTTTATTATTATTATTAAGGGAATTTTGTAAAGCGCTTGGTTACGCTCGGAAGCGTGTCCCCGCGCTAAAACTGAAGGACTCAGAAACAGAAGTGAGAAGTGGGCCCGGTTATCTAGAGAATAGATGTGTTTTTAATTTCTTCCGAAAACTTGATTCAGATGGATCTATGCGAAGGTTAAGAGGTAGAGCGTTCCAGCACTTCGCCACCATATAGCGAAAGGATCTTCCTCCCATGCGGGTCTTTCTCACCCTAGGGACCTTTAATAGGTCTCCATGTGAGGAGCGCAAAGCGCGTGATGGTACGTGCCTGGTGACTAGGTTCTGGAGTGGTGCAGGCGCCCTCCTAGTGAGGATGCGATAGCAAGTACAGAGGGCTTTGAATTCAACTCTGCTTCTTACTGGCAGCCAATGGAGGGTCTGAAGGGCCGCCTTAGAGGCCGATCTTTTAGGGAATTTTAAAATAAGGCGGGCTGCCGCGTTCTGTAACACCTGAAGGCGATTCATTGCCTTACAGGTTGCTCCCAAATACAGTAGGTTGCCGTAGTCTAGACGCGATGTGACGAGGGCGTGCACCAGCGTTCTACGGGCGGACGTAGGGAGGAGAACTAGGACCTTCCGTAGACTTTTTAAAATGCTAAAACAAACACCCGCCACCCGGTCTATCTGGGGTCCAAAAGACAAGTCAGCATCGAGCCAGACCCCAAGGTTTCTGACTTCCTGACGAGGTATAGGGACCTCACCTAGGCATGGGGGCCACCACGCCGACGACCAAACAGATGGGCTCCTCCCCACCACGAGCACCTCGGTCTTGTTGCCATTTAATTTAAGGCAATTAGTGGACATCCAGGTTGCAAGATCTTGCATGCAAGCTCTGAAACTGTCCGTGGCAAGGCCGGGCGCACGTGAAAGGGAGATAACCAGCTGCGTGTCGTCTGCGTAGGACACAATTTGCAGCCCATGGCCCATAGCAATCGGAGCCACTGGGCAAACATAAAGATTAAAAAGATTGGGGCTCAGGGACGATCCCTGGGGAACGCCCTGGCCCAATCCTATGTCCCTGGAGTAGTGGTGTCTGTTTCTAAAAAGGAGTGGATTGCTGACATTGAACAGGATTCCACACTTGCTGTGGTTAGAGAGATGGTCACAAGAGGATTGAGGAGGGATAGTTATGTGCCTGAAGGTGTGAGGCTGTTCATTAAGGTGATGGATGAGTTAGCCATACAAGATGATCATTTGTTGTTAAAAAAGGATACGTTTGTACCACCCTTTGTTATCAGAGTGAAATTGATCAAGTTAGCGCATGAAGGGCATCTGAGGCACACCATGAGTATCAAGAGATTGCATGAGAAGTACTGGCTGCCCCTCATGGCCAGTCAGGTCAGGAATAAGTTGAGAGATGAGAGGTGTGCAAGGGCTCAGAGAAGTGGCTGAGGGTTGGTTTGGGTCGTTTGCCTGAAGAGCAGCATGTGGCTGAAGCCAAATGTGTGTGGGAAAAAGTTTACCTGGATTTTGTTGGGCCGTTTGGAATGCTTCCCAAGCATGAGAAATTTGCCACGGTTTTGTTTGATGCCAAGTCAAAGTGGTTGCAGGCGGTTTCCATGAGGAATATTTCTACTACACACACTATCCAGATGCTGAGTGAAGTCTTCTGGAGGGAGGCAATACCCTCCATTTTACTTTCTGACAATGGAACTCAGCTTGTTTCGCAGGAGATGAAAAGTTTCCTGGAGTCATTGGGGATTAGGCATGAATGTTCTTCTTTGTATAATCCTCAAGGAAATGGATCAGTGGAAAGGCTTAACAAATTGGTGAAAGGGACCATGCAGTTACCAGCGAGTGCAGGTTTGTCTGTTCAAGGTGCAGTCAAAGACATGTTGTGGACTTATCGGACCACAGTGAATTCCAACCTTGGTATGTCTTCATTCAAAATGATGCAGGTCAGGAAAGCAGATACAAAACGGTTCCTTCATGGAGGCGGGGAGGTATGGCTAAACATGTAAGTGGAGGTACCTTGAGAAACATAAAGAGGAAAAGATTCATCAAGGTAGGGGATTAGGTCAAAGTATGACCTGGTGGTGTGAGTAGTGGTTTGACCAAATTTAGGGGACCTTTCAAGGTGACTGTTCTTGGGGGTAATTGGGTCATGATAGAAAATGAACAGACATGGAACCGTAGACGGGTGGCATTGTATCAAAGAGGTAGCGGAAAGGAAACTGACGGGGGTGTGACTGAGTCTGGTTGTGTTAAAAAAAACTGTGGGGAGAGGCTGGGTGAAGATCATGCCTATTGTTTTGAGAAGGGAGATGGGTGTGGTGAGCCTGTGACCGCATCACCTAGGGTTCTGGTATCTGCTGATACTTCGCCTGCAGATGAATTACTTGAAAGGAGAGTGGTAAGAATGAGGAAGCCACCCGGATACCTACAGGAAAATGTGTGTCACAGGCCATGGGCATGATGCCATTGTTGCTCTGTTTTGTGTTCTTCCTCATAACAAAATGTGACTTTTATATTTGTGTTCTGGGCTAGGGTTCTGGGGGGGCATTATGTATAGTTCTTTTATGATTTTAGCTTCCTTTTATAAGAGGGGGAGATGAGTTGTAATGTACTTATATGGCACGAGCCATGCATGACGCTCACATGCTTGGTGAGCTCATCATAGCTCAAAGTACCGTGGGTTGATGATTGGTTGCGAGCTGCGCCTGGCACAACTGTTGTGAGGGATCTGCCCTCGTTTGTTCAATAAACTTCTTGAAACAAAAGGAGAATCCTCCGATTATTACACTTACCTTCCCACCATTATTGAACAGTCCTAAGAGACTGTAAGTGCCCCACTGAAGACCCTATTAAAAGAGAGATTGGAGTTATTGCTTAAATGATTCCGTTTGTCTATTTTGGGAACATTAATCACTTTGAGATCAATCTCAGACCGATTAATGTTTTCATAAATCTCTAGACTTTTTTTCAGGAATTGGTAGATTTATTTCAGCGTGCCCTAATTCTTTTTAATTCATTAATTTTAAATACCATAATTAATTTCGTGAGGGAGCCACCTCATCCGAATTGTCCTTCCTTCTATCAACTTAGCCCTTTAGAATTCTTTGTTTTTAACTAACCGTGCCCTTCGTTTTGTTAAATTTAGTTTGTATAATCACCATCAAGCTCTGCATCACCTGCCTGCCTGGACCCACATATTCCTCACTCCACAGACACGTGCAATGCCATCAACCGCCTGTACCCCCATACATTTACCTTTTTGTAACCTAATCTCCATATTTAAGTTGTGTTTTACCCTTTTTTGTAACACCTTTTTGTTACTTTAACCCAACTACTTAGCTGTACCCTTCTTGCTGTTTTTCTTTCCATTCTATGGTTTCCTCAAATTAATTCCCCTGTGATTTATCTATCCCATTGTTTATCCTCTAATTTTAATAGATCTCCACAAAATGATCCAAGTTGAAGTTCATTTTCCTCTGGAAACATGCCCGGATACAGGCCTGCTGCTCTGGAAGAGAGTTCAGTGGTTGTGACTAGATGTTATAACATGCACAGAAGTGTGAGCACAAGCTCAAACCTACACCGGGGGCACAACGGGCATGTGCGACCACTTTGTTCATTCTCCGGGTACTTTGAAATTACAGAAGGGGCTGCACCTGCCTGCAAAAGGATCTCTAATCCCTCCTCAAAGTGCAGGTGGGTTGCTACCTGCACAGTGATACACGGAGTGGCTTTGAAGCAGCCGCTCCATGGGGCATATCAACAAGGGCTTTATCTCTGCTTTTTTGGCTTTAAAAGCCAAAAAAGCAGAGATAAAACTAGCGCCCTATCAACAACAGGGTGCTAACACGCAAATTTGCATGTTAGCACCCTTTTACTCTACGCTTCCCCTTGCATCTCTAATGAGATGCAAAGGGGGCGTTCCAGAGTAAAATAATAGGAGAAATGTCGCTAAGCGACATTTCTCCTATTATCAAGAATGTCGCTAACCCTGTTAGAGACAAAAAAAGCAACGCTAACCGCGGTTAACGCTGCTTTTTTACGTCTGCTAATTTTCAGACTTAGCCATGATATCCTATGGAAGGAGGATATCATGGCTAAGTTTGCCTGTCCCTATCAACAAGGTAACGTGTGATTATCGCTGGGTTTCCAGCGATAATCTCACGTTAGCCTGTTAGCGTGTAGATTTTTATCGCTATTGAGATAAGCGTTGCTAATAGCACGCTATCTCAGCGATAAAAATTCACGCTAGCCGGCGATAATTATCCAAGCGCTAAGTGCTCTTTGCGATAATTATCGCCGGTTGTTGTTGATATGCCCCCATATTTCACTTGAATGTGCTGCCCCGAGGGCAGCACGAGTTTGCCGCTGCCCTGGGGGTAGTGCATTCTCTGTACTTTTCCAGTTTGCGTACCTATTTAAAGGTGCATCATGGCGCAAAGTGGAAAAGTGCGCTATATGTGTAATAAGGGCCCTGGTGGCACAACACTACATATGGAACCACACAAGACAAATGAAAATACAATGACTTGTCCTCAGTAATGTGCCCCCGTGGGCTTAAGTAATAACAACTATTTTGTAAGAAACTGCACAGTTCTGCCCAAGGAAACACTTTCAGTGGCAAGTGTACAGAACTGGGTCTCAAGAATCTTGCAGAAAACTGGGGATCTGTGTACCATGCATGTATTACCAATCAGGATGAGAAGAAGGAACCCCCACATCTTTTAATCTGTTTCAAACAATCTTAGGTGACGATGATAATGGAAGTGAAAGGGGGTGAACATGTCTCATGAGAAGTAGCGTCATTGCCCTGATTTCACTCACTCTTACTGTACAACAGCGTACAACAGCCAACAAGGACCCTGGGGGCATATGTATCAAAATCTCTATTTGTGAATCTCAAATAGCGATTTTTTGAGAATCGCTATTTGAGAATTGCAAAACAGGATGTATTTAAAAATTCGTACATATTTTGCGAATTCGTAATATTCCTTAATTGCGATTAGCAAATTGCGAAATCGCAATTAAGGAATACCTTCCCATTCATTCCTATGGGCCAGGAGGCCCATAGCACTGAATGGGAAGTCATTCTCAAATTGCGAATCGCAATTTGCTAATCGCAAATTGAGAATAATTTCAAAGGTGCAAGGGTGTCATGATGACACCCTGATGCACCCCTGAAATTAGCATGTGTGCGCATATGGCGCACACACATGCCCTAAGGGCATGTATGTGCGCCACATGGCACTTGAAGTTGGTGGTAATTTGCGATTTCTTAAGGAGAAATCGCACAACTTGGGTGCGTGTTTCATAGCATTTAAGGAATCGCAACCTGCGATTCCTTAAATGCTTACACAAAATTAAGAAATTGCAAAATTAGCGATTCCTTAATAATGCGATTCTAAAATGGCTCATACATCTCATTTTGCGATTTTGTTTTCGCAAACGCTGTTTTTTTGCGAATCGCAGCGTTTGCGAATACACAATCGTTTGATACATATGCCCCCTGGTATTTATTACATCACACAAATTAATAGTCAATGAGTCTCTGTTATGCATCATATACACCAGAAAGGAAGGGCTAGCTGACAAACCAACCTTCCTGCCCTGAGAGAACCCACAAACGAGCCAGACGCACCCCTGGAGTGTTCGAAGCTGATAGCCTCACAATACATTATCTTTCACACATTACATTGGTCACCAGAGAGGTTTTCAAGATTAAGGATGAGCTGGGCAGATATCTGCCCAAGATGTGATATGTAAAATGTTAACTTTTAAAAAACCGTGCCTGGAAAAGGTTTGGCAAACTGTTAGTACTATAATGTATATGATTAAGAATAGCTAATCTTTAATTATATTTGGTTTATCTAGTGACTAAGCTTGCCTACTTGTAAAAAGAACATGCAGTTCTACATTTTGTTTTTATAAATATATTTTTCTTTGAGCAAGGTAAGAAGCAGTGAAAACAGAAAGTATAATTCATACAAAATTCATCAATCCAATCAATGTCAAGTACGACAATCTTGAAATCAATTCATCAAGCCTATCACACTGTTCCAAAATATATGACCACATTAAATAGATTCATAGCTTTCTAAACAGCAGCATCAAAACCATTGAAAGTGTTGAAGTGCAATTATAAAAACATAGACTGTAGTATTGATCAAAAGGCATTCTATTAATCAATCAGGTGTTTGTTAAGCGCGACTACTCACCCATAAGGATCTCAAGGTGCTGGAGGTGGAGGAATGCAGGTTTCAGTCCATCAAGGAGGGGGTCTGTCGAAGAGCCAGGTTTTGAGGTATCTCGCGAAAATGGGGAGCAATGTTGTCTGTCTGAGGTGGAGCGGAATGGCGGGTCTGGCCGCAAGAAAGGAGAAGGAGCGACCTCCTGATCTGGTCTTTCTGGTGTGGGGACCACGGCGTAGGAGAGCTGAGCTGTTCGTAGGGTCCTTACGGGTGCATGGAATTTGAGTCAGCTGTTCAGGTATGCTGGTCCGGTGTCGTGGAGGGCTTTGTGTGCGTGGGTCAGAAACTTGAATGTGATTCTCGCCTTGATGGGAGCCAGTGGAGTGTGCGCAGGTGCTGGGAGATGTGGCAGTGTCTTGGCAGGTTGAGCACCAGTCTTGCGGCGGCGTTCTGGATGTTTTGTAGCTTGCGAGTGAGGTTTTTGTGTTTTCCGGCGTAGAGTGCTTTGCCGTAGTCGAGTCTGCTGGTGAGGAGGGCGTGAGTGACGGTCTTTCTGTGCTCGAGTGGGATACATTTGAAGGTCTTACGTAGGAGGCGGAGGGTGGTGAAGCAGAAGGATGCGACGGAGTTGATCTGGCAGTCCATTTTGAGCTCGGAGTCCAGGATGATTCCAAGGTCGAGTCCGTGGGCGTGGGTGGGCTTCTGACGGGGGGGGGGGGCACCAGGTGTCATTCCAGGCATCAGGGTTTGGGCCCATGATGAGTACTTCTGTGTTGTCGGTGTTGAGTTGTAGGAAGCTGCATTCCAACCATTTGGCGACGGCTTCCATGCCTTCTTGAAAGTTGTGTCTGGCGGTGTTGGGTTCGTTGGATAAGGAGAGGATGAGTTGGTTGTCTTCTGCGTATGACACAATATTGAGTCCGTAGGTTCTGACGATGGGGGCGAGTGGAGCCATGTAGATGTTGAGGAGCGTGGGGTTGAGGGAGGACCCCTGGGGGACTCCGCAGGTGGTTGGTGTTGGGTCTGAGAGGAAAGGGGGGAGTCTGACCTGCTGCGTTCTGCCGGAGAGGAAGGAGTATATCCAGTCGAGGGCCCTGTCCTGGATTCCTGCATCATGGAGTCTGCGTATTAAGGTGCTGTGAGAGACTGTGTCGAACTCCACTGAGAGGTCGAGGAGGATGAGGACTACTGTTTCTCCTCTGTTCAGTAGGGAGCAGATGTCGTCTGTTGTGGCGAGGAGGGCGGTTTCTGTGCTGTGGTTTTTTCTGAAGCCGGATTGGGAGGATTCGAAGCTGTTGTGCTCTTCGATGAAGGAGGCGAGTTGGCTGTTGATGGCTATCTCTATGACTTTCACTGGGAACAGGAGCAGGGAGATGGGTCTGTAGTTCTTGAGGTCGGTGGGGTCCGCCGAGGGCTTCTTCAGGAGGGGGTTGATCTCGGCGTGTTCTCAGTCGTCGTGGAATGAGGCATTCATCAGGGAGTGGTTGCTGGTGTGGCGGGCATGGGTGCGATGGTGTCGGCGGCTCTGTTGAAGATGTGGTGGGGCAGGGGTCCGTGGGGGCCTTGAGTGGATTGACTTCATTGTTTTCAGTGTGTCATCGGTGGTGAGGGCTGTCCAGTTGTCAATCATTGACTTCAGGGTGTCGGAGGTGGCTGGTGAGGCTTCAGTGTGTGGGTTGTCTTCGTCAAAGTTGTCGTAGATGTTCTTGATTTTGTGGTGGAAGAAGTGCTAAGTTTGTTGGAGAGGTCTTGTGAGGGAGGGATGTCAGTAGACTCGCTGGTGGGTTGGGTGAACTCCTTGATGATGCTGAAGAGTTCTTTGCTGTTGTGCGCGTGCGTGGAGATTCTGTCTTCAATCGCTTTTTTTCTCATTTTTCTGATGAGTTGGTGGTGGGCGTTGGTGGCGGCTCTGAAGTCGTTGTGGGCCTCTGTGGATTTGGAGTTCCTCCGGGCCTTTTCGAGGTGGCGGCACATGCGTCTGGACTCTCAAAGTTCGGTGGTAAATCATCTGGCTTTCTTGGCGTGAGAGTTGTTGTTTTTCTCGACGGGGGCTATGGTGTTGCCGCTGTCGGAGATCCATCTGTGCAGGGTTCGGGCTGCGGTGTTGGGGTTGTCGTCTTCCACGATGGTTGGGGTGGAGCTGCTGAGTGAGGAGGTGAGCTGGTCATCAGTGATATTGTCCAGATTCTTTGTGGGAGCAGGTGGTGGGTGTTCTGAAGGTGAAGTGGCACATCGGTGGTCTGTCCATGGGTGTTCGGTGGTGTGGCTAAAAGTGATGGAGTTTCCTGTTGTGAAGATGGGGTCAAGGGTGTGTCCTGCTGAGTGCGTGGATTTGGTCATGATCTCGCGGAGTCCAATGTTGTGGAGGTTGTCCAGGAGGGATGTGGTGCTGGGGTCCAGTTGGTTGTCGACTTGAAGTTGAGGTCTCCCAGCAGGGTGCTGTTGGTGGATGCAATGGGGAGATGATGTCCGTGATGGAGTTGGCAAATGGTCCACGGGGTCCAGGGGGACGGTAGATGAGGGTTCTCTGGAGAGTGGTGGTAGGGCTGGCCAGTATCTTGAAGTGAAGGTGTTCCATCAGGTCTGTGGGCTCGTCCGGGAGCGTGCTCAGGTGGAGGGTGGATTTGTGGATGATGGCAATTCCCCCTCCTGGGTGGGTGGGGCAGTCCTACTTGGAGATCTTGTATCCTTGGGGAATGGCGATGGCGATGTCCGGTCCCGCGGAGGTGTTGGTCCAGGTTTCGGTGAATGCTACGTCCGGGGAGGTGATGTCGAGGAGGTCCCAGATTTCGTTGGCGTGTTTGTGGAGTGATCGGACGTTGAGGAGGATGCATTGCAGGGTCTTCAATTCGGGTGTGTTCTTGCGGGCGGGTTGTGCTGGGTCAGTGTTCCTGGCAGTGCTGTAGGTGTACCAGCAGCGGTGACAGCTGGAGGGTCTGTGGGTGTCAGCTGGCGATGCAAGCTTGCAGTTGTTGTTGCCGCCTGAGTTGAGTGCCACTGGGTCATAGCGTCGGTGGTGCCGAGGTCCAGGGTTTCTGGTGCTGGTCGCGGTTGGGTCGCGGATGGGCACAGACGGGCTTGCCTTTGGCGCGCCCCTGGCGCACCAGCAGCACGCCCGCTGTGCATGGCCTCCATTAAGTAGGGGTTGGGAAGGGCTGGACAGCTGGGAGGCGGGTGCAGGAAGGGGAGCTGGCTTGGGTCGGTCGCGCTGGTCGTGCTGTGGAGTGGGGCAGCGGGGGCAGCAGGAGGGAAAAACAGGCGAAATATAGCAGAATAAACAGAAAAGTGCAAGAAAAGTGGCGGAAGGAGATGGAAAGGAGAGTCAAAGGGAGAGATAAGAAGGAGGGTGTAAATCAATTAAACGGGGGAGGGGCCGCGGGGGCAGCAGCGGCAGGGAAAAATGGGCAAAAAAGAGTGGAATAAAGTGGAATACACAGAAAAGTGCAAGAAAAGTGGAGGAAGGAAATAGAAAGGAGAGTGACAAGGGAGAGATAAGAATGAGGTTGAAAAACCAGTAAAACGGAGCAGGAGAGGAAAAGCAGAGCGAAAGAAGGAGACAGAGGTCCACTGGACCACCAGGGATGAGGCGCAGGTATAACCTGCGGGTGGAGGAGAACCTCGAACACCAAAACTCGAGAGTGCAGGGGCTCGGTGGAGGCCGCACTTAATGGTGGAGTTGAGAGGGTGGGAGAGCAATTTCACTGACAATGATATAATACACTTTTATTCTGTAACCTGTAACAGTATACAAACTATAGAAGGACATTACCACAACTGTGCAGGAATATACAGCACTAATCTTTAGTTAAACAGCCTACTTTAAATGCGGTCTTAGATTCTTCATAGCATAAATAATATTATAAATGTGTCAAAACTTTGCCAATCGCAACTAGAAAGAAGCTAAGAACAGGCGTTTGTGAACAATATACAAACCGATGCATTCATAAGGATGCAATCGATATTAAAAAAAGATCCTACTACATAGCAGCATTGATACTATTAAAGTGCTTGAAAACATTGAGCTAAAACATTGAATGTCAACCACATCAATATACTTAAAACTAGATTATATACAGATCATTCTACATTAATCGTCGATGAAGAAAAACATGTCCAGGTTGCCATAAACCTATGAAGCGTCCTAGATGTCTTATTCAGCCAGTGCCCTGTTGTCTGCACCGCTGTTTTCCAACTCTGCCAAATGAGCTGGCCACAGCTACTGATAATGAGATGAAGTATCGTTTTTATTTCTTTAGCTGATATACCACATTTGAGGACCCAAATAAGAATAACATAGGTGATGGAAAAACCATACTAGACATGCAACGACTAATAACCTCAAAACATCATCCCAAATTGCTGTAAACTAGTACACGCAAAAAGAAAATGAAGTCATCAACCCGCACCATTCATCTTACACCTAAAACATTGATCAGGGAGCAATGAGAACATCCTTTGCAATCACCTTGCTGTTCTACATGACATTACTTGCTAAGCGTCATATGGGCAGATACCAAAACTGTTTGTACTTACCTCGGTGCACGAGCAACCTTGGCCGATGCCCGGTGGAGCTGTCATATGCAGCTATAGAGGAGTCTGGCCCTAGTTTCACCCCCTCGGCCATCACCTACCTAGCTGGTCATCTGACATTGTTTCCTCGTTACCCTGTTTTGTTTCCTTCCCTCCCCCTCCTCCTCCCGCCTTGATTCTTTGATTTAATTGATGCAACTATGTATCCTGTAACTCTGGGTGGATACCAAAACTTTGTACTTACCTCGGTGCACGAGCAGCCTTGGCCGACGCCTGGTGGAGCTGTCATATGCAGCTATAGAGGAGTTTGTCCTTGGTTTCACCCCCTTGGCCGTCACCTACCCAGCTGGTCATCTGACATTGTTTTCCTCGTTTCTCAGTTGTGTTTCCTTCCCTCCCCTCCTCCTCCCTCTGTGATTCTTTGATTTAATTGATGTAACTATATAACCTGCAACTCGCTGATCCTCATGTAAAGCGCTCTGATTCCTCCGGGTCTGGCCAGCGCTATATAAAACTTTTGTTTTAAAACATATAAATAAATTTGCTGCTGCGGGATTAACCAAACAACTTTTGTGGTTTCTGATTAACCTAATGCACTACAGTATTCGTATAACATACCCCCAAGTTCAGGTAAGAAAGCTGCTCTGCTATTGAGGTCTCCATAAATTAAATATTTGGAGTCAAAACAAGACCTGTTGGGAATCCTGGTGTTTGTTTTCACCCATTACCCTCTTTCCACTGATCTCAGGATACTCCTTAGATCGAAAGGTGCTATCTTGGGTGAGTTAAACGTGATCAAGTCAGCATTCTAATGTCTTAGGGTAATTCACAAACAGGCCGATGGACGCTGAATTATACGACCTGGTGTACGTCTGTACAGCTAGAAATCCACACGCTTCCTTGACTTTGGTTTTATTGTGGACTAAGCTCTCTTTTGTGCATCCCAAATGGGAACCATTATATATTTTATTATATGTTGATACTTAGGTAGCCTTCTCAATGTCAGTAAATTTTACTACACATTGTCACTCAGATTTATCATTATGTCAAGCACAACATAGCAAGGCAACTTGCTATGCTGCGTTGTATGACAAGGAGAGAGCAGGACTACGACATATCTATCAAGATATGGCACATTCCTGTCCTCTCCTTGCACTGGCCCACTCAGTGCAGCCTGGCGCCAACGCGAGCACCTTGCGCCATGATGCAAGCATGCTGCTTTATATGTAGTATTGTTTTTGTGCTGTAAGGGACACCTTCCTGGATGGAAAAAATCATTAGAGGCTTTTTCTCCTTTCTAAATGTGCTGCATACTTAGAAAGAGGAAAAACAAGGAGAAATAAAGACATTTGCACCTCTATCAGGAAGACGTACAGGCAGTCCGCTACCCTCCATCAGCTACTCTTGCGATAATACGTAGGTCTTTAGTGCCATCATGGGTGGTTTGCATGTGACCAGGTTAGTATTTTAGTGTCCCAGGTCAGCTCATGAGCGGTACCCCTGGACACCATATAATGTGACCTGGTGCATGTCTATACAGCAGGTGCATTTAGCGGGTACACCTACAGAGCAACAAAGGCGTGCCAAAGGTAAATCTTCCTGCACCACTCCATGCACCAGCTAGCAACACGGCAGTACATGCTGCCAGTTGTCACTTCAACCTGTTTGCGGAGAGATGAGGCTTTATTTTGTCTTTAGAAATTCTGCCCATCGTAATTGTATTCTGTTAGACCTGGCACCTTGGCGTGAGTCTCCCTCCCACTTTTTGTCGCTGTGCCTCATGTGTTTTGCTGGTGTTAACGGCTCAGAGCACTGAGCCACTGCCAACCAGTGTCACAGTGCAAGTGCTCCCTATTTAAAATGTATATGTTGGTTGGATTCCATGATTGGCTTATTTGGTTTACTGTCAGACCCCAGTAAAGTGCACCAGGAGTGCCCAGGGCTTGTAAATACAAATGCTGCTGGTGGGCTTGCAGCACTGGTTGTGCCACCCACAGAAGCGGCCTGGTAAAATGTATCTAAGGTCTGCCATTGCAGAACCTGCGTGCAGTCTGGTACTGTCATGCTGACTGGGTAAGTGCACACACTTACCAGTCCCTAAACCTTCCCTTAACGTCATATTAGTCACCCCTATGGTAGGCCCAAGGGCAGGGTGCATTGTAAGCATAAGGTAGGACAAGCCCTGATGTGGGTGGCATGTCCTAATAGTGAATTACAGCCATTTTCGTTTTTCACTATTGTAAGGCTACCTGTTCTCCATAGGGCAGAATGGGCTGCTATAATTGTTACATTCTATGATCCTAACAGACCCAGTGAACATGGTAGAAATTTGAGTTTAGTATGCCTGAACTCAGAATAATAAAATACATATTTTAGTAAAGTTTATTTTAATATTCTGTGTTTGCAAATACCACTTTTAGAAAGTTGGTATTAGCTTGCCTCACCATTTCAGCCCGCCTCTGCTAGGATGTGTATCTGCCTTCTGGATGTGTGAGTGACAGGGCTGGGGAAACCCAGAGGGGCAGGGCTAGGTAGCCTGGTGGTGAATAGGAAGATTGGCAGCCAGATGGGTGGGAGGAGCGCACCTGGGCTCTGAATAGGGTTGTGCTCTACTACCACAATGCTGGCTCCACCTCCTGCGGAGCGGCTGATGTCTCTGCCCTGCACCCTGAATAGAAAGGCAGAGTCATGTCAACAGAGTGCTCAAGAACTGGTTTGGGCTGGGCAAAGGCCCCTCTACCCCAGAGGAACAAAGGAATTAGGGGTATAAGTATTGGGACCCTGCTCCCAAGAAATTAGATCCTGCTGAAACAAGAAGAACCTCTGCCAGAGGAGAAGGAACTAGGAAAGCTGTAGGAGGAGTACTGTCCCTGACCTGGGGGATTGGCCTGCAGTGGTTGCCTTGCCGCTGAAGGAGAGGAGAAAGACTACTAAAGATTTTGCTTCAACTTGTGCTTTAAAAAGATCTCCAAGGGCTTGAACTGAGCTTGCCCCCTGAACGAAGTCCCAGGACCAGTGGACTTCACCCCAGCTCCTCAGAGTCTTTTGGAAGTGCCTGCTGCTGTTGTTGGGCCTTCTGAGGGACTGCGTGTCGCAAGGAGCTGGAAGCGCGACGCAAGGAAGAGAAGCGTGCCGCCGTCGGAGCCGCTGTCGTCGCATCTCGCAAAGGGTGTCGCCGCTGCAGCATCGCATCGAGCGGAAGCGTCTCGCATCATCCGGAAGTGTCTCGCAACGCCGAAGAAGCGTGTCGCCATCGCAGCCATCGTAGCTGTCGCATTGCATCGCATCGAGAGAAGAGTCTCGCATTGAGGAGGAAGCGTGTCGCCATCGCAGCCATCGTAGTTGTCGCATTGCACTGCATCCAGAAAAGCGCCTCGCATCCACGGAGAAGCGTGCATCCGGGAGCCCCTGTCGTCGCATCTCGCAGAAGGGGTGTCGCCGCTGCAGCATCGCATCGAGCGGAAGCGTCTCGCAACGTCGGAGAAGAGTGCCGCTGCCAAGGCTGCTGTCGTCGCATCTCGCCGAAGGTGATGCCGCTGTAGCTGACGCATCGAGTCGAGCCTTTTCGCAACATCGGAGAAGCGTAACGCATCTGGAAGATCCCGTCTTTATTTCTTTTGCACCAAGAACTTCAACGCATCTGCATCGCTGCAACACTTTCGTTGCCCTGCGTGTCGCATCTAAGGTACATTGACTTAAAGTGTCGCATTTAAGAACTTAAGAGAAACTAATCAATCTTCTACCAACTAAGCAACCGGATTGTGTATTTTTAATCGTTTAATGGTCTTGTGATAATCCTATATAAAGAATCCTTAGTTTTAATATAAATACCTGTGTGGTGTCCATTTGTAGTGTTGTCACTTGGTTACTGTATGTGTTCACAAATGCTTAACATATAACGCTCTGAGATAAGCCTTGTCTGCTCGCGCCAAGCTACCTAGAGGGTGAGCAGGGGTTGTTTTAGTAGTGTAACCCCTCACCCTGACTAGAGGAAAGGTTCCCTGCTTGTCACAAGTACCTACCTGTGCCAACCAGAGAATCCGGATTCTAACATATTCCAAGGATAATTCAGAGGTATTTTGATGAAAGGTCTTGCTTATAACCAAAGGCGACCACAGCACTACCTGCAACTCATTCACATGTCTCTGCTTGTACACTCTCACTCAATATTGTATGTACACTAAATCATTCTGGGTCAATAGGGAAACATCATTACAAGTGACATTGAGAGATTGCAATTATCTACAGTGATTGCAATACCATAAAAAAAATTGGTATTGCGCCTACACACTCTGCTTAACATTTGGCTTAATCTCGATCTAATTTCTACACAATAGTAATCTATAGATCCACTGAGACCACAAACTGTTTGTAGATCAATTGGTTAGCAGCATGACACTTATTACACTTCTTTCTGAAGACATTTTTATGGTTAGAGATGGTAATGTATGTTTGGATGGATGCCCCTAATGCCTATGACACTCAATCTCTTAGACCTTTGTAAAGCAATAGAACTGCAGCAGCTTGTTACAGGTCCAACTTCCAAAAGTCATAATACATTTGACATCATTTTTTACTAATTCAAAAACTTTCAGCTTGATATGACCACAAAGTTATATTTGTCATGGTTATAGACCCTACAAACGATACATTTCCTCTTCCTTAAATATAAGCTCATAAATAGACAGAGGATAAAGTTTGATCAAGGACAACTACAACTATCCTTGAATAATTCTGTACCAACCTCTCAAAGGTTCTCTTTTGAAGGGCCTCTTGTCTTTTAACAGGGTGACAACTGATCAGGTCTACTCAAAATGTCACAGCATTTCTTCTAGTTCCTTGTTGAACCCCTGTCCCATTAAGTTTCTTAGATTACTCTCAGAGTCTTTAGCCCAGCACTATGTAGCTCTAAGTAATATTTCATTTGAATCTGAGACTGTTTCATGTGAGTGGAAGTGAACAATTGTCAATAGTTTATTAAAATCACCTATTATTTGATGAAAACCAGGCTAATAATCACCTTTGCAAATTTATTGAAGATAGTGACATTCTAAGGGATGATCAATTCTGTCTTGGGGCTTTTTTTATCATATTGAAATCGCTCTGGTTATAGTTACAAATCATATAGGAAAAACAGCTTGATAATAATGGTTCTGCTGGTCTCATTTTAATTGATCTGGCCACTGCCTTTGACATTGTGTGCCAGTCACTGCTTCTTCAGTATCTTTGGGTTACCAGTATGAGTGATATGGCTCTTGATCGGCTAACTTTGTTCTTCACGAGCAGTTTCTCTGAGGCATTTTTCAGACTTTAAAATAAGTGTTGTGTGGTGTACCTCAAGCATTGGTTGAGCCCTACCCTCTTTAGTATCTTTGGTATCTTTAGGGATCCTCTGACAAATCTGATGCAATCATTTAGAAGAATCTTATTTTATTTTCACGCCAATGATACCTAACTCATGGTGGGCTTGTGTTGTATAAATGTATTAGATTTTGCCAGACTTAAAGACTGTCTACGTGCTGTCATAACTTGGATAATCAAAAACTTTCTGTGTGCTAGCACAAATAAAACAGTTGGGGATGACATGACATGACATGATATGAACCTTGACAGCTTCGAATCCCAACTTTTACCGAGCACCAAGTCACTTCAATTCACCCATTCACACCAACCTTACCCTCAAGGCACACATTGCCAAAGAAACAAATAAAGTCTTGTACCAGCTCTCTTATCTAAAGAAAGTGAAACTGTGTTTTTCAGAAAGTGACTTCGAAACTGCTCTTCAAGCCCTCGTTCTTTTGCATTTGAATGCTGGTAATGCCCTACTCCACAGCCTTAAAGACTCCACACTGGCACCCTTCAGAGGCATTTTGCATGCCACAGCATGTCTCATCCAGGGTCTGAAGACATATGATCACATCACCCCATCCTGATAGAACTCCTTTGACTCCTCTTGCCGCCCTGCACCGTTTTAAAAACTAGCTGCATCATTTACAGTGCCATCATGACCAGCACTCCTGGGTAACTTCTAGATAAGCTCAACATCTCTGGTGGTTCTCAGCACACCCACAGACATAACACCATAAGACTGCAGACTATAAACTGTGAAAAAAACAAAAAAAAATAAAAAAATAGGGGCCATATGTAGGTAGCCTAATACCGGTCGGTAACGGCCGATTTTCGGTAAAAATCCCGTTACCGACCGGTATTCAGGCTTTTGGTATGTAGGGGGGACATTTCAGGATTCGGTAAATTACCGAATCGGTAAAATTACCGAATCGGTAATTTTACCGATTCGGTAAATACCGAATCCTGAAATGAGATGTAGGGGGAGTGTGTGGGTGTTGTGTGGATTCGTTATTTACCACCAACTAAAAGTTGGTGGTAAAGGACGAATGGCTTTGAAAAAGCATTTTTTGGCACTTAGAAGTGTGCAATGTGGCAGACATACATGCCCTTAGGGCATGTATGTGTGCCACATGTGCACACATGCAGGAATCAGGGGTGCAACAGGGTGTCACTGTGACACCCTGCCACCCTTGATTGTGCTCCCCCATTACCGAATCGGTATTTACCGATTCGGTAATGGTAACTGGCTTCCCATTGATTCCTATGGGCCTCCTGGCCCATAGGAATCAATGGGAAGCCAGTTACCATTACCGAATCGGTAAATACCGATTCTAAATTACCGACCAATTCCGATTCGGTAATATTTACCGACTGATTACCTACATAGCATTTACCACTTCATAAATACCGAATCGGTAAAATTCGGTATTTATGAAGTGGTAAATGTTAGGCTACCTACATAAGGCCCTAGGTCTTTTCCATCTATGCAGCCAGAATCTGGAAAAACATCCCTGTATCCATTAAAACAACCCCAACACTGCTCCGAATTAGGAAAGAATTGAAGATGCACCTCATTAGAGAACACTAAATTACAATGCACTAACAGTCGACAAGCCACCTACTGCTGCTATGAATCTTTATGCTTGTCTTTGACCGTGTACAGTGCTCCACTGCCTTAGGCTAAGTTTGCGCTGCAGAAGTACCACATACAAACATACACGTGCAATAATACCTGTTGGTCTAATGACTGGTTACCCAAGGATTCATGCACTCTCACCTAGCACTCTGAAGATCACATTTAATGACAATATGTTGTTCAAAATGCACAAAATGTCAGAAAGCTGTTTTCTGGTACAATGGACTTTAAGTAAAATTTCATATCTACTGCCAGAGGCCAAAAGAAAGATGATTGTCTAAGCTTTGATATTGTCCTAACTGGACTATTATAATGTTCTTTATCTGGGATTTCCAGTCTACCTATTTTCAATATTACAGTGTATTCAGAATGCCGCCGCACACTTCTTGCTTGGATTAAGTAAAACATCTCACATTTCCAGTCATCGTCAATACTTGCACTGGTTGCGAATCAATAAAAGGTGTCTCTTCAAAGCCCTAGCAGTGGCGGCCAGCACAGATCGGGGGTGGTGAGGCAGGGGGTGGGTGGGAGAGGGGTGTAAAAAAAGATTTTAAAAAACCTTTCCTCCTCGCCGCGCCTCTCCTCTGTCGTCGCAGATTCTTTCTTCCATCTTCTTGCAGCGTCTCTCCCTGCCGGGAACCCAAGCTCCCCTTACCAATCACAATGCTGCAATGCAGTTTTGTGATTAGTGTGAGCACTGTGGTTTGGCGCTCAGCCAGGGACTGGGAGCCTGGGCATGTTCTCCACACAGGCTGTAATGCAGCCTGGGTGGAGAATACGTAAAGTACGCATGACTGTTTTGCCGGCTCAAGAGGGACGGCCAATCAGTCATTGCACACTCACAGAATGCCCACCACTCCTACCCCCGCTCTGAGAGCAGAACAGCCGCGCCCAAACCACAAAGATGCTGCAGCAGGAACAAATAAAATGAAAAAAACAAGTGATTATCATTTTTCCCCCTTTATTTCCACTGCTGAAAGCAGTGGGGTGATGCTCCTACGCCTTAGCTGACGAGCCACCACTGAGCCCTAGTGGTATGGTGGAAAGGTCTTTATCGTTCTCCCTTTTATTTGCAATACATGGAAACAGTTTAAACAATATATTCCTTTTAGAACTCTGAAATTGCAATCTTCCAATCTCTTGGTGATCCCACGGATCACTAAAGCACTGTGTGGTAACTGAGCTTTTTCCTTCCACCTTCTACCTGAAGTCAGATGAATTTCCAGTCTTCTCTACTTTTGAAAACATTTGAAGTTGTGTGTTTTTAGGAACCATAAACTCTATTTTTGAGCAAGATGTTTTTACTTGTCTATTTAGTCATAGGATACCCTATGGGTGATCCCCATGCTTTATAAGTATGAATAAATAAATTAATTAATGAATAATCAAGCAGTCCTATGATTATGCCCTGCCCTGTACCATTGTAAAGAGGAATTACCCTCCAAAGGTTTCTATTGAGGTAAGTGCTTGGATAAACTCTTGCTGTGTAACTATTCTCCAAGCAATTCAAGAACATCTTAGGGTTGGTTGAGGAAATAAACAAAAGCAATCTTAAAGAAAATATCCCTACTGAAAGCAAACATGAACCTGGTAATGCATCTTGATATCTTAAAAGTCAGACTATGAAGAAATGAACCTCTGAGCTCACTCAGGAATACCAGATTGGCCTGTTGGAGAACCAATTTAATGACCTGGAACACATACAGTTTTAGCAGCTACCATTGATTTAGAAGCCCTTGATTGCAGATGCAAAACTACTTATTTGGTTTATGGAAAAAAGAAAACAGACTCGTGTCATTTATGATCAATGAGTACTGAGGCTTTTAAACGGGTCTTTTCTTGCAACTCAGGGGATTTGGATGAATAAAGTATAAGACCCTTAATTCAATGTCCCCAAAAATGCTACACCCATTCATGTTATTCCTTCTTCAACACAAATATACAGGACAGGTTTCCCTACCTTGCTATGTAAATAATCAAAGAGCAAACATTATTTATTTTAGTGCACCATATCAAGGAAACCATGGGCAAATAAAAAAAATCATATCTGCCTAGAATTGTGAGGATGAGATTTAAAATGTTCTCTTCTTGAACCTGCACCTATGATAGTTAGAAAGGATCAAAGGTCCACAGAGTTCTTTGAGAAAGCAAAAACCCAAAGACACTAAGAGCTGGGTTCAGCCCCACTTAAGATGGACTAGGCCAGATCCAGGTTTGACACTTCACCCTGCAGATGATGACTGATGGACAAGTTCTACTAAATAAATGTTGGCTTCTCTTGGTTCCCTGAAAGAGCAGAATATGGGGACTGCAGTAAGGAGTTCTGATCTCCAGTAAAGATATTGATGTTGCAGGAAAACTTTGCTAACAGTAAATATTTGTCAGTCTCAGACATTCCATGATCTGCTCACCAGTAACCATGGTTAGTAACCGTGCGTTGGGAGGAATGTCAATGGTTATGGCAACACGGCACAGCTGTATTCTTGTGGTGGCACCGTGAAAGTCATAATCCACGTAACAATAAAACAAACCATTGGACAGTGGAATATATATTTAGTCATCAATCAAGTGGTTTGTAAAGCGTGACTACTCACCAGTAGGGATCTCAAGGCGCTGGGAGGGGTGGGGGGTGAGGGACTGCAGATCCGTCGTAGGAGCCATGTCTTGAGGTCCTTCCTGGATTGGGCTAGTGACAGTGATTGCCTTGGGGGGAGAGGCAGGCTGTTCCAGGCCTTTGCAGCGAGGTAGGAGAAGGATCTTCACCCGGCCGTGGTCTTGCAGATACGTGGGATGGCGGCCAGGGCCCACAGGATAATATTCACTTCATGTAGAGAAAATTAATTACAATTATGTATTGCCGAATATGGGTTCAAAAATAAACCTTGGCATCCTTCTAATGTTCTTAGGTATATTTCCTCACAATAACCCCAAGCCATACTCTGGCAAACGTATGTCAAAGCATACTCTGAATGGAGGAATCGCTTGCCTGTGTTATCCCTGTTCCTTTTCTTTTTTGCTTGTTTTTGTCCTCTTCTCAGAACAGCCTTTATCATTTAATTCTCTTCCACAAAGCTGCACGTGGATCTGATGCCTGCTCTCCGCTCTGGATTCTGCTTTGAACTTAACTACTAGACTCTTGAACTTTTGCTCGGCTTTCCTAGAGTAATACACACCACATGTGCTTATAACGACATAACGTTGCATAGCTTGTGTCACATGTAATTCTGCCTTTCATCTTCTATTTGTTAATGGTAATGAAGATGGAACAGCAATTATCTGCAGGTCATGCTGTGACTGAAGCCGCAACCACATTTGATGGTCCCCTCCTTGGGCGGTGGTCGCTTGGGAAGCGAGGTAAATTTATCTAGGCGCCAACAGTCATTAAAGCCTCTTTTTCATGTCTTCCCCTTTTATAGGCAATCCGTTGCTTCTCTTTTTTGATGGTAGTCAATGGCCTCTGAAGCCCTGATGTACCAGTGTTTACATATCACTTCATTTATTGTGCAGGCTATGTACCAAAACTAGTAGAAACCATCATCCCGCCAACCCTAAGTGCATTCAGATGTGTTTTCTTTGGAGTCACTTTAGTCCCCCTCCACTCCTGCTCGTTTACTTGGACTCAAAATTGTAACCAGAAATCCCTTCTCTGTTTCACTGAAGAACGTTTCAAGGGAATTTCAATTGGCCATGAGTGACAGAGGAACCAGTTGTAAGTACATATGTATTTATAGCGACAATGTAAGGAACACCTTCATTGAAGAGTGATATTTTTATTTATTTACTTGAGAGTGTGTTTAGTTTGCCCCCTTTAGCATTTGTTTACCCATATGGGCAGAAAATTTAGAAAATCTGATTAATGAGACAGATAAAGAGTCCATTCTCCCAAATTTGAAGAGTCTTATGACCATCCACTGCAAGAAAGCATTCTTACTCGTTATGGCTGAATAGGTTTCAAAACACCAATGTGGAACATAGAAGGCAGTCTTATAGTATGCTCACTGCTTCTACCAATGGCCAAACAAACTGAATTGCACGCAGTTTGAATAGCAAATACATACAAACTCTATGGACCTGACACATAAACAGTACTTTGTAGTAAGCTTTGTAGTACTAAATAGGACTACAAAATGTACTATTCACAAACTACACTGATGAAGTAACTTACACTTTCGTAGCACATCTCTTCCCTCATTATTTTCTATGAGAAGGGGCTGCAGTGCCAGTGGTTGGCCATGTGTAGTGCTAGACTTACAACAAATGAGTAAATTACCTCAAATGTGTAAGTTACTACTAAAGTGCAGTTTGCGACTACCGTAAAGTAGTAAACTCACTCATACTCATACTGTACATGTACTCAACAGTATAGGTTTGTCTCTTTTCACCTTATTTAAAGTGACACAACTGCACCGAAGGCTGTTGTGGCCCCATGTCTGGAAGAAATACACAACAAACCTCAGAAGAGCTATTCACAGTCATGTGACCCTGGACACTGGCAGGAAGGCACATTTGGTGTGTGCAAAAGATGCCAACTTTCTAAAAGTGTGAGAAAAGTGAAAACAGTTTAATGCACTCGTGTTTATAGACCGTGGTGCCAAGTAAACAATGTTAAACAAAGTGGAATAGTGCTGTGTACACCCTCAGAGGAGGGTCTGCCCAAACCTCCTGATTCAGAAAATGAGAAAAAACCTGGGACTATGTCCTAGACATCGAGTGCACTACAAGAAAGATCACTCAGAAAAGAGTGTAAACAAAGTACAGACAACAATTTATGCAACATACAACGTGGAATAAACTGAGTATGACATTGTTAACCGTGTCCATTTTCACAAAAGTTCATCTTCGAAGACTAAGAAGCAGACTTTGTCGGTGGCTCGTTAATGTATTTATTAAGCAAAAGGAAAACCCAATGTTCTGGCGTAGGTTGGTAACAGACATTCCATAGATGTTCGTCCCAATGCATTTCGGGCTTTAAACAATGGCCCTTCGTCAGGGGAGTCTCCAAGCAAGAAAACTTTCTATCACAACGTTGAACTGGAACGGATAACCACACGGGCTCCATGCGGCGCGAAGTACTGAAAGCGGGACAAAAAAAAGAAATCCAACAGTTAACGAACAACCTCCCGGTGCAAGTGAATTAGCAAACATGCAGTCGAAAATGTGGCTCGCACGCCAATAAACTAACTTTCTAAAAGTGGCAATTTCAGAAAAGTAAGCTAAATCCAACTTTACTCTTGAAGAAGATTTTAAATTGAAATTCAAATCAGTTCCCAAACTGAAGTCTTCACGTTTCAAGTATAATAAGGTAACCTAGTGTTAGTCAATTGGAGCCTTATACCAGTGCAAATGACTTTAGGAGCTTTTCACTTTCAGGCAATGTAAAACTTAAGTACACATTTCTTACAATTGAAATACCAGGCATCCTGCCCTCTGAGCCCTTAGTGCTGCCTAGGGGTCACTTGAATAGAAGGTTTAGGCCTGGCAAAAGTTGTATTTCGTCAGGTAGAAATGGCAGTTCAGAATAGCACTACAGGCTGCATTAGCAGCCCTGAGACATGTATTTACAGGGTTTACTTTAGTGAGTGGCACATGGAATGCTGCTGCCTACTAGTAATGTTTAATTTACAGGCCTTGGGTACACGTAGTACCATTTAGGGACATATAAGTCAATTAAAGGTGCCAATGTGGTGTATACCACTTTTACCATGTTTAGAAAGGGAGACCACAAGCACTTTCCCACTGATTAGCAGGAGTAAAGTGCCCAGAGTCATGAAAGTTCAAAAAAAGGGTTTGAGTAAAGGAGGGAAAAGATGTGGGATGGCCCTGTAGAAAGAGCCCGGTCCCACAATTAGTGTCAGTAATATTTATAGCATTATTAATATTTTATGTAAAACTGCAGTACTGTACCCCAGCAAACAGCAGGGAGGCCAACAGCATGCTCACACCACTACAGCTGTGTACAACCAGATAGGGTGTCACTGAACCAGACAACAGAAGCATCGGAACAAATGATGTCCTGAATGACAACGCATAAGCCAAAAGGCTACCAGGCATGGTACCACTTCCCTGGTCAGACAGAGGTAATTACATGATGTCGGATGATGTATAAGCCAGATGGATCTCAGTTTAAGAGCGTGTCAACATGTTGCAACCCACTATGTGGTGGCCCTGTCACCCTCTATGTCCAGGAGGTATGACATGTGGATCCTGTAGCTGAATTAGTTGATTGCCTTTGTGTGTGTTGGGTCTATGATGTGTCTCTAGCCTCACTGCTCATGCTGTACTCACATTGTAGTTCCATGGAGAGCAGGTTATGAAAGCAGAGACCATCTCCTTTGCCTGAAATTTAGTTCACCCCTTTCCAATGAAGATGGACATGTAAACAGAAAAATTAACAGCACTTCCAAAATTCTAGTTTCTGGAGATGCATGCCACCCTCCATACATATTCGTCTGTGGGCTGCTCCAAAATGTGCATCACACCTCAACAAAGCAATAGCTAGAACTGGCTGACCCTGAGCTAAGCCCCAATCTGTGTAACATTTTGCATTATTTTACAATTATTAATTAGAAAGGATCTTGAGAGAAAGTTAGACATTATTAGGATTGACTAACATGGCTGTGCTCAAGGGAGGAGCACTGACAATTGAGATGCTATTTAACACACTTAAAGTGGCCCCTTTTTGAATATTTACAAACCTTCCTTATGTGTTCACAGCCCCATTACACATATCAATATACTCTCACAAAAGATGACGTGAGCAAAAATGATAGAAGAAACGTTCCACAACCATCCCTAGATTTCAGAGGGATGTAGGGAATTGTGTGGCTACACTTTACCAGGATGTTATTCCTGCTGTTAAAACAGAGTAAAACATTAAATGTACTAATGAACCTTTCAGCCATCCCTACTCTTAAAGATTGCCATCCTGCAGACATTCACTTAAGTAAACATATGGCAACAGGAGACTGTTGTCCTATGATAATTTAAGTGAATGTCTACAGGATGGCAATCCTCAAGAGTAGGTGAGAGGATATCTCAACATCAGGTTGAGGGTTACACTGGGGGCTAAACAAACTCCTTAAAAGTCTCCTCCTGTCGGTTTTCTGGACCGAGCCATAGGAAGGCAGGTCAGCCCTTGACCCAGTGTTATGGCCTTTGATATATGAGTCATTGTAACACATTCTGGTATGGAGAGCATGCCTTGAAACTGCTCTCGGCCAATCTACTCCTAATGCAATACATCAACCTAATGCGAAGATTAATCTAAAGCTATCAATCAACCTTTCCTTAGAACTTGGTCACTCCATCTGTAATTGTAAAACCCTCTCGAATTCTAACATTGGACCTTGCACTGGCTGTTACCCTTAGTCACTGTGAAAAATCACAATTTGTTTGAATGGTAATAGCTACAAAATCACTGTAGTTAAAATATTTGCTATGGTAACATATCTTAAAATGTCTTATTGCTTTTGCCTACTTTAACATGTCATTATCAAGGTGCTCTCTGCTCAAAATATTGAATTGCTACATAATCCTAAATTATGCAGAGGCACATCCTAATCGCATACTTTCTGTCTCAGCCAATGCCAACAGTATTGGTTTCTGATGGAAAGTTCCTTTTGTGTCATTGATGGGTTTAGGCACTCAATGAGTCATCATACATGCACTCAGGCTTTAATGCATCCATACACCCATCCACTGGCTCATTCTTGAATTCCCTCTCTCACATAACCACAATACAACACAGACACACTCAGCAACATAGATAAGATATGGTAAAAAAATACAAGTAGAAAAAAGAAAACATGCTGTCATCTAAATACCGCTGGCGTGTGCTTGCAATAACAAAAGTAAACATAGCAGTGTGTGCCTGTCTAGCAGAGGTATTGCACACAGTCTATTGGCCATCTTGGAATGGTAAAACAATGATGCTGGGATACTCTAGGGAAGCACCATTATATAATGGCTGCTAAGATTAGACAAAGTGACCAAGTGGGATGCAGCGCATCGCAAGGAAATGAGCAGCAAGCAAACGACCTTCTAGCACTGTCTAGAGAGCTGTAGTAACCTATTAAGGACAATTGAAAAAAAGGAGGAAAATGACGGAAAGTGGAACTATAAAAAGAGAAAATTGAAAGCTAAAGTTCTGTCCAACCAGCCCTGGGACTGAACCTCAATCATTTTCAGGTGGATGTGCTTGTGTGATCAGAAACTGCCGCCATTCACAGTGCAAGAGAAGCAACGACTGATGTGAACTGACCATTACCTCATGAAGTGTAAGTGACACTCAGACTGACCAATGGTGGGGAAGAATGACCCTAAGGCCCACAATGTATCTTTATGGTAAATAATTTATAAAAATGAATATATGTATTTTTAATGATTTTTTATTATAAGATCCTGGCAGACAGCTAAGCACATCAGGCCTTCCAAGCAGATTCTAGCAAGAATTATTAGAGTGGAAATATTCGACCTCTATGGATTGTCAGTGGGGGAAAACAACAACAAAATCCTACAAACATTATTTCTGTAGACTTTAATACATAGTAATAATTATCCACCCTTAAATGCCTATTGATTTTAACCTATGGTTTTCACAATAAATACATCATGCCTACTTCTTTTTTTTCATGCCATTTCAAAATATTTTCAGGCGATATTCATGATCCTTCGATTGCAACTATTACCAACTCAGTCCTGCTCTATAAGTTTTGCCGCAAACCAAAAAGTGCAATAGAAGCACTATTTTATGTGTTAGCATACAACTGTGGCCTAATTAAATGCTCTACGCCAGGTATACGAACATCTGGGTGGAACGTCAGCCCCTCCCTTAGTAGTACTTTGAAAGCGCTTTTTTTTGTCACATAACGTTTGGTGACAGTATCACTGTCAAGGCAGGCTGATAAATGCATGTAGATTGGTATAATCTCAACAGTTAGAGTTCCACACCAGAGAATGGGGGGAATGTGTTGCATTACTGTGTTATACTCCATTCTGAGGTGTAAAACGCAGAATTTGGATATAATATCGAACCTGGTAAATACTGCACCTTTCGTATTGATGTTTGCTGAGAGTGGTATTACCACCCGAAATACACCAGGATTTGTAAGGAGGCTCTTCGAGCCTAAGCTGCTTGACACTCAAACAAGACATAGTTCCGGGAGGATGAGATACATTACCAATCCTCTGTTGGGCAAAGGTAGGCTACACCTATAAATGTCCCGCAGAATCTCTTTCTGGCTACTGACTACCGGGCACTTGAACCGAGATCTTTTGCAGGGTGACCTACTCTGTTACATCCATCCAAATCACTGTCCTGGCTTGATAAAAACTGAATGCCAGTGTTGAAAACTAAAATGGCGATATGATTAAGCATTTACTAAAGACATGAATCCCCCTTCCTTAGACAAATGTTTCTTGTCTTATGTTGACTAATGTCTGGACTCCATTTTGTATTGTCATGTCTCCACGTGCTGTGCACGGGAAGAGTCCTTCCTTCTCGCTAGTTGCTCTTGTAATCTGCCTAGTAACAGTCTATAAATAGCTCTTTTGTCCGTCTGGCGCATGCCCAGACTTGACCACATCTGTAATCAGTTAGTCCTTGCTTGACCATGTTTTCGCGGGCTCAGGAAATTGGTTACTCCGCCCACATATTGGTTCTGTATCGAAAATGTCCATAAAAGGTAATACTCTCTGCTTCATGTTGTATCCACCCACTTATGAGCCCCTCTGTTGTGTATAAAAGGGGACCGTGTACGCAAGTTCTGTGTGCTACTCTATGCAATACTGAAGAGTGTTGTATAGGTTGTAGGACCACCCTTAAGGGTTAAGAAACTTTGTCTTTGTATTTGCAGCTTCCGTGCCAACTTCCTTCTAACCTTTGTTACAGGAGAGCGAACCCTTGTATTTCTGCGGGCCTAGCTGGGGCCTGTGTTCTTCAATTGGCGCCCGTCACGTGGGGCTCATCGGCGACTCGGATGCTCGAAGGATTGGTCGTGACGAAGGTGAGGAATTTGGCCGGGGATGTGATCACTGCCAGCGGCGGTTTTAGTCCTGGCATCCCGAGGTTTCTTCCTTCCCTTCCGAACTGACCTTCTGGGTGGCGCCGGTCCTCGACTGAGACCTCTTCTGTCGGTTTGCCGCGATAGCCGTTTGGGCGAATTTTGGAACTTGGCAGTTGGAATCTGGACACTCTTGATTGGTAAGAACCGTTGTACGGTACTTGCTCCGAGTTTTGAAGCCTGAGTTGGCTATTTGAGTTTGATTTGTGATGACCGGTCATATTTTGTATTGATTACTGTGAGAATATATGCGTTGCAACACATATAGGCAGGTAATGTGGAGATATTTCTCCGGAACTGTGACAATTTGAACGGCACAAAGTTTAAGTGCCATTTTTTTGATAATACTGCATATTCTGCATTATTTTTGAGCATGCCTGCTTTCAGCGCACTCCGTAAGTGGTGCTGCTGTTTTGGAAACCGGTTAAATCTCGAGGAATCTGCTCCAGCCCCCCCAGTGGGGACTCCTAATAGGGATATGTATGTGAAGCATGGTCTTTCCTCTATAATGTACAGCACAGTGTGGAGGAAATACACCAAAAAGGATCCTGAGTTACGATGGCCTTTGTATGGATCGTTTGATATGCGTAAGATTGAGTATGTGGAACAGTGTATGTGTAAACGGCGTGCTCGGCAAGACATGTTTGAATGTGTACGGTTATGGGTGAAGGAAGTGCGTGAACGAGAGAAACGTGAGAAAGCGCTGTTTGATAAAGAACAACGGAAAAATGATCATGTGAGAGCACAGGAAACGAAGCGTCGGGAGGAAAGAGAACTGGCGGAGAGACAAGAGAAAGAGCGTAGGTTGCAAGTCTCGGGTCAGTATGCTGTCCGCCAGCCACTTTATCCTGTCCTTACTAATCTTGAAGATGATTTTTATTTATTAGATCGCTCTCCGCCCCCTTATGTTGGCGCGTCCGCCCCGAGATCGCAGGATTCTGGATCGGTTTCGGATAAGGTAGACACGCGGTCCATGTTATCAACTGACCGTATGGGTGAGCTTCGAAAAATTTCTCTTCGTGCGCTTAAGGGCAAGCTATCTCTTTCTGAATTATTGGAGTCTTTGGAACATTGGCGGGATAAAGAGCAGTTGTATTTTCTTGAAACCTTTTCTCATGACGTGATTACTGCCTTTCGGAAGTATTCTGATGTTTTTGAGCCTGATGCTGTAGTTTTAGATGCTAAAGCATTACGTAACGGTACTTTTTCTCCCTCTAAGGTACCCGATGCGGTCCGACGGCTGTTTACATTGCGGGATGCGGCGTCTGAACTTAAAGAGAAAGCGCGCCTAAAGGCAGGGGAGGCGGAGCAATCGGATTCCCGTACCGGCGGCGACCAATCATCTACTTCCCATTCAGATAAGAGTGAACTAGTGCATGCTAAACCGATGCGAGAGGCGGCACCTTTGTATGTTCCTCCTAAAGGAGCAGGAACTAGTTCAGATACATCTTCCCCCGATGCTAGGGGATATTTTGTGTATAATTGGGTTTATACTCCCTGGCATAGGGCTGATGTTATGGCATTAAAGAATGCATTACCTGACCCCCGCAAGAATCCAGCGGCCTTTTACGAAGAGGTCGAAGGGGCCTTGAATTCTTGTACGATGACTTTAGCAGATATAGATTTGTTTTTCGGGCTCATTTTACCACCGGATATGTGGCGATCTGTGCGGAAGGTGGATGATGCTACCGCTTTTAAGGCTAGGGGGTCTGAGATTGAGGATGAGGATAGGGAGAGAAAACCCGCGCAAAAACCACCCCAGCTTATTTTAGATCTTCCCGCTGCTATCTTGACTAAATTGAAAACAATTATCCCCCCTAAAAAGATTGATTGGAATATGTTAGCATCATGTAAACAGAAGGTTGACGAATCAGTTTCAGACTTTTTTATACGTTTTGAGGAGACGTTTCATGATTTCAGCGGTCAGTCACTTACGGATGATACGGGTCGACATCTTTTTGTCGATAAATATGTGGCGAATTTATTACCGGGGATAGCAGCTCGCTTAAAAGCGAGTGAAAGTTCCTGGTCCACGTCGTCTCAAGCATCCCTCCTGACTATGGCTCAGTATTATGAGCGTCAGGAACAAGAAGCGAAGGGGCATGAGGAGAAGAAATCAAAAGATTTGAAAACTAAGGTGATGTTAGCACAAGTATATGGCCCGCCTCGTCGGGGTGTCGACAGAGGTAGAGGAGGATCTTATGGTCCCCCTTCCGGTCGATCAGATGTTAATAGAAATCAATGTGCGTATTGTAAACAGTCGGGTCATTGGGCTAGAGAATGTCCGGTATTATATGCATCTCGTCAGGGACGTGGCCAGGGACCACCGCGAGGTAGAGGGGGCTTTTCGAACTTCAGAGGGCATTCCAGTGATCGTGCTCGTTTTGAGCCTAACGTGCAGCAACGAGATAGATCTAACGTATTTGATCGGCAAAATCAGTATCAAATGACTGGGAATGACCGCCCTGGGTACTATGATTCGCAGCATGCATAGGATTGCGTTGGATGGGGGTTGGAATCAGTTGAAGTACCGGTTGATCAGCAGGGTCCTTATGTTTCAGCAAGTGTTTTGGGGTCTACTGATCGGTTCCTAGTTGATACCGGAGCTACTCGCAGTGCACTGTCTAAACAATTGGTTCCGAGGGCTCCCCCATCTGACTTAATGGTTACGTCGGTAGGGTTTGATGGTACAGTCTCTCGCAGCCCTCTTTCTCGACCCCTTCCCTTCCATGTTGATCACTTTTCTGCACCCTGTCCGTTTTTGCTCGCTCCGAACACGCCCGACAACATTATGGGTCTTGATATGCTTAAGCACTTCAGAGCTACGATCCGCTGCTCCCCTACTGGAGTACGTGTGATATTAAACGATAATCACCCCCTGACAGATCGGATGTGTGTGGTTGCGGAGGATACTGCATTAGCCTCCCTTCCTCATTCTTTGTGGGCCATTTCGGATACTGATGTAGGACAGATGGTGATCCCGCCTGTCCACGTTAGTGTCCAGGAGGGTGCGGTGTTACCGCGCCTTCCTCAGTATCGTATTTCCCAAGAGGGGGAGGAGGCACTCATACAGATTGTGCAGGATTTGATTAAGGTGGGAGTAGTGGAGGAAGTTCCCTATAATGTTTGCAACAGTCCTATTTTACCCATTTTGAAGAAAGATACTGACACCAGGGTTTATCGTTTTATCATTGACTTAAGAGAGGTGAATAAGATAGTGATACCTCAGTATCCAGTGGTTTCTGACATCACGACGTTACTCACTTTGGTCCCGCCAACGGCGACTATGTTTTCAGTCATTGATTTGAAAAATGCCTTCTTTTCGATCCCTATTCACCCTGATAGCCGATATCTTTTCGGTTTCACTTTGAATAATAGGTCTTATAGGTTTTGCAGAGTCCCTCAGGGCTATACAGAGAGTCCCAGTATTTACAGTCAAGCATTGAAAAGGCAATTGGATTCTTTTGTTCTGCCTGACGGTGTCGCCCTCATACAATATGTCGATGACATCTTGTTGGCGGCTGACACTCCTGAGCTGTGTGAGCAGACTACGTTATCCTTGCTTTCCTTTTTGGCATCTCACAATCACAAAGTGTCGAGGAAGAAATTGCAGTTCTGTAGACCAAAGGTGACTTATTTGGGTCACCTTTTGTCTAAGGAGGGGCGTGCACTTACACCAGATCGTATTCAAGCAATTTTGGACACACCAGTACCTTCCACACAGAAGGATGTGCGTGCAGTCTTGGGTTTGGCCTCTTTCTGTAGGCAATGGATATTGGGGTTCTCACACATAGCTAAGCCATTGTTAGCACTTTTGACAAAAGATACACCGATTCCTCTTCCCTGGTCCAATGAGTGTGAAATTGCCTTTCAGCAATTACGACAAGCCCTTTGTTCAGCACCAGTGTTAGGTACTCCTGATTATATGAAGCCCTTTTCACTGTATGTGCATGAGAAAGATGGATGTGCATTATCAGTTTTAGTGCAGATGCACGGCGACAAGCAGCGCCCTTGTGCATATTTCTCGGCTGTACTTGATCCTGTTGCCCGAGCATTACCAGGGTGTTTTCGCTCGGTTGCGCCGACAGCTGTGTCAATACCCCAAAGCGAGGGAATTGTGTTATCTCACAAACTGTTGGTATTAGTTCCCCATGCTGTGGATGCCCTGCTTAATCAGACAAAGACGCAGCATTTGACCAGTGCCCGTTTGACTGGATATGAGTTGACGCTTTTTCCTCCTCATCTTACGTTAAAAAGGTGTGCAACGTTAAATCCAGCCACATTGTTGCCATTTCCGAAAAATCAGCCTGAAGCACGAAAAACACATGACTGTATTCTCGTGACTGAGGAACAGACAAAGGGTCGTATTGATCTCCAGGATACGCCCTTTACAGATGCAGATGGAGAACTGTGGGTGGACGGAACATGCCTGAAGCTACCAGATGGTACGACTTCAGCAGCGTATGCAATTACCACATTACAAACAATAGTGGAGACAGCACGCATACCGCAGAAATCAGCTCAAGCAGCGGAACTGATAGCATTAACACGAGCGTGTGAGCTCAGTGCAGGATTGCGTGTGAATGTTTATACAGATAGCCGCTATGCCTTCGGAGTAGCGCACGATTTCGGCCTACTCTGGAAGGAGAGAGGGTTTCTAACGTCACATGGAACCCAGATAATGTATGGGGAGTTAGTTCACAACCTCTTGACTGCACTAACATATCCAAAGAAGATTGCTATAGTTAAATGCAGTGCCCATAAGAAGGTGGTTGATAAAGTTGGAGAAGGGATTGCTTTAGCAGACCTGGTGGCACAAGAGACTGCGATGCAGCCTGGTGCTACTTCAATGTATGTTGTGAAGTCGCAGACAGAAAGATGGCACAATGCCAGGAGAGAAGTGCTGGAGATACAGAGGACCGCTTCCGATAAGGAACGGGAGCAATGGTCCAATGATGGAGAATTAGATGATGAAGGGTGTTGGAGAAGTAAGCAGATGGATAAATGGAAGTTACCCACAGCTTTCGTACAACCTATGGTCCAGATGGCACATGGACTAGCGCATGTCGGAGCTTCCGCAATTGTCAAATTACTCACACGAGTTTGGGAGCATCTGGAGATCGCTAGTACGGTAAAAAGGGTAGTGCAGACCTGTATGATTTGTCTGAGGTATAACCCAGGGAAGGGTACACGAACTCCAGCAGGAGGGTTTGCGACACCCACTGCACCCTTTGAGGTTCTGCAGATGGATTACATTCAGCTTGAGCGCTGTAACAATCTGAAGTATGTTCTAGTAGTGGTTTGTGCCTTCAGTAAATGGGTGGAGGCCTACCCTACAAAAGACAATACTGCAATGACTACAGCAAAGATGCTATTGAAGGAGTTTTTCCCTCGATATGGGGTTTGCAGATTGCTGTGGAGTGATAACGGACCTCATTTTGTAGCAGATGTTATTAAGTATGTCCTGAAAGGCCTAGGCATAACGCAGAAGTTTCATGCGGTGTTTCACCCGCAGTCTGCGGGACTGGTTGAGAAATATAACGGTACTCTGAAGCTTAAAATCGCTAAGATCCAAGCTTCAACTTCTTTGACTTGGCCAGATGCTTTACCGCTGGCATTATTGTCAATTAGATCGATACCGCATTCTCGGACCCGTCTCACACCCTATGAGACTGTATTTGGGCGCCCAATGAATATTTGGGGCCCACCAAAACCACAGTCAATGTATGATGTACCTTGTGTAATGATGAGTGATTATCTGGCACAGTTAACGGATAATTTGGTTTCTATTCATCAACAGGTTCGAGAAGCGCTCCCTGATCGGTCCACAGGTGAAGGCCATAACCTCCGACCTGGTGATTTGGTGATGGTAAAGGCTTTCCAAAGGACGAACAGTCTGGAACCGAGATGGGTTGGCCCTGAGCAAGTTCTGCTCGCAACAAGGACAGCTGTGCGAGTTTCCAATCGGAAGAACTGGATCCACTCCTTGCACTGTCGTAAAGTGCCGTCTGGATTGGTGGACCCTGCTGTGTTGACCGACCATCGAGAAATCCTGACTGCGGAGAAAGGCCGTGCCGTGGAACCAAACGACACTGCGGAGCTCTTCCCGGACCAAGTGATCCCCGGAGGAGGGAGATATCATCTTCGACCGAGGAGGTGATTTTTTTCTTTTCTGTATCCAGATACGTTGTCAGAACGGCCCTTAGGTTAGTGAAACGGAGAGCCAATGAGGCAAGGGGGGGGATCAGCCCTGCATTAGTGTAGCGACACCCGTCTTGGCCCGCTGGTGAAGAAATCAACGGCTGCCTAAGGGGAAGAGTTCTGACAACCTTTAGTTTCAGGAAGATATTGACTTTTCACTGCAAGATGGAAAAGAAGAAGATTCTTTGTGCGACAAGCTTTATTATTACTGTAGCTATTGTTGGTATAGCTACATGGTTTGTTGAGGATGTGACTCCTGCCCGGGAGTTGCTTGTTTTGACTACTCCAGTGCCTGAGGAGCACTACTTTTATACCCTTCCGTATCAAGAACTGAAGCATCGTCAGTCTTATTTGAATAACACTTTTATCCAGATGTTGCATCATACCCATGTTGCTACGAATGCTACGAACTGTTGGATATGTGGTATGATGCCAGCTCATCAGAAGAAAGGAGGAACGCCATTCATACCTCTTCCTTTCTCTCATAATGGCTCTTGTAGAGCATGGTATACTTTGCTTTTTGCCACACGGAAACCTACAGTGGGACGATTACTTTTTAGACTTAATAGGGAATGTCATCAAGATAGAGATGGCTATCCACAAGCGAATGGGACAATATGGGAATGGGAAGAATATCGACCAGACAATGAATCGATTCCCTACATCTTCACGAACACCAGAGACACTACAGGACAAGAGCGCTTTGTGATTCAAGTGGCACAAGCTCAAGCGGACCTGTGTGTCCAGAGTGTGGGTCATATTCCTGTCGGTGTTAGTGATTGTATTATTGTTTTGAATATAGATGGGCTAAATAATAGTACTTTCTTAGCCTCCCATAATACATACTTTGTATGTGGGAATAAGGGTTATTACCGCCTACCGGCCGGCTGGTCCGGAGTATGTTATGTAGCGTTTTTATTACCTCCTGTATTCTTAGCACCTGCATCCTATCATAAAGATTTGAAGCTGCTGAACAATGTAACTGTAAATAGGTATAAACGCACTCTATCTATTGATGATGTTGATCAAACTGATACGAGTTTGCAACAGTATATTGATTTTAACTTAGGATTGTTTTTCTTTGTTGGAGCTGCCCTAAATAGTAGGAAGGTTCGAAGATTGACAAGAGTCGTAGAGGTTGTGACAAATCAAACCGCTGCTGCTCTTGGGAATCTTACGGAAGAATTACAAATTACTAGAATTGTTGCATTACAGAATCGTATGGTATTAGATGTTATGTTAGCTGATAGAGGTGGAGCATGTAAAATTATCGGAAGTAGTTGTTGTGTGTTCATTCCTGATCATACGCCATCAGTTTATAACGCTATTAATAAACTACATAAAATTGCGGCTGAGATCCATACAGAAAATGGCACTTGGTCCTTTTCCGGATGGTTTTGGGCATTGATCACTACATGGGGATGGAAGGTTTTAACTGGTCTCTGTATTATTGTAGCAGTTCTGTTTTCCTGTTGCATCTGTGTCCAATGCGGTCCTTTGCTCTGTTCTTTATGTGTGTCATTTTGTATTCCTGATAAGAAAGCTATCGCCAATGTCACCCATCAGAAACATTTAACCAAAGAGGTGGAAGAGATGATGAAAATTGACATATTTGATGATTATCCTAATAGGTCGAATGTCTTCAGTAAATGCTGAAAGGGTCGTCTGTTGAAAACTAAAATGGCGATATGATTAAGCATTTACTAAAGACATGAATCCCCCTTCCTTAGACAAATGTTTCTTGTCTTATGTTGACTAATGTCTGGACTCCATTTTGTATTGTCATGTCTCCACGTGCTGTGCACGAGAAGAGTCCTTCCTTCTCGCTAGTTGCTCTTGTAATCTGCCTAGTAACAGTCTATAAATAGCTCTTTTGTCCGTCTGGCGCATGCCCAGACTTGACCACATCTGTAATCAGTTAGTCCTTGCTTGACCATGTTTTCGCGGGCTCAGGAAATTGGTTACTCCGCCCACATATTGGTTCTGTATCAAAAATGTCCATAAAAGGTAATACTCTCTGCTTCATGTTGTATCCACCCACTTATGAGCCCCTCTGTTGTGTATAAAAGGGGACCGTGTACGCAAGTTCTGTGTGCTACTCTATGCAATACTGAAGAGTGTTGTATAGGTTGTAGGACCACCCTTAAGGGTTAATAAACTTTGTCTTTGTATTTGCAGCTTCCGTGCCAACTACCTTCTAACCATTGTTACAGGAGAGCGAACCCTTGTGTTTCTGCGGGCCTAGCTGGGGCCTGTGTTCTTCACCAGGGTGGGCTTCACAACCATCAGGAGAAGGAGCCTGGGTGAACAAAACACTCTTCCAGGTACTCTTCTAATGTACCCAAGTTGAGAGATGTACCACTGTGGTTGGACAATCTTGGCAGTTTGTAAACTTGCTAATGATTCTGATGAAGTTGTCTAGGGACTGTGCCTCCGAATGACATCACTTTAGAATAATAGTCCTGTGCTGGTGCAAAATTTCAGCTTTGACTGTTTACTGAGACACTGCATTCAAAGTAACAGCTTCAGGCTATAATGAACTACTCTTGTTGTATCACGGGGGACCCTCTGGGTTGATCTGGAATGTTTCAGTTCCCTCGCATCTAGAAGGCTTAACATCAACTCTTCCAGGTACTTCTTTATGGCCTCCAGGCATTTGGTGTTGTAGAAGCGCAAGGACTTCAGTGATAGGTGGATGGTCCTTGTGTTTCTGAGGATAGCATTGGAGAATTTGGCAGAAAAATCCTGGGACAACACTGAGCCCAACAGGGGCTCCGGCGGCCAAAAGAATTATTAATTTGGCTGGGATATTACCTACCTGAAATGGTCACAAGCTTGAGATTTTGGTGTGAAATCCTGATAGTCGATTGGTAGACATTTCTCTCCCTTTACCTATTCAACAATAGAACGACCTTGAAGTGGCACCCATCAACTTTTTTGCAGCCATGATGCTCCAGGTTCTCGTGGTGTTTTATAGGTTAACAGATTTTATGTCACCTATTGCGTGGGGCTCAAGGCATTTACAGATAACCTTTCTAGATATACGTTCTCTGTTCTTGTTGCACCTCTTCTCGATATACTCCAAATATCTACCAGTAGAAGCAGCGCGACTTTCACACCAGGGAATCCTACCTAACTCTGCCAACCACACCCCTCAGGTGGGGGAGGCGAGGTGAAATCCACCATTCAAACCAGAAGGTCCCCCCAATTGCGACCAGGAGCTGGTAAGAAAATCTGACCTTAAAGGGCACCACTGCACCCGATGCCCCACGGCCTTGGGTGGCCCAACCGACGGTGCCTAACCAGCCCCCAGCATCTCAACTTACCTCTCCAAGTGATGGTCACACCAAGAAGACCTTCGTCCCCAAGCCTGCAGAGTGTTTGCAAACCGGAAACTCCCCATTGAAAGCTACAGGGCTACAAAATAGCACTCTGCACCCGGCCACCCCAGCGCCGCTAAGGGTGCACCTTTTGTGCTGGCTCAAGCCCACATTTGCCCTGAGCTTAACTTCAGGAGCTTTGCTCCCACAACTCAGGGGCCTGCTCGTCAGCACCACCAACCGGAGGCTCCTTATCCCCCATTGGAAAACATTGGGCCTCAGCACTCTGCACCCGGCCACCCAAGTGCCGCTGAGGGTGTAACAAGAGTGCATTCTTGACCCTGGGGAACCCCTGAGTCTAACTCCAGAATACCTTCTCCCACAACAAAGTACTTACTTGTTAACCGATAACATTATTTTCCTCTGTAGGATAACATTGACTGTTTTTCTGTGAAAGGTTTTTAAGTGTGGGGTTGGAAAATCTATGAAAACCTTTAAAACTGTAACTAAATAACAAAAACGCTTTCACATACCTGTTTACAGGAAATGTCCCAGTGCAGTATCCAGGTATACTACACTGTGTAAGAAAAGTAATCTGTAAAGTAATCTACTTGACATTCTACTAAAAAGCCAATACAAAGTATATGTACAGTATATCAAAAACATTGCATTACCAGTAACTCAACGGCAATCAAATCAAAGTGCATATACAATTACAATTCAAACTGTTGACAAACTGCATTACTATTGTAAAGTATTTATTGCTTACCTGTGCCAGGCTTGCTTGGTTGTATAAAATAAGAAAACTAAAAGAATATTTTTATACAAAACTAAATTGGTCTGCAGTTCAGTCTTTGAGTGTATGATATCATTTGCTGTTGAGTGTGTAAAACAAATGCTTAACACTACCCTCTGATAAAGCCTTACTGCTCGACCACACTACTACAAACAGAGAGTAAAGTGCTATCTGCTTTTACCACTGCCTACCTTTGGGGTTCCACTGGACTCTGTGCACACCATACCTCAGTTTGGTATAGTATTTACAGAGCCAGCTTCACACAGACTTGCAGTGATCAAAATAATTATTTGTCAAAGGAAAGGCCTGACTGGATCAACGTGTGCCCGATAATCGTGCATAGTGAAGTCAAACACTAAAGGGGCTTTGGAGAGCTCTGTGGCTGTCTCTTTAAAGGGCTCAGCCATGCATGCTAAAGCCTCGGTGCAGACTGCAGCTCAGGACATAGGCACATACAAAGAGCTTGTAGCATCTTTTACTGGCAACTCAACATTGCATTGCCTTATTTTCTAAGTAACTACTACTTCCATTTTCTATTCAGCAGATAAACATAATAAAGCCGGATTCTTATCTTTCTTACCATCACCAAGAATCCTCTCAGGTCGCCAGGATCTTTCTATCTGCTAAATAGTGTAAAGGGGAGAAAATCCAATTTTTAACACATAATCAACAAATCAAAATTGGACTCCAAAAGATTACTAACTCCGAATTTCAACTTTTAGGGGTTTATTACAAAGCCAAAAATAATTGCACATATACAAGCACCTCATCACGAGGTTAAGGAAATAAATGGGCACTAATACAAAAAACATCCTACGCAGGAGTCTCATCCGAATAAGAAGAATAGTCAGTTCCAGAAGCATTAGGCGGCCAATAACTGCGCCAATCTCTGTATTAGAAGTCATCAACCTAAAAGAAAAATTAATTAGGCTATCCCTACTCTGGTGCCGATTACGATCCGGTAAAAAAATTCCCCGTACGACTGGTATCCGGTCTTTTTACCGTACGAATCGTACAAGTGCCGTACAAACTGCCAATTACGATTCGCATGGGAAAAAGACCATACGAATCGCATTGGGAAGAATTCCCCACACGTCCTCGGGTCGGAAAATGTGTCCGACACGTCCACGGACGATTTACCGTACAAACGTGAAAAGTGAAGTCCGACCGCGGAATCACGATCCATCCCGTGCGTCCGATGTTACAACCGTATGGAAAAAACACCGTCCGCACCGAACACCCATAGCAAACATGGAGACATGTGCCCGCATACGCGCCCAACACCCCCCCAGCCCCCGTACGTTCGAGTCGTACCCCCGTGTATGTACACCCCTGTACGCGTCGTACTCCCCCGTGTATGTACACCCCTGTACGTGTCGAACCCCCGTGTATGTACACCCCTGTACGTGTCGTACTCCCCCGTGTATGTACACCCCTGTACGTACAGGGGTGTACATACACGGGGGGAGTACGACACGTACAGGGGTGTACATACACGGGGGTTCGACACGTACAGGGGTGTACATACACGGGTGGGGGTACGACTCGAACGTACGGGGGCTGGGGGGGTACGACTCGAATGTACGGGGGCTGGGGGGGGTCGGCGCGTACATACGGGGGCTGGGGGGGGGTCGGCGCGTACATACGGGGGCTGGGGGGGGTACGGCGCGTACCGGGCCACCTACTCTGGTCGTTTCGCGCCGTACTTCGCTTTTCCAAAAACAACAATTGATGGACAGAATGCAGAACAATGTCATACATTCACCCCAGTACAGAGATCTGGGCCTAAATCCATCGTTTTTTTGCTCACCATGCCATTCCAGTTTGAACCCAGCCATATGCAAATCAGTCTTGACCCTGTGCCGCATGGGAACAGTCCAGCCCGAACTGCCAAGCCAGGTCCTCCCTGGACTGGAAACAAGCATCCTAGGACCGGTTTCGGGCTTTCAGCCCTCATCAGCCAGGATAGCTTGATTCCAGTGGCATGGAGAGCAAGGGACTCACGTCTGAGCATACCCATCCGGTCCAGTGAAGACATGGCTTGGCAGTTCGGGCTGGACTGTTCCCATGAGGCACAGGGTCAAGACTGATTTGCATATGGCCATGTCTAAACTGGGGTGGTGTAGTGGGCAAAAGAACGATGGATTTAACCCAGATCTCTTGACTGGGGGAGAATGTCTGCATTGTCAGCATTCCGTCCATCAATTGTTTGTTGTAACGCTTTTCGCCCTAAGTGGGATGGGTATTCCCAGACGTGGGACCCGTGCTCACTACGCCACTGGAGTCAAGCTATCCTGGCTGATGACGGCTGATAGCCAGAAACCGGTCCTAGGATGCTTGATTCCGGTCCAGTGAAGACATGGCTTGGCAGTTCGGGCTGGACTGTTCCCATGAGGCACAGGGTCAAGACTGATTTGCATATGGCCATGTCTAAACTGGGGTGGTGTAGTGGGCAAAAGAACGATGGATTTAACCCAGATCTCTTGACTGGGGGAGAATGTCTGCATTGTCAGCATTCCGTCCATCAATTGTTTGTTGTAACGCTTTTCGCCCTAAGTGGGATGGGTATTCCCAGACGTGGGACCCGTGCTCACTACGCCACTGGAGTCAAGCTATCCTGGCTGATGACGGCTGATAGCCAGAAACCGGTCCTAGGATGCTTGATTCCGGTCCAGTGAAGACATGGCTTGGCAGTTCGGGCTGGACTGTTCCCATGAGGCACAGGGTCAAGACTGATTTGCATATGGCCATGTCTAAACTGGGGTGGTGTAGTGGGCAAAAGAACGATGGATTTAACCCAGATCTCTTGACTGGGGGAGAATGTCTGCATTGTCAGCATTCCGTCCATCAATTGTTTGTTGTAACGTACTTCGCTTTTCCGGCACTTTTTGGGTGCCGTGAAAATATTGCCGTCCGGACTGCTGTCGGTTCGAATCGTACTTCCTGGGTCGTGAAACGCTGCCTGAATACGTCCCGACGTCACGTCGAAGCATTCCCGGTTCACATTCGTATGTATATTTTCGTCGGTCGGTGTTTTGTACGACTCGTACGGAAATGGTGTTTCCGTGCAAATCGTAATTCCATGTTTGTAAAGTTTTACGACCGGGTACGAGTCGGACGGAGAAAACGCTCCGACCGACGGTTCGTACCCGGTTTTTACCGGATCGTAATCGGCACCTCTATCTCTACGGTGATATCCCTACTTAGCATTTTCCCCAGGCAAGAGGATAAAAGGCGTCAGTAGTGAAGACTTCCTTAGAAGTGCACTCACTTTCTCAGAGCTCGTTCTAGATTGCTCCTTCTAGCTTCCCATCTAATCCTCAACTGCTCACGCATCCATTTCAACGTGGTACAATTACATCGTGGTTTTCACTACGCAAGTCGTTCCATCGACTTGCACTGGAGGGCGCTGTAGACTGAGGAATAGTGTAAATTACTGTTTCCAACACCTTCCCTACTGTATGTAGACTGGAGTTGGAATAGTAATTTACACTATTCCTAAATCCAGCGCCCCTCCAGCGCAAGTTAATGTAACAACTTGCGTAGTGAAAACTGAGATCTAACAGACCGCGTTAAAATGGCCCTCGTTGTATCGTCATACAGCCCCAAAAGTATCATCCCTGCATTCCAGTAAACCCGCATGATGGCTTCTCATGCCATCCTAACTCCTGAAACAAAGGGTTAGTCTTCCTAATAAGCTAGGTGTCCTTGCACCTGCAACAGAAACATGGGAACGAGAAACTTTCCACTTCATTGAGATTTTCTAACATCTCTGAAACCCAGAGCCTTTCCTATGGAAACAATTTTCGGCCTACAATATTCAGCGTACATAAGAAACGAATAGGCCTTTCTCTTAAACGTGTATGCGATCAGGCCTTCACACATTTAAAACACGTTTTTCTAAGATCATACTATAACATTGATATTCATTAAATTGTGTACATGAATAAGCAAATGTACTCGTGCAGACCTTAATATGGTGCACGTTTAAATCCTAACACATCACAATATACGTGGACTAATCCATTATGCATTATCTAACATACATTTTTGACTAAACATTACATTAGACTTCATAAATGACTTGATTACATTTCTAGTCACACCGATATATGCTGCTTTTAGTACTACATTTCTAAGCCACATGTTAATATGTTCCCACTATATATATTGGGGCGGACTACCAGTGATTATAATGCACCCCTACAAATTTAGATTAAGATGGCGCTCTATCAAACACACCATGCTTCGATAACCTTGCAAAGCAATATTGTTTTTTAGGTCTCGCCTGACCCAGCGCATGCGCTGGTCTGGCGAGACATTTTGTGAGGGCTCCAAAAAGTGCTACCAGGCCGGGGAAACAACCTTTACAACGCAACTATTACATCGCACTACACTTACAACACAGGCATTACAACGGAACATCCTTTACAACGCATGACACTACAACGCATACCATTACAACGCATACCATTACAACGCAGACACTACATCGCATGTCACTACAACGCAGGCATTACAACGCATACCATTACAATGCATACCATTGGAGTTAGAATATTAATTTTTAACCCCTACACTATCCAACACTTACCCTATTGTTGCACCCCCTGGAGTTAGAATAGTAATTTTTAACCCCTACACTATCCAACACTTACCCTACTGTTGCACCCCCTGGAGTTAGAATAGTAATTTTTACTCCTATACTATCCAACACTTACCCTACTGTTGCACCCCTGGAGTTAGAATAGTAATGTTTCCCCTTATACTATCCAACACTTACCCTACTGTTGCACCCCCTGGAGTTAGAATAGTAATGTTTACCCCTATACTATCCAACACTTACCCTACTGTTGCACCCCCTGGAGTTAGAATAGTAATTTTTACCCCTATACTATCAAACACTTACCCTACTGTTGCACCCCCTGGAGTTAGAATAGTAATTTTTACCCCTATACTATCCAACACTTACCCTACTGTTGCACCCCCTGGTGTTAGAATAGTAATTTTTACCCCTATACTATCCAACACTTACCCTACTGTTGCACCCCCTGGAGTTAGAATAGTGATTTTTACCCCTATACTATCCAACACTTACCCTACTGTTGCACCCCCTGGAGTAAGAATAGTAATTTTTACTCCTATACTATCCAACACTTACCCTACTGTTGCACCCCCTGGAGTAAGAATAGTAATTTTTACCCCTATACTATCCAATACTTACCTTAAATGCAATGTAACATTATGCGTTGTAATGGTATGCGTTGTAAAGGTAGTATGCGATGTAATGGAATGCGTTGTAAAGGTAGTTTTTTAAAATGCGTTGTAGTGTCATGCGATGTAATGGAATGCGTTGTAGTGGATGTTGCGTTGTAAAAATTGTGTTGTAAGTGCATGCGTTGTAAAAGTATGCGTTGTAACGTCATACATCCCCAGGCCAGCCTAGAGCTACAGTGCATGTGCGTGGGCACGCACACCGCGCTTGACCGAGCTTACTTTCACTTTCGCGAGCGCACGGCCGCTTTTATGTTTGATCGCGATCATTTTCGCAGCCGCACGGCCGCTTGGCATAGCCAATAGGTCTCGCTTTTGGGACCTTATAAGTATTTAGTTATGCAACTGTTGCATGGCTAAACACTTATAAGGTCCCAAAGGCGAGACCTATTGGCTATGCCAATGCTTGTTAGAATAGTGAAAAAGGACCGCTGTTGCTTTCCGAATGAACTTTGCAGTAAGTAGGTCGTGCCTTTGTGCAGTTGCGCCACATTTGTTCTGCCACACGGGTTAGTTACCTTCATCTGTAGTCACGTTTCTTTACACAACAACGTGTTTGTGTGGCACACACTTCCTCGGAGTGCCGAGGTGTTACGATTACTCAGTTTAACGGTACTCAGTTTATTGACCCTGAAAGGATGGCCTGCCCTCGTGGACGTCATTCAGGGGTCATCGGCACTGCCTCTGTGGCCCCTGACCTCAAAGGCAGCAAAGGCAGTGCAGGGGACAGACATGAAACAGGGCCCCTCTCTGAACTTTGTTTACTCTCTGTAGCCAAAGGGCGATGTGCCAGGTCTCTGTTTCGTAAAATAATGGAACAGCGCATAACGCTTATACTAACACAAAATGGTGTTGCCATGCGCCATTTGTAACATGGCGGCTCGCTCCTAAGGTGCCCTCAGATTAATGTGCAGCCTGTGCATGGAGGCACAAAAACAGACAATAAGCAACAACCCAGTTAAAAGGCGTCTCCATGTCACTGGCTGGCCCTGGTTACCTTAAGGGAAATGGAAATATAAAAGAAGTCAGAAACAGAGGACCTAATAGAGCTGAGAAACCGGAAGAGAGAAGAAGGACACTGCAGAGAAACAGGTGAGTGGCAGAACGACAAAGAAAGCATCTGTGTGCATGTGTGAGAGACAGACAGACACAATGCAGGCCTGGGAGAGACAGAAGACAGTTGAGAGAGGCATATGTATGACAGACGTGAGGCAGGTGAGGGGGTAATAGAGACGCAGGGGCATGCTGGGAAGAGACAGGAAAACAGGTGAGAGGTGATGGAGGCCAGTGAGAAAGAGGGCACAAAGAAGCAGGCTGGGGAGACACAACAAGAGAGAGAGACTAAGGAAAAAGCGGGAGATATGAAAGAGACAACTGAGAGTTGGGGAGGTTTCACAGGTGGGCCGAAGAGGTTATAGACTGATGAGAGAGGAGGAGACAAAGAGACAGGCAGGAAAAAGACAGCTGAAAGTGAGACAGAGTTGGGTAGGCAGGTGAGGGTCAGATTATATACAGGGAAGAAAACAGATTATGAAGAGACAGCTGAGAAATGGATATGGGGAGAAGGAGAGGTGAGGTGAGGTGAGAGATAAAGAGGAGAAACAGAGAGAGGTGAGAAAGCAAAAGGTGAGATAGATCGATACACGGGAAACGTAAGAGTGAGAAAAAAGAGACAGGTGAAAAATTACACGGGGACAGCAGAGAAGACATGTCAGAGTTGATGATGAGACAGGCAGGTGAGAAACAGATAACATAACATAACTGGGACAACAGGGAAACATGTCAGACTTGATGAGGAGACAGACAGGTGAGAAACAGATAACATAACATACCATAACATAACATAACTGGGACAGAAGGGAGACATGTCAGAGTTGATGAGGAGACAGAAAGGCGACTAACGGATAGCTAATAAGGGGGGGGGGGCAGGTAAATTAGGATACATGATAAAGTATCATCAGTTGGTGGGAAAGAGGCAGCTGAGGAAGACAGGGGTGACAGGTGAAACAGAGTTGAACGATAAATGAAAAGCTGAGTAGAAAGATGACAACATGAAGAAACAGCAAGGCGCTTGAACTATTTCTTGTTTTTCATGTTTGGGACAACAAGCTGTGAGAAAACACAAGCATATGAAACATTAGTAGCAATGAGAAATATGTTTCCCAAAGTGAACTATACACATTATTGCTAAATAAAAACATTAGCAATAATAAAATCAGTCAAGCATAAAAAAATATCGAAAGCCTGCACGTTTTCACAACACATGGAATGATACAACATCTTTAGTATGCTACTCTACCAAGGGACAAAGGTCATAGGACACCGGCCATCAGAGCCTGCAGCCCAAGAGCGGGCTAGGATGCCTCAAGAGGCCAGTGGGATGCCCTGAGCAGCCCAGCAGAAGGTCCCTGTGCAGAGATGCATGCGGGGCAGCAGAGGTTCACAAGGTGTCTGTGAGGGAAGGGATGCGGCACCAAAGGTTGCCTGCACAATGCAGCTGTAGAAACATGTTGAGCTTTACTGAAGCTAAGAAAGAGGAAAGTGAACTCCTGCAGCGAAGCATCCCTAAGCCGACATGTGACTTGCCAAAGCAGCTGGGCACCGCTGGGCATCGCTTCAGCTCCTTCAATGCATTCAGCTGATCCTGCATTACCACATTAGCCCTGTTTCAGATAGTATGACCTCCTGTGCTGAGATCAAATATAACATGTATTTGTAAAGCGCAAGGTCACCTATGGTCATCTTGACACTGAATATCAGATTTTCATTGTGTCCCAGCTCAATGGTACTAGATACTAGGCCACCCCGCCGGAGGGATGCCTCTTGGGCATTTGACTAGCATTCTGTTCCCCCTCCTCATTTGTGGCATGAATGGAAGTGCCTTGGTGGGATAAGGTCATTAGCTAACAGGACTGAGAAGCCAGGCTGATGTTGATGAATACCTCCAAGCACAAGATACAACGTAAACCCAGTAAAAGGAGCCGCTATTTTCTTGAAGATTAGCTCAGTACCATTGAGGCATTGCCAGGGCCTCTCCTAATTTGGATGGGCTTGTGACCCAGAAGCTGGACGCCAGGTCAAGGGCTAGCAACATAATGCCGGACGCGGCCTTCATTGACAAGGCGCTCTCCTGCTCTGTGAGGACTCTCACATCACGAGTGTGGCTTGTAAAGCAGATCCTCTCAGGGCCTCTGCCGAGAACCAAAGCCAGGCATTGTGCTGCTGAGGAACGCGCTTCTCAAAACCCTCAGGCTCAACAGGGCTTTTCATCCTTTGCCGAGCTGCAAAAGGGCGAGAGGGGGGCTTCCAAGGAGCTGAAGCATGCACTGTTCCTGTGACAGGCTGGAGCACACTACTGTACATCTGCTTTAACGTGGTCACATGAAATTGCTACTTCAAAACTTCAATACAACAAGAAGCATCTTTTTCCATCCTGAAGAATAAAAAGTGGAATCCCTGCTTTCTAATGGGCAGGGAATGTGCAAGAGTCCTTGCTTTCAGAGCCTGCTGTTTCTTCTATAGGCTGTTTAAACTATAAGCACTAAAACACAAGGTTAATGGCCTCAGACTTCCTGAATGCAGAAAATGTGCATTTTTGTGTACAAATTTCCTCTTCTATTTAAATTAATATGCTGTGTAACAATTAACAGCACACAATAAAACCTGACACTGGGACCTTTATTACAATTTTGTCGGAATAATGTTGGGTGTTTACGAGTAGTAGCTGGCAGGGAACAAGATTGGAGGGGTGGGGGGAATCAGGGGAGGGTACAAAATTGAAATAAAACACACTTACCTCCTCGCCACAGCCGCCCTTCCTCATCGTCTCTCTTTGGCCGGAACCAGGAAGCACACATGCTCCCTCCCCTAAGCCAATCACAAAGCTGCAATGCAGCGTTGTGATTGGTCTAAGCACCGTGGCTCGGCACTCAGACGAGGAATGGGAGGCTGGGTATGTTTCCCACCAGGCTGTGTAATGCAGCGTGGTGGGGAACATGCAAAGTGCGCATGACTGTTTCGGGTCGGCCAAGGAGCAATGCCTACTTTGGAACGCAGCCACCATTCCTCCTCCTGGATGTCACAGGAGCTCAACCCCGCCCAGCCTGGCTGGTACTAAAAATACATTGAGAAGAAAAGAAATAACTTATGTTATTATCATTTTATTTTTGCTTTTACACTGCTCCAACAACAGTGGGGTGACGCTCCACCGCCTTAACGGAGGTCCTGCAACTGGTATTTACCACATGTGGTAAACATCCTGTATTCTGAGCTTTCAACAGGAAAGCCAGGCATAGCATGCAGAATCGGTTTTTAATACACAGAATTCAGCATTTTTGACTTTTTGCAGGACTTATCTCCTCATACATGGCAGCATGTTTGATCTGCTGGAATTTACCACAGGAAAACCGTGACAGGGTGATATTTATCACACAACTCATAATTCCAGTCCCAGTGTAAACACGTGCTTGAATAGGGGTCGGAATTTAGCCCATAACTCGTAGGGGTTCAGTATTTAGTTGGTGTGATGATTATAGCCCTGCAAAATGGGCATATCACTGGAATCCAATTATCTCAGTATTTTTTTAGGCATTTTTCCGCAGGTAAATATTCATCCAGGGAATGTGGATTTTGTTGCACGGGGATAAAATACACACAACTCATAATTGCAATATGTGCAGGTGCTGAAGTTACAGCATATATCCGAATTATACTGGCCACTTGGACTCCTTTCATGCTCCAGCCAAGCGGCCCTTTCCATGAACATAACAACTCTTCTCTGGAGGAAAACTTGTTGCGGAAATTCACAAAGATCATTTCCCAATTTGCACTTAAATAATTGGAGAGAAAGGCATATTTTGTAAGGGTGTAGATTTGCAAAATCAGCTGTGTGTTTGCAATTTGCAGTTAGTACCACTAAATCAGTCACAACACAAAGTGGGTGCTGGAGAGAGAGGGCAGGCCCGGATCCCATCGCAAGCTTGATTCGTATGGAAATGTGTTACAAGATGTGCGCCTGCCACACATCTCAATACCTAGGATGACACAATAAGCCTTGGAAGCACATTGGCCAATGCAAGGCTTCACATGCAAGCCATCCAAGTTACTGTTTTTGTGGCCTTCATTCAAAGATGGCGGCTGTGTTGTCATGGTGAGTTTTCAATTCCTGCAGCCTCAGAAGTGTCTAATCCTCACTGGGCAGAAGTCCACTTCCGGCAAAGTGTAGCTTCATTTTTTCTGGGTGACCATCAATGTTTGGCGGCTAGGCGTCCTCCGATGCACAGACCTCTTTGTACTGCTTCGCCATGAACCGCCTCAACAGTTAATACCCAATTGTTGTGCAGAACACTCACTTCTCCATGGAGACATTGATGATTAGTGGAGTCCATGCTGAGTTTATCAATTAGCCTGATTATTTGTTGTGAGATACTTTTAGTCGACACAGGGACTCTGTATGCTAGGATTTTTAAAACCAATACTTATAATGTTAAAAGCAGGGGTGGCTCCTTCGCTAAGGCGGAGGAGCGTCGCCCCACTGCTCTGCAAGCAGTAGTGAAAGGAAAAGGAAAATGATAATAACCAGCGTTATTATCATTTAGCTTTACGTTTCCTGGTGTGTGTGTTGCTGGACTGTCATGGCAGGGGCCAGGAGGAGGAGTGGTTGCCCAATCTAAACTGGGCATAACTGTTTGGCCGGCCCTCTCTGGCCGATCATAACAGTCATGCGCACTTTGCATATTCTGCACCCAGGCTGCATTACAGCCTGGGTGCAGAACAAATCCAGGCCACCATTCCCCGTCTGAGCACCGAACCACAGCGCTCAGACCAATCACAATGCTGCATTGCAGCATTGTGATTGGCTAGGGGAGTCTGGAACCTGGATGCTTCCTGGTTCCTAATTCCCAGGCTCAAAAGGTGGTGGCGGCGAGCTGACCGAGAGGCGGTGGTCGGCCGGCTGGCCTGAAGGTAAGTGTTTTATTTTTTACATTAATTTACAGCCCCCTCCACCCACTTCCCCCCTGCCCTGCGACCCCCAAAAAATAGTGGCCGCCACTGGTTAAAAGACGAACTACGAATCCCAGAATGAACCCAGTTGTCTAGCAGTAAGGTTGCCTTTTTCTTTAAGGTGGAACAACAATTTAATAAAACAATATACATAGGTGCTGCTGTGAATGAATGAAAAACCTGGTGAGCAGTTGGGACAATCAGCACGTCTCTAAGCTAAAACAGTACCATCAGCGTAATGTGCAGCTTGTTGTGGCTTAACAAGGGATAAACCAACCTGATGCCTGTTTTTTTTTCCGTTTTATATAGCGTGGACTCAACCCAAAGGTATATGAGCGATTGACATAAGCACTAGTTCCATTACAGATGGACAGATTCATTTTTAGGCGCGGGGATATATAGGGGGTTGTTTAGAATCACAGGATGTTCGAACCTCCTACCAGACTAGAAACCGGTCCCTAGATTAAAAAGTCGTCTGTCCTAGCCATTAAGCCACATTCTCTCCATCCAGCCTAACTGCCATGCAGAAGAACATGTCCCTTATTCAATCTAGCTTGACAGCCCCACTCTCTACATGACCTATTGTTTCCAATTCTTTCTTTAATATATACATATAGTGGGATTTGGTTCCACACAGTAGAGTATTTCGCTCTTACATCATTCTGTTGACTGCTTGGTGCACCATTCCGCCTCCTTTGGAGTGCATGCATTGCAATGTATAAAAACCTTTTTTAAATCTCAAAAGTATACTGAACCATCACACATTAAATTCTTTACCTTGCTGATTTATTAACTACTCAAATCAATTGCTTTTTGTTTTGTTTTGATTTACTACGAGCAGGCTTCTTTTGGTACCATAGTCATGACTAAGAGCACAAGTTAGGCTGACCGCCTAGAAACGTGGCCGCTTGCTGCTTGCTGAAGCAGCTCTAATCCCCCGTCCTCTGTGGAAATTTAGCTTGGAACTGAACATTATCTGCGCCATCTTGCCTCTCCCCAGCGCCACGCACAGCGAACGCACGGCCGCCATTTTAGGCACCCCACTCTCTCTCCCCGCTCATTGCCGATCACCAGCGCGCCCCTCAGGCGCTGCGAACATCCCCCGCGCGCTGGCCACCCCCGCTCTCTCATACATGGGCCGTAAAACCTCTCCTTCTGCGCGACCCTGCCATGGAATCGCACCCCGTGCATGACCAACACCTCCTTTCATCCTATACATGGTCATACATCCTTTCTGATAACCCCCTTCCTCCGCGCCCGATTGTCCGAACCGATCCCAGGCCATCACCTAGCCCTGCGGATGCAGTTTATTGCCCCTACTGTAAGGAAAACACCCCACATCAAAGGGATTACAGCAGATCAAGGCCCCCACCCCCTGAGACCCGACCGGTTGCACACACCCCCGGGAATTGGCGGAATGTCCAGCTGTGTGATAGCCATCTCCTACTGTAGGTGGGGTGGGGACCTCCACTGAAGATATGTGTGGGAACGAGCTCGAAGTGGGGATTCCGAGGATGTTCTTTCTTGTATCAAGACAATCTCAAGAATGTGCCATGTGTGATAAACCTGCAATAAAGTCATAAACCTGTGTATAAGAGGCCAGGCCTCAGAGATGCAGTTAGAGCACCTCGTGACGATACCTTGCTGTCTGATCTGATGTGTTCTGCTCCGACGGAATAAAACTTTGTTTCCTGCCTTCCAGTCTCCGGCGCCTGCCTCTTTCATTGGTAAATTATCGAATGGTATGAGAGGCGATTACCGCCGGGCAATACTTGAAAGGTTATCGACTGAAACTGCCGCTACCATTTAACAATTGGCGTCCCAAGCGTGGGGCCCATCAGCGACACGTGGATCCAGTGGGAGAGGTCCCGACGACAGAGTGAACGACTGCAACGATTGGGAGAGCTCCTGCCCGATAGACCCTCGTCTGGCAGCGGATCATCCGAACTTCACTGATTCCGAGCAGACCTCTCTCGAGCGATCTACGGTCCTGACTGGGAACCATCAGGAGTGCCGCGGCAATAACGGAGAGTAGAGGACGATCGGGCGCTGGAGGCGGAAGACGAGAAACTGTCCACGCGGTCCGGGTAAGGTCGTGAAACACGACAAATTGCGAAACGATTGATTGATTGATGGAAAAATACTAGTATTGCTTATTGATTGTTCTCTTTGAGATATTCGCTGTCTACAAACGGGGAGGAGTAGAAATACTCTCTCTCTCTCCCTTTGCAGATAGTGAAGGGTAGGTAACGCAGACTTTTGTCCCCGTTGTAACCCGGCGTGCCTATCTTTATCTCCCCATTGATTGATTGTCCGAACATTGATTGTTTTGAAGGATAGTGCTCTTTGAGATATTCTCTGTTTGCAAATAACGTAGAATAGAAATATTCTGTCTAGTCTTTGCAAATAGTGAAGGGTAGGTAACGCAGACTTTTGTCCCCATTGTAACCCGTCGTGCCTATCTTTATCTCCCCATTGATTGATTGATTGTCCGAACACTAGTTGTTCGATATTGGTTCTTTGGAGGTATTCTCTGCTTACAAATAACGAGGAATAGAGATATTCTGTCTAGTCTTTGCAAGCAGTGAAAAGATAGGTAGTGCTGACTTTTGTCCCCGTTGTAACCCGTCATGCCTATCTTCTCCCCACTGATTGGTAGTTGGTTCTGCCCGGACCGCTTATTAGAGGTGAACCATCCGGCTCCACTGGAGGGCACCCCTAATAAGGACATGTTCACTAAATATGGACTAGTCGCCGTAGCTTATAGCAAGCTATGGCATAAATATACAAAGGGGGACCCCGAGAGTCAGTGGCCACTGGTGGGATCTTTTTTTTGACCCTACAAAACTAAAAAGACGCTAGGAAATAGCCCTTTGTGGGATATATGAAACTATGGGAAGGAGCCAAGCTCACGGTCGAGGTAGCCACGAGGTAGCTCGACTCCGTCGCTCTCGCTGTCTAAACATGTCTGCCCTACTGCCCACCCCGCCTAGTAAACGCGACAAAATCCTGCACCAACGGAAGCCTGCTGGTACCCACTATCGACGTCCCCGAACTCGGCTAGATCGCGCACAATTGGGCTATGTTATTCTTCCGATTACGCAGTAACATCCTTGTGCTCGTTACCAGATTGCAAATATGTACAACACTCCAACAAAGTAGTATAGTTATAACATTTTAATAACTTATAGGTATAACAAACACGCCAACAGGGTAAACACATTAAAACACGTTTTTAAACAACTATTTACATGACAGTCCTCGCCCCTCCTTCTTCGAAATAGCAACATTGACCTGTTTTGGGCGGTCCTTTTAGTCGGCTTTGGGCTATAAAAGCCATGCAAAAAAAATCCATCGACATCAGTGGCGGACAACTGTGCGAATAGGCCGGAAGCTACATGCGGCGCCAAGACCCTGGCAACGCCGAGGTGGGGTCTGCCACGTTGTGCGGATCTTCCAATTCTCTTCTTCTTCCTTCAACAACGAAGGGTGCCCTGGCGGGGGGAAGCGACGCGGACGGGCCTCCCCCGCCTCCCCAGGTGGAGGCTCGCCAGCAGATGAGGGCACCCCAGCCGTCTCTTTCACCGACCAGCTGAGTTGCACCCTGCCATTTTACTCGCCGGCCAGCTGAGTTGCACCCCGCCGTTTCTTTCACCGGCCAGCTGAGTTGCACCCAGCCATCTCACTCGCCGCCCAGATGAGTGGGCGCCCCTGCACTCACCGACCGGCTGCAACGGGACAGCCATTCAAGTCTTGCCTGCCGGGTAGCCACTCAGGCGCAGATCCACTAAGATTGCCATTAGCATTTCACCCGAGAAATGGGCCCCCGCGGCCGAGGGATCGAGGGACCCACCCCGGTGGCTGTAACGAAGAGCTGCTGCTGCCTTTGGACTTCGGCGGTCGGTTCTTCGGATCCAGGCCTAGCCCACCGTGAGACGGCCCTGGACTCGGAGGCTTGTCTGCTCGGGCGTGGGCCCCACCCCTTGAAAAACACCCTCTCAGCTTTGCAGGTTCTGCGGGAGTCATTGACATTCGACTCCCGTGGGCCTCCGGTGGGGACAATCGCCGCTATTTTTCTTGATTATTCCACGTTAACTTGTCCTTGCCCCGGGCGACAGCCATCTTGCCTCCGTTTGGTGCCGTAAAAGAAAGACTGATTCAAGGCGTCGGCGGAAGAACCCGCCTGCTGCCCCGCCCCAAGAACGGACCATGGCATTGCTACAAGATCGCGGTGACGCCATGCTGACGCAAGCTGACGCTAACGAAAGTTCTCGAACTAACGAAAGGGATTCTGGCCCGGCAGCTAGTTAGTGCGAAGACTTAGACTGTGCACTGGACCCACCCGACCTCGCCCCAAAATGGCGCCAATGTAGGAGGGGCCTGCAACTTCTTATGGCGTCCCGGTTACTTGACATTTATGTATGCAATATTTCCACACATGATGGTCGGAGGGACGGGGAGGGTACTGAATTTATGCTAAAGTAGTGTTGCTCATGATACTCGACGCCTTTCACACCGTGGCCGGCCTGTAGCGGTTGTAGGCCCGTATTTGTATACTGACATTGTTTTAAATAAAGGGCTTCTTAAAGGAATTACGGAATCAGCGTCATGACAAATCATCTAGGTTGGTAAAGGTTTTTTGAATAATTGTTACTCCCAAGCAATAGAAAGCAGATAATGCAGACCCTATTTGCCTGAATTTTGGATTGATGAAATTTGTACCAATCACGCCTGTCTTTTTCAGAATTGTTGGAAAATGGTTGACTATAGCTTAAGGTATCTGCCGAATGCAAGGTACGGTACCTTGCCCCATAATACGCGACCGATTGAGAAACAAATGCACGACAAGGGAACCCGAATTTAGGAGACGAATAAAATGGAGCATCTTGTATAGTCGAAAGGAAGGATATAGTAGGTCTGTGGTATTACCCGCTCCTGCCGCTAGCCTGGTACGTGGTAAGTAGAACTTTTTCGTGTCTATGCGCGCTGATGTGCTTTGAATGCTGCACACCCCCCTTCTTTTCTTCTCTATAGGTCACATCGGAGTTCCAACTGAAGAATGGAGTGGACTTGGACTGCACCGTGCTCAATGTAGGGAAAAACATTGACAAACGTTGTGGGATGGTGCGTGAAGTGCAGACCACCACTGGGAGCGTGAAAAACTGTATGGTATGACTGTGCGTATGTGCCTTGATTATACGGTATGAATGTGTATGCATTTCATAGGCTTGGGTCGCTGGAAGAGAACGTCATCGTATGACTGAAGTGCTTGTCTATCGATCAAAGGGAGGGGAGTAAAAAGTCCGACACCCCCCCAAAATGAATTACGGAAAATACTGAAAATACGCAGCATGCATAGGAAAGAGGACAGGAAAGGAGAGGTCCCCGTACTTAACGTAGCTCTGTGTCTTCGTCTTAATTCCTGTGCTTGATGTATGTACTGTTACGCCCTACCCGGTATTTGTGTATACGTGATCACCGACTTTATGTCTTTCCCCCGCTTGTGTTTTCTTACATAGAACTGACCCGTGCTACTCCATGTTGTGTGTGCACCAAGTAGCCTATTATCGTACGCATGTCTCTCTCTCTCTCTCGTTTTGTGTCGTATGTATGCCAAATAGCCTACTTGATGCGCACGTCTCTCTCTCTCTCTCTCTCTCTCTCTCTCTCTCTCTCTCTCACACTCTCTCTCTCTCTCTCTCTCTCTCTCTCTCTCTCTCTCTCTCTCTCTCTCTCTCTCTTACTCTCTCTCCCTCCCTCGCTGAAGGCTCTCTTGCCCTCTTTCTTTTTGAATAAATTAACGACACTATACCTCCTCAGTATGTGTATAATTGGCCTAAAACACGGTGGTGTTCGAACAAATTGACAGAAACAAAAACGACCGTACTTTACCACGTTACTACCTCTCCTTTCTGCAAATGTTGAACTTAATTGACTGAGAAAGAAAGGACAGGTAAGACGACTAATGTCTCCCAATCTGGCCCTCATCACGGGGACTATTTGTCAGTGGTTTTCGTTTTTAGAGCTTTAACAACACCATCTCCACCGCCCAGAATTGCCCCCGCCCAATTACCCCGAACTAGAATGTCTAAGCACCCCGTTCTCCCAAAATAACCCCAGCCCTGTACTAGCCGTCTCAGAGTATTTCGAACGAAACAGCTGATGACCTTATTCTCTAAAGGTACATCGCCTAAGCTGATAAGGGTTACCTATTGTCTCCAGCAAGAAAAATGTTTAGCTTATGTCCCTCCCCGAAATAGATACCTGTGAACCCATGACAGTAGCACCTCGCATTTTTTTTTTCTTTTCATAAACTTAGCAGTCCTCGGAGGAAAGTGTGTATTAACAGAACTTGTGTTAAGATGAACGAGTCTCTACCGGAGAAGCCGGTTCGAATTTTTGATAAACCAGAAAGTCAACAGATGTCAGGCTTCCTGCAACGATTATAGGGCACAGGAATCGACACCTAGCAGGCCAGACGATGAACAGGAACACCCACAGAAACCTGCACCACAGCAATGATTAATAGATTAGTAACACACACCGACATAAGAGTTAATAGACATCAATCATGCAGCGACCGACAAAAGCATTTCCCTAACTACTCGGTGGTTGGGAGAGAGGATGAAGTGTGTAAATGTCTTCCCTGCCAACTCTCTAAGATTTTGTTTCTTGTACTCATTCAAAGATAACCTGCGGCCATCGGAAGAGAGGGGTCGGACGTGACGCACAGCCTGGCTGCGGACCATGGAACATCTATGGCATCGACCAAGGGGGAAGCAACGAAGCAAAAAGGGCGTGAGACGAGGCACCATTATCAGGATGATAAGCAATAGAATGAAGGGCTATCTCGAGGCCCCCTGCTCACTGACCAGCGTGCCTGAAGTCCCAACCCGTCGGGCCCGATTGATGGGCCCAGTGCTGGAAGATTCTGCTCTCCTTGGTCCGCTTTTTGATCCGATCCCACTCCACCCCCTCTTCCCTCGGCATCCCGAAGCACGCCACACCCCTTCTCTCTCTCTCTCCCTCTTTTATATGGATTTTGAATTTGACTTAACTACAGAAGAACAAATAGCGGGTACCCCGTCTCAAAGTACCTATGATAAAATGTGTTAGGGAACAGGACTGTGATCGGAGAACAACGAATGGTCACACCCTGCTACGTGAAAACTTGGATTTGAGCTGGACCTTAGCTCCACCGCCGGTGCTCAACAGTGCCAACAAAAGAAGAACAACAATAAGAGCTTACCAGTGATGGCTCGTTATAATAGGACACTGGAAAGAAGAACTCCCTTCCATGACTGTAACTCATGTTAAGTTGAATTCCTCTCCCAACCCCCTTTTTATATTGACTATCTTCCAATCGAGTTTTCATGATATTGCGTCAGTCACTTCCAACTGTACATTGATAAGTTAAGAAACTCTAACTTTGTGTAAATGACATTCGTATAACACCAGCCGTGCACACGACTATGCTGACTATTTTTGATCCACACGAAGTCTGGGCCTTAAGTAATGTACGAAATATCCCTTGTTTTGCCAGAAACATTTTTGCTTTACGGTATCATGTTTGTGCTCAAACAAGCTCCCCTCCTCCTATCCCTGGGCCTGACATGCGGCACAGCTGATGTAATTTTGTATGCACTACCTCCTCGCCTACTTTATCAACTGTATGTAACTATGTACAATTGTGTCAGATTGCTCCTGCCTGTCCTAAAAACTCCGTACTTTTAAGGAATGCACGAAAAACATTCACGGTATTATAGCTAAAGGGTTAACGAAGGTAAATGTCGGCCAGACAAGCTGGCGAGATATGTTAAAAGGGAGGACTGTGGAAATTTAGCTTGTAACTGAACATTATCTGCGCCATCTTGCCTCTCCCCAGCGCCACGCACAGCGAACGTACGGCCGCCATTTTAGGCACCCCACTCTCTCTCCCCGCTCATTGCCGATCACCAGCGCGCCCCTCAGGCGCTGCGAACATCCCCCGCGCGCTGGCCACCCCCGCTCTCTCATACATGGGCCGTAAAACCTCTCCTTCTGCGCGACCCTGCCATGGAATCGCACCCCGTGCCTGACCAATACCTCCTTTCATCCCATACATGGTCATACATCCTTTCTGATAACCCCCTTCCTCCGCGCCCGATTGTCCGAACCGATCCCAGGCCATCACCTAGCCCTGCGGATGCAGTTTATTGCCCCTACTGTAAGGAAAACACCCCACATCAAAGGGATTACAGCAGATCAAGGCCCCCACCCCCTGAGACCCGACCGGTTGCACACACCCCCGGGAATTGGCGGAATGTCCAGCTGTGTGATAGCCATCTCCTACTGTAGGTGGGGTGGGGACCTCCACTGAAGATATGTGTGGGAACGAGCTCGAAGTGGGGATTCCGAGGATGTTCTTTCTTGTATCAAGACAATCTCAAGAATGTGCCATGTGTGATAAGCCTGCAATAAAGTCATAAACCTGTGTATAAGAGGCCAGGCCTCAGAGATGCAGTTAGAGCACCTTGTGACGATACCTTGCTGTCTGATCTGATGTGTTCTGCTCCGACGGAATAAAACTTTGTTTCCTGCCTTCCAGTCTCCGGCGCCTGCCTCTTTCATTGGTAAATTATCGAATGGTATGAGAGGCAATTACCGCCGGGCAATACTTGAAAGGTTATCGACTGAAACTGCCGCTACCATTTAACACCTCTATATCTCCATCTATTTGCCACAAGTATCTGTTCCCAGCTGGCAAACATACATCAACCAACCAACCTGGAGCCGGAGGGATTCCTCTCCGGTGACGAAACAAGGCTCGAAACAGATCGGGCAGTAGCAGCGTTGAGAGCCGGTGGCAGCTGCGCGGTGCAGCGAATCCAGACACAGTTCAGCTTCGCAGAGAACTGTGAGATAAACGGCGACTGGGGAGAAACAGCCAGCGAGATCGTGCAGCTGCACTGGGGCGGAGCCAGCCGCCGTCAGTGACGATTGCGGTGCGATCGGGAGCCGGGTCAGTGGACCGATGCCGTGGTAGTGAGACCCGTGGGGAGTGGCGTCCCGTCCACGGCCAGAGCACACGGACAACAACGGCATCGAGGTAAGGACTCGAGGGAATGAGGGGGCGCACAAGCAAAAAATGCTAGCGTGGCTGCCACCCCCCCTGCTGCCCCACCGCACTGCAGAGACGGAGAAACAGACCATGAGGAGCCAGGCATGGCCGTACGAACCGCTAGAGGAGACGTGAGCTGTGGGAAGGCCAGAGACCCACATGAGAGCCCGCCACTGTAATGTGGAGCGCTCGCCGGGGTGCCCCCGGCACTCAAAGGCCTAAGTGGAAAATTGAGATTGGCATAATTTGGAGTACCAAGCACAAATAGCAATCTACCACAAAGGGCCAACAACAAGGATATCGCATGCATTACCAAGCAGCCAGGCCGCACACGATAACCAGCCAGGAAGGGTGGAAAATAGAAAGAACCGGCCCGCATGGACACTGCCACAGGTTAAGGCGAAGCAGGGAAGAGGTACCTGAAAACCAACAGGCCATGGAGGGAACAAAACTCCCACGGCAGGCGGTGAAGATTAGGGTACTCCCCCTGTCCGTGAATCCACCGCTGTCTAGAGTAGATATACCGACAAAAGTGGTAAAGGGAAGAGAAAAGACAAAGCACACCATGACAGGGGGGAAAGGACCTAAGGCTGGACACCAGACGAAACTAGATAGATGCATGGTCCCGAAAGAAGCGCAGATCTAGGATGGTGCTCCAGAGCTGGAGCCACAAACTGCAGCTGACCTGGTGGTAGAAGAGACCCTTACACTCCGGGATGTGACGTCGGCTCTACAAGGGGTGCGCTCAGCACTGGAAAGCAAAATCGATACGATGAACTCAGAACTGACACTAGTGACAGCCGACTTTTGAAAGTTTGGGGCCAAAGTTAAAGACATGGAAGCCACAAAAGAGACATTGAAAACAGAAACCATCTTGCTTAAAACACAAGTGTTTGAGCTTAAAAATACCACAGCGGACCTAAAGGGCCGGATTGAAGACGCAGAGGGCTGCTCAAGACTAAATAACATCCGTATATTTGAGGTACCGTAGAAAGTAGAAGGCCAAGTCCCAGATCTCTTTGTGGAGGAATCAATATTAAACCAACTACAGCCCAAGGCCTCTCTAAACACTTTTCAGTCGAAAGGGCCCACAGGGTGCCGGGGGCCCGGCGGCAGCTGGGTGCTCCCCCTCGCTTGATCATTGCACAAATCTTCAACTTTAGGGACCGAGACGTGATGCGTTGTTCCTTTCTGGAAGGCAAGAAAGTCATGAGAGAACAGAATATCAAATATGCCATGCTCTTCCCAGCCTGTCTAAGGGTCACAGCTGAGGGCAAAACGTGGTTCTTCGATGAGGTGGAGGAAGCCTGGGAGTGGTTAGACGGCTGGAGAACAGCTTCGGGACCCAAGGCACATGAATGACGCGAAAGACAGAGGAGAATTGGAGAGAACGATGGTCCACAATGCCTGGCACAAGAAAGGAACATCCGAGACAAATCATCTTTGCTTGATAAATCATAACTAAAATACCGGCACGGACCAAAAGTGTACATTACGAGCAGCTGGACAAGACTAAAGAAACCTTGCAGAGATGGGATGGGAGGGTGGCGGTCACTTTCTCCCTCTACAAAGTTAGTTAGAAATGACCTTAGGGGTTGAAGGCACTCTGCAATTGGGAGTGGTGGGCAGGTTAAAGCTCACTTTGCAGGTAAGCAGGGAGGAGGGTAAAGTTGGGAACAAGTTAAAATCTTAATTTTTGTTTGTTGCATTGCACAAGACACACCACACAAAGAGCACATATCCATCTCCTACATATTCCAAGGGATAGGAAAACATGGTGAAACTTATTTAATCTATGGAAATGGAAGAATCGACCCAGCAGACTGGAGACGTGCAAAATCCCGTTTGGCCAGATCCACCATGGAAAGCAACATTACGACTCCTGTCGTGGAACGTCAAAGGGCTGTGGGACAAAATAAAAAGAGGAATAGTACTTCAATACCTAAAATGACATACCCCCAGCAGGGTTCTTATTCAAGAGACACACATGGCCGACGCAAAATGGAAAGCATTAGACAGACAAGGCAACAAGATGATGGGACACGCCAGCTACACATCAGGGTCGTGAGGGGTGGGTATATTGGTCAAAAAAGCACTAGCATTCCATACACACTCCACCCGACTTGATAAGCAGGGCCGATATGTAATAGTTTTGGGCAACTGGGAGGAGACACCCATTAATATCATCAGTGTATACAGTCCTCCAAGACTTCAGGAAGCCACAATGACAGAGTTGAGCGAAGTACTCCTCTCCCTCCCTGAAGGCGCTCTCTGCATTGGGGGAGACAGTAACCTCACCCTAAATGACGCTACTGCAACAACAAGCAAGCAGTAACAACCCGATCCATGTTCGGAGATTTCATAAATGCAATGGGACTCACAGATGTTTGGAGATTCCACAACCCAGTGGAACAGGACTTCACTCTGGAGCACACGGATCCTTCTCCAGAATAGATTATTTCTTGACCCTGACTCAAGACTTGCAGCATACTCGCAAAATCTGCCATTTACCGAGAGGCATCTCGGATCACTCACCTATATGGGTGATTTACAACGGAACTGCTACAAGACAACAACTCGGTATGAGACTCAACCCCTGGTATTTTAGGGTTCCCACTATAAAAACAGCACCCACCCTAGCTATTGAGCACTACTTCAAAGAGAACGAAACCTCAGTGCATTCAGCAACAACACTCTGGGAGGCATACAAAACAATCATCAGGGGGCAGGGAGTTTCACTGGTGGTGGGACATAAAAGACACAAAAGAGCTCAGGTTACACATACGGATGACACAGAGGTTGCTAACAGACTAACACTTTAGAAGCAGGAGTACCGCGTATTAGTGATAGAGGAAGCCAAGACGAGACACATGGCGGCTATGCACAGAATCTATGAGACTGGGTACAAAGCCAGTAAGCTACTGGCATGGCTCAACCAAAAGGAAAAGGCTAACAACTGGTTACACCAGTTGAACCTAGACGATGACAAGCACATAACTGATAGAATAGAAATGCAGAAACGTTTGCTTCCTGCTACCTGGGCCTGTATTCGCCCTCTAAAATTGCGCCGCTGGAGGTCTGTCAGGAATTCTTAAAAGATATCCCACTCCCGGCCTTAACTGATGAAGAAAGAGCCCTCCTCGAAAAATGATGTAACCCAAGAGGAGATAATGCAGGCAATCGGAGAACTAAAATCGGGGAAGGCATTAGGCCCAAACGGGTTGCCCATAGAATTATATAAACTAAATGCCACACAAGTGGCCCCACGACTGTTAGGGATGTTTGAAGAATGCAAGGAGAAGTGGGTGCTTCCTAAAGATCAATGCAGGGCCATAATAGTCACAATACACAAAGTAGGGAAGCCCCCAGGAGACTGCACGTCTTATAGACCCATCTCCCTCCTCAATGCCGAAACAAAGATCTTAGCCAAATTGTTAGCCTCCTGCCTACTACAAATAAGCACCAGATTAATACACTGAGATTAATCAGGGTTCATGCCAGGCAGAAATACAGCACGAAACCTGATAAGATTACACAGCATAATTAGCAGAGCAAAATATATACAGGAAAACACAGTTATTCTCTCACTAGACGCGCCCATGGCGTTCGACATGATGGAATGGCCATTCCTCTTCAAAGTGTTAACGAAACTTATATTTGGGCCAAAGTTCCTTGGTTGGATCCGAGTTCTTTACTCAGAACCACTAGCTAGGTACAGATCAATGGAGAAACCTCCCACACTTTCCCGTTATGTCCCGGCACCCGCCAGGGATGCCCACTGTCCTCACTCCTCTTTGCCATAGTATTCGAACCCCTAGGCGCCTGGATACAAATGGATCCCCTACTACGGGGCCTCCAATGGTCAAATCAATGGGAGGAGAGGATATCGCTCTATGCGGATGACATCCTTCTATATCTAGTGGATCCCAAACGCTCTCTAGCCAGGGTAATAAACATAATAGACAGCTTCGGCCGTGTGTCCAGGTACTCGATCAACTGGACAAAATCACTAATGTATATTCTAAACGGCACCCCACCAGTGACGCCACAAAACCATAAGATACAGAGGGATTCAAATATCTAGGGATATTCACTGCTGCTGAACCCTTCCTATTTTATAAAAAGAACCTCCTCCTGCCATTAGAAAGATTAAAAACAGATGTGCAGCATTGGAGATCACTCCCATTATCCCTCCTAGTAAGAGCAGCGCTGTTCAAGATGATGGCACTGCCCCGCTTCCCATACGCCCTCCACAATACTTCACACCCAGTGCAAACTATTTCAAAACAATTAACTATACACCGCTAACACTCCTATGGAATGGAGGCACGGTGGCGAATCGCACTTAAGAAACTAACCCGAGGGTGGTATGAGGGCAGCATAGCTCTGCCCGATATACAAAGGTACTACTGGGCAGCACAACTGACCAAAATTAATCAGTGGGTATGCATGCCGGAAGACGAACCATCGCTTAGGATGGACCTCCTGATGATCGGCCCGGGCGGATACCAGCGGGCCCTGTACTCGGCGCATCCAAAAGTGCAGCAACAGAACCTGACAACCGTAAGCTTTAGCCTCTGGGACGCTACACACAGTGCTCTGGGTTGGCAATACAAGGTGACATGGGCCACCCCCTTACGGGACTCAGCGGCCCTGGCTACCCTTGGAAATCACGCTGGGTTCGGCAAATGGAACAAAATCAATATTGCTAAATTGGGTGTCTTATGGAAGTGGGGACGGTGCTGTCCTTCGATGACCTCCAACAGGAATATAATCTAGTGAACACAGAGATCTTTTGTTCTATGCAGATTAGACATATGTTACAGACAGCCATCCCAACTGGGGAGGAACTGCCAGATTGTACCCCACTTGACGACCGCCTTCTAGACGGGTATATGACACGTTAAGCCACATCGCTCATATACAAGAAGATTAGCAAATATATACTCGACATACTACACCAGATGCGAGCAAGGTGGACGGGGGATCTAGGTGACATGGACGTTGAGGAATGGGTGGAAGCACTAGCCTCACCTAGAGAAATAGCCATTAGGGCAGGATTTCGCTTGATTCAATTAAAAATACTACACAGGGCCTACTACGCATGCACCGCTCTAATGAAAATAGGGAGGTCTCCAACTGAAAATTGTCGCCTCGCATGTATCCAAAAAGGCACCTTTTTACACATCATAAGGGAATGCCCCACAATACGGCACTACTGGGAGGCTGTAGTTACCAAGATGAACAAAACATGGGACACGAACACCACCCCTACGCCAAAATGGTGTTTATTAAATATTTGGGATGAGAAAGAGGTTACTTCAGGGGACAGGACATGGATGGCACTGGGACTGGCTGTGGCTAAATTCAATGTAGCTCACTGCTTGGGAGTATTGGCCCCGCCCCGCCTGAGTGAGTGGGAGAAAGACATGGACTCCAACATGGTAGCAGAAAAAGCAGTCTATATAAGAGGGGGATGCCCAAAGAAATGGTCTAGAATTTGGGGGAAATGGAACAATATTCATGATGGAATCTGCACCCCAGCCATCCTCAGCATTGAACCCCGTTGAGATAATTGCTTTTAGGAGGGTACGAGGGAAGGCCCCTGGGAGAGAGGGGCTTGTGTCCTGTCGGGAGGAAATCACCAATGTCGGTAATTTACAAATGTGATGTGAATCTTGTGGCATATTGTCTATGTTCTTCAGTACTCAATAAAAAACAGTTTAAAAACAAAAAAGCACACAAGTTAGACCTTTTGACTTTGCCAATGCCGTTACATTTGGAGCCGGATTTGTATTCTTCTCTACCTCCCACCCCCATTTGCTTGATAACCCCAGATGCTACTAAAATATAAGGGTGCAGATTTACTAAAATCTCACGAAACGCGGCGCAGCAGTCAAAAAAGCTGCAGTGAGTTGCAGGAGAAGAAAGCAGGAGAGCGCCATATGCACAGAGGTATGGCTTGCTCCTCCCCTCTCTCTAGCGCTGGTGCTGAAATTCACAGTCGCGCAGCACGCCCTTACCTTTGCACTACAGTGCAAGAGTGTCTGCGTGCATCTAGCATGGCTTTTGTACTGGAAGGATAGCCTTCCAGTGCAAAATACTATTCATAGACTGACTTTAAACCTTTTCCCACTTTGTTTGCGTGCTGCACAGTACAACACATACAAAGTCGGAAAAGGAAGGAGAAATGACAGCATTTCTCTTTCATAGCGCATATTTAAAATGTGCACTATTATCTCACCCTAAACCCTGTCTACTTTTTTAAGTAAATAGGGTTTAGCGCCAGAAACCTTGGGTGGTTGCATGTGAACAGCCATGTTCCACCCATGGTACATTCCCTTGGTGCTAAGTAATGCTAAGTAATGCCCACCAGCACAATGGGCTGCTTTGCACTCATTTGGAGTGTTTTCCAGCGCTTAACAAGTTTAGAGCTGGAAAGTAAACTATTAAAAAAAAGATTTAGTGGCATTTTGCATCAATTTTGTGATGCAAACATGGCGTTAAATCTTAGTAAATAGACCTCTAGGAGTCAAGGACATTCTGGGGTTTGCTTTTGTTAGGAAATTATTGGAGGACATCTTGTTACTAATGCTTGGGCTGTAATTGCGATCCTGAAACAGGGGTTTTGGGAGAATGTTGAGGGAAGTGTTGCACAATCGTTGTAGGAGTTCAGTGGGACCGGCTGCAGCAACTGTTCATTAGAAGGGGCTCATTATAAGCAATGCACGTGCTGTGGCGATCCGAGTTGTGTCTAGTCGTAGGTTTGACTCATCATAAAGTAGAACAGTGGGTTAGTGTACCTGCTGCAAAGCACAATGCATAACATGCAGATCACAGATTTGTATTTTAGGTGCAAAGCCCAGTGGGCTACTGCTTTCGTCACAGGGATCTTTTTGTTTCATGCAGTTCATAAATTGCAATCCTTTAATATAGCACGGTGAGTGATGCATCGGCATCAAGGAGCTGCATCAAACTGCATGGCATGGGTTTAAAACCCTCTCGTTTTTCCTTTCAAAAGGTTGCTGAAAAGGTTCCTTTGGGCTAGTAATAGATTATTATTAATGCAGACAATCCCATGCATTGCATTACATTTTAAATCCTGACTTTGCATTTCTCTAGACCAAGTATACTTCACATACAATGCCTAGTTGCCACTTCTACATTGCCCTCATTGTCTTCTGTAACATTTCTTGTACATTGTTTTGCACATCTGTATGAATCATTGTCTCTATCATAAGTCTGTGCACGCTGACACCCTAGATTGAGATGCGTAGTGCTGTGAACAAAACTAAATCAATGTAAGAGAGGGGCTATGAAGAGATGAGGGTGACTGTTGGAGTGTGATATTGAGGGAATCCGTGGAGAAGGAGTTACCGGGGCAGGGTGGTGGTGATGTCAACAAGCATTGACGCAGAAGGTGCCTCCAGTGCTAAAATCTGCCCTGGTTAGGGTTTGTCACTGATGAGTGCCCAGAAGGCAAGTGCTGGCACTGCCCGGAGGAGTGCTACACCTGCTGTCTTATAATGCATGCGTGGAATGGCTAACACCAAGCAGAAGCTTAATAGTAACTTGTTTCATAAAGCGCTTCATACCACACTGCTGCTGTTTCTAAACGCTGTAAATAACAGGAAATGCTGCCTACCACCCAGTTAAATTATACTCAATTCACCAACCTCAGAAGCATGAGCAGCTGAATTGCTTTTCTGGTGTTCCTATTTGTGGCCTTCACATCACCACCATCTTTAGACAGTGAGTATTCAACTCGCTGAGTCATCCTGCACCTTCAGAGAATAATGCAATCCTCAGCTGCTATGATTCCAGGACGTGTAAGCTGGACTCAGTAGGGATCTCCTACTGAATTTGAACTCTAGAGTTGGGTGGTGGGGGTCCCAGGGACCCTGCTGTCCTCTCAGGAGAGTCTAGGTCTAGGTCTGTCAAGCACTCCCCCGTGCGCCATCTTACAAGAACGAATGTGCTGCATCAGTGCCGGAGAAAGTTCATGTAATGTGTTCCTTAGAAAATTGGTATTACCATCGGCATCTGGTAATGGCAACGAAAGCACCTTTCGCATACAAGGATTCCTGTGACACAGGAAGGTTTAGGAACATGCATTGTGCAGTAATCATTCACAGGAAATGAAATGACACTATGGCAATTAATACATATTTACATATTTGTGCACCTCATTATCTTGAACAGCTCTGGATTACCAAATAGCCAAAGTATGCACCGGCCTATGGTCCACACAGGGTCCTGCGGCAACAGATCAAAATACAACTTAAAGTACAGAAACCAGAGATACTGCACCAGGTTCACATAACAGTTTGTCTATTAAAAGCTCACCATCTGGCAGTCTTTAAAAACATCTGGTGCATTGTGTATTAGGACATAATTTGCGAGGCAGGGTCCCCTGAAATTTCGACACCCTAGGGGCCTCCACAGGGTTTAATCTGGCACTGATCTGGAGGGTTGTTCCACATAAACATGATGGCCCATTGTGTGCGCGTGCGGTGTTAAGACACGTGATCTCTGATATTTACATCTCGTCCTAGGAAGCTTCTTATTGTCAGACTCAGACCCTAGGTAGATCTCAAGGCTCAGGATGAAAGTTGTGCCAAGTTAATTACAATGCAGAGCTTAATTGCCACAATTTGAATCTAATTCCGAGTTTGATGCCTCAGAATGGGGATTTATTTTCAAATTGCTTGAATTCAAATAGTTCGGGGTTCCATTAATTTTTCCTCCTGAAAATTGATGTCAATTATTCCTCTCATGCCCCCTGCTTTACTTAACATAATCATTTTCGGCATTCATGATTTTTTTAACTCTAAATTCCTCCTTTGTTAGTTTTGAGCCAATCCTACAGCTGCCCCGGTTTACTCTTTCCCCTTTCTACTTATCTCTGTTTCAGCTCCTTTTCTTTTCCCTATCTTACAGTATTCTCAGTCTGTCTAGCTCGATCAGCGTTTTTCATGATCCCTATGTGCTTCATCAAGCTTCCCATACTTAAGAGACATCCCATTGATCCCTCTGTGAAAGTGTCCCTACACCTCAATGACCACAGGAAGGGTGAGGTTTGTAGATGACCTTTATTATGAACACCTCATCAATCAACTACCCTGAAGCAACTGACTAAGAATTTCCCCCCATAAAATTATTTTCTCATGACATAAAATGAAAAAATAATAACAAAATAATTTTCAAACATTAATATTATATACATACACTACTCCCGCATTTCCTAATATTAGAGTTATTTACATGCCCCATTTTCAGCTGGTGATACAGTCTTGTAAATATACCGTCCGATTACACTTCTTCTGACTTGTTCTAATGACAGTCCCTTTACACATGACAAGGTTCATTCCTTCATTCTCGTTGTACATCAAACCAGAATCTTGGCAACTGGATTACTGGGATCCAAGAGCGACTCAATTTTGATTCCAGATTCTTCCATCTGCTGTTTTTGTAGAATTATGGAATACTTTAATAACTCTTTGCACTTTCATGAACCTTGGCCACTTTTCCACAATCAACAGGTGCTTTTATATGAACCCAATGTCCAATGTTGACCTGCACATCTTTTATACTTTTCTTATAATCAAACTTTCTCTTCCTTTGACTTTACCTTTTTAATTTCACTATCTCTCCAAAACCCAGTTCTATTGATGTACACTCCTTTGTCCCAATCCATCCATCCAAGACACAGGATGGTACTGGAAGTTCTCCCTTTAATTAACTCAAAAGTAGTTTTCCTTGTTGAAGAGTGTGGAGACATTCGATACACAATAATTCTCCGCTGTAACTCCAACTTCCAATGTAAAGAATTAGCCCTGGCTAACTGAATGCTCTCTTTTAAAGTTTTTTTAAAATGTTCAATTGTTGCATTACGTTCAGGATGATAAATTGAACTCTGCTTATGCCGCAAGACACAAAATAATTACTCAATCAATCAACCAGTAGATTTGTAGAATTCTACTTGTCACCCGTGAGGGTATCCATGTTCTGGCAGGGTACAGTTGATTAACCGAATGGCCAGGTCTTTAGGGATTTTTGGAACTCTGGAAGAGATGGGGAGGTTCATAGATGAAAGAGTAGCTCGTTCCATGTCTTTGCTGCTAGGTTGGAGAAGGAGCGACCTCTGCATCTGTTACTTCAGATGCAGTGTTGGGTTAGAGAAAGCGATGCAGAATGGAGGTGTCTGGTGGGGTGACGAAAGTTCATGCAGTGGTTCAAGTAGGCAGGCCTGCAGTTGTTCAGGGCCTTGTATGCATGGGTCAGGAGCTTGAACTGGCATCTGTTCTACACAGGGAGCCAGTGGAGTTCCTTGAGGTAGGGAGTAATATGAATTTGTCTAGGGAGATCCAGGGTGAGTCTGGCTGCGGCGTTCTGTATGGTCTGTAGTTGCCGGAAGGGGTGAGCTGTTATCCCTGACTAGAGAGCATTCCTGTAATCCGGTTGGCTGGCAATGAGGGCCTAGGTGATCTTGAGCTTTGGGGTAGCCACTTGAATATCTTACAAAGCAAGTGGAGGATGAAGAAGCAGGATGAGGAGACAGAGTTGACCTGAGTCATCATGGTTAACTTGTTGTCCAGAATGATGTCTAGGCTTCTAGCATGGTCAGTGAGGGTGGAACTAGGTCCGAGTTCTGAGGTTCACCAGGATGCGTCACATGGGGAGCTTTTGTTTCTGAAAATCAGTATCTCTGGCTTGTCCATATTGAGCTTCAGGCAGATGTCCTTCATCCAGTTGGCAACGTCTGTCATGCAGTTGTTGAAGTTGGTCCTTGTGCTGGTGGTGTCTTCGGAGAGGTAGATGATGAGTTTGTGTTATCGACATAGGATATGCTGTTGAGTCCATGAGTTTTGGCGATGCTGGCCAGAGCTATAAATGTTGAAGAGGGTGAGGTTGAGTGAAGATCATTGGGGTATTCCACAGATAATTTCCTTGAGTTTGGAGGTGAAGAAGAAAGGCAGACTTTTTGCGTCAGTACAGTGAGTAAAGAGGCGATCCATCTGAGAGCAGCTCCTTGGATGCCTATGTTGTGTAGCTTTGTGATGAGTGTGTGGGGAGGACTGTATCAAAGGCTGCTGAGAGGTCTAGGAGGATCAGAGCAAAGGTCTCTCCTTGGGCGAGTAGGTGAAAATGATGAGGGCTGTCTCTGTGCTGTAGTTGAAGCGGAATCCGGATTGGCAGGAGTTAAGTAGGAGGATACGTTGCAGATGTGAGGAGAGTTGTTGATTGAGGACTTTTTCTAATACTTTGGCCAGGAACAGGGGCAGGGAGATCCATCGGCAGTTGTTGAGATTGCTGGGGTCAGCCAATGGTTTCTTTATTAGGGGGCATTAACTTCTGTGTGTTTCCAGTCTTCAGAGAAGGTGGCAGTGGCAATTGAGGTGTTGAACAAGGTGCTGAGTTCGTGGTTGCTCTGGCGTCGCATAGGTTGCAATATGGTGAGGGCATGGGTTGGTTGGGGCCCTGAGTGGACCAAGTTCATGATGGAGGTGGTGTCCTGTGGTGTGACCTGGCTCCATTTGGTTAGTCAGATATCTGTGGTAGTAGCGGGGCATTGTGTTGCTTGAAGAAGTCGGTGACCTAGGCCTGGGGTTCACTTATCTCATTAATCACCATCTAGAATATAGATCCATCAACACCAATACATTAGGCGTTTGATGTTCACCATACAGTGTACCACCAATGTCAATAGAAACCTCCTTCCAAGGATGGTTTTGTATTGTCCTGCAGACCATACGAGCATACGAGATTTAAAATCTTGCTGCTACATCCCTGGCCACTAAAAATTGGTTCTCAAACTCTTCTTGGTTTTCACAATCCCAAGATGTCCAATATGGGACTGTGTTATAAGTTTACTCCTCAAACTGGAAGGAGGAATCAATCTGGTTCCTTTCAATAACATACTTCTGTCCACAGACAACTCATTATTTAATAGAGACCACATTTTCTCAACATAATCAAACTTGTTAGGCTGCACCAACTTTACCATATCTGATAACACCAAATCTTTGTAGCAGTGTCAACTACCCAACATCAATGAGAATTTGACCAAATTAGGAGATGTAGAACAATATACAACACTAGGGGGCAGATTTACGTTTCCTGGCGCATCCCTGCAAATCAGCAGGGATGCGCCAAGAAAGGTGCAACACGCAATGCCATTGTTGCGCCACCACGGATGCAGGATAGGCAGATGCTAGCATAAGGTTGGTGCAGTGCTGGAGTTGTGTCACGGGCGCGACGCAACTACAGCACTGTGCCAACCCGGCCTATCTTCCACATGGTGCGTCACACCTTACACCTGCTTCAAGCAGGCACAAGGTTTTGTCGCAGCGGGGTCGGAAAAGTGACTGAGTGAAATCTTGTAGATTTCATTCAGGCACTTTTCCGAGGCGTTCCTGCGCCGGAACACCCACCCTGCGTCGGTACGCCCACATGAAACCTGATACAGGTTTCATGTGGCGCAGGGCTTTACAACGTGACGCATCTCCCTAGATGTGTCACGTTGTGAATCCCCCGCAGCATGTCGCTAGCTTTACGCTGCCGCTGCGCCACATAAGTGATGCAACGGCAGCGCAAAAGTGGCGCACGGGGCTTGTAAATCTGCCCCTAGATCTCTGACATTCATACCATCAAATCAAATTACACCCTGCATCTTACCATATCACTTTATTCATCACGTCTTTGTGGGTCAATAGATTTAACAGAATGCCACTTAGATTTGTGCTTGCTTCCACAGTGTTTCAGAGAGATAAGCAAATGTTGTTTAAATGGCTATTCAAATTAAAATATTTCCAACATGACATACTAGTATGGGGTAAGAACAAGAAAGACCATGATGTAGTGTTGAGCAGAGAGTTAAAAGTTCTGAATGAGACTGGGTTGACTATAGGAATTGCATTGCATCAGTCTGCAATACAGGAGATAGAGTACCTGGGACATACAGTTGTACTGTACTGCACTGCAAATTGGGTGGAACTGAAACTAGTCGAAGCTATTGAACAAGCACCCTTCCCCAAAAATAGGGAGCAATTATTTACATGCTTCATAGTGGAATACTCAACCAGATTTGTTCAACACTTCTCAGAGAGTACAAAGGGAATGAGGTCATTAATGAAGAAGGACAGTGAGCTTTTTTGGAGCACAGCACGTGGGGAAGTATTTGCACAGATTAAGCATTGTATAGTCAACTCAGTGATGTTGAAGCTGTTTGATATCAGGGATCGAACCATAATAGTTACTATGTCAGTGTGTAGAGAAAGGGTGTTTCCTGTTTGAACAGGTCATACATCCTTGGCTATTACTTTGTCTACAAAAGGAAGGGTGGTAAAGCTACTCCCAGGTTAGCAAAGTAAGAATACTGATTGTATTCATTTTCTTTTTACTTCAAATATGTTCAAGGCAGCAAAAATATTAATGCAAATTGTTTATTTCGTCTGTCGATGATGACAAAGGAAGTTATGAAGAGCTGAAGGAATATGAGAATTGGTTGGTGGCAAACATAGATGAGTGTTGCAGAGATGCGAACAGTCAGGAGGAATGAAAGCAAAAAGTGGGTAACTGCGACCTGTTAACATAAGCTATGTTATTTAATATTATAGACATTTTTAGAGCGCAGCGGTTACCCAAGGGTGTCCTGGCGCTAGTTACTTATCCTAAGAGCAATAAACGGAAGTTTTATTTGTCAAAAAGCCAGGTTTTTAACCCCTTCCTGAATGCCAAGAGATCAGTGGCATTTCTCAGGTGGAAGGGAAGGTCATTCCAGGCTTTTACCGCGCAGAAGACAAAGCTTCTCCCACCCTACATTCGTTTTTTTGTGGATGGTAATGTAACCAACTTGGCTACCAGCGAACGAAGAGTTCTTTTTGGTGTGTACCATTGAAACTGTCGTTTTAAATGGTCAGGGCCTATTCCTTGAAGGACTTTAAAAACGTTGCAGAGAGATTTAAAACGCACTCGATTCCTCACAGGGAGCTAGTGAAGTTGTTTAATTTCTTTAGAGATTGGAGAAAACTTGGACATACCAGTAAGTAGTCTCGCAGCTGCATTTTGCAGCATTTGGAGTTTAACATAAAACATTCATGAATGTTTAAATAGAGACTATTACAATAATCCAGCCTTGACATGACCAGTGCAGTAACCACTATTTGCCGGCTGACAGGTGGTAGAAACGGCAGAATTTTCTTGACTGTTCTGAGAACATACGCTGTTGTCGCTGTCACTGCGTTTGCTTGGTCACTAAAGTTAAGTCTGTCGCCCACTATTACTCCTAAATGTTTGACTTTTTTCGTGGGCATAGGAAGAGTGCCCATTAAGTCTGGCCACCATTTTAAGGATCCAGAAATTGCCATCATTCCCAAACAGTATGACTTCTATTTTGCCTGAATTAAGCTTTGGGCCATTTTCCGACATCTATCTCCCGACTGACTCCAGACAGTCTTGGAAGCCGTTGCCCATTCCCACCTCCTGACCTGGTAGCAGAGACACCACAATTTTGGTGTCATTCGCATACGAGGTGAGGCCAAAACTAAAGGCACTAATAAGAGGGGCCAGAGATGAAACATACACGTTAAAAAGTGTAGGGCTCAGTGATTACCCTTACAGGACTCCACAGGGCAGAGCAAAAGATTTGGAGTGGTGTTAACCCAGAAATACAATTTGTGATCTGTGTGTTAAAATGATTTTTGAAAGCTGGTCTGAGCAAGGGTGACCTTGAAACCAAGGGTGTGCCTAAGGATATAAAAGAAATGTGGTTGTATAGTAATTGCAAACTGGTTTGGTAGGAGTTGTCGGTGAACAACGGTGTTGTAATCAAGGAGACAAATTGATAGTTTTGGAATCAGTCATTAAGAGACAGGTCACTAAGGTTGATGAAGAAATGAAATTGGGGGACATCCGCCATGAAACATACATCCAGATACAATTTTGGTGGCCAGTGATGGATCGGATGATAGAGAGATATGGCCAAGATTGTTTACCCTGCACCAGGAGTAATAAAATGCATAGATCCCACGTGATGCCCTTGATAGCTAGTCAATTTGCGGATCGGGTCTGGCAGAGGTTAGTGTAGTAGCCTATGCTTGTTATGTCCGAATGTTTATTGGTTTGGAACCTCATTGTGTGAGGGTTCCGTACCGAGCGTTGGCGCGGCAGACAGTTGGTGGTTATCGGCGCCTCTGCAGGTCTGCCTTGTTGGTCCAGCTGACTAATAAAACGACGAGTTCAACTTACCTGACTCCTGTGCCTTCTTCACAACATCGTTTTTGTGGCGACGAGCACTGGGCCAACAACACGAACCTGGGTGCCTGAGAGCAGGTTTACAGCTGTTTTACAAAGGTGGCTGCTCAGCATTTCCAGTGTGGCTCTTCCTATTTGGAGAGTGCACATTTTACTGTGGAACAATTTTACTTAGTGTTTCATACTCTCTGTGTCTCTTACTACCTTATTTTTACAAGTTGGTGGTTTTCAGTTTTTTGGGTTTTATATCAAAGAATGCAAGCTGTCACATCTCCTCCACCGTTTTTGGAGACTCCTGGTGATCCACCCATCAAATGGAAACAGTGGCTTGATGGGTTTGAGACATATCTCAGTGCAATTAGTGCGAATCGATTCAGACTCGAGCAGAGGAAGAACCTCTTACTTCATTCCTTCAGTTTAGAAGGGAGAGCAATCTTGAAACATCTTCCTCTGCCTGTTATTGAAGGAGAAAACGTCCTCGATGATTACCAGGACACTGTCAAAAGACTTCAAACCAGGTTTGACGTGCAACCCAGTTTAGTTGTTTTGCGTCATGAGTTATTTTTGCATGTACAGTACACTGGTGAAGATGTTGACTCGTACATTACCTCTCTGAGGAGGCTGGTCTCTGCTGTCAATTTGAATATTTAGCAGACCAGTTAGTGCATGATCAATTCATTTGTCATTGCACAGGTAAAACCATCAAACAAAATCTTCTTTCAATGGGAAACCCAACTTTGGATGAAATTATTAGATTGGCCAAAAGCATTGAAACCTCTCAGTTGTCGGCAAAGGAACTAGAGACTAAAAACAGTGAATGTGTTTCTGCTGTTAAAACCGAAGGTGTCTAAGGAAACTAAAGACAGCCAAACATCTGTCAGACCTCGTTTTAGTTTTGGAGAAAAGCAGAATGCATTCTTTTCCCAACAAAACATTTGTTTTAGGTGTGGGTACAAGTCACACATGAATGGTGGTAGATGCCCGGCTAAGTTTGTGACTTGTAGAATTTGTAACAAAACTGGTCACTTTGCAACGTTGTGTCAAGCTGTTAGAAGTAATTCTTCACCACAATCCTCATCCATCAAGTGTGTTGTTGAAGGGAGCTTGCCTTGTGATGGTGATGAATTCATTGCTAATGATCTTAGAGACATGGTTGTGGTGGTACAAGATGACGGGGTCAGGGTAGGTAATCCAGAGTTATGTGTTGACCCCTATGTGGAGATCCTAGTTGGGGGATACAGTTTTAAAGCTTTTAGTAGACACTTGTGCTCATATTTCAATGATCACGCAAGAGCTTTTTGACAGGACTTGGCCTTCCAGGTCACTCTTACCACCGGATCGTAAAGCATTTTCGTACAAGTGGATGTGAGATCAATTTGTCCGGGTACATTGAGAACATAATGTAGTTCAAGGGTAGGAGAATTACAGGGAAAATCCTTGTTACACACAGAGGCTTGAACATTCTGGGCTGGTTTCACCAGGATCTTTTTGGCATGGTACTTAGGCCTGGAACCTCTGAACAAGTTCTTGCTGTAAGAGACAATCCTGATCTACAATAAATTGACAATAAATTTCCTCATGTATTTTCGGGTGAGCTTGGGAAGACCAAGGATTTTCAGCATAAGATTATAATGACAGATGCTGCCAGACCCATTAAGCACAAGCTTATGAATGTTCCTTTTAGTATAAGGCATGATTTGGAGACTGAATTTAATTCCTGGTGCGCAAAGGTAATAATAGAACCTGTTGACTCCTCTCTGTGGTTATCACCTTTGGTGGTTGCGCATAAACAGAATGGGGAGTTAAGAGTTTGTGTTGATCTCTGCTGCATAAACAAAAAAATTTGGGTGGATTCACCATCCTCTTCCGAATATCAATGAACTTGTAGCAGGTTTGAAGGACTCAGAAGTTTTTTCTAAGTTAAACTTGGTCTCTGTAGGTAGAGCTAGCTCCTGAATCTAGGCATCCTACTGCATTTGTCTCCCCTTTTGGCACTTATCAGTAAGTCTGCATGTCGCTTGGCCTTGAGTCAGCAGCATCTATTTTCCGGCAGTTGATGAACAACATGCTAAAGGGGATTGATGGTTTTCCTGTTTTTCCAAATGATGTCTTGGTTTTTGCCCCAAACAGAGCTGCCCATGATGCCATCCTTCAAGAATTGTTGTCCTGGTTACACTCCAATGGTGTGGTGCTGTGTAGGGACAAATGTGTCTTCCTTACCAAAGAGGATGAATGTTAGGGGCATTTAGTCACCAAACAGGGGATTCAACCTAAGTCTAGTCTTGTAGATTCAATAATTAAATCGAAGGCTCCTTCTTACAAAGCTAGCATCTAGTCCTTCCTTGAGCTATGTGAATTTTATTCACATTTCATACAAGATTTTGCAAGTAAGTTGAGACCTCTTTCACAAATGCTTATGAAGGGTGTTGCGTTCGACTGGTGTGATGAGTGTCATAACGTGTTTGAGTGGGTGAAGCAACAACTGATTTCACCAAAGGTGTTAAAGCATTATGATCCTGCACTTCCTGGCACTTTGACTGTGGATGCCAGCAATGTTGATGTGGAGGCTGTGTTGTGTCAAAACGAAGGTGGGAAAGGCAGAACAATTGATTTTGCCTCTAGGGTGTTATCTTTAACTGAGATTAAGTATTCCGTTATCGAGAACGAGTTATTGGCTTGTTGGTGGGCGGTGATGAAATTTCAGAATTTTATTTGGGGTAGAAGGTTTTTTCTGCAGACTGACCACAAACAAGCCTTTGATTTTTATTTTGAGTGGGAAGAATTTCAGAGGATTCACTCTTCGCATTGCTCGTTTGTCATCCAAACTTCTTCAATTAGATTTTAGTGCTAAGTACATTCCTGGAAGTAAAAATGGTTGTGCAGACTACCTTTCACGTTCTTCTGACATTGTGGAAGGTGAGCAAGTTTTTGGTGAAGAGGATAAGGAGTAGTTCATTGTTTGGGCTATGGATCTTCCACAGATGTGTGCAATTTCTGAAAGTAAATGGTGTCAGGCTCTCAGTACTGATGTTTCGCTGGCTTTGGTCATGAAGTATGTAGCAATGGGGTGGCCTAGGGAGAGATATCTGAGTTTTGAGTTTAAAACCTTTCTTCAAGTTGCTGATGATTTGTCAATTGAGGATGGTCTGAGGATGGTCTGTTGATGAGGGCTGACAAGTTAGTTCCGCCGGTAAGTTTGAGAGTTGGTTTAATTAGGCGAGCTCATGAGTGGCATTTGAGAGCTACTATGACTAATAAAAGGGTGCGTCTCTCTTTTTGGTGGCCCTCCATGGACAGGGAAGTGGATGAAATTGTTAAGTCATGTGTGCTTTGTTCCAGCTGTGACAAGACTGCAAAGTTGAGCACGCCTCCTCTTTCTCCCATTGAGTTGCCGTCTGCACCTTGGGTGAAGTTGGGGCTTGACATTGGTGGTCCATTTATGCACTTGACGTGTCTTCAAGGTTTGCCTTGGTCTTGATGGACTATTACTCCAAGTGGCCAGAGGTCAAGTTTGTGAGGGAGGCGGCCTCAAGGACTGTCATTGAGTTCTTAAATGATGTGTTTTTGAAGGAAGGTTTTCCTGAGGTTCTTGTGACTGACAAAGGTGCTCAGTTTGTTGCCAGAGAGGTTGAGGATTTTCAAACATCTCAAGAGCTCACTGTATCACCCCCAAACCAATGGATTAGTTGAACACATGAACAGGGTGCTGGGGGAGTGCATACAGTGGGCACTTGTTAATAGATGTGTTGTTGTTAACTCCGTGAAGTGCATGCTTTGGTTATATCGCACCACCCCACATTCACCTTTCCAGTTGTTGCATGGTCGGAGGGCCACCACCACTTTTTATCCGCTTTGGATGAGTAAATGGGTCAGAGGTGGACAGTGGTCTGATGTCTGTGTGAGGAGTCGTGTAAGAATGACTTAAGAGAAGCAGAAGAGATACTTTGATTCCAAGAAGAATGTAAAGGAAATGGAGACTTTTATTGGCGATCATGTTTGTGTGAAGAAAACTTTCCATGTGAGAAAGGGGTGTTCCAAGTTTGGTCCTTCTGTAAGGGTTGTGGAAGTTAAAGGAGATTCTGTGAAACTTGTGAATGGACAGTGATAGAATAAGTATTTTCTGGTGAAGTGCGGTGTCTTTGGTGAAGGTTCTAATGGTTGTAGTGTGGGTGGTGAAAGGAGTTTTGCATGTGTAGGTCAACCTGATTTGAGACGCAGTTCTCGGGTTACGAAACTTCCTTCTCATTAAAAGCTTGCCGTGTCTCTAGAGAAGTTCTTTCTTCAACAGGTGTTGTTGTTTACCATTTTTATTATGTCCTTTGTTGAATCTACTATTCTAATTCTCTTTACCTTTACAGTTTCTATTAGCTTTCCTTGTTCTTCTATCTTTCTCGTTTCTTTTTCTTTCTCTTGTGTTTCATTCTTTGCTCTTGATTTTCTCTCTCTATTGTTTTCTTAAGGGAAGACCCATGTAGTAGCCTATGCTTTTTATGTCCGAATGTTCTTGGTTTGGAACCTCACTGTGTGAGGGTTCCATACCAAGCGTTGGGGCGGCAGACAATTGGTGGTTGTCAACACCTCTGCCGCTCTGCCTTGTTGGTCCAGCTGACTAATAAAGCATCAAGCTCAACTTACCTGACTCCTGTGCCTTCTTCACGACAGTTGTGTTTGGACATATGTGTACCTTTTGTTGGCCAAGCTGTGGCAGACAAATTTGCTTTCATAATTACAGATTTCTTTTCAAGGTGGTCAGAGGTGACATTTGTGAACGTGAAATGTATTTTAATGATCAACAGATTCAAGCACCACAAGACTGTGTTTAATCACCCTGCCAGAATGGACGGGTTGAACGATTCATTCAAGTTTTGAATAAAAGTGTCCAACTGTTCATAAAAAGCAAGTTGAATTGGAGGAAAGGAATCAGTAATATGCTGCGAAGTTACTGGATGACTTTGCACAGTGTAACTGAACAGTCACCATTCATCATGTTCAGGTAAAGGCCTTGTTCAAAGAAATGTCCAGGGTACATGTCAAAAATGGTATGAATGGGTATGATTACTCCAAAGTGTGCAGAAGAGTAGGAATGCAACAAAAGAGGCATTGCAGCAGGCATGGAGTTAAGCCTGGTTATAAAGCATGCACTGTGCAAGTTGGTGCGTGGGTGAGACCTGAATCAGAAAGAGCGCAGAGGAAAGGAGAATCGAAGTACTCATGCTCTAAAGAAATCAGCAAAGTGATGGGAAATATAATTGAAACGTTGGTAGCGAACAGTGGAATGTGTGTCAAGTAATTCGCTGCGACAGCAAGTACATACTTGCATGAAAAGTTGTAAATAGTGTTATCATCATGCATGTAAATATGTTATGATTTTACTGACATAGTTCATAGTAGGCAATCCATTATTTTGTCACATTGGGAAAGAGGGATGTATTACGTTTAGAATACATTGACATGAAGGTTCTAGTGATGCCAGGGAGAGTTGGAATGTGGCAGTGAAGGGGTTTCAGCAGCAACAGTTGCTACTGATTGAGAAAGGGGTTGGATGTATTTTCTTACACTCCATTATTTGGAATGAATCTTTGCAATTCCCTACACTTTGCATTGTGCCGTCGTCTTATTAGTAGACAGGACTTTACACCAAATATTTCAAGCTCCTACAGGCTGGTGTAATATTTGACAAAAGTTTTTTTTCCAAAATACTTCTAATTTCTTATGTGTAGTTTAATGTACAGCACACAAACAAAGTTAGAAATATTTCAATGCATAGCATTTTGTACTGGAAGGATAGCCTCACAATACAAAACCTTTGACTGACAACAAACAGGCTCCCTTGCCCTACGGCGAGTGTTTCGAAAGGCAGTCTAAAGTGCACCAGGGCAGAGGATAACAGTAGCACTGCCATATCTTGCCCTTTCATTTAAAACTGTGCAGCAACTCTACTTGCTGTGAAGCTTGTGTTAATTATTAGTTAATCTGCCCCTTAGCCAACATTTAGGGGATCAAAATCCTCCAGTAGGGCAAGGCTAGGCAGCATAGTTGACCAGGAATCGATGGGGTTCAATATATGAAGCTAGATTTATCAAGGCTTTCCTAAAGGGCAAAGTCACAATGAGTAATGCAAATCGGCGCAAACTCTTGAAAAAATATTTATTATCAAGCGTAAATCTTGATTTTCAGTGGAAAGTAATCCTAATGTACCATAAAGCAGTGCTATGTGCTGCTTTGCTCTAATTTGCATCAAGGGGCATCCCATGGGAGTTACATGGCCATTCCCTTGCAACCAGCCATGGTTTTTGACGTAAGGCTTATCTACTGAGGGGGGGGCGGGGTCAAGCCATACCTGCGATAGTTGCTCTTTAGTAGTGCTCCACACGTGTGTGCTGAGTATTTCTCACATGGGATAAATGAAACCCAATATTTAAGCTTAATCCTAAAGGGGATTCGATGACAGAACATACAACTGCCTAGATTTGGATTTTCGTTGGCCGGGGGTCATGTGGAGGTCAGGTATTGGACCCGTCAGGGTAGGAGCAAGCTGGACAACAGTGGTAAGCATCATATGGGCGATGTGCCATGTCTAGCCCTTGCCCCAAGTGTGTGGGGACACTGTGGGCTGCCAGAGAACTCTCCAGTAAGCTGCCTCTCAGAGGAGAACACCCGGAGCCCTGAGAGGTTTGAGACGTCATAGGATACCTACCAAGACACATAGTTAGTTGTGTGGGTGACAGGGAGGAGGAGTGCACCCTTAGAAATGCACCGCAGTGTGAACAACTGGACAAGAAGGATTATGTCTTAGATTGGGAAGTTTGCAGTGAGATGACAACCCCTCTAACTAGGAACTGTCGAACTGTTTTCAGACAGACACCGACATCTCTTGGCAAGAAGCGTGTATGCTACCCTTGCTATCCCTTCCCTGTCCAAAGCTGTTCCTCCTCCTTGCCTCTGCAACCTTTTTCTTGGTCAATGCTTCTAGTGCAGCTGCAGGTTGGCCAGTTCAGAATGTGTACCTTTACTGAACTTCTAACCACACCTTGTAATATGTGAATGTTTCCCATCTCTCAGACACAGCTAGGTCATGGAGTGAGTTTTGTGATTTCTTCAGGACAGTGCTATAGTGGCATCATTAAACAAGAGCCTCGATGTCTTAGGGCAAGACTACCATGCAATTACTCTTCTCTGAAACCCTGACTACCATCAAACAAACTCCAGGTACTGAAGAGTCCAACATGGCTTCAGTGAAACTGACAACCATTATGGTTGAACTAAAAAATATTCAACTGCATATCTCTACAGTGGGAGGCTTTACAGGAGAAACAAAGATCTCAAATTAACCAGAGGTAACATTCCTATGCTATGAGTGCAACAGAGCAGAACAAGAAAAAGACTGACTACCTTTGAGACCAAAGTCTTGAAATCTGCTGATTAGGGGCCAGACATATGGTGTTGCAGGGATTCTGCTTATACACAGAACTATGCGTAGAACCCCAGGACCTCAGTGAATTGTGGTGTACCAGAAACTCACCTCAGAACCCAGAACCCAGTATCCGGCTAGCATAAGTGTCCCATTCGTTATCCGAGATTTAGCTCGGCGGTCCCAATGAAAAGACAACCCAGAACAAGCGACTCAGTGTACTCTCAGGAATGGTGGGAATCGGAAATACCTGTTCGTATATTATTCTCACATCAGTCCACAACAAGAATAAACAAAGACACGGTGAAAATAAAAAGAGTTTATTTTATAGACCACGTGTCCTAAGATGCAGTACTTTGGCTAATACAAGCAGACAAATGATTATAATTAAAACCATCAGCATCATTACGATACCATAGAATATAAAAGGAGTGATCATATTATAAATGACAGTGGATACTACCACCTTCCCTTTACTAAGAAGCTAATATTATTATTATGCTACTAAAAGGTCTCTAAGGCTTGAATAGGGGACCCCATACCTCAAAGATCAGCTTAGTGAAATCACATCACAGGAGCATCAGAAGTCTTCTCGCAGGAAGGCTCGTCTTCGGTCTGAATATTAAACATGCTGTCTGCAATATTAAAAGCACCAACTTTCAGGTATTCGCAGCTGCCTGTATGTTATGGCTAAATAGTGAGTCGATCAACCTAGAGTGGAAAACATGCATTGTCTAACGACCCAGACTGTTCTTGTTACACCATGTACAGACCAAGGTCGCTGCGCAGAGCTCGGGATGGTAACAACAGATTGCTCTCGTGTGAGGCAAAGCACGAGCCAGCAGTTTGTTTAAACAATAACATGTAGATGCAGTGTCGTGCGCAAAAGCAGCAAGATGGCTTTCTAACATCTAACGTGGTTATGCTAACTTAACAATGGATGTACATATTAAGGGATTCCTTACTACAATGGCACCTGCAGGAAAAGCTGCCAGACTTGGTGAAAAAGCCCCAACAGGATATAGTCTGGATCTATGGACTACCAGAGATAGAAGAGTGTCAAGACTTGATACCATTTCTATCAACATTCCTACCTAAGCTACAAGAAGTGAACTACAAACCGCCTCTGGAATTCCAAAGGGACCACAGAACTGGAACAAGGAACCGGGCCCTGAAAGATGCCCCGATGACCCGTCATAGGATGTCTACTAAGACACCATCATGTATGCCAGATACTGCACCTTTCTAGCTATAATGGCCTTTTTCCTCTACAAAGAACATAGGATTTTGTTTGTAATGGATATTTCAATAACATGTAGATGCAGTGTCGTGCGCAAAAGCAGCAAGATGGCTTTCTAACATCTAACGTGGTTATGCTAACTTAACAATGGATGTACGTATTAAGGGATTCCTTACTACATGCCCCCTTGATCGAAGCACTAACCAGTAGGGAAGAAATGAGAGAACGCAGAGTTCAAATTCGACAGAGCAGAACAAGGCGTATTCAAATTGAAATCAAATTTCGGTTTAGAGAAAGTTCGAAAGAAAAAAGAAAAGATAAAAAAACCTCAAAAAGGGGAAAGGAAAAAAATGAAAAATGCTGCCTTAGCCAGCAATCCAAAGTCACAGGTAATGTACAAGACATGGTAGAAAAAAAGATAGTGGATGACAGTTCACTCAATCCATGAACGTGTATGCAGCATACGTAGCAACAGCTTCCAGCAGAAAATCGTTGGCACGGCCACTAAAGGTTTCAGCCATCCAGTTAATCAAAGAAAAGGAACATACATGTTCTTCAATCAGCGGAGCCTCTAGCACCATCAGAGGGCAACCGTGTTCTTCCAAATAACTCATATTCAAGAAGTCATATGCCGCCCGGTCGATATCCCAATTACCCAGGATTCCATGCGCCGCACCACAGGCCATAATCCGAACACCAGAACAGGCGAACTCGTGAAACACTAAGGGCCTCATCAGTCGATCATAATCCGGGTCCGGAGACACCGTGTTGGATAAGCACAAATCCAGAGGCCATTCAAAGGGACAATCTAGGCAGTGAAAGACAGGTTGCACGCAGGTGAAGTAGGAATACCGGAAGGATAATCCATATGCCAGGCTCAAAGTCGCCAATGGCAGGATACCATAATGTTCAAGCATCCTGTCACGAAGAAGATGCAGACGGGGCAGGTTGTCGTGAGGCACAGAAAGTGCAGCCATGTCGTAAAATGAAAAGTAAAAGTAGCACAACTGCCACAAGCGCCAGAATCAGCGGAACACCGCCAAAGATGCTCGAAAAAATAGAATGAAAAAATGCCGGAATCACACCAAAAATAGTTTGGAAGGAGGTCACGAGGCCTGAGTTTACAAGTTTAAAAAAATGAGCCAGGCCAGTTGTCGACGAGGCATTGAAGACTGTTTGGATCAAAGCCCCAAAATGCAGGGGGAGGTCAGTATTCAAAAGCGCCTGTACCTCAGTGCGCGTATTTGCCACGTGAAGGACAAATGTTTCTCGGGAGGAAGTCAATGGCACCTCCTTTTGGGACAATAGAGCTCTTATTCTGCTCATCTTGTTGAACTCTGCTTTCAAGGTCGGAATCGAAGGCCAGATGGAAACATCCAGCCGCCCATGCGGGGGTGGAAATAGAACATTATTGCAGCAGACTACTCTCTGCGATACAGTTACAATATATGGGATTCCCACTAACATCCCGCAGCAAGCTTCATTATTTAAAATTAAATAACTACCGTTTGCAAGCAGCGTGAAAGATGGTGTAATCACTGGCACTGGGATACCTTTGAGAACGCAGGCCAAATTCGGGGCGTGTACATTGCATGCACCGTGTAACTGAGTGTGTCTACATACTACAGAATTATCAGGTGACGAGGTACACTCTTCACCTTTCAGGTAAACCTCTGTATTGTCTCTTGTACATCTATACGTGAAAGGGAGGGAACAAACTTCATGTAGGAACGCGGTACCCAACTGTTCATATATACCCAGAGCGTAGTGTCTCAGACATGACGTAAACTTAAAAAGCGCGAAAGGGAGCGTGATCAACCCATGTACTAACCACACGGCCAAATTCAATTCCGCCACAGAGAAAGGCAACGGCTCCAATTTTTCAATGTGTAACAATGAATATGTAGCATCTTTCATGGACATGAACTGCTGCTTCACAGTAAGGTTAAAGGGAAGGAATAATGATGTTGTATTTAGATAGTCCCAGGGGACCTTTCCTGCCTTTAACGTTTGTAATGTCCATGCAAACTGCATAACAGAACGCAACTGGTTTTGACCATGATACAATACAGACATATCATCATGTACAATATCAACAATCGAAGAAACAATATTGTCTAACGTATAAATTCTGGAAGAAAGTGTGTTAATGCTATTATCTATAACGGCCAAGACCTTCTCCATATTTGCTTGATCAATGGCCCTTAAACGTGAAGCCGCTTCAATTTGCGACAATTTCCACACTTCGTTGTAAATAGCATACGCCCACCTTTTGGATCTGCCACCCACAGGACCTTTAACAAAATCATTCAAATCTATTTTGTCATGTAATTTTGATAAATGAACTTTGACAGATGCCAAGGTGGAATGTCGCAGCCAGGATTGACATAATTTCCCTACAGAGTAGGTAGTTACTGTATGAGAGGACTCAAACCGAGGGTCTACGCGCTGCTGCGTATACCCCGGGTTCAGACCTAGAAAACGTCGTTGACAGGCATCAGAACTGCTTTGCCAAATTAACCACCCTTCACTACTAAATTTCGAAATATTGAAAGATGCATTAGAGACTAATGACTGCAAAGCAGGAAGGGGCAGATCTGTGTGGTTATCCCAATTTGGGTAAGCGCCCAGATCTGGAACAGAAGGGAAATTTAGTTTTTTAGAAGTGGCCAATCCGAAACAGGTGGTCTGGAAGATGGTTGAATTTAAAAACAACATGATTTGGTACAAGGCAGGCACGATGTAAAGCTTCAGTTCCCTGAACCTGCCACGGCTTGGAACCCCAAACCGATTTTAGATCAATAGTATCCTTCCATAGATCATAACCCTTGATTGACAACTCAGCCATAAAGGACTTAGAATATAGTAATTTGGTATGTGTTAGTCGAACCTTCGAGGTAGACTCAGGCATCACTTTAAAATAAAAGGATGCTGGGCTGGAAACACTGAAATCAGTAAAATAAGTATATTTATCAACCAATGTAGGTGAACTGCCTAAAGATGGGGTGGGACAGTGTTCCCATTGGGTAAAATTTACAAAATTTCGAAACGTATTTGCTTTATGCAAGAAGTGATTGCCATAATGTTGAAAACAATATTGGTCAGCATAGTTAGCCGCATTGTCATATAAATCTTCAGCATCAAAAGCGGCATAATATTTCAAATCAGAAAACAGTGCTTCAATGGCATGAACATCCCAATCATCAGAACGAATGTTCTGCTGAACCACATCACCCATAGAAACACGAAAAACATTTGGCACATTGATGACCTCAGTAGGACCATGAATTTGGAATTTAACAGCATCCCACGCAATTCCATCCAAAACGGGCCAGGCAGTAATATTCACAAAAGTCTGGTCCCTTTTCATGATGTGGGACGAGGAGTGGGGGGCCAATGTTCCATTGATAAGTCTAATTACAGATCTCTCTTTGAGATAGTGGCCATTGACCAGACGGAAAAATACTATTACAAATCCAATGGACATAAACAAAAAAATACTTATAAGCACCAGCCAAATATATGTCCAAGGGGGAATCAAAAAATGTCTTTTGAACCAAGTAACAAAAATAGCAATGTTCGAAGGGGAAGTGGAAGGCAATGAGTTAGTGTCAAAAGAGAAACGTGACCTGGTAACCTCCGTAGATTGTAAAACAGACGATTGACCATTTGTAGGATAAGCATACTCAGTCTCTTCGGGCAGACCACCAGCCGGTGACATTAACAAGGGATCAGTAACTGACTGCAACTCGATGGCAACATCCGACAAGGTGGTAGAAGCAGGAACCAACACTGAATTTCTTTGCATCGTCTGGCATGAAACTGCTGGAGTCAGACTAAGAAGTATCGGCCACTCGCTGAAGTTTGACATTGTCAATAGAGATGTACCTGTTATCCTTGCGACCAGGAAGTGGAGGTAAAATGACTGTTCTCGTACCCTGCACTCCAAGCACTGGAACCGGTGCACGATAAGAGGGGCCGAACTCCTTCTTGTTCTCCACCTTCTCACGGACCAGGTCTCCAACTCGGGGTAGCCAGCCGACTACCGGAATCTGAAGCTCAGCATCAGATGTGGAGGGCAAGTGTTCCTTCGATAGAGTGTCTCTGGCTTCTCGTAGGCTCTGCAAAACAGCACAGTGATCATCTACGTCAAAGGGTGCGGCCGACGCCGCCATGTCTAGACCATCAAGGTCTGGGACAAACATTCTGATTCCGAAGAGCATCATGTATGGGGTCCGCCCACCCAGAGACCTTCTAGGGAGATTATTAAGTGCACGTTGGACATTATACAAATTGGCTAGCCAATTCAGGCCTGTGCCTAAAACTCGTGCTGTCAAAGATTGCTTTAAGTCACGGTTCATTCGCTCCACCACACTATTACCCTCAGGTCGGTAGGGAGACGAAAATTTGACTTGGACCCCCAAATTTCTCATAGCCTCCTTGTAAGCCTTAGAGGCGAACACAGGGCCCTGATCAGAATGGAAGGTACCACATGCAAAAGTTCCCACAAAGACACGCAAATCCCTGATGACAGTCCGTGAATCAGCACTCCCAAAGAAAACGTGTGCACGAATCCACTGCAACCAAGATATACTTGTACGCAGTATCAGAAGAAAAAGGACCGCAGTGATCTAAATAAACACAACCAAATGGTTTATTAGAAATGTACAACTGTGTTTGTGGTGGGCGCGCAACAGTGGAAGGTTTAATCTGTTGGCAAATCTCACAATCAAGAACATAAGCGCGCGTTTGTTTGTACAAACCACCAGTAACGCTGTTGCAACAGAGACACAGTAGCGGACACGCCGGCGTAGGCAGATGCCAACCCCTCGTGCGCTGCTAGTATCAAAGATGGTCTGCAGTCCGCGTTGGGAATAATTCTGTCACCAACGTCGTTAATCCTCACTAACGGGACGTTATCAGGACTTAAGTGATAAAAATAACGAGAAGGAAAACCCTTCGGGTAATTACTTCCCTTCTCTGTAGCAGCAATAGCTGCCAAGATGTCATCATCAATCTTACTTTTAGATCTTGTAACTGCTGCCACTAAGTATGTAGCCACTGCTGTTTTTGCTGCCTCGTCAGCCAAGCTGTTACCGACAGCATGGACACCAAGTCGTTGGTGACCAAGAGTGTGAATAACATTCACGAGAGGGAGACGTTCTTTAAAGTCTGCCACTCGAACCCAAAGCAATTTATGCTTAATTGTGCTACCTTTGGTATCGCGATATTCGTTTTGAGACCAGAAGTGTAAATTGTCATTGTAGGACTGGACACAATAAAAGGAGTCACTTACTATAAGAGTAGTGACTCGGGGATCAGCAAACTCCAGTGCAAGCACCAGAGCCCGGAGCTCCGCCAGTTGCGCGGTACAATCACCCAATGACTGCGTACGCACGGCATAAGATTGGAATTCACCATTTACGAATGTACCCACGACAATTGCGCAAGCCGCAGAATAGGCATGCTTCGATCCAATCGCCGGCTGCGCCGAGCCGTCAGTGTATATGACACAATGGTATTCTTCGAGCGGGCGCAAAGACAGAGGAGCCGGATGAACGAATTCATACTGCAAATACTCCTGAGTCTGCAAAGAGGCGTCAAAGATATAAGTGACATCTGGCGATGTCAGAGTCGTGGCCCATTGTATCCACCTTGGATGCAAAGCTTTAGAATTAGGTACACTTGCTTTCGTCACTGCCTCTAGGGCAGGATACGGTGTCACAACCAGTATGCGTTTTCCTTGTGACAGTGCGCGTTCTTTAAGGATCGCCATCTGTACTGCCGTCAGAACTTTCTCGACAGTGGAAAAACGCAACTCAGCAGAGGTGTACAAGTGTGATTTATACGCAATGGGGACTGTGTCGCCCTCATTGAACGTCAAGTACGTGAAACCCACTGCGCCTGGTACTATTCTTATTACCAGGTTTGTGCGGTTATCACGCGTCAGTATGTATTGTGAAGCAAGAAGATCAGCCTGTAAAGACTGTAGAATAGCAGAATGTTCTAGCTGCCAGCTAGACTTCGAAAAGGAAGGTTGTACCAAGGCGTAAAGCGGCTTGATACGCTGGGCATAATCTGGAATATACGTACGTCCAAAATTCAGAAAGCCCAGTAAGGATTGTAATTTTTTCAGTGTTGTAGGAGCACGCAGGCATGCGCACTTCTCAAGAAAGTGAGGAGCCAATCCCTTACCTTCGTTGTTGAGCTCGTAGCCCAAAAACAACACTGTATATTCCGCGATGTGAGACTTCGCAAAATTAAATTTGTAGCCATATTCCGCAAAACCCGTAATGATATTGTCGACTCGAGACAGATGTGGCATCAGCTCATCATCCGTGAGGTAGATATCGTCAACATATGAGTATGCGTCGGGGTCCATTCTTTCTAAGAGAGAGACCACGCGAGCGGCAAAGAAGCCAGGGCTGTTTGTATAGCCCATGGCTAATCTCGTGAACTGTTTCTGTTTGCCGCCTGAAGTAAACGCCGTCCACTGGCTACTCAGTGTGGACAGGTTATGGCTAAAAAAGCCATTGGAGATGTCAAGTGTCGTTTTAAATCTCTTACGCACGAGACTGTCGACAAGAGCCGAGCTGTGAGTATTTTGTACCGCGCAGGTCCGGCAATGCGAATTTAAGTGCCGGTAATCCAAAACTAAACGGTACGACCTGTCAGGCTTCGTCACTGTGAATAAAGGGTTATTCATAGGGGACACACAAGTTTCAATAACACCCTGATATTCCAATTGGTCAAGGATTGCAGCGACGTGCGGTCTAGCTTCACGACGCATAGGATATTGGGGCTGTGGCTGGGGCATAGACCGCAATGGAATCGCATGGCAGGGGGACAACCGGTCCCATCCCACCTGAGTACGATATAATGCCGGCACTAGCGCCAGTGCCCACTCCTCAGCATACACTTCAGCCTGGTCCTTAGCCACTGTGTGCGCAAAGGACGGGAGGATTACCTCCTCCCCTCTAGGAGCGTCTAAAATGAAAGCTGGGGGCCAATCTGCCTCCGCTAGGAGGATATCATAGGTGGTAGTCAGATTATCCCAAAAAATCCCTTTTATTGTACGTTGTATGTCACCCTGAATTAGTAAGACTATTTCATAGAGTCTGTCAGGGGGAGCCACTCTGGTGTCAGCTGTCTCAACAGTAACCAACGTATCAGTTGCTGTCGCCGCCAGAAATGGACGCAGAGCTTGACGGACTATGGTAATTTCCGCTGCGCTGTCCAGTAGCGTCAGCGCCCATGTCCGGTTCCGAAGCCGTGTCCGCACTATCTGAGGCATACCTCGCCGTCAGAGCAGCCACATTCTTCTTCTGAAACGGGGGTCTTTGTCGTGCGAATTCGTCCTGCTTGCCTTTACCTTCAGTCTGTCGGGGTTGGTCTCGTGTTTGTGGAGCACCCCGACCTTTGCCACCGCCTCCGCCACCGGACTGTGAAGCCGATGTTTCCTGTGAAGAACGAGGAGAACGTTGTTCAGAAACCTGAAATCTATCAAGAGACTTAATAGTAGCACGATCACGCAGATCATAAGTGCGCTCACTACCGGACTGAACGGGAGAGGCAGGCCGAGACACCTGTTTCTGCTGCTGCTTTCCCTGTTGTTTAGACCGCCAACTCTGTTTCAGAAAGTTTGGACGGTCATCCTTACCAGAGGATTCTGCCTTACCCTGCTGCTTAATTTCGGGAGTTTTTACAACAGGTTTAACTCCTAAAGAGCTACGACCCAACTCTCTGTATGCCGTCGAGATTATTCTCGCGAACTCCCGCGGCTTGTCCTCATCAGCAACCTTCTTCAGTTCATTACGAACTTGGAAATGCATAGCATCACCCTTAAGGTTAGACATTATCATGGTAGCCACCAGGTCAAACTGTCCGAGGAGCCGCATGCCTAATTCTATCGCAGACTCCGCACCGTGGTTATCTTGAACACGTTTAATAACGGAGGGCAGTACCGACATAGACGGAGTGCCAAAGCACTGCGAGTACGTCGCTGCAAAGACCTTGCCCCAGTTTACACAATCATCAATGTCATGGACCAAGTCTTTAGGCAAACTAATGGTAAGGATCGTGTGTTTCTCCACAGGAGATGTATTCGGGTAAACCGCTTCTATTTGGTCAAATTTTTCAGCAAGCCAAAAAGGGAAATCATCCCTATTCGTGGGGCGCTTGCCCATAACAGAATTAACCATAACAGGACTAATGACCACCGCGTGGTGGTCAGTAGTATGCCCCGCAACAGCAGGTGCCCCCACCTGCACATTGCGTGACACGTACTGTACCAAAGCCCTATGTACCGTAATAAGGGCAGTGTGCAGTACACGCAAATCAGGCACCGTAAGGTAAAGGGGATGAGGCGTATATCCGGCTAGTACCGGCCAAGTGGCCCCTGCAATTGACAAAGGGCCCATTCTCGGTGGTATAACCGCATGGGGGAGGGCGCCATTAAACCAAATAAGATGCTGCCAAGCAGATATTGGTATTTCTTGTGTCCTATACGGCGTATAGTTCGCTGGTACGGCTGTGGCAGTGTAAGTATGAAAAGAGTCATCGTCCTCACTCACCGCCGGAAGCGTCACCCAAGAGTAAAACACCTCATAAGGATGAGCCGCATCGGCTCCCACCACAAAGATTACGCTCAAACCAGTGTCCGGCACCCCATACTGCGTCAAATGACGTCTCAGAGGAGCCCGACTGTGCGCCGCTATATCGACCGCCATAAGGACAAGCTACACTCGAAGTAATCAGTAGCACAAGGATTCAATAACCTTTATAATGATCAAGCTTGAAGAAACCTATATCAACAGAAATAGGTAGGTTTAAATCCGTCAGACTTGTTATCCGGAAACAAGAATGAGGGTGCTGTGGACTAATATAAGCACTACTAAGGCGTTTCAACTCATAGACCAAACGTTAGGTGCGCCATGTTGCAGGGATTCTGCTTATACACAGAACTATGCGTAGAACCCCAGGACCTCAGTGAATTGTGGTGTACCAGAAACTCACCTCAGAACCCAGAACCCAGTATCCGGCTGGCATAAGTGTCCCATTCGTTATCCGAGATTTAGCTCGGCGGTCCCAATGAAAAGACAACCCAGAACAAGCGACTCAGTTTACTCTCAGGAATGGTGGGAATCGGAAATACCTGTTCGTATATTATTCTCACATCAGTCCACAACAAGAATCAACAGAGACACGGTGAAAATAAAAAGAGTTTATTTTATAGACCACGTGTCCTAAGATGCAGTACTTTGGCTAATACAAGCAGACAAATGATTATAATTAAAACCATCAGCATCGTTACGATACCATAGAATATAAAAGGAGTGATCATATTATAAATGACAGTGGATACTACCACCTTCCCTTTACTAAGAAGCTAATATTATTATTATGCTACTAAAAGGTCTCTTAGGCTTGAATAGGGGACCCCATACCTCAAAGATCAGCTTAGTGAAATCACATCACAGGAGCATCAGAAGTCTTCTCGCAGGAAGGCTCGTCTTCGGTCTGAATATTAAACATGCTGTCTGCAATATTAACCCCTTCCATGCTCATGACGGAACGGTTCCGTCATGAGCATCGGTTGAGCTGTGCTCATGACGGAACCGTTCCGTCATGGCCCCGCCCGCGCTCGAACCCTTCAGCACCGCGGGGGAATCCGCGCAGCGCTGAAGGGGTTAAAAGCACCAACTTTCAGGTATTCGCAGCTGCCTGTATGTTATGGCTAAATAGTGAGTCGATCAACCTAAAGTGGAAAACATGCATTGTCTAACGACCCAGACTGTTCTTGTTACACCATGTACAGACCAAGGTCGCTGCGCAGAGCTCGGGATGGTAACAACAGATTGCTCTCGTGTGAGGCAAAGCACGAGCCAGCAGTTTGTTTAAACAATAACATGTAGATGCAGTGTCGTGCGCAAAAGCAGCAAGATGGCTTTCTAACATCTAACGTGGTTATGCTAACTTAACAATGGATGTACATATTAAGGGATTCCTTACTACAATGGCACCTGCAGGAAAAGCTGCCAGACTTGGTGAAAAAGCCCCAACAGGATATAGTCTGGATCTATGGACTACCAGAGATAGAAGAGTGTCAAGACTTGATACCATTTCTATCAACATTCCTACCTAAGCTACAAGAAGTGAACTACAAACCGCCTCTGGAATTCCAAAGGGACCACAGAACTGGAACAAGGAACCGGGCCCTGAAAGATGCCCCGATGACCCGTCATAGGATGTCTACTAAGACACCATCATGTATGCCAGATACTGCACCTTTCTAGGCATAATGGCCTTTTTCCTCTACAAAGAACATAGGATTTTGTTTGTAATGGATATTTCACATGAGACTAACATTTTTTGTAAGAAATTCCTGGTGCTGCTTCGCTCCCTCAAAGTAGCAGAAATCAGATACTGGTTGTTAAACCCTTCCATAAGGATAGTAGCTTTCAATGGGGTTAACAGGAAATTTCACAAGCCACATGAGCTGGAAAGGGTTCTGGAAACCCTAGATTCAACCTCCCCACCATCCCCCCAAGCAGAAATCAAGACGAGGATTGGAAATGAGATTGGTCCCTCACAACAAAGGATAGAGACAAATCTAGACCGCTCTGAAGGTGTGACTTCCAAGATCTTGCAGGAGACCTACATTTAATTATATCTTCTGCATGCCCACCACTTACAATACAAGCTTCCACCCTGAAAAGTATTAATGAATCGATCAGGAAATATGTTTGAGATCTGACTGCACCAAGGCTAGCAGCTACCACAGTAGGAGGGTCAAGACTGCCCCCCATGAAAACATACAACAGGGCCCATTCCCTTTCCCGGTTAGTATACTACTTTAACTTTAACCTTAAAAGACTGAACTAAATTTTTATTGAGCATCAGCATGACAGGCTATCATACCCTTTGTAAGGTCATTAAATTCCTGACAGACCCAGAAAACCCCATAATAAAGAAGTCCCTACAAGTGTGATCTACAACACATAGAAGCCTAGGCGAGAGTCAATTTCTTCATTGCTAGACTTCCATCTGGAACAATGCTGCAATAACAATTGAAGGGCATCTTGAATTTATCTCAGCCACTGGCAATCGTTCGGGATGCATCACAGTCCATTGTTTTTGGCCCACCATACCACTGCAGTTTGAACCCAGCTATACGCAAATCAGTCTTGGCCCTGCTCCTCTTGGGATCAGTCCAGCTCAAACTGCCAGGCCAGGTCCTCCCTGAACTGGAATACAAGTAACCCAGGAACAGTTTTACCCTTATTGTGGGCTCATCAGACATGTATACAACTTTTTTGTATACTTCAGTTTGTCGTCCTAAGTGGGATGGGTATGCGCATACACAGTGTCACTAGAACTGAGCTGTACCTTGTCTGATAAATCCATAACTAGGGCAAAACTGGTCCTGGTTTACTTGTGTTCTGGTTCAGGGAGGATCAGGCTCGGCAGATCGGGTTGGACTGTTCCAATTGGAGCAGGGTCAAGGCTAATTTGCAAATAGCTGGGTTCGAAATGAAGTGGCATGGTGTGCAAAATAACAATGGACTGGGATGCAGCTGGAGTAATTACCTGTGGCTGAGATTAAATCAAGCATTTCATCAATCCTTTTTTTATACTGCAACGACAATTTAAGGCAGACCATTTCTGAGGCAAGATTAGTATGATGAATATTCTAAATATGTTTCAGATATACAAAGAAGGCACATTAGAATCCTGTGTGGACTTTAGGAATGAATATGATCTACACAGAAACCAAGTTTGACAATATTTGCAGTTAGGAAATTGTCTTCTACCTATGTTGGGAAAACCCCCACAAGATTTAGCACCCTCCTATTTACAAAACTGCATAGTACAATAGGAGTATTGTAAAAAATGAGCTTATGATAGCAAAACTCTACCTGTCTCCCATGAAACACCTCCTCAGGAACAAATGGTAAGCAAGACTAAAGAAATCAGACTTGTAAAAAGGTTGGTCCGAATGCTAACATCTGATAAAAGCTTAAGGGAGGCCCATCTTAAGTTTAATTTGTTCAAGCTATTGTAGCACTGGCACTTGACCCCTACAACCTCAGCAGGGCTAAGATGTCTCCTACAGCACTTTTGGCATTGCAAACAAATAGTAGGAGACATAATACATATCCTTTGTCAATGTCAAAGTGTGAAAACGTGCTGGCAACAAGTGTGAACCACTATCAGTGCCAAGCCAAGTCCTCCCTGAACCAGAACAACAGCAACCCAGGACCAGTTTCGCCCTAGTTTGAGCTCATCAGCCAGGTATGGCTTGGTTCCAGTGACACAGTGTGCCCTGGATTGTCTTATACTCCTATTCCTGTAGGTGCTAAGCTTGTTCTGTCATGCCCTCTAGAGCTAGTTTTGGCACGCGCATGATGTCATGAGGCCAGGGTGTAACACATGATTAAAAGAATCATCCAATTAGATACCAAGTATTATGTCAAGCCTAATAAACAAATTATTTTCAACTTACCAGCAGTGGCATCGAAAAAGGCGCTTTTTTGATTGGGGAATCACAAAGGGCTACAGCTGAGCAACCAACAGTGGACAATCATGAACACTGTATGTGTGCATGTTTTGTTAACATCCCTATGTACATAGACAAACACATCAATAGATAGATAGACACATACACAAATATGTAGGCTCATGCATTGCCTAAATCAATGTTTTGCAGTTGAAAGAATTTAGACATATTAACATGTTTTTTTCTGTGTTGCCACAGGGCAGGGTGCAGCATTCAGCTGGTGTGGTGGTGGGACACAAGGATAGAGACAACAAACGTAGGTGAGGCATGGGCCCCATCTAGCCCCTCTCAAGAGGCACCAGTGCTCACCAAGTTTTGACATCCATTGCCAGAACACATGGTGCTAAAGCGTGGTAACAGCAGTGGAGGTGGTGGCAGGTGGCTGAGTGGTGTGCAAGACAGAGCCTGCAATGATAACAGAGACATCATGGATAGGTGTGTCAGTGGCAATGTATCCATTTATCTCAATTAAATGTGGACAGACATACTCCATTAATATAGCCACAACAGTGGCAATGGACTAGATAAGTTCCAATGTTCACAGAAGTGCATTTGAGAAGATACTGCTTTGAATCATACGTAGTTGGGTGATAGGGATATGGTGTTGTGTCAGTCGTGCTTGTTGCCCGGCCTAGATGTAGTCGCTGCCATTGCTTGAACTGTTGCATGCATGGGGCCTGGGAGGAGAAGACATATCCACATTTGCAATTTTTGTAATGTTTGCTTTCCTCTGGATGGGTGGTGTTGCTCTGCCATCTAAATTATTTGAAACTATATCTTATGCCTAACATTTCCGCTGTATATGGACATAAGGACATTAGCAGGCAGTGCATGGATTGGGTACCTGAGGAACTGTGTTGATCAACCCTCGATTGGCGATGGGGATCTTCAAAGCCAGCAGGCCACACAGCTGGCCAGGATAAATAGTGGAGAGGATATGCCAGGCCAATTTGGAGCGAATGAGGTGTGATCCAAGACTGCTGCCAGGCAAGGGCTCTGCCACTTCTCTTCTGGCAAACCTATGCTTCACCAGCCTCTGCTCTTCATGGCACTTTTCTTGATGTTTCCCATTATATATACCTCCTCCCCTCATGCAGTCACCCTCCCTGATGCAGTCACCCTTTATGCAACCTCCTGCTACATGGCTACCTTCTCCGCTCCACTGAGGGTGTGTCATGAGCTACATAGTTGAGAGTGGTATCTGACTCCTCAGTGAGGTTATTCCTCCTCTTATGTGGGATAGTCTGCAGGGTTGAGGTATTGCAGCAACCAAGGGTTTGCCTGTGTTTAAATGCTAACAAATTGTAATTATTGCCTGGTGTGTGAGTGTTTGTTCTCGAATGTTGGCTTCTTCCCCGTTCTGTGGAATTTGGAGTTCTAAGCAGCTAAGAATGATTTCTCAACTTATGTGTAGCAAGCACTTTTACACCTGAAATATGAATATGAACATTACAGTATTTTTGAGGCGTATGTCATCGCCATCCTTTCATTGGCACAAATGAAGGTGTGTTGCGGCACATACACCATGGACAGTAGCAGGGGTACTGCTATGTATACTTTATTCTCATAGAATTACCTTTGTAAATGGTGCCCAGGGTAACTAGGGCCCGATTCAATATTTGGCGGTTTAGCCATCCTCTGCCTGGGCAATGGAGCAAATTACTACGTTGCTCTGGTGAGGTCCCAACTGCCAAACTTTGAAATGACTCGGGCCGGCAGACATTTCAACCATTATCAATGTATTGTAACGTTGCCGTACGACTCCGTCAAACAGGACAAAGTCGTACGGCAAAGCTACAATTTTTTTTTTTTTCAAAAACAAAACCCAAAAGCAGGACTTCATTTTTTTACTTAAAAAACACAATGCCCCCCTTGTAGATAGCTTTCATGGTCAGAGGAGCATTTTGTAGTTTTTACTGACCCTTACCACAAGGGGTTTCTTTGCTTTGACAAAATTAGGTGGCTGGAAATACTGCTCAACCCCCGATTGCCCTTACTCTGTCATGTCCTTGGAGAAGTATACCAACGGGGGAGACGAAGTAGCCTCCGCCGTAGTTACACCAAAGGTCTGCCACATTTAAATCAGGCAGGCGTACTATCATGTTGGCTGCAAGGGTACTCTGCCGCCATTGTGGGCACCTACATTTTTCAGTCATGTTCGACCTTGAGGAAAATACATCTTTGGATTTGCCTTTGTACAAGTGTATAAGTGAGCATGAGCACATATGTGACCAAGGTATAGTCACAGTTTATGTCTTTTTACTGCTGTTGTACAAAGGTGCACAGCTGTCGTGCAAATGTTTAGACGGTTACATCTGACCTCAGCCTATTGTTGCCCTACATACAATGGAAATGCTCACAAGAAAGCAAACTGTGAATACCTGATACTTTCGATTATTATCAGGTGACCATATTAATTGGTATATGAATGGTTTTGCCTAATGAAATATCAATAGGGACGTGGACTATAGTCAGTTTAAATGCCATTGGTTAACTGTAGTAGTTAATAAAGTTTAAGATACATGTGTGGCTCTTTCAGACACATTGGAAAACATCTGTGCAGCCATTTCTGTGAGAGGGACACTCATGTAGAACAGTTATTGCACTTCTCAAAGATAAAAACTACACAGATATCATCAAGCGCAGAGAGATTGATGAAGTAAATAAATTGGCACAGTATTCCGTAAATACAATCATAATTCAAATCACCAATTGTCTGCAAAAGAAGCACATTATATTAAGAAATGTCCTAACATCATATTTAAGTCATTTATTTCTTGTTTTGCTGTTTAATGCAAGCATTCTTTTGTGTCTGTAATTTAGTTTTCCAGTGTTATACTGATTAGATCTGAAATCTGAAATTAATCAACCCAAAAAATAATGTATAACCTTTAATTGAATCATGCAATATTTTATGGTGTTGCTGGATCTTTTCATGAGGGGGTAGTTACTCGAGTGGGCAAAGAAGCACCACCCGAGGATACTCCAGCACACTATATGGTGGCAAAAGTAGAGCTCCACACTATAATTCGGCTTCGAAATTGGCACAAAATCACTGAGAAAGTGGAGGAATTGTCATTTCCACGTTTTGGTTCACTTCGGTTGCACGTGTTGCACCAGTTGCACCAGTTGAGAGGAGGGATGTTTGTACTGCAACCTTTACCAAGACCAACACAGTTTGAAGCATTAGACCCATGATATGGGCAGCACATGCGAAGAAAAGGGAAATATACCAAGGGAAGATGAGAAACACTTTAAGAGCATGTCAGAAAGCACAATGGGATACACAGCTTAAGAGCTGGAGAGTGGATACTATTAAAGGAGAAAGGTTGTACCCAATGCTGGTAGGAGAGGGATATTCTCAGAATTTGAATAGAAGAGAAAAAGGAAATGATGAAAGTGATACTGACGACAGTTTGTTGGATGGGTTGTTATCGGAGCGTCTTCCACCTTACAATCCATGCTCAGAGGAGGGACGGCGACAGTTGGCAAATACAGGGAATGCAAAGACTGTGTCTGTATCTCAGATAGGTCCTTATGCAGGAGTTGTGGGAAGGATATACGCAGGATGTGGGGGGACAGGAGTGTCCACCTTTGGAGGTATGAAACAAAACGGCATCAACATTGCTTCGCAGTTACCGGAAGCTCTTACAGTACCGGTAACCATTGGTCCTGTTGTCCCTGTGCATCACCCGAGCTCAGTGGGAGGGGAACAACCTTTACAACGCAACTTTTACAACGCACTAAACTTACAACGCATTTTTTACAACGCAACATCCACTACAACACATTCCATTACATAGCATGACACTACAACGCATTTTTAAAAACTACCTTTACAACGCATTCCATTACATCGCATACTACCTTTACAATGCATACCATTACAACACATAATATTACACTACACTATCCAACACTTACCCTACTGTTGCACCCCCTGGAGTTAGAATAGTAATTTTTACCCCTATACTATCCAACACTTACCCTACTGTTGCACCCCCTGGAGTTAGAATAGTATTTTTTACCCCTATACTATCCAACACTTACCCTACTGTTGCACCCCCTGGAGTTAGAATAGTAATTGTTACCCCTATACTATCCAACACTTACCCTACTGTTGCACCCCCTGGAGTTAGAATAGTAATTTTTACCCCTATACTATCCAACACTTACCCTACTGTTGCACCCCCTGGAGTTAGAATAGTAATTTTTACCCCTATACTATCCAATACTTTCCTTAAATGCAATTTAATATTATGCGTTGTAATGGTATGCGTTGTAAAGGTAGTATGCGATGTAATGGAATGCGTTGTAAAGGTAGTTTTTAAAAATGTGTTGTAGTGTCATGCTATGTAATGGAATGCGTTGTAGTGGATGTTGCGTTGTAAAAAATGCGTTGTAAGTGCATGCGTTGTAAAAGTGTGCGTTGTAACGACATACATCCAAGTCGTCCAGCTCTAGTGCCTATGGAATCTAGTACCCCTTTACCAGCCACTGCCTATCCTTCAGGAATGTGCATTGGTTCCAGTACTATACGATCCATACCCATGGCAAGCACTGACTTGAGGATGTGGGAAACACCAGTGAGGGGACCAGTGGGTGCGACTTCAGAAACAAGTGCAAGCCAGGGAGTTGCGGGAAATCAACATGTCTTAGTTGCTACTGGAGGTGGTGGGGTTGAAGGCTGAGGTAGACGAGATTATCAGTGGGAATTCACCTTTGATGAGAATAGAGACATATGAGCCAGATGACCCGTTGTTTATAGCGAAAGATGTCACCTGCAAGGTGAGACAAGCACATGAGAAGTTGTCGGAACTAGAACAGAGGTTCGAAGTAGACTTGTCTCGAACAAAAGTGCTACAGGGAAATCATAGTCTTAATTATAGTGACCAGGAGCTGGAGGAAAAGAAAGTGACAGGATTGAAAACACACATCCGAGAGTTGGTTGTAGGAATATGGGCTTGGAGTATGCTTGTTAAGTAGGAGGAAAGGTGGTCTAAGAGGAAGAGTGCTAGAATAGAGACTGGGGAAACACCACCTCCAAGAGATGGAACACCGGTAGTTGAGGTGTATCCACTACAAAAGGTGCCTAGTGGAGGGTAAGTTCATGTCCCTTGGAGTAGAGGAGATCTAGCTGCATTCACAAATACTTTTCCTAGTTTGAGGGAGAAACCAGTGAATGGTGCAAGCAAGTCGACTGATTTGTTAAAATCTGGAAAGGGTTGTGTATTGACTTAAATGCTCTGTTTGAAAATGTGGTCCCTAGTGATCTATGGTCTGCATGTAAAATTGCTATTGATTGGCCTGCTGTTGAGCCAGAGAGGAATCCTGTAACTCATTGTTCTTTTCCTTTAGTTATGAAAAAGTACGATCAGGTGATCACGTGGTTGCAGTCCAAAATAGCCACACAAGACATCGATTGGGTTAAGATAGATCGAACGACCCAGGAGCCTAAAGAGTCAGTATATGCCTATTACCAGAGGCTCTTGCAAGCTTTCAGGCAATACACTGGGTTAGATACGCTAGACCCCAATGATATGGGACAATTTGTCTAAAGATTTGTGACAGAATTGAGGCCGGATATCAGCCTCATGATCCAGCAACATTTAATCTGCTGGCAAAATAAGCCTGTGGCCAAAATTCTACGGTATGTCAGATATTGCATTGATGAGGTGGATTCCAAGCATTAGAGAATAAAGGAAAAACTAATTCGGGTCCAGATGCATAAACGCACAGAAGTGAGAGCAGGTGCAGACAACAGGAGGGACAGTAGGTTGTAATCAAGGGAATTTCCAAGGAGGTGTTCAGGGCACACCAGGTTCAGCTGGACAAGAACGAGGGAGAGCTGTCCCTTTAGATCCCAAAACAATGATAAATGTTGCTATGCTGAAAACGACAACTGCCTGTAATTTTTGTCACAAATAGAGCAAATAAGGAGGAGAACGGGTAAATCAGTTATCGATGGTGACAAGGCCAAGAACCATTAATGCGGTAGGGAATCAGAATCATTTATTGCAAGTGCTGCAACCTCAGAGAATCTCACAGAGCAATTGAAAATACCATTAGATGCCCTGTATGGAAGCGCTAGATGGAGTGATCAGGACCCATCCCAATGATGGTGCCTGAGTGGGAAGGAAGACTGTACTCTTGGAGCAGTGTTAGAGCTAGACCAGAATGGACCATATGTAGAGGCAAACGAGATGGTTATCTCATTACATTTTTGATTGATACTGGTGCTACCTGTTCTACTATGAGATCTTCAATAGTCCCCAACCTACCCCTCTCAGGAAAATCAATCCAAGTTGTAGAAGTTGCCAAAAAATATAACAAACCCTTTGTCAGGAGAGGTGCCGGTGAACAGTGGGACGTTCCAGGATCATCACCAGTTCGTGGTGTGTGATTCCAGTCCAGTCTGTTTATTAGGGCGTGATGGCTTGTGTAAATTGAATTGTACCATCTATTGTATGCCAAAGAGAATTGAGTTGCAATCTAATGACCATGACATTCAATCTAGCAAATCAAAATCATTGCATAGACATGCTTCCTTTGCTGACAGTGGAGGACATGCCGCCGGACTTGAGAGACACCATCTCTCCGGTGGTATGGGACTTCACGAGGAGGAAAAAATGGACTGATTCAAGGAGTCAAGCCAGTCCACATACAGATCAAGCTTAATGCAGAATTTCAAACTGACCTCAGAAACGGTGGCAGGGATGACACCTGTGATTGAGTCCATGATTGCATAGGGCATAGTGAAAGAGATCAAGGAAGTCCATGTAATTTGCCCATCATGGGATTGCAGAAACCAAGCTGAAAGTACTGCATAGTTTAGGACCTTAGAAAGCTGAATAACATTGTGATTCCATGTTCTCCTGTGGTACCGAATCCATCTGTGATCCTATGTCAGATTCCTTGTGAAACTGCCTGGTTCACTGTGATCAACATTTGTCAGGCATTTTTCTCCATTCCACTGCATGAGGAAAGCCAATTTTTATTTCCCTTTCATCTTGAAAATCATGTCTTAACATGGTGCCATATCCCTCAAGGGCATCCTGAAACTACATCAATCTCGAATCAGGTCTTGAAGAAGAACCTCAAGAGCTTGATTTTGCTCTGAAATTCAGTGCTAGTTCAGTATGTTGATGGCCTTCTCATTGCATCCAAAACACAGGAGGCGTACACGGACGATACTATTGCCTTATTGAATCACCTGGCTGATAATGGGCACAAGGTGTCTCTGAACAAACTTCAGCAATGTATGACTGAAGTTCAGTACTTGGGTCATCGAAATGAGAAAGGCAATTAGATCGACCCTCGATCTAATCATCTCTAATACCAACTCAATACAGCTCGAATCTATCCTCCCCTGTGACTGGTCCGACCATCACTTTATCACCTTCCGTATCCTAGAAAGTTGGAACTCCAAAAGATCAGAACCATTAAAACAAAAACACTGGAAAAGAACGCTCTAAAATACAAACGTTAATGAGCTCATATCTCGCTGCAATATATCCCTAACGCCGCCTCCTAACATGGCTGACGTGCACGCCCTCACAGAGCACTTTAACAACTCCATGTTGTCTGCCCTGAATGCAATTGCCCCCCTTAAGCTAGAAAGAAAAGCCATCAAAGACTCCAAACCTTAGTTCAACAACAGCCTAAATGCTGACAGACGCAGCATGAGATTAGCAGAACGTACGTGGAGATCCGCTCCATCCATTGGTCTACTAAAAATTCTAAGCCTAAAAAGGAGTAGATACAACAAACTCATCAGAACGACAAAGGCAATCTTCTTCAAATCCCAACTGGACAAAGCCAAAAATTGCCCGAAAAGGTTGTTTGAGCTGATTAAGTTACAATCCAATAACACTTCTATTCAATCTCTTCTCATCTCCTGCCCTCAGCAAAACTGTGATGACTTCGTCCTTGAAAAGGTGAGTAAGATCGAATCAGATCTAAAGTCTGCCCTGATTGATCTCTCACCCTCTCCTGACTCCTCCATACCCTCGCCCCCTCCTACACTGCCCTGTCCACCCCCTAAAAACAATGCTTCTTGGAGTCAATTCACACCCCTCAACCACATTGCCATCTTCAGCATTCTCTTATCCCTGAACCTTCAAATCACTTCAGTGATCCCCTACCTACCAACTTCTTTAAATAAATGATAGGATCACAAGTCCACTCTGGTCCAAGATCATCAATGCATCTCTCCTACAAGGTGAGATCCCTGACTGCCTAAAGGCTGGCCTAGTTCTCCCCATTCTCAAAAACCCCTCAGCTGACCCTGAAGACCTGAATAACTGTCCTCCAATCACAAACATCCCTACCCTGGCAAAACCCCTTGAGAAATGTGTACAAGAACAACTGCACAAACACATTAAGCAATTCCAACTTCTTGACCAATTCAAATCGGACTTCTGTCCCGGCCACAGCACTGAAACGGCCATCACTCATATAGTGGACGACGCCCTCACCCTGTGTGACCAGAATGAATCTTGCCTACTAATACTACTTGATCTCTCTTCAGCATTTGACACTGTCAAACATGACAATCTACTTAGCCTTTTGGAATGTAGGATGGGGCTCTCAGTCACTGTTCTAAAGTGGTTTGCATCTTTTCTCAACAACAGAACTCAGAGAGTCAAATCCAACCAAACCCTATCCAACTCCAGTCCCTGCACACTGGGTGTGCCCCAATGGTCCTCGCTCTCCCCCACGCTCTTCAACCTTTTCATTGAACCGCTTACTATAATCCTCAAAGCCTAAAACATCCAATATCAGATGTATGCGGACGACACCTAACTAAACATGAAAATAGCTTCCCCTGAAGATATCAAGTCACTCAACAGAACCTTGCACAAAATACTTAATTGGCCAACATCTAACCACCTCAAACTAAACGCTCTTAAAACGGAATTCCTCCTCATCTTACCCACTAAGCAAACCCAGATTGTTGAGAAATATTTTTAAAAACTCTCAGATCTCAACTGCACACCTCACATCATTGATTCCACGAAAACACTAGGAATTGTGCTCGATAAGAACCTAAACATGCAGGATCACATCAGAGCATCTACCAAAGTAGCGAACTACCAACTGAGCATCCTGCGAAAACTCAAACCCTACCTTCCCCAAGACGACTTCAAATCTGCTGTGCAAGCACTGGTCATCTCCAGACTAGAATAAGGCAGTGCCACTCTATGTGGGCTTCCGAAACTCAGTTCAGCCCCTGTTAAAGCATCGTTGAATGCTGCGACTAGACTCATCACTGGCTCTAAGAAAACCAACCACATGACCTGAAATCACTCAACTGGCTTCTGTTTGAATCAAGGATCCAGTTAAAAATCGCATGTATGACTCATAGAGCTCTACACTTCAACACTCCCCTTTACCTGGCAAATAAGCTTGAACTATCGGAAGCCTCCCGGCCCTCAAAATGAAGAAATTTTAAAAAATGAAAATTTACAATTGCACATCCTCTGGAATTGCCCCGAGAATATGGAACTTCCTACCTGTGGAAACAAGACTGATGCCCGCTTGGGTCATGTTTGCGCTATACAAAACTTTAAAAATAAATAATAAATAAATAAGAGGAACTTGCCACCAGAGCGAGTGGAGGCTTATTCTTGTTTCTACTCGTACCTGATGTTATATTTATTACCATCCTTCCATCCTTGTGTAAAGCGCTCTGATATCCTTCGGGATCTTGTTCGCGCTATATAAAACTTTATAAATAAATAAATCCTGAAAATGAATCAGCCCACTACTCAGAAAGAGGTTTGGATGTTTTTGAGAATGGTTGGCTAGTTCGGAAAATGGATTCCAAATTTCTCTTTGATGGCAAAACCTCTACAGATGCTGACCCACAAGGAAGTGAGTTATCCGGTACATAGGGATAACGATTGCTTCCTTGCGTTTTTGGAGCTGAGAGAGTTACTTTGTCAAGCTCCAGCTTTAGGAATGCCTGATCACAACAAAGCGTTTTCACTGTTCTGCCATGAAAGGGGAGTTTGTGCTCTTCCTATACTCACCCAGACACATGAAGGTGCCTGTAGTCCAGTGGCCTTTTTCTCAGCTATATTAGATGATGTCGGCCCAGTGAGGAGGCAACAGGATGCTCCCTCGGTTCTTCGTCTGTCCCGTTTGGGACTCACTTCACCCACGATGCTCTGTCCAGCACTGGGCAGGGCCAGAGTAAATGCCGCTTCTCTCTTGGGCTGCGGCTGTTGCAGTACTTCCTGGGTGTTGCTACAGCAATCCGCTGGCGGAGAGGCTCAGCAGCCGCTTCTGAGGCTGCTTAGTTTGCGTTAACTAGGACACCACCGTACATTCCTTTGTTGAGGTCAGCAACCTTACGTCTCTGCGAGGCTGGTGGCACGTCGGTCACTGCCACCTAAGTGAAAGCTGAAGAAGCACCAGAGATCCTTCGGTAAGGGAAAGCCCTGTGAGGCTTTCCAACAGCAGCAAAAGGGGAGTGGGAGTTAAGGGCACCAGGATGCTTTGGTAAGGGAAAAGAATCAGCGTAAAAGCACCAGTAGGAAGACTTGCCAGCAAATAAAGTCCCAGGCAAGTCTTTTCAGAGTAAAAGCACTATAAGACTTCCAATCAAGAAAGTGCCTGGAAGCTCCTCCAGCAGTAAAGCATAGTGGTTCCAGCAGACAAAAGCCAACGACAATTCTTTAGCAAAAGAAGAGCCAAATGGAAATTTTGATGTCCCTGAGTTTCCCCAAAACAGGAGGCCAGGACGCACAAGCCCTAGGAGATTCCCGTAACAAGAGAATGCCACAACAGTGCCAAAAGAGTCAGTCCTTTTCCACCACCACAGACAGAAGCAGCGACTGTAGGCCAACCCACCCCCACTCAGAAAAGGTAGCACTCATCACACAGTTCTTCTGATCTTCTTCGCAGGGTCCTCTTGTTCCTTGTTCCTTGAAGTAATCTAAAGTCCTGGGGTTTTAGGTGCGATACTTATGACCCATTTTGTTATTGTTCTCTTTGCTCCTAGGATCTCTGAACATAGTCCAAACCTGTTCTGATCTCCCTGGTGTAGCATGACCACAGGGGGCGGAGACAGCATTGTGAAAAAGGAGACACAGCCTATTCAGGTGCAAACAAAACTCCTCCCACCACTCTAAATGCCGACCAGGTCTATTCAGCCCTGCGACGAGACACCCAGGCAAGGCAGGACACAGCTCAACCCCCCCGGTTACTATCTAGAGTGAATGCACATCCCAGCTCCTATCACTCAAACACCAGACGCTGAATACAAAAACAGCCAGAGGCAACAGACTGGTAAAGTAAGAAAATGCCCACTACGTTGCAAGTCTTGCGTGTGCGCATGCGCATGCACAAGACTTAAAACGTAGTGTTTTTTTTATGAAGGACATCATCGAGGACTTGAGAGAAGCAGGAAGGAGAGCGGCCAAGCAGGGGAGGTGGCAGAAATAAAGGTAAGTGCTTTCTTTATATATTTTTAAGGCAATTGGGGGTGGGGAGCAGCTAACTCCGCTCCACCAGGGAGGCAGAGTTTTTGCCTACTACACGTTCGCCACGGAGCGCGGAGTAGGCAAATCTCCACAAACTCCACTGGTGGAGCGGAGTTACATGCCCAGGATTAGTTATAGGCTAGAGGCATCAAGCATTGTGGAGCAGATTAATGGGACGCTAAAGGAAAGGCTGGCAAAAGCATGTGCTTCGACATCTTTGAAATGGCCCAACACTTTGCCCTTGGTTCTAATGAGCTTTCACAGCATTTCTGATAGGAGAACTGGGCTATCTCCATATGAGATTCTCATGGGAAGGGCGATGCGCGTACCGGCAGTGCCATTTACAGCTTTGATAAGCATCACAGATGACTTGATCCTTGACTACTGCAAAGGATTGGCTGATGTGGTTTGTTCTGTGTCTCACCAGGTTGGAGCCGCAACTACACTTACATCGAAAGACCTCATTTAGAACCTGAGCCTCGGAGATTGGGTGCTGGTTCGAAAGCATGCAAGAAAGAATTGTCTTGACTCACAGTGGTGTGAACCGTACCAGGTGACATTGGTTATGAATACCATTGTGTAGTGTGGAGGAGTGTTGAACTCGATACACGTTTCACATATCTGACGAGCATCAGGGCCCTCTGATGAAACAGCTACTCTCCCGGAAGTGATTCCAGCCGTGATCACAAGGAGAGGGAAAGCCAAGCTGTGGGGGTTCATGAAGAGGCTGGATACCCACCAGGTCCAGCTGAGGGGGGTCAAGCAACACATGACCCAGGTATAGACTCTGTGGGAGACAGTAATGTTGCAAGTGGTATAGATTCTGGCTCAGCAGAAGAGGCTGGTGTGGAAATTGGTTGTGTGCAATCAAGGAAGAAAGAGGATGCAAATGAGTTGTGGCCTGTGAGACATAAAAAAGAAGAAACTTGATACTTGCATTTGTGAGGTTCGAGACTTTGATACTGATTGTCGAGAGCCTACTGAGAGTTCCTGGAATAGAGGTCAATACAATCTTGTCATTGACTGTGCCTTATCCACCAAAGTTGAGTGATTTACAGAATCTGATTTTGGAAGACATCCAATTCCTGAGCTTTGGAAATCAGCCACCTCCTCAGGAGATTGCAGAATTTAGAGCTGAACTGTTACAACGAGTCATCGATGAGATTGGCTCTGATCTCATAAGGGATGTAAATTTAACTTTGAACTTCAAATAAAAATTAATTTGAAAGAAAATAACAAGCCTGAGTGGAAGAAGAGTAAAATTAGGTATGTTTCTTTTCGAAGATGAAAGAAGGCTAGGGAAGTCTTCCAAGCTGTGTCAATAGTGTGCCAAATACTTTTGTGAGAATTTTTAAGATCCAAAAACAAAGTTGCTCAAAGACTTTGTTGCCAGTACATAAAAAAAGAGACTCTGTGATTTAATCACCTTACAGCTACAATCCGAACCACTTTGAAAACGGAGTCGGGGAATACGAATCGTAGGCACAAATGTATAATAGGTACATTTACTGAAGGAGTAATGATAGTGATAGCTGTAGTCATTATTGTGTCAATTTTAGGCGCACACAAAGCTGAAGTACAGGGAGTGGGGGTTCAAGGGACATCCACACCTACCTCTGCTGCCTCAAAAGAGAGTACATTACGATCTAATAGAGTCTTAATAGAGAAAACAAGTCACTTTTTGCATGTAGATTTGTCTGAAGGCAGGTACATGCTGAATGCTTATGTGAAGTTGCTGTATGAATACGTGAATACTATGGATGTGAGAGACTGCTACGTGTGTATGCAATTGCCTGCTTTGGTCGAGGACGGTATTAGGTATCACTAACTGCCCTTGACGTATGGTTTTAGTTGTAGTTTGCTTCTTAGCATGTTTTACGGAAAGGGTCATTACAAGTACTATTTAACACATTATGATTTGGTACTGTCAGAAGTTCCAGTTTGCAAACATCCGAACAAATATGATTATTACAAGCCAGAAGAGAGAATGGGAAAGTATTTTCTACCCACAGCATCACTAGATTCTGCTTATGCTCATAGACAGAGCTTAATTTGCACATTAACAGACATAGAAAAGAAATTTGTAGATTAAGGATAGACATAGAGGCCTACCTGTTAAGCTTAACAGTAGGGAAGGAAAATTTGAGTGGACCAAGGAGGAACTAGCTCTTAAGGCTGTTGCTCTAGATGGGGAACAATGAGGCACGCTTTGTATTCGACATGTACAGACCTGTTCTGACACTATCTTTGTGAAAAGAGTGTGTGCAATCACATCTTCTTGAATGATGTTTCTTCAAAGAAGTCCCTTCAAAAAGCAGCACAAGATGCGCCAGGAGTAGATATTGTGTGTGAGGGGAATGCATATGTTCGGCTTCCAAACAATTGGTATGATACTCGTTATGTAGCTGTTGTGTTTCCAACGTTATACCATGTGCAGTATCTGGGGAGTTTGGAGGGAAAGCCAAACCATACAGAGAAACGTGGATTGAGTGCTGGTGAGATAGTGGGAGACATATTTGGAGCGATGATACCCAGTTTAGGTGTGGTGTTGAATAACAACAAGATTAGAAGGTTATCTACCAATGTGGATAAGTTGTCGGTTAACACAGCCCAGTCACTGTTGCTCGTAGATGGAGAGATGGTTTCGATAAGGGCTGTGGTGAAGCAGAACTGTCTTGCTTCAGATGTGCTTTTGGTAAAAGAGGGTGGATTCTGTTGTTTGTTAAAGTTCCAACAGTGCTGCACTGACATTCCTGATAAGAGTAAAGATCTGAGGAGATATATAAGTAACTTCACTGAGATACACCGTGAGATACATGACTTGGGAACTGGGGGAATTTGGGATAAGATTGGAAAAGGATTTGGACCAGTTGGAAAATGGTTTGCTAACCTGGGAAATGGAATTCTTGGATATATCTTGAAGCCAATAATAATTGTTGTGGTCTGTGTTCTCATCTTGCTAGGTATGGTAAGAGCATACAAATGGCATAAATCGAGGAAATTGGAGAATTTCCTTGGGGAGAGAGAAACAAGGGTGGAAAGACTGCCAGACAATCATTATGAAAAGCTTAAGCGGTTGGAGGAATTCAGACAGAGAAGACTAGCTACGACATCTGTTTAGATCGGTCTACTCTACACGGAATTAGAGCGTTTGTGGTGACACAGGTCATCAGAAGGGGGGTAATGATGTAGCGGAAATTTAATTTTATTCGTACGGGTGCATTATAATCACACATGTAGAGCGCACCCGCATATATTTCTTAGTCGTATTAACATAAAATGTTAGGATCTTGAAATGTAATAACGTAAAAGGGGATGTATGTAGGCCATTAAATAGTAACATGAAGAGTTAATGTAGAATGTAACTAGCAGAAACCACTTACGTGAAGAACTTCTTTTGTGCAACTGACAATAATTCATTATTAAACGTGCTTATTAACCGTGTCATTTTCCATGTAAATAGCAATGTTATCTGAACATACATTATGCAATTTGGGAAAGCTCATATGCTCTTTTTATTATGTTAGCTCAATCTTGTGGGCCTGAAATGCAATTTTCCTGGCAGCTCTCGCTTTAGTATTAAAAACTAGAGGGGCATATGTATAAGCCCCTATCGCCACCACAACGTTACCTTTAGTGACGTTGTGGTGGCGATAGGGGGTGCGCCTTATGTACAAGCCAGTGTTAAGCCACTTAATGTGGCTTAATGCTGCCTTGTACATAAGACCCCCTTTCATGCTTTCATGCTTTGGTTAGTGTGAAAGGGGTGGGAAGTGGGTGTTGCGGTGGGCGTTTCACAGCAACACCCATTCATTTTAAAGCTGCCCCCTATGTACAAGGGTGGCGTACATAGGATGCAGCACCAAAATTAAGACCAGGTAAAAACTGGTCTTAAGATGGTGAAACGATGAAAAATGCATTATTTATCCTCGTTTTTGCTTTTTCCATGTGTTCTGCCTTGTGCAGCACACATGGAAAAAGCAAAATGCCATTGTTTGTTTATGTACAGGAAGGTGTCCCTGCCTGTACATAAACAAACTTTAAAAAAAACAAATGCAATTTTGTCATTTTTGTATGTGCTGCATGAAGCAGCACGCACGAAAGGGACAGAATGGCATTTCTAGGATTGTTTATTTGCAGGAAGGGGCACCTTCCTACACATAAACAATCCTACCCTGCACGCAGACACCCTTGCACTCTAGTGCAAGGGTGCCTGCGTTGGCGCTAAGTTGCTAAACTTAGCGCCATCACAGGGAGAAATGCAAGGCTGCACCACATTCTTGTAAATATGGTTTCAGAAGTGGAGGAGAGAGGCGTTAAACCAGGAAGGCTGACGCCTCTCTCCTCCACTTCCTTGTGCATATCCCTCTGAATTTCATGTGTGCTGTGGATTTCGTTCTTTCTCACGTTTGTGTTGCAGGTGGAAGAAGCGCTTTTTCTTAGCTAGAATAATGTCTTTGTTTTATTAGTCAGGCAAGGAGATAAGGGGATACATCGTGAGGTAAAGTCGATAAGGGAAATTATTGTGTTTTCACACCGTATAAGACCTGGGAATTAAGGTCATCATGTTGTAGTTCAGGAACAATGCTGTCCTATGGAAAAGTATATATGAGATCGTGATCGGAGTGGATGGCGTGACCCGCAAGGGCTCTTAGGAAGATACCTGTAATATTAGAACGTTGCAAGTAGGGAAAGTGCCCCACTTCTTCTCTGCCTTAAGAGAGAGAGCATCTCAGAACAAGCTCTGTTTCAATAGCTTTATGCTATTCGACCCATCAATGATGGAGAGAATTCTTAGGAAGACTCAGCTTGCTGACACCTTTTATTTCTTTCCGTGAGGATGCTTAAGTAAGGGTGCCACTTTAGCGCTAGTGTAGGGATAGATTGATGCTTTATATTCATCAGCCCTCAATGCAGGGAAATTTGGACTCATGCTTTTTGATCCTCTGCATCCTATTTCTTGAGTTAATTGTTTTGTGCATGTTGCACCAACTCAACTTTATTCACAGATTTGGCTTTATGCTGATTCCAATGTATTTCTACACTTTCATTTTGCGGTGTCTCTATATCCAGTTATTTTTGGCTTTGTAATAAATCAACTTACCTTAGTTGTCTGTGGTTACTATGTTTCTCGAGGTTTTCTTATTGGACTGATTTTTGTTATTAACTAATTTCTCCCCTCTATGCTTACATGCTACTAAAAAGAACCATCGTATTGTGACTCTAGGACAGGTCCAGAACTTATTGGCCCAGCCCTTTCAGAAGTAAGGTAGACATAATCCTCAGAAAAATAGATACTATACAAAATAAAGCAGCCATATTTCCAAATGTTCTGTTCCATCCAGTTTGCTTTTGTCAGTGTTTGCTCCCCAGTGCTACTGAGCACTTAACAACTAATTTTAGGCATATGAGTTCCATTTAAGGTGGAAGGTCATACCCAAACGTGCAATAGAAAAACCGTGAGACTTAAATACTCCTCTGAGAATAACCAAGATGTGACTGACAGTGCATTAAGCTAATGGCTGCAGTTTTCACAACAAAAGAAGCCAGTGACTGAAGGAATCCGAATCAAAGCCCCGTAAAGTAGGGATGTAATGTAGTATTGTGGGGTTAAATGTGATGTCAGTGCTTAGAACTGAGGCATGGAACAATGCGGAATGTCATCGGGTGGAATGTTGAGTGTGGCAGTTGAGGAGGAGCATGAGGATGATGTACTAGTTGTCACAGTTTCAGATACTTGGAGTAATAAAATTCCTCGCAGGAGATAGCCTTTTTGACCGAATGCACTTCATTTCATTGGCAACGAGTGGGCCCTGCAGTGACGTGTTTGCGCAAGCCTACGTTCCTCCACACCACACTCCAGTGGTAGGTAGCACTATTTTGGCCCGTTTAACTTTATTTTGAGAGCTCCGTCATCAGAGTTGCTGCTCGTGACCATCAGCAGTGTCTGTTTCTGGCCTCGCATTGTGTTCCTGCACATAAATCAACACGTGCTTCTGAGCAGCATTTGCATCTGTGGACTGGCATGTGAACTTCACCCTCTTTATCTACGGAAATAGAAAAGGGACTATAATCTGAGCTCCAAATGCTATTTTTAGGTTCAGCATTCAAGACCTCTTGTATAAACTTTAGCATGTACATATTATATGCTTATATGTGTATGTACTTTGTGGGATTGGGAGATCAGCCCTAGGACTTGTCTACTTACACTTAGGGATTTTTTTTCTGTTCAACTGCCTCTATTTAACTGTCTTGATAGAAAACGACCAGCAGAGGTCAGTAAAATACCAGAATTGCTTTCTGCTGAGAGACTTTCTTTATGTTCGTTTTTTTCTGGCAACTGCCTCTACTTAATTTTCTTGATGGAAAACAACCAGCAGAGGTCAGTAAAATACCAGAATCACTTTAGCATTCTCTAGATTCCAGTCCATAAAAATTGTCTTCCACGAACACTCGTAGACAATATTTTTTTTAAATCTTGTATTTTCAGTGATATGACCACCGAAGGCCATGATTTTATAATAAAAACAGAGCTTTGGACAATATCATTTCACGCTGAAAGGCAATATTTCTCTCCATGTGTTCCCATCCCTGGTGTGTCACGCATTTTGGTGCTTACTTTCCCTCCATCTTAAAGAACAGTAGATATTTCAGCACCCATGCTAATGTGCTGCATAGCTAAATACAGATAAGGTCCCAAAGGCGAGACTGATTGCATTGCAATTGCTTGTTGATTGGGGAACCACCATTCCTAATGTATCGTATCCTATGAAAGTGAAAGAAAACTTTGACCACCATTTTATTTTGGGAACTTGCATTTTTCTTAAATAACAAATTGAACTGAACTAACTGTTACCTGTATTGTTGTGTAATACTTTGCTGATATTTTGCACTAACTGTTGATACATTTCATACTCATTGACATTGGTTAACTTGGAAAGCATTTCAGCTCCTCCTCCCTTTTTGGCGACTCCTTTGCATACCTTCATTGGATTGGCAACGTTGAAAATACACTTTTGAAGCATATGCAGACGCCATTGATGGAGAAGCAAGCTTTATTGATTCAACAATTTAGGTCCTAAAGGCAGGTCCATATTGATCACACTACCTTTAATTGAAATAAAGATGCAATTAGTTGAAGTGGGTGCATCGGATGAAGTGGTGGCATCTGACGTGGTGGATGAATATTCTTTAATCAGCAAAACATTAAGCAAAAGATTTTCACAGGCTAAGTATGTTGTATTAGAGAGACATACATTTTTGTAAAGATCTCTGCAACTATTGATGATTTTGTCAGCATTTGAGTAAAATAGACCTGTGGGGACGCTTGTGCTGCATTTTGAAGGGACGCTGTGGGGGCTTTGATTTCCGGGACTGCGAGGACCAGGGTGCTTTCTGCCGATTTCATCCAGCACACCTGGTTGCTCTTCCTGGCCCCGCCTCCCTCTACTACTCTACGCCTCGCGGCCCCCGCTTCGCGGGAGCCGCTCGTGGGCGTTAACTCTACATATTGGAGCCGGATTTTCATCTTGCTCGTGTAACCAGACCTGTGGGGACGCTTGTGCTGCATTTTGAAGGGACGCTGTGGGGGCTTTGATTTCCGGGACTGCGAGGACCAGGGTGCTTTCTGCCGATTTCATCCAGCACACCTGGTTGCTCTTCCTGGCCCCGCCTCCTTTCGGATCTTCCACTAAAATAAGTCCCCTGACTGCACGCGCTAGCGGGACGCGCACGGGGCGAAGACCGGGCAAAGACCGGCCGTTTGAGGCCGTTCGAGACTGGAGACGCTGGGCTGGGCTACCCCCTTTTGCTAGTATAATTGATAGAAGCAACCATAATGAAAACGGTGGGAGGAATGTCTAGGGTCAAAAGTACCGTAGTTGGCACCACTATGGCAGGAACTTTGGACAATTTTATTGTAAGAGCTGCTAATTTATTAGAACTAGAAATAGATCTCACAGAGCGTCGTCTCTCGTTGGATCCTCTCACCACCAAACGTTCATCCTTAGGGAAAATCGCTCTATCCGTTACACCTGGGGTAAATATCACAAATCCTATTTTAACTGATTGCACGATTAGTGAGGGCGAAAGCATTGATATCAGTACGGATTTAACCTTGGAAAGAAAGAGGGGTAAAGATGCTAGAAGCACAACTAGGCCTGTAACTACTTTGGCTGATGTCGTGACCAACCAGTCAGAAGGCGTATCTACCCGAGCACAAATACACGCAAATTCTGAGGTTATCTCCCCCTCCCCCTCCTCTGCCTTAATCTCAGGAGCCAAACCAAAACAGAAGGCTGCTCCACGAGGGAAAAAGGGGAGTCAATTCAGATCGACAAAATCTAAAAGTACTAAACCTGCACCTAATATTCTGGGTGCTGTTGACCATTCTTTGACTGAAGCAACTTCAGATCTAACCAGGCAACTAGATGATGGTTTTATTTAAAAATAAGGGAAGTTTTTGAATACTCAACCCGCCCGATCCTGGATAGACTTATTAAGATAGAGGAGCGTCTCAAGAAATTAGAACAGACCGCCTTAACTAACCTTGAATTCAATCAATCTTTGAAGACAGATTTACTTAGAGAGCTCTGTGAACATCCTCCCCCTGCTAACCTTGTAAGCAACTTAAAAGAGAAAACCTTTTCCTCTTTGTCTATGCCCTCTCTGGATCGGCACCCGGGATTATCCCGGGACATATGCGAAGATACTGTTTGTATTGAAAATACTACAAGTGTTAGTGGTCCTAAAAATTCACATACAGGAGTAAAGCCCCCGCAGAAATCTTCTGATGTCAATGCAAAAGCCAATAATGTCATGGTACAGAATATAAATGTAATAGAAAATAGATCTGATATCATCCAAGGTGATGTCCTTAAGCTACCCACTTTAGACCTTCCACCAGAATCTTCACCATATGTTATTATACTGACGGAGGTACCTGGCTTGGAAGGAAAAACCACTGAGTCATACCTTGAGTTGAAGAACAAAACAATGCACTGGCTCAATACTAATCGACCACTCCCTCCTTATACCCATACCAAAATTCTGTTTGTTCGGAGAGTCAGCTGGGTGGGCAGAAGGAATAAAGACATATCGGGGGATTGCATTATTGTTAACTTTAAGGACACACAGGCTGCAAAATACATCCAGCAGGTACAACCTTTTTTGCCCAACACAAACATCACTCCACTACCCCTTGCTTATTTTTATCCTTATCAAGCAAATAATAGCATGTGGGAACAGGTAGGGAGGGGCAAAATAAATACCAACTTCGAAAGAGGCAGGCCGGCTCTAGTCGAACAGGGTTGGCTGGAGACCTTTCCAAGGACAAACAGGTACAGCTGCCTAGACATGGTCGACTGACTACCCCTAAATCCTTATGCATCTGAATTTGTAGGGGAGGTCGTAGTCGATGATGTGTCAATCTTACTGTCCGACCCATGGCCCGCACAATTGCCAACTTCCTTAGTGGACAAATCTGAAACCATCCCTATTAATACCGTGGGTGAAGAGATAACAGACCATCTTACATTGTTTAACAGTGGAATCTCTGAAAGTGTGGTTCCCCGCGTAACTGCTACTGTGACTTTATCGCCAGAGGGTGACATAGGTCCTGCCATTACACTTCTGTCCTGGAACGTTGCAGGGCTGTCTTCTAGGCTAGGTGATATAAACTGCATCTCCTTCGTAAAACAGTTTTCGATTATTTGCCTCCAGGAATGCTGGTCGGTTGATCCCATTCATATGAATGGTTACCGCACCTATCATACGCCAGCAATACATACCTTAAGAGGGAGAAATAAAGGGGGTCTATGCACTTATGTCTCAAACTGTTTAAAGGAAACTAATATTTCTTTTTTTCCTGTTTCTGTTTATCACATTTTGCATATAACGTTTGGGGGCAAGCAACATATAAATTTGATAAACTTCTATAACAACATCCCGAAAGAATGATGGGCCCCGACTTTTAAAGAACTACACGAGACCCTCAAAAATATAGATGAGGGAGGAGCCTAGCGCGCAACCAAGATGGCCGCGTAGGTGCGAGGCTCCCGAGGACCTCCGCAACCTTCTACTTTTATCCTGTCTTCATCCTGCATCGGTTGAGGGGACTGTGTCGGTGAGCCTGAGCCGAGGTGGTACCCGCTTCCCATTTTTGAATCGGACCTCGGGTGCCGGAGTGAGCACCGATTGAAGTTTGCGGCCTACTTCTCTCCTGACCCCGGATTCGCGTTTGGGGGCGACCCAGTGGCAGAGTGAACAACAACGGCGGGCTGGGCCTGGCGAGCCGCGTACCCACACTTTCACTTTCACTTTCGCGCCCCCTTGCCGTTTTCGCAAGTGGGATCACGGCGCTCTTTGTGTTGGGGTGGCCTCGCTGGGAGACCCTGCCTGCTGGGGCCCGCTCTGCCGTCCTGGGGTGGCCCCCCGGAGCTCGTGGCCTTGATTGCTTGCTCTCCACTGCGTGGCTGGTGCGGGTGTGAGACCCGCGACGATGGCCACGAAGCAGGATGGGGATCGGTTGAAGGCCAAGTCGACCCGGCGTGGCACCGCACATCAGGCCAACATCATGGACCGCTACACCCTCCCGAAGGGGTCTCCCGGCGGATCGCACAAGTCCTCTGAGTGCCCCCCGGATGCCCCGGATTTGCCTACGGATCTGTCTCTGCAAGACGTCATGAGCGCCATTGCTGAGATGAAGGCCTCGGTGGGCCAGCAGTTCGACACTTTAGCGCACAAAATCGACGCGGTCCTCATTGATGTCAACCTTGTGAGAGCTGATCTCTCTAAGACTAACGAATGGGTCGATTCTTTGGCCCACACCGCGTCGGGCCTTACGACTGAGGTGGCGGCCCTTCAAACGGAGGTGCACCGGCTCCGTCAGGCGAGTGCGCTCATGGATCGGCGCCTGGAGGACTCCGAGAGCCGGGCCCGGAGGAATAATATCCGCATCATCGGAGTACCCGAGGGACGGGAGGAGTCGGCTGCGGATCTCTTTGTGGAGGACCTGATCACTACCCATCTCCAGCCTCGAGGACTGAGTAAATTCTTTGCCGTGGAGAGGGCCCATAGAGTTCCCGGGGGCAGACCGAAGGTCGGAGCCCCTCCGCGGCCTCTTATTGCCCGTATTTTTAACTTTCGGGACAGGGATGCGATTTTGCAAGCTTCCAGACTGCAAGGGCCGATTAAGCTGGAGAACATGGAGGTGAACTTTTATCCTGACTTCACCCAAGCGGTCCAGAAGCAGAGACTGAGTTTCCTGGGCGTCAAGCGGCGGCTTCGAGGCATGAACTTAAAATACGCCATGCTCTTCCCGGCCAGGCTGCGGGTGGAGGTGGATGGTCGCACTCACTTTTTTGACCGTCCTGAAACGGCCGGGGACTGGCTGGACACTTTGTCTGGGGGTCATGTTCGGGATGGCGGGGGGGGGCTGCGGTAGGAGACTGCCCACCGGACCGGGTCTGAGGTACTGATGCCGGGGCTCACTCCGGATGATGCTGCCACTTTCGGCCAAGCTTAGGGTCTTTCGTTTGTTGTACTTGTCTTCCCTCTTTTGGAGGCGGTGCGGGGTCTTGAGGGGGTACTCTTTCCTCCTCTAGGGGGTCTAACTAGTTCCAATTATATAGGGGCGACAGGCACACTGCAAGTTGGGGGGGCTGTCTGGGCTCATGCAGGGGTGCAGGGAGGGGGGAGTTTTGTTGGGGCGGTTGGGTTGGGGTGGGGTATTGTTCATTTGTACCACAAGGCAAAAGTATTGTTGTGCTATTCCTAAAGTGCTCTCGGGGGGACGATTGATCGCTTTCGGCTATGATGGGGGGTAGGGGACTGAGTCTTTTGTCCTGGAATGTTAATGGACTGGGGGACAGGATAAAGCGGGGGGTGGTCCTGCAGTTCCTAAAACGAATTTCACCTGATATAGTTTTTCTGCAGGAGACACACCTCATTGGCAACTCCTTTCGTGCTATGAATCGACGGGGCTACCGCCTTCTGGCCCATTCGGGCTTCACGTCTGGTTCAAGGGGTGTGGGCATCATGGCTAAGACCTCGCTCCCGTTGGAAGTTGATGAGGTGCTCCATGATGACAGGGGACGTTACACGGTTCTGGTGGGTAGAATGGAGGGCAGAGTGATTGTTTTTGTTTCTGTCTATGTCCCGCCAGGGTTGCAAACGACTACTTTTGCGGATCTGGGGCGCCTCCTCCTTGGCCTTCCGGAGGGGATTCTAGTGGTTGGGGGGGATTTTAACGCTGTGGTTTCCGGAACTGAGGACCGTCACCCCCCTAGGGATCTCCCCCGTGCCCAAGCGTGGTTGTCCGGCCTCTTGGATACCTTGGGGCTGGTAGATTGTTGGCGTTTGAAACACCCTACGCAGATACAGTACACCTTTCATTCCGGGGCCCATGGCAGTCTCTCAAGGCTAGATTATGTCCTGGTGCCGGCGGCGCATGCGGGGAGGATCGGGGAGGTGCGCCATTTGGCGCGGGGTATTTCAGACCACTCCCCGCTCCTGTTGCACTTCGACATTCTCCCGAGGGGGGAGGGTAGGATGGTCCCGATTAATCCCTGGTACCTGTTGGTTAAATCCCTTAAGCGATATTTTGACGATAATGTGGGGTCTGTGTCATCGGCGGTCTCTCTGTGGGAGGCGTTCAAGACGGTACTCCGGGGGGATGCCCTGTCCCTTATTTCCCATTCCCGGAAGCGCGAGCGGGAGGAGGTGACCCGTGTTGAAACTGAGATAACCGAGTTGGAGGGTGATCTAGAATGTGGGGTGACGGATGACAAATTACACGTTCTCCGACTCAAGCAGGCGGCCTATAAGGCCCTCGTCACAGAGGCGGCCAGGGGCCTCAGTAGAGAGCAACAGGGGAGACTGTATGATGTGGGTGATAAGGCTGGGAAATTGATTGCGTGGCTGGATAAAAAGGAGAGAGCGAGTCGAGTTGTCCCGTTGATTGAGAAACTGGATGGTGTGTGTGTCACCGAACCGGAAGAAATTGTTGATTGCTTCGCAGAATATTTCCGTGGGGTGTATTCCCCGGTGTCCTCCCGCTCGGAAGAGGATTCCCATGCCCTGCTCAGGGATATCGCGCTGCCTTCCCTTTCGGAGGAGGACAGAGTGTCGTTGGACGCCGCCCCAACATCTGAGGAAATTGCCCTCGCCATACGTTCGGTCGCTTCCGGCAAGGCCATGGGTCCTAATGGTCTTCCCATCGAATTGTACAAGCTGCGACCGGATGCGCTGGCGCCGCATCTCCGTGCTATGTTCCTCGCGGCCCGTTCGGCGGGTTCCCTCCCGCTAGACCAGCGTCTGGCTACTATCGTGGTTATTCATAAGGAGGGGAGGCCGCGGGAACGGGTCACGTCCTACAGGCCCATTTCGCTGCTGAATGCGGAACCCAAAATTCTCGCCAAGGTGTTGGCCAATCGGCTGGTTGGCGTGGTGTGCGATCTGATTCACCAGGATCAGTCCGGCTTTATCCCTCATCGCAACACTGCGCTCAACCTGCGGCGTTTGCATGGGGTGCTTGCGCGTGTCCCGTTCATACGGGAGCCGGCCATTTTGGCGTCCCTGGACGCCACTATGGCGTTTGACACACTTGAGTGGCCATATATTTGGGCGACACTGGCGAAGTTTGGGTTTGGCCCGGGATTCATCGGTTGGGTGAAATTGTTGTATTCCGGACCGCTGGCGCAGGTGGCGGTGAACGGTAGAGTGTCGGCTCCGTTTGAGCTGGGCAGGGGCACGTGGCAGGGCTGCCCGTTATCACCGCTCCTCTTCGCGCTTGCCTTGGAGCCCCTGGCGGAGTGGCTGCGGTGGCATCCTTCTATCCGTGGTCTCCGATGGACCCCCGAGTATGAGGATCGCGTATCTCTTTACGCTGATGATATTCTTTTATACCTGGCTTCCCCGCGTAAATCGCTGATTGTACTAGTTGATGTATTGCACTCATTTGGCCTCAACTCCGGCCTAGTCATCAATTGGGCTAAATCTTGTGTGTATGTCCTCTCTGGGGAGGTTCCTATCCTTCCGCGGGGTTGTCCTATCCAGATCGCTCCGCAGGGATTTAGGTACCTGGGTATCTTTATTACCCTGGACGCGGAGGCCCGATATAAACAGAACTTGCTTCCCCCCCTCCAGCGCCTGAAGGATGACGTCGCGCGTTGGAGGCGCTTGCCGCTCTCGCCGCTCGGCCGGGCGGCATTGTTTAAGATGATGTCGCTGCCACGTTTCCTGTACGCTTTACAGAATACAATGGATGTTGTCCCGGCGCGCTACTTTCGCGAGGTGGAGAGTTTGCAGCGCCGCCTGTTCTGGGAGGGTAGACCACGCATCGCCCTGGCGAAGCTGACGCTCCCGTGGTACGACGGGGGGGTTGCCCTCTCAGACATCAAGCGATATTACTGGGCCTCCCAGCTGGCTGCGATAAATCACGGCCTTTACGGGCCCGCTCTAAACCCGGCCTTTGAGATGGATAAAATGTTACTGCCGGGTGGCGACTATAATCGGGCGCTTTATTCTAGCTCGCTCGACGCACGTCTGACGGGCCCCACGCGGGTCATGGTACAAGTGTGGCACGCGGCTAACTTGGCGATGGGGTGGAAGGATCGGTTGACCCGGGCGACGCCACTGTATGCATCTGAGCGGCTGGGCTCCCTGTGGACCTCGAAGGGCTTTGAAAAGTGGGACATGATAGGCATCAGCAGGGTGGGCGATCTCTGGACGAGGGGGGGATTCAAAACGTTCGATGTGCTGCAGACGGAATTCCAGTTGCAGGACAGGGAGTACTTTCGATATATGCAGATCCGTCATGCGTTGTGCTCCGTATTCCCGGACGTTGCCTCCATCCCGGAGTACTCCCCTCTGGAAGATAGAGTGCTAGATGGGCATGTACCGGACGGCACGATTTCATTAATTTACAAAAAACTCATCAATGATCGCTCTGGACTGCTGACTAGCCTTCGTGAGGCGTGGGGGGCTGATGGATTGGAGCTGGATGACGAGGACTGGGTGTCTGCGGTGGCCTCCCCGAAAGAGGTGGCCATACCGGCTCGCCTTCGCTTCGTCCAGCTCAAGATACTCCATAGGGTCTATGTTACGGGGCCGAGTCTGATGCGTATGGGCTATGCTGTGGACGGGTTGTGTAAGCGTGGGTGTGGTTCTTCGGGGACCTTTCTCCATATTTTGTGGGAATGCCCGGAGTTGGCGCGATTCTGGCGTGGTGTGCATGAGGTTTTGCAGGCAGTTACGCATGTGCCGCTGCTGCCCGAGGCGAGGAGATGTCTCCTGAATGTGTGGGAGCCAACCGATTACTCAGTGCTGCAGACGTGGTGGGTGACTCTGGGATATATGGTGGCCAAGCGTGATATTGCGCAATTGTGGGGTTCCCAGAGGTCACCGACTGTCTCGGCGTGGAAGGACAACATGGATTGGTGTATGTTTCGGGAAAAGGTGGTGTATGTTGCGAGAGGTAAGCCTGGGAAATGGGTGAAAGTGTGGGGCCCCTGGAACGCCTACCGTGGGGGAATCTGTACCCCGCCGCTGATGCCTGATCCGTCACCGGCCCCCGTCTCCTTAGCCTGCTTGTCTTCCTGGTTCTGGGCATTGAGTCCACTTTGTCTCCGTCCCGACCTATCCCCCCCCTTGATATTCCTGTGGATCGGTAGGGTCCCCCCCAGGGGAGCACATGCTGCTGTTTCCGATTGTGGGTTGCCTTGTGGACTTGTTTTTTCGTTATTTATATAAAAATGAAACCGTTGTGTGGGGTCCGGATGGTGTGGCTGCCAACGCTTCTTTCAACTCCTGCGATCTCTCTTCTGCCGCAGCGTGTGTTCTACTATTTGTATTATATGCTCTTCCTGTTTGCTAGCGGCCGGCCTGAAGGTTGTAGGCCCATCATTGTATATCTTTTGGATTCTGTAATAAACGGTTTCAACAAAAAAAAAAAAAAAAAAAAAAAAAATAGATGAAAAAGAACCCTCTGATTTCTGTGTGATTTGGATTGGTGATTTCAACTACTTCCTATGCCCATTTAGCGACCAAAATACATGTGGTCTGGGAGAGATGGATGGTGTTCCCTCGGCACATTTTTCCCATACACCTCTGGGAAACCACTTAAACGATATACTTTTCTCCCTGGACCTGGGCTTCGTAAACGAACTGTGTTCTCCACCAGTTCCGTTTAACCCCACATTTATAGGACGGGGCTGTAAATCAGTCATTGACTTTATGTTAATATCTAAACGATATCTTCACCATATCCGTGCGTTTGAAACATGCGAGGTAGCAATGAGTGATCACTTACCACTTAGTATGTCCCTTGCCATACTGAGGGGAAAAAGCAACACTGCTTCTACGGTCCAGAATCTATATGATTTTAGACTGGAACTCGCAAGGAAGAATGGTTATACCCTAAAATGGGACAAAGTGGAACCAGTGGCCTTCCTTGGAAATTTAATTTGCTCTAAAGAAGTGGAATTTAATACCTGCCTCACAGAGAACGTTGAACCCTCTAAAGTCAATGATGCATTCCTTAGTATTACTGAGGAAATTAGAAAGTTACTTACGAAACCTTTGCATTCTGGGGCTAACAGAATTAAGAGATGGTTTGATAGAGAGTGTAGTAAGACCCATGCTCATTTAATGGCCCAACTAAAACAAGACCCTAGGGTAATGGTTGAAGTTAGATCTGCTAGACTTGCCTATCAACAGGCAGTTAAAAAAAGGAAAAAACAAATTAAACAGGAAGCCTGGCATACCCTTCAGGAAGCTTGCCATTTAAAAAATAATACTGCTTTCTGGAAAGCGGTGAATGCTCCTTTTTTTACTGATAATGTAACAGATTCCATTGAAATAGATATTACGGAAGAGACATGGGTGACCTACTTCCGGGAGCTTTACCAAGAAGACTCTCAGGTAGTGACAGAAAGGGGGCTAAATCTAGGAACTCAGGATGTAGTACCTTATCCAATTAATGTTGATTTTTCTATGGAGGAAGTCCTGACAGCTATTGACAAGAGCCCAGCGGGAAAGGCCCCGGGCCCGGATGGAATACCCGTGGACATTTTTAAGGCTAACAATAAGCTATGGGCTCCACTTTTAACTAACGTCCTTAACAGCTTTACTAAAGTGGGTTTCCCACTGACTTGGCAGGAAGCCATCGTGGTGTCCATTTTCAAGAAAGGTGATCGCAATATACCGAAATGTTATAGACCCATCTCCTTACTTGACTCACTCATGAAGATCGCGGGGAGAGTTATACTTAACAAATTGCAAATATGGGTCGACGATAGAGGTATTCTCTCTCAGTTTCAATATGGTTTTAGGGAAGGCTTGGGAACAATAGAGCAAGGATTGAACCTAGCACTCCTAGTAGCCAAATACGTCGAGGCCAAAAATGAGAATTTATTTCTTACATTTGTGGATTTAAGTTCGGCCTTCGACTGCATTAATCACAATAAACTTTGGCTAACTATGCAGGACATGGGAGTGGACCCAAACCTCCTAATATTTATCAGAGAATTATACCGGGAGGCAGGTGCTAGGGTACGCTTTGGGGACAAGGGGGATTGCACTTCCAAATTCCCTATAGGAAAGGGCGTGAGACAAGGCTGCATTTTAGCTCCCTTTTTGTTTAATTTATATATTAATTCGGTTGCATCTCACCTCCTGGAAGACAAGCAGGATTATCCTAAAATTGGCAACTCCTACATCCCCATTCTTTTATATGCAGACGATGCTGTAATCATGGCCCGGACCCAAATCGGTCTTCAGAGATCGATCAGTAACTTTTCAGAGTATATGGGTAGCAGGGGCCTAAAGATCAATATAAGCAAAACCTTTAACATGTGCTGCACAAAAAAGAAGAATCTTAATTGTAATTCATTTTTATCTAACACAAAAATCGAGACTGTAAATACTTTTTCTTATCTAGGTATTAATTTTGACAAAAAGGGAACTTGGACAGTAGCAGGCGAATCACGAAAACTAGCATTCTCGCGAGCAATAGGGGCTGTTAAACATTTTTCTAATAAGGTAGGAGGTCGGCCAGTACCAGTCTTGTTAGACATTTATAGATCTAAATGTGTATCCATAGCACTATACGGTGCAGGAATTTGGGGGATAGTGAACACCCCAAGCATTCAGACTTGTCAGAATGCCTTCCTTCGTTATCTACTGGCAGTGCCTGGGTCCACTTCTTCTTATGTCTGTCATCAAGAGCTGGGCGTACCATACATCTCGGACCTTATTAAACTGGAGCCCATTTTGTTGTGGCATAAAGTTTGGTCTGGAATTGAGACAGGCCTGAATAGGGATATAATCAAGGACTGTTTAGGTCTTGACGGGGTCTCGAAAATTTCATGGTTTAAATACCTAAAAAATTTCTTTGTGGAGATGGGTTACCCGGAATATTTTGACTTACCAGACAGTATGGTGGGCTTATCAAGAAAGAAGCTCAAGCAAACCTGCCTGCATTTCCTAACAGAGCAACGCTGGCAGTCAGAGAAATGCAAGAGTTCTGTTATGGCCAACCATTTACTTATTCAAAATCAAGGTATTCAGCCATATTTGAAATTAGTCCCTAGTTGTTATTCCCGAATGTTATTGTCTCGTTTCAGGGCAGATATCTTTTTTAGACTAGTCACCTTCCCTGAGAAGAATTGCTGGCTAAAGGAACTTATTCCTTGTCCCTGTGATCAGGTCTCTGTTCAATCTTCCCTTCATTGTATTCTTTTCTGCAAATACCACTCAGAACCAAGGAAAAGTATTCTTCGACCCGTCTTAAAAAAGTTAGGGTTGAGGCAATGTAGAGTGGCGTTGGTCAGATTGCAAATGTTAGATGATGAATTTCTTATCTCTTCTGTGTTAATGTTTCTTAAAACTATTATAAGATTCAGGATCTCCATGAATTAGATTATTTTTAAATGGTAACATTTTGTCTTTTAAAGTTTGCTGTCTTTTGCCATGAATGAAATGTTATATATGTGTGCTTTTATGGTTTTGTTTTTAAAATCGAATAAAGCTGTTTCTGACTCTGACTCTGATGATTTTGTATCGACGTTAAGAAATTTGGTAGTCACATGTGATTAATGTGAGTTCAAAGATGAAATTATTTGTGACCAGTTAATCAAGAAAACTTGTAAAAGGAAAATTCACGAAAGCCTACTTTCTACAGAGATCTCGAGTCTGCAATAACAATTGCACGGGCAATCGAGAATTCAGTTACATACTTCAAGGAGATGTCAGAGCAGTAGCAGCTGGCATTATTGGAGGGTGGTGCGCCGGAATCACAGGGGATGGGGGCGCGAGAGGATGGTGGGGGGAAACGGTAAAACAATCAAATAAATTAAATCAAAACGTACCGTACGCGCCGGTCCCGCATCTCTGCTCCTGCTGTACTCATCAAACCAAGGCACAGAAAGCACAGTTAAGGCTCCCCTGACCAATCACAATGCTGCAATGCAGCGTTGTGATTGGGAAGCACCGAGGCTCCCCTGACTAATCACAAAGTTGCAATGCAGTATTGTGATTGGTCAGGGGAGCCTTAACTGTGCTGTCTGTGCCTCGGTCTGACGAGGACAGTTGCCAGAAAATTTAAAAAAAGAAAGTCCCTTAGCAGAAATCAATTCTGGTATTTTACTGACCTCTACTGGTCGTTTCCTATCGAGGCAGTAGAACAGAAAAAAAAAGTCCCTAAGCGGAAGCAGACAAGTCCTAGGGCTTATCTCCAGACCCCACAAAGTACATATACATATAAGTATATTCTAAAAGTATATACAAGAGGTCTTGAATGCTCGACCTAAAACGTAAGTAGAAGAGGAAAGAAAGGTGGGTAGGTGGTGGAAAGGGATAATGCAGGTAGTAAGGAAGGGTGAAAAGAAAGAAATATGGAAGGGAGAAATTATCTCCTCAGTTTTAGGGGCTGTGCTGCTGGCATGTTAGCAGCATTTCCTTTACTTGTTAAACTTTCCTTTCTTCTCATTGTCTTTTTTTATTCACATTTCTATAGTTTTGTTTTCTCCTATGCATTGCCAAATCCCACATTCGACTTTAAAAACTGTCTCACCAATTATAAATTTAGCTTTCGTTTTGTTGTAAGCTATACTGAAGCGCACTCAATTGCCTGATTTTAGGCGTTGTTGACAGCTAATTTAATGGTTCTCATTTTATCCGACCTACAAGGCTGAATGGCTGAGTCTGCGTGGGAGTGATTCAAATGTGTCACTTCTGGTTGTAGGCGCCTCACTGCATTAGATGTCTTTATATGCTGACCATTTTCAAGAGAACTGAGTGCACTTTTCATAACACACTGTAATCTGATAAAAGTTACGCAGCTTCTCGCAGGACTAATATGCCTACATCAACTCCAGACAAAGGCACACCAGACAAATACCACCCTGTGTTGCATTAGCTGCAGAGACCTTTTTTTTTGCATAGTTAAAACTGTAACTGAGCAAGTGGCATGCCTCCTACAAGCAATTGAGAGGTCTTGAGTATACCAGATCTGACAACTTCAGTTTTATTTCCCAAGTGCCTTTTTCAGGTTCTTCTCCAGGGAGATGCTTACACCTCACATGGGGCCATTTGAAACCTCTATGGGAAGAAGGACATTACGCTCAGTCTCTGCCGCAGGAGCGAGTTGTTTACGGGGCCATTATCTGTTCCAGGGATATCTATTGCTGCCTATTCAGGGACATCCGTTGTTGTTAATTCTTATGTGTTCTCTTCATTGCTGCTAGATCTTTGATCTTTTTACTGTGTTCTAATGTGTTTTTATTTACACCTCTATCCGCATACCCGCATTTAAAACAATATTATTCACTCACCTGCCGCTTGAGTGGGACCTTTCTTCTCTCTCTCCTTCAAGTCACGAGCGCCATCTTGGATCGGTCTAGTTCCGAATCCTTGAGCGCCATTTTGCATCACGCATCCTCGCTCTCAGAAGGGGAGACTATAAAATTAGAGTAATGCATGCGCGCAGCTGTTCTTGACATTACGCTCAGTCTCTGCCGCAGGAGCGAGTTGTTTACGGGGCCATTATCTGTTCCAGGGATATCTATTGCTGCCTATTCAGGGACATCCGTTGTTGTTAATTCTTATGTGTTCTCTTCATTGCTGCTAGATCTTTGATCTTTTTACTGTGTTCTAATGTGTTTTTATTTACACCTCTATCCGCATACCTGCATTTAAAACAATATTATTCACTCACCTGCCGCTTGAGTGGGACCTTTCTTCTCTCTCTCCTTCAAGTCACGAGCGCCATCTTGGATCGGTCTAGTTCCGAATCCTTGAGCGCCATTTTGAATCACGCATCCTCGCTCTCAGAAGGGGAGACTATAAAATTAGAGTAATGCAAGCGCGCAGCGCGCGCGCGCAGCGGGCGCGCCACAGGCGCGCCAGAGGCGCGCCAGAGGCAAGCCCGTCTGCGCCCGTCCGCGACCGGACTCGGCCCAGGGCCATACCCTCTGGTCCGTTAGTTTGTTATTCTTCTCTGCAACTAAGACAGTGGAACCCTGGCCATTCCGACCGACATTGCATCATTCGGCCTCTCTCCTTTGCAGCAGGCGTCACCCCTACCCCCTGCCCTGGGTGTCAATTTCAACTACCGCAACCTCGTACTCCTGGCCCCTTTGCCTCCTTAGACCCCCCCAGTAACACGCTCTCCCATGAACTGCATACTACGCAATTCCATGGATGTCGAGCAGCACTTATCAATACGCGCTCCCTTCCATGTCACAGCCTACAAATCAGCGAGAGAAACCTGGGGAGATGCTGGGTCAGGACCGGACTTTTGCCTGGCAACCCCTGAGGGCTACAGTGTCGCTAGGCATGACAGACCTATAGGAAGAGGTGGCGGACTTGCCATCATTTACAAAAATCTGTACCGCACCACATTTGATCCTTTACAGTCTACTAATTGTGAAGCAGCCTCCTTTGTTATTAATATTAATCATAAACATGCCCTCAAGGGAATCCTGCTATATCGACCTCCTGGGCCCCGAAATTCCTTTCTTGCCACACTTTCTGATTTTAATGATCTCATCATAAGTTCATCGGAGTATATGTTATTAGGAGATTTTAACTTCCCTTTGGATGAACTGGATAACCATGAAACCATTCAACTTACTGCTGATCTCCTTACCTTAGGACTTCAACAACTGGTGAAGGGAACTACACACTGGGCAGGGCACACATTAGACGGTCTGTTCACTAACAACCCAGACATATCGGTGCTGGATATTCTTCCTCTTACCTGGTCAGACCACAGGGCCATCATTTTTGGAATCCACACCCGGCACGTTAACCCTCCCCATTTCAGGCCACGAACTAGGTTAGGGACTCGCGCCTGGAAAAATGCGGATATCCATCAGATAGCAGATATCCTGACACGATCCTCTCCTGTGAGGATAGCCAATCCTGCTCTCTCAGCCTCCGATTTCCAAGATTGGATCCGGAACGCTGCTGAGAAGTCTATGCGACCTAACAGAATTTCCCCATCGGCAGTCTGGTTTACTGAAGAGCTCAGGCTCCACCGACAGCACTGTAGGAACTTAGAGAGGCGCTGGAGGAAATTTTATTGCTCCATAGCCAAGCAGTCCTATAAAGACGCCCTTGCAATATATAAAAAAGCTATCATTGCCCGAAAAAGTGCATTCTTCTCGGCTCAAATTGAAAATGCTAGCAATTCTGCTAGAGAACTGTTTTCAGTGGTCACCACTCTGTCCACCCCCTCTACGGGACTTGGGGTCGAGCCCTCTCGGTCTTTGTGTAATGCTCTGTCCAGCTATTCCACTACTAAGGTGGCAGACATATACTCATCCTTTGCAGGGAACGTGGGGACAAGATCTAGAGTCTGCAGTAGTGAAGAACTTGCCACTGTTCATGACTCCCTTTCCTTTTTTGTTCCCACTACGCAAGATCAAATTAGCAGACTTATTTCCACTACCAAGTCTGGTTCCCCTTTAGACCCCTGCCCTCCTTCAGTAATGGCTAACCTCAGCGAGGTGATCTCATATCCACTCATGGAAATCTGTAACACTATATTCCAAACTGGTCGCTATCCAGATCTTTGGAAGAAGGCCGTGATCAAACCTCTTCTGAAGAAACCTTCCCTGGACCCTACAGTTCTGGCCAGTTATAGACCTATAGCATGTCTTCCTTTCCCTGCCAAAATATGCGAATCTCTGATGAATAGACAACTCTCAGACTTCATCGATACCTACCAACTTCTCGATGAAACGCAGTTTGGCTTTAGGAAAGGTCATGGAACTGAGACCGCTCTAATAAAAGCCTCAGATGAGATCAGAGCCATTATGGACCAGGGAGGTGCGGCTGTCCTGATCCTGCTGGATTTGTCCGCAGCCTTTGACACGGTCGACCATGCTATTTTGGTCGATCGTGTCACAGCTCTGGCGATAAACGGTATGGCTAGAGATCTCATCTCATCTTTTCTCGCCAACCGCACCCAGACAGTGAAGTTGGGTAATTTTTATTCTCCTGTCTCTGCACTCCCTTGTGGAGTCCCACAGGGCTCCTCGCTAAGTCCTACGCTATTTAATATCTATGTAGCAGACTTAGCGAGGATAATAAAGGCCCATGGGCTGCGTCTTACATCATACGCAGATGACACCCAACTGGTTCTGGCAATCCACAAGGACGGCCTAGTGGTGGCAGCTAATTTTCAAAGGGCCATGCTTGCTGTCAGTACTTGGATGTCCTCCAATTGCCTGAGGCTTAACTCGGACAAAACCGAGGTCATGACCTTTGGCAAACTCTCCCCGGATTGGTCCTCTACCTGGTGGCCTAATCAGCTGGGCTCTCCACCTGTCCCAGTTGAAAAGGCCAGAAACCTGGGAGTGATCTTTGACAGCAAGCTTTCATTTGACCTCCATGTCAACAAGGTTGTGTCATCTGCATTCTTTATTTTAAAGAAAATTAGGAAATTACTGCCTTATCTTCCCACTTCAGCTGGGAAGACCTTGGTTTCCACCCTTGTGTTTTCCAAAATCGATTACGGGAATGCCCTCTTCCTTAATGCCCAGAAACGCGTTCTATCTAAGCTGCAATTCATTCAGAATGCGGCCGCAAGAATTCTTCTTGACATCCCCCGTCGCCAGCCAATCACCCCAGCTATTCGTCACCTACACTGGTTAAGAGTAGAGTGTCGTATTAAATTCAAGGCCCTCTGCATCGCCTACAAGGCTGTGCAGGGCACTGGTCCAATGTTTCTGACTGAAGCGTTCCAGTTGTATAGTCCTAAGAGACAGTTGAGATCCGCCAACATCTGCCTGCTCCCAGTACCTCGCACAAGAACGGCAACCTGGGGAGACAGACGTTTCTTGGTTGCCACACCTAAACTCTGGAACCTTTTGCCACTTGCCATAAAAACGGCCCCCAACCTGAGAAGTTTTCGTAGGCTCTTAAAAACATGGCTGTTTAACCAGTAATCCTGCGGCTCAGTCTCTCATTTTGTCATCTGCGCCGAGACACCTTCGGGTATTAGTTTGCGCAATAAAAATTTCGAAATAATAATAATAATAAATAACAATGGAAAAGAGGGAGAAGTTTAGAGGGAAGATTAATTAAATGGGGCTGAGTAAATGAGTGGAAGAGGGAGCATAAAGAAGTGAGAAAATGGTGGAAAGGTAGTTGGGGAATGGAAGATTAAAGTGAGGTGTAGAAAATAAATGCATACAGGGATTGGAGATGTGGAAAACGATTAGAAACCTGCAGGGGGGCGAAGATATGTTTTAAAGTTCAGAAAGAAGTAAGGGAGTGGGGTGAAACTGAAGTTGTGCCAATTCTGGTGCAAAGAGTTTATATTCTACAGTTTTTAAAGGTATAAACAAAAAGGCACTGCTGACATGGGATAGCTTGAAATCTTTGAGTTAAGAGGATGGGAAGAAGGACCGTTAAAGGGAAGACATTATGGAGTGGGTGGGAGAGCAAACATATTGGGTCAGGAAAATTAAGTGGAGGAACAAAGAAGAGAGGGAGAGAGAGGTGGAGAGAGAGGAAAAAGAATGTAATTAACTAGTGGGGAGAGTTGGAGGTATATGCAGGAAGAGAGGTACAGAGATAGAGAAGGAATGAAAGAGAGGAGCAAAGTTGCAGAGAAGAGTGATAGCGGCACTGTTTCTTAAACCCTTTACACCCCACTAGTATACATCCCCTAACTCCTTTCTCCTTGTACACTTCATGTCCATCTGTCTATGCAAGTTACCAAGTGACATGGCAGAGGGAGGGTCACTGAACGAAACAGGAGCAGCATATACGGGCACTGCACCCGCGACCCACACAAGGCACTGTCCCGAGAAACTGTATTACAGGAGGCTTTTTGCTTAATTTATTTTAGGCATTGTAGTAAAATACGCACTACTTCAGTCTCAGGACTTGATGGTACACCCACCACTTTCAAAGTTCACCAGCCACCACTAGAGCAGAGTGTATGCTTAAAGGTTGATCCAGTATCAACTTTCATATTGATTGGGCCAGAACTTTTTAAGACGTTTATGCCACAAGTACTTAAAGATTCTAATATAAAGATTTATGCCTATGGTGGTAAAGAGATTGAGATTAAAGGTCAGTTTGAGGCGTTGTTTGAATTTCAAGGGAAAAAAGTGTTGTGTGATGTTTATGTGGCAAAAGAAGGGTCTAACCTTTTAGGTTGGCATTATCAAGGGGAATTGGACATAATTTTAGATCCCAACCATCCAGAATGTACAATTTTAAGTTCAAGTTGTTTTTGAATGTTTTGGGTGAAAACCAGTTGGTGAAGAAATGTTCTGACATGTTTTCTGAACATCTGGGCAAATTGAGAGGCTTCCAACACAAGATAGTGTTAAAAACTGGATCCATACCTGTTGCACAGAAAGTGCACAAGATACCCTTATCCTTAAAGGAAGATTTACGCCAGGAGATGGCTAGGTTGTGCGCCACCGATGAAACAGAGACCATAGAAGAGTCAGAATGGTTAGCTACAATAGTATTAGCTCGCAAATTTGACAGCTTACTCCATTTGTGTCTGGATTTACATGATCTGAATCAAAGTATATCGGTGGATAGGTAACTTCTACCCACTATAAATGAAATATTGAGCACTTAAGAGGGAGCTTCCATTGTCACTAAACTTGACATGTCAACTGCATACAATCTAGACATCTAACTTTCTTTGTAACCTCTAAAGGTGCATGGGAAACAGTCTTTACCACGAAGGCTTTTCTACGCGTTACGTTTACAACGGGACACTTACCTCGTAAACGTCTTTACAACGCGTATTGCTTCCACGACCGTCTTTACCACCCAAGAAACGTCTTCACGGAACGTCTTCTTCTTCATCCGATTCTGTCCTTTTTTAGTGTCGGCGAAGACGTGAGAAAAAGGCAAAAAAAAGAAAAAAAGGGGGATTTCGGGGGTCTCCCCCCCCCCCCAAAAAAATGCGCGGTAAAGGAATAATCGAGGTAAAGGATATGCGTAGAAAAATCATTCCGTTGTAACGCATGCATGGTAAAGGCATGCGTTGCAACGGAATGCGTAGTTACGACATATATTCAAAGGTGCATACCGCTTTAAGCACATGCCGCTTGGTTTGGCATCTGAGTCATTTGTATTTCAAATGCTCATAAAAGACTTATTCAAAGGGTGTGTAGGTATTCACTACTTTCAGGATGATATGCCTGTGTTTGGCGACAGTGTGGAACAACACGATGTAACACTGAAAAAGGTACTACACATTTTGTAGAATAGAGGTTTAACGTTGAGACATGATAAATGCAAGTCTGAAAAAGACGGTGTTGATTACCTTGGGCACCACATATCTAAGTGTGGGGTTACACCAAAATGAAATTATTGACAGAAATTGATGAAGCCTTCCCGCCTACCAACTGTAACCAATTAAGACCTTTTTCGGTTTGGCAGAATTATATTTAAAATTTGTTCCACATTTTGCTAGTAAACTGAACCATCAAGATAGTTACGAAAAATATATATTTGCATGGAGTAAAGATTATCAGAATGCTTTTAATTAATTATAAGTGTGAACATAATTTCAGCTAAACCTTTTAAGTTATTGAGCCTTGAGGATGCTACTATTATCATTACTGACACCAGCAACTGTGGATTAGGAGCTGTATGACTGCAGAGCAGAAGGGATGGTAGGGAGGATGTGGTAGCCTTTGCATCAAGAGTGGTTAGGGGAGCAGAAGATACTTACTCCACCATTGAAAAGGAGGCATTGGCTTTGTGGTGGGGTGTCCATTATTTCTGGACATACATGGTGGGAGTACCATTCCTTCTCTGCACCCATCAGAAACATTTAATTGATTTTTATAGTAGCAAAGGCACTGTTAAGGCCACACCCGGATTGTTAGATGGTGGTATCGATTGCAAGAGTTTAATTATGGGATTGAGTACGTACCAGGTATAAAATGAGGTTACTGACTTTTTATCCAGAATGCCTTTGCAGTCAGTTGACAATTGTATTGAGGTGAATGAGCAAAAGGTGTGTTGATGTCTTGAATAAGTGATGTGGTGTGCAGTGCATTCCAGGAAGATAAATGGAGGTCTGAGTTGGAAACAGATGTTGTGCTCAAGAAATTCATGACCTGGATGACACAAGGATGGCCCAATATCAAACTGGTGGATCACAAAGCATTACCCTACATTCATGTGGCCTCAGAACTCACTTGTGTTAATGGCTTATTGTGTAGAGTGGAACAGTTGGTTGTACCTTCTTTGATAAGGATGAAAGTTCTGGAGTTGGTTCATGAAGTGCACAATGTGATTATTGCAATTAAACGTAGGGTGCGTGAGGAGTTTTGGTTGCCTGCTGTGGACAAAACTATTGCAGATTGTGTAAGGGACTGCGGTCCTTATATTGTAAGGGACAAAGCCCAGGTGAATTAACCATCTCCAGTTGGCTTGAAGGAGGCACCATCTGTACCTTGGTTTAAGTTAGCATTAGACATTACAGGGCCTATCAAAGTTCTAGGTGAACATGCAGGAACAGTTACAACTTGCTTTGGGCACCAAATTGGCTTGGAAACCAGTGATGGAGGATATGTTGTGGGCATTTATTACTACAGCCAATGTTTCCACAGGAGTGTCTCCATTTGTCAGACCCTCCAACATTTCGTGATTTTTCAATCTGTGAAATAATCGCAAAATCAGCTGACTGGCACCATGGCCGCAATATTTACTATTTTGGTTGTGAAAAAGGTTTCCCAGCAACAACAAAAATTGTGGCTTCTCATTGGCTGTACGGCGGCACGTAGCGACGTGTATCTGCTTCCTCCTGCAGCATTATAGCGGTTAGAGCAGTTCATTCAGTGAGGAGGTTAGCCTCCGAGAGCACACACTCAGTGGTGTGTTAAATTTAGTGCAGCTGATGCCCGGGATCTGGTGGGTCAGCCTAAATTAATGAGGTGCTCACACAGGAAAGCAATCAATCCGGGCCGGGCCATGCAGCTGGTCTTAACTGCTTCCGGCTCTCCTGACGTATTTTAAGATATTGGGAAAGCCTAGTCCTGCTACTGCCAAAATCCTAACCCAGATTCATCTCTTCTGTCTTTGCTTTCGCTGGCCACGCCCACATCACTGAGTGCGCTGCCATCTTTCTTCTCTAGTAGTCTTCACACTGACAAGGCCCGGTGACTGGTGAAGATGACGGTCTGAGGAGTGAGCTTCATAGGAAGACGGAAACAGATGTCTTTGTTTCAATTGCCACAGGAAGGTGCATCTTGCAATGTGGCCCTCCTTTCTCACGTGTGTTAATGCTGCCCACCATGCAGGACAAGAGACGGGAACCAATATCCTGTCCGTGGCCACTATGAGGGAGCAGGCATTCAGATATTCAGACATCCCAGGTCACAAAAGTCAGAAACAATTACACCTGGTTGAGAATGGAACACGCTAAAATGCTTGAGCTGTTTTATTAACTTAGGGAGTGCTTCAGGGATTGTCGCTGTGCATCTTTGCGCTATTCCTCAGTAGTTAGGCCCTCTCTGATGGTGGATGTCTCTTTGCAGTTGTAGGCGGACAGATATCCTGGGGGGGGGTCTGATTTGTGCTGTTGAGGCGATGTGTTCCGGGGTCCAAATTAAGCTGTTAATGGATGAACAGATGTTCAGTGGATACTTGATGTGAGGAAAGAGGTCCAGAAAAAGTATTAAGGCGTTCCTAAAAATGATGGGTGAGTGTAATTTGGTTGTGGGTAATTGAGTAAGAGTTAAGAAACCTGGTTATGTTATGAAAGGAGAATCTAAATTCTCTGATCCTGTCCAGATTCTTTGAGTGTTACCTAGTATGGTGCATACAAGCAATGGTATATGGAATAAAGATAAGATGGTTGAGATTCCCCCGGAACAACTTGATTTTATATGAGCATGTTTAGCATTGGCTAGTGCTGGGATGGTTCAGGATAGTATAAAAAAAAACTCTAGTGTCCGCGTCCGGGGGCAGTTAGGCACATGCCTGAACATTTCACAGATTATGTTGTTGACTGAAGTGGGGTGCAACTGTATATTTTTTTCTCTCCCATGTTGGTATGCAGTTGTGTTTTATCTATCATTTTATCAGTACTCATTTATGGCTCTCCCATCTTTAATTGTGTAATACATATGCAAAATTTATATAAATGTATTCTTTGTTTGTTAAAGGTGGAAGATATGAGGGATTTTCTGTGATGTCAGTGCTTAGAACTGAGGTGTGGAACATTGGGGGAAGGCGTTGGGTGGAATGTGGAGTGTGTCACTTGGGGAGGAACAGGAGGATGATGTACAAGTGGTCACAGTTTCAGAAACTCAAGTACTAAATTTCCTCAGAGTAGATATCTTTTTTGGTAGCGTGTACTTCATTTTACATCATATGTTGGAGATAAATGACCCACAAACTACACTTGTCAAACTTAGAATAATACCATTATCAAAGAAATTATTTTGATCTCTTAATGGCAGAGCTCACCATGGTAGGAGACAATCACAAAGGGTTAGTTAGTGGATTACCTCATTATGACAGTGATTCAAATGGAAGGGAAACTGGAGAAACAGAATATTGAACTACTGTAAAATGCCCCTATGTCACTGGGATGCTCTGTAAACTGGCATTTTATTCTATCAATTGATGCATGTGTGAAAAGAATTAAAAAGTATAAAGGTGTTTATGAAACATGATAGGCAAGGGACCTCTTCCAATGTCCTGCAGAAAGCCTTACAAATATTAGAGGATAAACCGTTTCCTGATTTACCAACAAAATCCTCACAGCATTACGAAAACACCTGCATGGGTATGCAGCTTCACTTCACATTTGTGGAGTCTTGTGTGAGGTTCTTCTGAACACAAAGCCTGCAATTCACCTACTCTTGGCAGGAAATTCTTCCAGCATGCAGAGTTATGCTAACCGGGCGAAGATATGCCAAGAAAAAGAAACAGACTTCTGATGGACGCCTAAAGGCAGCATTTGTGAGACATGATTGTAAAAGGTTCATGCCCATGAGCTGATGTGCTACCTGGCAGGATTTATGCCATTAAATAGTCTTTAAAAGCTATTGCTTGATTGAAAAGACATCAAAAGGCAACCATTCTACGGATTCTGTTTCTTGTACGGCCACACACTTCTTTGTGATATGTCAGAGGGGTTTCTTTCAGTTTCGAATACCCCAGAAGAATTTAGTGGCACCTTTCTCATTGGTACTGGAGATGATTCAGGCCTTTACCTTCATATCACAATGCCCCTCTGCTCCACTGAAAGATAGTTCTCATCTGCCAATCAACGCCTGGCTCAGCATCGGGCAAATTATCATCTATTTATGCAAGGATCATATTCTAAAGATAGGAGTGCCAAGATCTGAATGCAAGTTGATGGAGATGCATAGACAGACCTTATTGTGTATGAAGGCTGTCTAAAACATTAATGGAAGCATGCAATCACTGATAGCAAAAATCTACTGGTGCACAGAGAATATATATATTTAGAAATTAAAAACATTGGAAACGAATATTCACGTAAAAAACTGCACGGGTTAAATATAGTTTAATGCAGTGGAAAATGCCATACAATTAGAGTAAAGCATGAACTTTGAACATTTAAAAAAATATTTTCTAAAACCTATAAAGCGTCATTTTTAAGGATAGAATATGTTACGAATGCAGTACAATTATCTGGAAATAAAAAGAAATATTTGTAGATGTAAAAGCATCTTAAGAAAGGTTTGTGTCCACACTGTGGGCCTGATTCACGAAGGGCCTCCACACTGGTGGCAGAGGCCGCGCAGTTGTGGGGGAATCTTCACACTCAGGGAGGAATCTACGCAATATTCGCCCACGATGACAGGGTCTCCGCTATGACTGTGGAGGCCCTTTGTGAATCAAGCCCTCTTTGATGGCTGGAGAACTCGACATACATGCTTCAAACTGAAGACAGATTATAAATGATCTTTTTTTATAAATGTGGGTAAGTGAATTATTTAGACACGATTAGGACAATATTTCAAGTGCTTAATTTGAAAATATTTTAGCAAGGGGGATGCTGGTGCACTGTGTAATGTTTCTGGGGTATCGGGACACACATGAGACATTTCCAAGTATCAATAAAAGGAAGTTTGTTTCTGAGATAAAACAGCACACCAACGTCCACCGGTGGAGATTCCAGAAACCGATCCCCAACTCCAACAGGAATCTGGAATCCCCATCAAATGACGTCAAACTACAGTTTCCATGGCACATAAAATGGTAAAGAAACAAAATAAATACAAACAACATGTCCCAATATATATTATCAAAGCATATAACACACCTCCCCTACCCTAAACACAAACAACTCCCAAAACAAAAGAACAAAATCAAAAATGAAGATACAAGTCTTTCAAATAACTGGTCATACCAACCCTTCTCTTAGGTCTATCCCCAGCCGACCTTAAAACATCCAACTGCTGGACATCTAAAGACTCCCCACTAAGGTTCCCACAAATTTGGGAAAACTCATCAGAAGCACCAACCACCTTCCTGTGGCTAATGCCACCACCACAACTATCCACCAACCACCAATCTGAACCAACAACATCTATAACATCCAAAGAACTGGAGGAGAAATGACTGCTAGTTCTGCCCTCAGCAGAATGTTTTGACTCCACAACCTTACTCTCCCCTTAACCAAGACTGGACTCCTCTTGCTATACCACTTTCCATTCTCCCCCACAATCGCATGTTTCAACACCTTGATAACACATTTGGTAGGGTAAAACTTCGACCTGGCCTTCCTAGTGCCAGGAAGTTTTTAATTCTGACCAAATCCCCCACCTGAAAACATATACCCTTCACAATCTTGAGACAATCATACAGGGATTTGCTCTTAGTTAGCGCCAACTCCACTCTGTCGTGAACTTCATTCAAATCGATCATTTCTGATATTTGGATAAAATATATATCGTGAGACCCAAATATCGAAAAAATGAATATCATGATGCAAAAATAACATCATGCAGAAATATTGCAGGACTATTTTATTTTTCGGGAAGTTATATCGTTGTTAAATATGTCATTGTTGCAAATATTATTGTCAATAATATAGTAGTAAAGAATAACATTTCTTAATTTAATGTGCTTTAGTTTATATATTAATTTGTTTGTTAGTATTGTTTGTATAATTGTTAAGAATTGTTTTAAATATAGTTTATAATTGTAAGTGTTTAGAATTTTTTATTTGACCAAACATTAATTTATGGTGTCATAGTGGGTCGTTGTAGGGGGATAGGGTGGGAAATTAATTACATAAAAGTTTGTGATTGATATTCATTATGTATAGTATGTAATATTGATTTATTATACTTATAATTTAGGTGTGGGTTGCTTCGATTGTCGGAGAATGGGTTAAGTTAATTTAAGTAATAAGTACCAATGAATTAATATTTGAAATTAATTGTTTCATTGATTAGTAATGATGTCAATTGTGTCATAATTATATATCTTAGTTATATTTCAGGTGCTGGATCATTAGGGGTATAAGATGGGAAGTTAATTAACAATTATTAATAATTTAGTAATGATTGAATTCTTTATAAGTGATGTACATTATGAAATATTGATTTATTTCAGTTATATTTTAGTTGTCCGTTATTAGGTTTGTATGAGTTTATGGTGGGAAGTTAATTAAATATTTATTAAAAAATAACAAGTAATACAATATAATCAAATATTTAATTGACTCCTAATTAATTAAGTTGTGAAATAGTTATATATTTTAGATTAATAATTGGTGCTGACTGCTTAGTTTGTAGAATTATAGCGTGGTATGTTAAGTAAGTAATAAATAATTAACAATCGACTAATAATTGCTACTTAATTATGTACTTGTTTATCAGTTATGTAAACTGTGTTATACTTATTTATTTTCAATATATTTTAGGTGTGGATTGCTAGTTTTGTAGGGCAAAGTTAATTAAGTAATAATTGAATATGTATTGTTTTTAATTTAAAATTAATTATTAAATTGTTTATGAATTTTGTGAATTAGATATTTGTTGTTTAATTTTCTTTATTAGTATATAGAGTTTAATTTTGTTTTCAGACTTAATCATGTTCTTAAAGTATGTAATGTGTTTGAAGTGAAGTAGTTTACCAACTGCTGCTTAGACTGAAACCCCAAAACCGGTCCTAGGATGCTTGTTTCCAGTCCAGGGAGGACCTGGCATGGCAGTTTGGGCTGGACTGTTCCCATGAGGCACAGGGTAAAGACTGATTTGCATATGGCTGTGTTCAAACTGGAATGGCATGGTGAGCAAAAAAATGATGGATTTAAGCCCAGATCTCTGTACTGGGGTGAATGTATGACATTGTTCTGCATTCTGTCCATCAACTGTTCTTTTTGCATTTGTCACCCCAAGTGGGATGGGTATGCCCAGACGTGGGTCCTGTGCTCTCCATGCCACTGGAATCAAGCTATCCTGGCTGAAGAGGGGTGAAACCTCGAAACCGGTCCTAGGATGCTTGTTTCCAATACAGGGAGGACCGGGCTTGGCAGTTCGGGCTGGACTGTTCCCTTTAGGCACAGGGGCAAGACTGATTTGCATATGACTGGGATCAAACTGGAATGGCATGGTGAGCAAAAAAACTATGGATTTAGGCCCAGATCACTGTACTGGGTGGAATGTATGACATTGTTCTGCATTCTGTCCATCAACTGTTCTTTTTGCATTTGTCACCCCGAGTGGCAAGTGTATGCCCAGACGTGGGTCCTGTGCTCTCCATGCCACTGGAATCAAGCTATCCTGGCTGAAGAGGGGTGAAACCCCGAAACCGGTCCTAGGATGCTTGTTTCCAATACAGGGAGGACCGGGCTTGGCAGTTCGGGCTGGACTGTTCCCATGAGCCACAGGGTCAAGACTGATTTGCATATGGCTAAGTTCCAACTGGAATGGCATGGTGAGCATAAAACTATGGATTTCGACCCAGATCTCTGTACTGGGGTGAATGTATGTCATTGTTCTACATTCTGTCCATCAACTGTTCTTTTTGCATTTGTCGCCCCGAGTGGGACGGGTATGCCCAGACGTGGGTCCCGTGCTCTGTATGCCACTGGATTCAAGCTATGCTGGCTGAAGAGGGGTGAAACCCCGAAACCTGTCCTAGGATGCTTGTTTCCAGTCCATAGAGGACCTGGCTTGGCAGTTCGGGCTGGACTGTTCCCATGAGGCACAAGGTCAAGACTGATTGGCATATGGCTGGGTTCAAACTGGAATGGCATGGTGAGCAAAAAAACGATGGATTTAGGCCCAGATCTCTGTACTGGGGTGAATGTATGACATTGTTCTGCATTCTGTCCATCAACTGTTCTTTTTGCTTAGACTGGAGTGGCAATAGTAAATCTTGCCTCTCCTAAGTCCAATGCTTTCACACTGTTGCACAGACTGGAGTGGGAATAGTAAGTCCTCCTCTTCCGTAGTCCAATGCGTTCTCTTCCGTTGCTCAGGTTGGAGTGGAAATAGTAAATTTTACCCTTCCGAAGCGCAACGCTTTTCTTACTATTGCACAGATTGAATAGTAAATGTAAGTCCTACTAATTCCAACAGTTTCCCTACTGTTGCACAGGCTCGAGTGGTAATAATAAATTGACCCCCTCCGAAGTCCGTCCCTTTCCCGACTGTTGCACAGACTGGAGTGGGAATAGTAAATATAACCCCTCCAAAGTCTAATGTTTTCCCTATTGTTGCACAGGTTAGAGTGGAAATAGTAGATTTTACCGTTCCAAAGTACAATGCTTTTCTTACTATTGCACAGATTGGAGTAGGACAGTAAATTTAACCCCTCCTAAATCCAACTCTTTCCCTACTGTTGCACAGCCTAGAGTGGGAATAATACATTTTACCCCTCCAAAATCCAGCGCTTTCCCTACTGTTGCACAGACTGGAGTGGGAATAATAAATTTGATCCCTCCAAAATCCAGCGCTTTCCCTACTGTTGCACAGACTTGAGTGGGAATAATAAATCTTACCCCTCATAAGTCCAACGCGTTCACTACTGTTGCACAGACTGGAGTGGGAATAATAAATCTTACCCCTCATAAGTCCAACGCTTTCACTACTGTTGCATAGACTGGAGTGGGAACAGTAAATCTTGCCCCTCCAAGGCCAATGCTTTCTTTACTGTTGCCAAGACTGGAGTAGGAATATTAAATTTAACCCCTCCGAAGTCCAATGATATCCCTATTGTTTCACAGACTGGAGTGGGAATAGTAAATGTAACTACTCTGAAGTCCGTTTCCCCTACTGTTGTGGTGAGTGGAAGGGTAATAATATATTTAATCCCTCTGAAGCCCTATGAATTCTCTACGGTTGTACAAACTGGAGTGGGAAAAGTGTATCTATTATTCCCAGACTCAAATACATTTCCTAATATTGGTTAAATATATTTTTTAATATTAGTTTATAATTGAAATTTTATAGTATTTATTTATATTTTCAATTGTTTTAAATGTTTTACAATATTTTTGTAAATGTGTTTTTTAGCACTTATAATTGTTTTTATTTTATTTGTTTAGTAATTTATTTAATGTTTAGAAATGTAATTGTTAACATTTTTTCTTTGTTGAGTAATATATATATGTATGTACATTTATATACACACACCTATATAAACACACGTATATATAGGTAGGTAATAGGTAGTTACAGTTAGGATGTAGTTTCCACCGGAAGAGCGTATTTTCATTTGCCAATAACGTTGGCGTTGTTTGATGAAGCCTCGCAAAATTTTCAAAATAAATACGCCAGTCACTTCAGCTGCTGCTTTCGAGATAAAGGAGGGGTCCCAAAACACTTTTTCTCTATGTTATTTCCATAGGAAAATTTAGACACAGCTACTGCGTAAACTGCGGAATGGAAGTCTGACCCCCTAGGCCTTGGGGGGAGGGGGGGTCCCACAAGCACTCTCCAGGGCCCAAAAAGCTTTTTTGTTTCAAAAGAACTATTCTGCAGGTGTCTTGTTGGATCCGTGACTCCTGCTGAAAATTTAAAAAAATGAAACCCATGCTGCTGCACTTTGTTTAATCTAAGCCCACGTGTGGGCCAGGTCCCGCAGCCCCCCCCCCCCCCCCACAGCCCCTGGGACCACCACCTTCCTCTAGGCTTGATTTAATATTAAAGTAGGGGGGTCTCCTGCACACCACCTCCGCAGTCACATGGACTGTGACCTCCCCGGGGCACACACTTTATTTATTTTTTTAAAGTAATGTGAGGGAGGCCGTAGAAATATAAATATTTATATATATAGTACCTTTTATAGTAGTTAATTTGAAGAATATATATTACCTACTGCTGATCGCCAGTAGGTAGTTATAGTTAGGACCTAGTTTCCATAGGAAAATCATTTTTTCACCTGCCAATAACTTTTGCCACATTTGATGGATCCTTGCAAAATTTTCAAAAGTAGTTTCCCACTCACTTATCTGCTGTCTTGAAAGGTTTGGGCTTATCTGTCAAGTGGGGGCTGAGAAAAAGGGGGTCCCAAAACACGTTTTCCCATGTTAATTTCCTTATGAACTTTAAACATGGATAGAGCCCGAACTGTTGAAAGAATGACACCAAATTTAGCAGAAAGGTAGATGTTGATTCAGGGAAGTGCCTTTTTGTGAATTGGTGTACATCCATTAAGTAGCTTTTGAAATATTGAGGAAAATCCAAATTTGTTTATGGGGATGCAGAGGATCCGCGACCTCTCCCGATCTTGTGCTGAGATCTGATTGGCTGCCAACACTTCAAACCAGGAAGTGTTGACAGCTACCTTGGGACTTGGCCGAGTCCTAGATTTTTTTTTAAAACAAAAGATAAGGGGGCAGGGTAGTAATTCAGGGACAACCTAGGCATCTTGAGAGTGTCCCACAGGGTCCCAAGTTGCCCAACCCAGGACATAGCTGTTTGCTGTGGCTTGGCAGGAGCTTTACAGCACACACATGACTTTCAGCTAGTGACAGCATTAAGAATGCTCTTGCTTCCTGAAAGCGGAGCAGAATTGCTTTCACACAGAGGGAACTGCCTTTCCAGTGCTCCCTCTGAGTGAAAGCAATGCCGGCTCACGTAGGAGTCAGGGAGCCGACATGGACCCCGGGAGCCTTGAGGCTCCTCCCCAGCCCCTAATACATCTGAGAAGAAGCCCTGGGTGGCACCAGGGCACTCATAATAGAGGCTAGGCCCTAGGAGATGGGGTCCCAGGGGCCCAAATTGGCTCGTGGAGGGGCAACATGCCCCCGACAACCTTTCATAAAGGCCGGGGGATGAGGTCCCTGGGGCCAAATTCGGGGTTTTATTCAGCCCCCTTCCCTCTTAATATTAGGCCAAGCACTGGGTATAGGGTCAAGGGTGCCAAATCGGTCCGGTGAGGGGGGCTCTCTATTTGATGTCCCTCAAGAACCACATGGTGAAAAACATCCCCATAATTCACTGCTACCCATCTAAAATTGTATATGACACACATACATATAAGTGGATGTAAATCTTGAATAAGAGAGCAATACAGTTGTTTACACTGATGGTTTGCACATAAAACTATCCAGAGCAAACCCAAAAATGTCATCACGGTCTCTAATTTCAAAAGTGCAGAACTAACCCTGATCTCAGCCAGTCATCAAAGTGACCAAATAGTTAATTCAGCGGATAGAGAAACACAAGGGGAGTTGGCCACAGACTGTTGTATCAGAACAAAAACAGCAGAAGTGTCCTATTGTTGCTTTAAATGGCACTTTGGCAATTTTTTGACAAATGAATCCCTGAGTATGCATGATGCAATGGATCTGCTATGTTTTCATGTATTATTATTTGTCATTTTGCATCTGCTGTTACAAGCTCCTAAATGTTTTTGGGGGAAGAGTTCAAAACAATGACCGATGAAGCGAAATAAATTCTATGAAAATGTTATTTTGATGTACAATAAGAATGCTCTATGGAAAACACTTGCGTGGGTTTGGAGTCTTTGTTCCAGACCTAACAACCTTGGAAAACTTCCATGATGTCATGCTGCATGAGACTTGCGGAGCAGTGTAAATGGTGGATTTTTTGTGCCAAATGTAAAACTGAGCTTTTTACCTTGTTGAAAGTGTGTTTGACTGACCTACAAAGCCTTCAAACTATGCAAAGTTTAATAAAATGTAACTACTTTGTGACAGGCTAATGCTGTGAAATGTCTAACAACAAACTGCAACATTAGAATTTGAAACCACCAGAGATTAAACACTTTTTAGTTACTTGATTACTACTAGTAATACAAAAACAACACACCGCCACATGTTTATTCTCTGATACAGACCAAATTGTTTCTTGTAACAGATCCATTAACTCTTTCGTCTGTACTAAGTGTGAGGTACACAAAAGGCTTTCACACTGCCCCAGACCCAGACTTCCCAAGTAGTCATTGAACAAGGGCAGAGGATCCAAAAACAAGGCTGGAAAACGACTGTAAATGATTTCAGAGTACCAGCTTTTCCAGTGTGAAGCTTGTGTTTGCTTAAAAGATGTAGATTCAACCTGGTTTTCAGCTCATATTTGTGTGGGGCCCTCTTGAACAAGATAGGGCCAATTCACAATGCTTTCTCTCAAAGACTGGGTCTGGGGCACTCCTGGAGATCCAAGAGCAAGTCAGGAGTATGTCAAGAGTAAGACACATCTACTCCTAGAAACCTCTTTAGGACCGAAACCTGTAATTCGTCTACTCGGCAATGAATTATTCATACAGCGAAAGCTATGCTAACTATCAGATGGCGTGCCAAGAAAAACAACCACGTTTCAGAGTGAAGCCTCAAGGCAGCATCTGAGAGGTGATTGAAAAGTGCTGGCATTCCATGAGTGGTTGTGTTACCTGGCAGGATATTTACCATTAAAATTCTTTCAGCGGTATTCTTTGAAGTTTAAAGTTAAAATTTAAGGACATGAGGCACTTCCTGGAAGAAAGACAAAGTTTGATATTTTGGCTTTTTTATGGTGCCATAGCCCACTGTCAAATCCTCAGATGTAGTGATTTACAGCAAAGCCAAACATTTATGTTTTCATGTGATGTTTTGGCTGTTTTTATATCTAACTGGATCTAATTTTTAATGACTAATAATAATATTGGGATTAAGTATGTGATACATACCAAAAGCCTCCATGGTAACAAAAATGTGAAGATTTAATGATGCTTCAGTCTTTCAAATCAATTTATAATTTCTTAAACCATTATGGAAAAGCATATTTACTTTCAGTAACAGGTATTTGGAAAAGTTACACATTTCTCAAATTACTTTGTTTTCTCTACACTTTCTTTATGTAGGTACTAAACAAAGAAATATAGAAGAGACTGCTACGTAAAGAATGTACTCTTGCATGGTATAAATTGATCACTTGTTGCTTCTCAACACCATTTTAGTATGCTTGATTTGTCTAGTAGGCATTCAAAAGCCAATCTATTTATCAGAGGGTCTTACTCACTGAAAACCTTTTTAAAACGGTTGCTTATATAACTCCTGAGCCAACTATCTGTAGAGCTCGATTGTTTTGTTTTATTTTACTTATCATAATAAATATTACATGCTTCTCAATTTAACCATACATTTTCCTTCTTATCTTATTCACACATTATAAGGAGATTATTTTAGTAATTTAGTAATAGCAATCTCCTTTATCAAATAAATCTAATTAGCTGTGTGGATTTTTATCAACACACAACTTTTCATATATGCAGGCTCTATCATTTGGCAATTCGCAGAATGCTTTATTTTACTTATCTTTCATATGCTTTCAATCCTGCTTTACAAAACAATGCAATAATCAAAATAGTTTATTATGCATTTGTGTGGCCTGATGTGAAGCAAAATGGCCGCCTGAGTGACTGCTTGTTGTAATCTACTTCAGAATGTATTTCATTTGTATTCTGATGATGTCATTTGGAATGTCAAAGTGAGGGTGATTCATTCTATGTTGTGCGAGGCTGAGCGAAGCAGCGGATGAGACCGTTGATGCTGGTTTGGATATCTACTAATAAAGGTCTTCTGCTACAACTTATCAGACAAGGACTTATTATTACACTGGCGACGAAGGACCAAGCTTGATTGGGGACAAGCACTGGATTCCAGCATCAATTCCCCTACGATTTTGGACCCACGTAACGTAACGTCTCGTTTTTGAAATTCCTTGGATTTTACAAAGAAGAAGGAATTCTCTCAGACAAGAAGAAGGTTAGAGCGTAATTGCCTCGAATTTCGTTTACCTCAGAGGGGAGCTGGCATTACTTTTAACTACTCTATGCCATTTCTGGACTTTCTTGATTGAATTTCAAAAAAAAGACTACGAGCTTCGGATGGCTTTGATGAAATATCATCAATATCGGATGGCCCTGTTGAGAGGTCGGAGGTGAGGTCGGAGGTGAGACTATTTAGTTTTTATTTTTATCAAGTTGGTCAAAAACATCGTTGGAACCGTGCATTCTTTGAATGTGTTAGCGCTCGCACTCACCGCTTCAACATTCTCTGCTCGCACTCGCGCATGCCTTCATCCGCTGCATCCGAATGCATTTCCTGAGTTCTTAGACGGAGTGAATCTCTCGTCATTACGTTGGTTTATCCTACGTGAATCTGCGTCAGCGCCATTTTGGATTGGGGTGTTTTTTTTTTCTACGTGAACCTGCGTCAGCGCCATTTTGGATTGGGGTGTTTTTTTCCGAATACATTTTCTGTCGGGTCTTCAGAGCAACGCGAACATCGGCGCTAGTTGGATTATTTGGTTTTCGATTCTTTTACGTGTTGGAGGCGTTTTGGACATCGCATTCAAGACTCAGTTTTCGTATCCTCGACGGAGACTACGGTGACTACTTCAATTATTTTAGTTTATTTTGTTCAAAGTGACTAGATTATCTACTATTCTCTCCTTCTTTCACTCCGTTACTCTGTTATGATGGCGGCTTCAACAAGCATGTCCCAACCTCCACCTTTTCTTTCGGAAAAGGGTGATCCTATACTTCCTTGGAAAAGGTGGAGGAATTTATTTGATTCTTATATTGTTGCCATAGGAGGGGAAAAGTTTTCAGCCATCAGGAAGCAAGCCATTTTATTACATAACCTGGGAGTTGAGGGGCGAAATACATATGATAGCATGGATCTTATTCATATTGGAACGGAGGAGGGGGAGCCTAATGATGTTTATGAAATGTCAATGACGATGTTGGAGAAATATTTTGGCCCTAGGATAAATGTGGTCCTCGAGAGACATAAGTTTTTCACTAGAGTCCAGAGTAGCAATGAAAGGGTGAAAAGTTATATTGCCTCTCTTAAAACCCTGGCACGTACATGTGAATTTGGAGATCTCTCTGACTCATTAGTCAGGGACCAGTTGGTTAGGTGCACAAACAGTACCCGTGTGCAAGAGAAACTCTTATCTAAAAATCCTACATTAGTGGAAGCTATCGCGATTGTAGAGGGCATGGAAAACACCTCTTCTTGGGTGAAAGAAATGAAGAGAAACCATGAAGAGAAAAAGGAAGCTAGTGAAGTCCATGTTGTAACAGATACAGAGTATTTAGAGAGTTCTGATAATGTAGCAAAGGTTTCTTCACAAGAGAAGTCCAAGGGGCCTGAGAAAGACTTACGTACTAATGCTTCCCATAAGAGTTCACCAGCTAGGAGTGACAAGGAAATTCGTACTAACACTGGCGACAGTGAAAAGAAAGCCATGGATCAGTCTAAAATGAAGTGTTTTAGGTGTGGGAGTTCCTCTCATTTCTCTAGCTATCCTCATTGTCATGCCAGGGAAGCCACTTGCATGAAGTGTGGGGTCAAGGGACACTATGCAAGGGTTTGCAGATCGACTCGCAATTCGAGCAAAAAGACTGAAATTGTGCGCACTGTGCTCTTGCGTATTGATGGTGGAGATGGTGGTGAAGGGGATGTTGATACTGGGAGAATAACAATGCCCGAATGCAAAATTGGTGTGGATGACTTTGACTTCGTAGTCTTAGCTGATTCTGGTTCCCCTTTCACGATGATAGGGAATAGACAGTGGGACGAAGTTGTGGGCTTTGACAATGTGGTGCTCATTCCACCGGACATTAGTCCGGTCAGCTATGGGGGTGCAAAAATAAATGTTCTAGCGTATATTGAAGCACGCATTATGTTTAAGGACAGGAACACTCTGGGTAAGGTTTATGTAGCGGAAAGAGGGGACAACCTATTAGGATGGAGGCATCAGCGTGATTTGGGCATTATGCTTAATCCTAACGCCAAAGATCCTTAGGATCAGGTCATGCTGGTGGATCGTGAGGTTGACAAGGGGGCATCTGTTAACCAAAATTGTGTGTATTTTGACAGATTCCCTGAAGTCTTTTCTGATAAGTTAGGGTGTCTGAAGGGGTTTGAGCATCAAATCATTTTAAAAAATCGAGCCATACCATGTGTGCACAAAGTGAGAAAGGTGCCGAACATGATGATTGAACCACTGAAGTCTGAACTTGAGAGGTTGTTAAAGCTGGGGGTTATAGAAGAGATAGAATCCTCGGAATGGTTGGCCCCGATTGTTTTGGCCCCGAAGGATGGGGGAGCAGGTATCAGAATGTGTGTTGACTTAAGAGGTTTGAATGAGTGGATTTGGGTAGATCGACAGCCTTTACCAAATATTGCAGAGTCGCTCAGTACGCTGAAAGGGGCCCGCATTTTCAGTGTACTAGATTTGTCGTCGGCTTATCACCAGGTTCTTTTGCATGAGGGTTCAAGGCACCTCACCTCGTTTGTGACACCTCTGGGGGCATTTCGCTTTCTGAGGATGCCGTTTGGCTTGGCATCAGCAGCGGCATGCTTCCAGAGGGTCATGAAGAAGGTTTTAGATGGTATTGATAACATCATGTTTTTTTCAAGATGATATCTTGATATATGGGAAGAACGATGATGAGCATAGTCGGACGTTACTAGAAGTTTTGGGAAGGTTAAGGGAGAAAGGTCTAACAGTAAAAAAGGAAAAATGTCGTATTAGAGTAGAAACTGTTACTTATTTAGGTCATGTGATCTCTGGTGAGGGCATTCAACCGAAATTGGAATTGGCACAAAGTGTGGTGAATGCTCCCACGCCCAAGGACAAGGAGGAGGTAAGGTCATTTTTAGGTCTTACTGAATTTTATGCCAAGTTTGTTCAAGGTTTTGCTTGTGTAACCGAGCCTATCAGAGCGTTGTTGAAGAAGGGTGCACATTTTCTGTGGTCTAGTGAGTGTCAGGAGGCTTTTGAGACAATTAAAATGGAGATTGGGAAGATGCCTACTCTTGGGCATTTTGATGCTAATAAAAAAACAATATTGACTACTGATGCTAGTCTTAAGGGTTTGGGAGCGGTTCTTTCCCAAGTGATCGATGGGGAACACAAAACGGTGGCGTTTGCCTCCAGGGCTCTGAGGGGAGCTGAAGCGAATTACTCATGTATTGAAAGGGAGGCCTTGAGTATCTTTTGGGCAGTGCAACATTTTAAGTTTTACTTGTGGGGGATTCCCTTTTTAGTGAGGACGGACCATCGTCCCCTCACCCAGATTTTTTCTTGTAGACACAGTGAACACATCACTCCTAGGATCAAACGCTGGAGTGAAGGATTGCAAGAATATAATTTTCAGGTGCAATATATACCTGGGTCTAGCAACAAGTCCGCAGACTGTCTCTCTCGGTTACCTTTGGTAGGAGAGGGTGATGACGATGGCAGTGATAGTGTGTGTTGGGTTGCTGAGTCCACTTTGACGCAAGAAGCATGGACAGATGGGGTGAACAAGGATAAAGAGTTGGAATTGTTGAGGCAGTGGATTATTCATGGTTGGCCGGATTATAAAACATTGCAACAGGAGATGAGAGGTTATTGGCCTGTCAGGGATGAACTTTCGTATTTTGGTGGGAACTTGGTGAGGGGCGAAAGACTTGTTCCGCCTGTGGGTTTCAGAAGCAAGATTATCAATACAGCGCATGAGGGTCACCTAGGGAGAAGTCTCACCAAGGCTCGAGTCAGAGAAAGATATTGGTGGCCTGGCATGGATCGGATGATTGAAGATGTGGTCAGGGATTGTGTGTCTTGTGCCTCAAGTGACAAGTCTCATGTGGTCTGTCAAGCGCCTTTATCTCCTGTGGAAGTTCCTGAGGTTGTTTGGTCCAAATTGGGTTTGGATATAGTTGGACCATTTGAGCTTTTGCCGTCGAGTGAACGATTTGTTATTCTTTTAGTTGATTACACTTCTAAGTGGGTAGTCACAAAATGTGTCTCTTCTGTGAGCACGAGAGTAGTTATTAACTTTTTGAAGGATGTTTTTGTTTCGGAAGGTGTACCCAAGTTTTTGATAACGGATAATGGGGTGCAGTTTGTGTCTCATGAGATGAGAGAGTTTCTTGAGGATCACAACATAGTACATCAGAAGACGGCGTTGTATGCACCTCAAGCTAATGGGTTGTCTGAGAGAATGAATCGCATAGTGAAGGATTGTGCTCAGCGTGCTCTTAGTTCCAGAGTTTCTTTCAATAGTGTTTTGAGAGACACATGGTGGGCGCATCGTACAACACCCAACGCACTCACTCAGTTATCACCTTTTGAGGCTTTGAGGGGAAGAAAAGCTGTCTCTAAGTTGAATCCATCTTGGTTGCCTACGAGCTCGAGTTTGGCACTTCCTGCAGAAGAGAGACATAGGAGGATTTTGAATTATCAAAATAAGTATAAAGCTGATTTTGATTTGAGGATGAGAGTAAGGAACAGGAAATGGAATGTTGGTGATAGAGTGATGGTGAAGAACCCCAGGCATACACTGAAAGGAAGATCGTCTTTCTTGGGTCCTTTCACGATTATTTCTATTAGGAAAAATGTTGTGAAAGTGAACACGGGTTGTATGTGGAGCATGTCCAGATTAGTGAAATGTTTGGGAAAACAAACAGGTTTGAGTCATTCTGGGGTGGATGGGAGTACAGTAGTGGATAATTCCAAGGCATGTGCTGATACTTGTGGAAAAGAACTAGCCATGAGTAAGAGTTCTGTTTTCAGGAAAGCTGTTCAGAGGAATAGGAATTTGCCTGTCAAATTCAAAGATTATGCCATGTAATGTGCTTTGCATGAAAGTTGTGTCACAAATTAGGAACAAAGTAATGTATTACCTTGCTTTGTATTGTGAACCTATTTTAGTTGTTTTTTTCCTTGTTTTTATTTGTTTATTCTATTTTTATTGTTTTGTTTCTTGGAAAGGGAGATGTGTTGTAATCTACTTCAGAATGTATTTCATTTGTATTCTGATGATGTCATTTGGAATGTCAAAGTGAGGGTGATTCATTCTATGTTGTGCGAGGCTGAGCGAAGCAGCGGATGAGACCGTTGATGCTGGTTTGGATATCTACTAATAAAGGTCTTCTGCTACAACTTATCAGACAAGGACTTATTATTACACTGCTCCATCTCCTCGTCATCACAAGCTCAGCCCTACTAAAAGCCTAATGGCCTAACATCGCCGCTGACACAGGGGGGAGGCTATGGAACCACTGGGGAATGGAATAGCGGCTTTAATCCGATTTGAGCCTCTTTACTAACGGGGAGATGAGCTGCCAAAGAGGGCTACACGTGGACTACGTCGGGCCTGACCACAGCTCCTACATGCAGCGAGGCCAAATATAATGATCCGGAGGGATCACAAGTAACGCCTGCATAGTTACTGGATGCAGCACCTCCCCACACACCAGAACAACATGAGTGACATTTTTTCTTACAGATGAGGCATAGTTGACATTCTTGAGAGCCCGAGTGGGCACAACCTCGTGATGATCTCCTTACCTGACTCAATCCCTGTGGCTCCCTGAAAGGAAGGTTTCATGAGTATATTTTTACCTACACATACTTCACCGAATGAACCACACATTGCCCTTATGAACAAAAGGATGATGTTCACAGCCCCCACCCAATACTAAAAAGCGCAATAGGCCTTTTATGGCTATGAGTGCATGTCTGGCCTAACAATCCATGCTTCACCCTTTAAAGCAAAGGGGAGCAGAACAGAGCAGTCATGTTATCCTCCTTCACCGGCTCCTAATAACCACAGCAGGTCACTTCAAGGCAAATATAGGGCAATTGAAAAGGTGAATGAAGTCCTGCCCGGCCAGTTCAGCCCAATTCTCACAATGCAGTTAGGCATGCCACGTGGTTACTCTCCCACCTGCACATGAGTAGCCTAACTTCAATCAACGCGGTTATAGTCACCTCCTCCTCCCGCTCCTTTATAAAAATGAGAGGCATCTTCCCCCAAGTTCTGGGTGATTAGAAGGGTGATTGGAAGCTCTACCCAGATTATTCTCCCTATCTCGTATTAGCCTTTGTTCCTCTTATTGCAGTAAACTTCCCACATCGTAGTCAGCGCAAAGGAGCCGAATGCTGAGGCGCATGTAAAGAAACACTCCCCATTACACTTGACTGTTGATGTGGTGGTGTTAATGCTTTTGTTCATGAACAGAATCCTTTAAATTCCTGATATCAACTGCACTTCCTGGAGATGTGGCTCTTTAAACCCATGAGTGCCTTTTCAATCTTCACATAACCTCTGAGAGAGACTGCAGAAACTATCTCTTCAAATGTATCGCTGTGACATTTAATGCACACCTGCCTAATAATCCTAATGCTGCTTGCAATCGTGAACTAAAGTTGCTGAGCATCATCCCTTCTACAAAGCCCTTTTCTTGTTTTAGGGTTAACTAAATGACAAGATGGCTGAAAAAGACTCCAAGGCAGGCACAAAACAGACCAAACTATAACCTCCTGCCACAGAATCGCTCATCCAAGGCAAAACACTCCAAGCCAGGCACAAAACAGACCAAACTATGTCCACCTTTTTGTTTCTGTACACCTTCAATAATCAATAAATAAAAAGGTTTAAAAATAAATCCATGTATAAAAAAATAAATTAAAAAAATATATATCCTCCTGCCACAGAATCTCACAATGCAGACCATTCTTAAAAAGCTGTCAGATGCACTATAACTGGCACAAATGACAAAGATCTACCTGGTCATTATGCAACGAGATGTGGCCGGTATGAGGTCTGACATAAAAACAAACTGAAAAGCTATCTGTAATAGACCATCATAGTGACCTTGAAGACAAGTCTCTTTCCACAAAACAGACCTCAGTCAGGCACAAACTATCAACATCCATGCAACATGACATTGCTGAACTTGGGAACAGAAACAGGAGAGGTAACATAGATTCTTTGGTTTTCCTGAAGGTACTGAAGGAAAATATGGCTCATGCATCACCTTTCTGGAAGATTTGTCTCCCTCACAACATGAATATCTCCATTGACAAATGCTTAGAACTTGAGAGAGACCATCGCATCCCCACATGCCAAAACGACTATTATGCCTCTGCTGGCATGCCAAGACCGATCACCTGCAAACCCTTGTGCTATCAACGTGGAAATAATCCTGAAATTCATATTTAAATACAGATTCATCACCTGGGAAGGATACCGGATCCCAATTTCCTACCAAGACCACTGTTCAAGTGAGGAAAGCCTTCTTCTCCCTCAGACCTAGACTACAGAACATCAACATTCCCATTTCCTTCTCTGGTCCCTCTAGGGTCTGCATCACTTACAAAGATTCACTACATCTGTTCCACAATTACCAGGACCTGTCTTCATTCCTTGACAACATCCAAGAGGCAGAGATGAAAATATCCTACTCCAATTCAGGATCATCATAATGTATTATTATTTTAGTGTTATGTCGAATGGCTTGTCATTTTGATATTTTCTTGATTACACCCCTTGGTTGTCTCTTACATTTGATAATGATAATACAGATTTGAATTTTTGACTTCCTTCTCCTGCAATGGTACATTTGTCTCCCTCATTTACAGATGCTTTTCTATTTCAGATATGCTCATATTACTGTATTATTGAACTGTTTCAGCTCAGGATTTCTGTTAAGTACCACATCTTCCAGCCATAAGGTCGTGAAGCTATTCCATCTGTTATGATCTTTAATGTTTCCTCATATCCACCAAATATCAGATATGTTCACTCACTCATATCATTCTAGTCACACCCCTGTTGTGGTACACCCACATATATTTGCACCACCGCACTTGGACTTGTTTGCTTATTCGTGTACTTGTCTTGTTGCCCTTGGGAGATGCATGATTCCTTTGGGCCCCATGCTGTACTTATTTCAGGCTTGGTGGAGTGGGTGGGTTGGGGTGGGTGGGAGGGATGGAAGAGTTGGTGGGCTCTAATTTTATGTTCTCCCTCGTTTTCTTTCCTTTGCCCCATATTTTTCACCTGTTGTAATGCTAAGGTCAGGTCTGATTCCCAATGTCCATCCTGTTTGACTCCATTCACGTTTGCTGTATGATAGACTCCTCACAGGTGTCCCCTCTGTACAATTTATTGTGACGGGTATGACTAACTTTTGTCTACCTGACATTCCCTCATGTCCCTGATGCTGAAGACAGACTCCTTACAATTACTCTCACTTGACAAAAAAGGATTTAACTATCCGGTTAAGAGGAGGAACCATCTTGAATACACATGCAAATTTAGATATGACATACTATTATTACAAGGATCCTAACTTTCTTTCAAAGCCCCAAGGATTTCACAGGTCATAGGTTCCCCTATAAAAAAGAAGAAGAATGGGGTACTCACTGTCATTACCAAACAAGCAACAATTACAATTCTAGACACTCTTGGTGATAACAATAGGAGGTGATTACTTTATAAATTATCAAAATCCAGCTAGGAATTTTATTTGTTGAATATCTATACTCCTATTGTAAGGGATACACATTGATGAATTGATTTCCGGACTCCCCACTGACTCTTGACTGATCATAGGGGGCAGCTTCAATCTCCCACTTGATCACACTGAAGACCACAGTTCAAGATCCAAATTTAGGCAGTCCGCATCCCACAAGTTACTCCACATAATTTGCTCTGGAAAGTCCCTAGCAGAGTCCAGGCATCTTCAACACGAAAATACAAGACACTATGGGGCAGATTTATGAGGGACTTGCGCCCCTTTTACGCCGCCGTTGCGTCACTTTTGTGACGCAGCGGCGGCGTAAACCCTGCGCCATGTTGCGCTCCATTTACATCGTGGCGTATCTATGGAGATGCGTCACGGTGTAAAGCCCTGCGCCACATGAAACCTGCGTCAGGTTTCATGTGGGCGTTTCTACTCAGGGGGGGCGTTCCGTCGCAGGAACGCCCCTGAAAAGTGACTCAGTGAAATCTATAAGAATCAACGCTGATGCGTCAAAACCCTGCGCCTGCTTGAAGCAGGCGTAAGGCTTGACGCACCATGTTAGGAATAGGGTAGGTTGGAACAGTGCTGGAGTTGCGTCACACTTGCGACTCAACTATCTGCTTGTCCTTGCACCACGATGCACCACATTGTAAATGCGGCGCATCTGCGGTGGCGCAAGGGCAAACTTGCGTGACGCATCTTCCCTGGCGCATCCATGCTGATTTGCAGGGATGCGCCAGGGAACATAAATCTGCCCCTATGCCTTTTACTCCTCTCTTCATCAATCATTCTGCAGAATTGACTACTTCTTGGTGTTTGGTACTCTAGCCAGAATGATCTCTGATCCCACCATTGAACACAGGTTGATCTCAAATCATTCGGCCATCTCGGCCTCTCTGGACTGCGCCACAGCAGCCCCAACTGACATATCTTGGAGACTTATTACCGGCATATTACAAGACCGGATCCATATCGAAACAATCCGCTCAGCCATCAAAACCTTTTATCAAGACAACCCCCTTGTGCACTGTTCTCCTCAAATGCATTGGGACACCTTCAAGGCCACTCTTAGTGAGGTGATAATAGGCATTAGCTGCCACATCAATAAGTCTGCAAATACTCAGATGAAAAATGTAGAACCCAAAATCAAGTAATTAGAATTTAGGCATTATTCTGAAAAGGGTGACCTATTGGACACCCTAAACCAAACAAAAGATGAATATAACAAAGTCCTGGGCACCAGATCCAGTCAATAAGTAGCTAAATTCAATTCAATAAAATAATGTGCTGGCAACCCTGCTGGGAAGGTCCTAGTTTGCTACTTAAAATACAATCGAAATCGCCCCCACATGACCACTGTCGGAGACAAGGAGGGACAACTTCATCGGGACCCTCAGAAAATCTCCCTTGTCTTTTTAAACTTCTATCAACCATTGTACAATGAAAACATTCATGTTAATTCTACCAATAGACTGACATATTTAAATAAACCTAATCTCCCGAAACTAGATACCCAATGCCAACTTTGTCTAAACCAGGCTATTAACAATTCTGAACTACACTCAGCGATTAAATACCTCAAAGTAGCAAAAGCCCCTGGTCCGGACAGACTCGACGAGTCTCGTTGCCCACTTCTATAAATTATTCATGGAAGAATTGCACTTGCCCATGCTGGATCTCTTTCATAACATTGCAGAATTTGGATGTATTTGGGGCACTACAGTGGAAGACACAATAGCTCTTATCCCTAAGAGGGGCAAAGACCATACTTACTCAAACAATTATAGGCCAATAGTGCTTATCAACTTAGACTGCAAGCTTTATGCCAAAATCCTAGCTAAACGTATTGAAGTGATACTACCCTCTCTGATCGGTCCTTATCAAGCTGGCTTTCTTAAAGGGAGACTCTCCAATGGTAATATTAGACTACTGGGACACATCCTACAACTTGTCAAACCAAAACCTCCCCAGTTGTTGCAATAGCCCTCAATGCTAACAAGGTATTCGCTAAGCTTTCATGGCCCTTTTGAAAAGCCACCATATCTAGTTTCAGTGTGGCTGAATCCTTTATAAGCATGATGATGGTCCTAGGGGCGTCACCAAGTTGGCCACATGGCATTGAAGCTTTGGCAAACATTGCCTGAAACTTCCACTACATTGAACACTCCGCAGTTTCATTATGGGCTTCTTGCTGCTGGCAGACATATTTCCCCCATATTGAGGGCAAAATCCTATGAACTGGGTCTTGGTGCAGGTTCCGCCTGGCTTTATTCCCCAGGTGTCCACCCACCACAGCCTTATACAGCCTTCCGAGGCCCCACAGGGACAGGGCCCATGGGTGAGTCTGAGAGTGGAGTTGAGGCATGCCCGGTGTCGGCGGCCAGTGCTCATATCAAATTATTGCCAGGTGAACACACAATCATTGACCCCCCCACCTGATGGCATTTCCGCAATTATGACCGACCTTCATTCCGGCTTTAAGGCAATTGACTCCAGATTTTATACCCTAACTCATCGTCTCGATGCCATGACTGAATGACTTGAACTTCATAATGGGAGGATCGATGGTGCGGAGTGCAGGATCTCGGAGACTAAGGATGGAAATGTTGAAACAGAGAAGTGCCTTGAAGGTATTGAAGTGCTGCAGCTAAAAATGAGGTTTTGTTGGTGAAGTCCAGCTGTAATAATATTCGTATAGCTGCAATACCAAAATCCATCAACACTGGATGTATGGATGTCTTTGTCGAACATCTTTTAGCTGAACTTTTTGATAGGAAGTCCTTTACTGATACCTTTGTGGTACGCAAGGGCACATCGAACACTTGGTCCCTGGCCAATTCCTGGGGCGCCGCGATGGCAGATTATTGCCAGGCTCCTAAATTTTAGAGATTGAGATACTGCATTACAATTGGCCCAAGATAAAAGTTTGCTTCAATATCAAGGATCCGTAATTTCACTTTCTCCAGACTATACACCAAATGGTTCAAGAGTCCTGCCACAAATTTACTGATGTTAAACGCACTCTCCAAAAGCTGTGGCTAAAATATGGGATGCTTTATACTGCACGTCTCCGTGTGGAACTTGATGGCCGTCACCTCATTTTCAATACCCCCGCAGATGCTCTACAGTTCTGCAAGAAGCACTCCTCTGGCAGATCCCCCCCGCTGTAGTTCTGATGCTGACGTCTCTGCTGTCTTGACACCTGCTTCGATTGGTGCACAACCGTAGCTTGCCCTTCCCACTCTGCTGACATATAAATATGGTTGCCCTTCCATAGTTTTCAGATGTGTTTTGACTCAATTGGTACATGCCTTTTGGTCCAGGTTGCATTATATTGCTTTTTTTCTATATGTTCTCTCATTGCTCACTTTTTCGATGACTTATACCATTATATACTTATTGTCCTTTCTGGGCTTTGCTCCTTCGGATGTTGTCACTCACCCCCAAGTGTATACCCCAATTTTGTTTCCTTTTAGGGCTGCTTGGGCTCTCCAGCCTTTGTTTCTGCTGGAGTAGGATGGGGGTATAGCTGTTGGTGTTTTTTTACTATTCCTTGATGAAGCATTTCTATTGTTGTGGTACCTGACAGGTTTTTCCATGCAATCTTTACTCGTATGCTATATCATTCTCAGATATTATGCCTTCTTACATTAGCGCCTTGACACCCTCACGGGTGAATAGTCCCACTTTACATGCTCCCTGATTGATTGATTGATTAATAAAGACTTTGGCCTCATTTATGAAAAGTGTTGCATCAAAGTGGTAAAAGAGCAATGCAACACTTTTCAGAGTGCCCTCCTTGCGACACTACGGGTGCACCATATTTACTGTACGGCACTTCATGTCATAAGGATTGCCAGATACATCAGGAATCCTGACATATCTGTTGGTGCAAAAATGGTGCATTGCTGGATTGTGTTTGGAAACAAATACAACTCCAGCAATGTGTCATTTCACATAGGGCAAGTGTTGGAAACGGCCCTTTTTGCAGGGTTATCCCCAAACTTTTTGCTTCTTCCTGCTTTATTTTTTCTGACCTGTGGTTGTTGGCAATAGAACTCTGGGCACTTTACCACTGCTGATCAGTGCTAAAGTGCATATGCTCTCTGTATAAATTGTTATATTGATTGGTTATCCATGATTGGTATATTTGTTTCACCTGTTAGCCCCTAGTAAAGTGCACTGCGTGTGCCAGGGCTGGTGATTCAAATGCTACTAGTGGGCTGCAGCACTGATTGTGCCACCCACAGGAGTAGCGCTAAAATGATGTCTTAGGCCTGCTTGCCATTGTTCATATTATGTCGATGAGGCCCAGGTTCCTTGGGTTATAGGGTTACCCCTGTGTGTGTAACCCCTATGTGCAGTCCAGGACTGCCATGTCGACCTGGCCAGTGCACCCACTGACCAGGCATTATCCTTCCCTTTCTGTACATGTCAGGCATCCCTATGGTGGCCCTAGGTACCCCCCTGGGCTGGGTGCAGTGTATCTGAAAGGTAGGGCATGTACTGAGGTGTGTAACATGCCCTGGTAGTGAATTACAGCCATTTTCGTTTTTCACTGCTGAGAGGCTATATTGCCCATAGGATAGAATGGGGAAGGCTGTTTACATGCCTATCTTCCCATAAGGGCAAGATAGAAAATCCAAGTTTGGTATCTCTGTGTTCAGAATTTAATTATACATCTTTTTAGCAAGATGGTTTTTAAATTCACTGTGTGAGAATAGCACTTTTTAGAAAGTAGCTATTCTCCTGTTTAACCTTCCTGTGTGCCTGTGTGCTGGTTGGCTGACTGGTGTCATGTGATGGGCTAGGTGGCTCCAGGAGCCTGGATGAGTCAGCAGCAGGGTGAATAGGGAGATCTGCTTTAGATGGGTGGGAGGAGTAGTCCCTGGGTTTGAATAGGGCTGCCCCTGACAAACACAATGCTGGCTCCACCCCCTGCTGGCCAGGCTAAGGACTCTGCCTCTGCTGGCACAAAGAAGGCTCCACCTCCTGCTGAGCGTCTAACGACCCTGCCCCTCACTCTGAAAGGAACCAGGTGCTCCAGAGCAGAGCACACCCAGGAACCGGTTTGAGCAGGGGAATCCCCCCACTGGAACAAAGAGAGACAAAGACTTGGAGGGGTATAAGAAGAGGACCCCAGACACCTAAAACTTTAGATCACTTTGGAACTAAGAACAAACCTCTGCCAAGGAGAAAGCTGAAAAGGACTGAAGAGGAGAAGACTGCCTGCTTGCTGTTTTGCTTTGCTGCCAAGGAGAGGGGAAGGACTTTGCTGTGTCCCCTTCTTTTGATTCTGATCTCCAAGGGCCTGAGAAGAGCTGGCTCCCTGTTAAGAAGTCCCAGGAACAAAAGGACTTCACCACCAGCTCCCCTGGAACTCTGCTGAGGGAGTTCTGACCTGCCTTGGAGTGCTTGCCCAGTCTTGGGGCCTCAGGAGGTCGTTTTGCTGTGTTTTGGGAGCTGGGAAGCAGAAGCGTGAAAAGAGTAACTGGTACCCAACGCATCATCCGATTGCGTGTCGCAAGGACGAGAGTGCGTGGAAAATGTCATCGCGGCACCATCGCAACACGCAGGGTCCCCGCATCGCCGAGTGCGTCGAGCATCGTCCCGAAGCGTGAAGATTCCTGACATTGCGAGGGTCGTCGCAAAACCAGTTTGCGGGCCGCACCACTGCCGGTGCGTGAAAAGTCTCCAGTCATCGTGTGCGTCGACGCAGAGTCCCGTTCCGTGGCGCATCGAGAGTTGCGGCGCCGGAAGTCAACGCTGCGCCGCGCATCGTGCCACATCGAAGCGTGTCGCATCGAACCTGTGCGTGAAGCTTCCCCCTAAGAAACCTATGCAACGAAGGCCAAAGTCATCGCATCCTCCCCTTACAGATCGGAGCCGGCGCATCCACCTCTGCTGCGTGAAGCAGGGCTGCTGCAAAACCTCCCCAGGATCTCAGGAGTATCGCATCGCCTTTGCAAGCTTCCTTGTTATCGCTTTTGGGAACCTTATCGCAACTACAGGTACTGTTGGGCACGAAAGTGTCGCATTTTGTGCATTGAGAGTCGCATTGTGCAAGACACTGACTTTTACATCCTGGAGTACTTTCTGCAAACTCGTGAACTATCTTTAAAGTAACCTTTTTGAATTATATGTTGGTTTGTCTGTAGTATTTGGTCTTGTGAAGTTTTTAGTAAAGATACCTTATTTTTCTAAAACTGGTGTGGAGTAAATCTGTGGTGTTTTCACTGTGTTACTGTGAGTGTTGGTACAAATACTTTACACATTGCCTTTGATAGCCTAGACTGCTCAGGCCAAGCTACCTAGAGGGTGAGCAGGGGTTATCTTAACAGTGTATCCCCCTTTCCCTGACTAGAAGCAAGGGTCCCTACTTGGACAGTGGTACCTACCCTGCCAACTAGAGACCCCCAGATCTAACAGCAAGCCCCATGCAAAAAGGCATTTGTCACTTCTTACGTCTGCTTCAAGCAGGCAGAAGGATTTGACTCAGTGAGGCCATAGAAGAGTCGCAGTGAAATCTATGAGATTTTACTGTGACACTTCTACAAGCCTTTTCTGCACCGGTACGCCCACCCTGCATACATTAGACCTGTCTCAAGTAAAATGTAGCGCAGGGGTTTGCACAGTGAGGCATGTGCCTAGATGCGTCCTTTTGTAAATATGGCGCAGTATGGTGCATTTTTTACGCCGCTGCAGCCTCACAAAAAGTGACACAACTGCGGAGTAAGGGCCTCATAAATAAGGCCATCAGTGTTTCCACTCTCCTGTATGACATGGAACATCAGAGGCTTGTACAATCCCCAGAAAGGGTACCAGGTCCTTGCTTATTTACAATGACACAGGGTTTAAATGACTTTCCTTCAGTAAACACTCCTAGCTCCCAGGCAAGATTGCAATTATGAAACCTCATGGGGTACCCTTTGCCATTTCCCTCACTACAGTTCCTATTTACATGAGGTGTGCATCTTGATACGTAGTAGTGTCCCCTTTAACTTGATACGGACTGCCTCTGATCCCGCTTGTCGATATTTGTTTGTTTTGTGAGTATTGGCAGGTCGGACAATGTTACTTGTCAATGTGCATGCACCAAACACCAACTCCCCTGACTTCTTTACTTACTGATCCTCACAATTCAGCCAATACCACACTGATTATATCATAGTGGGTGGTGACCTTAATCTTTCCCGACAACAAGAGCTTGATTCCACTGGTTCCACAGCAATTACTAAAGCTCATTCCCTACAGACCCTTACGGACCTTCTTGACACATTCCATTTGTCAGACGCATGGCGACATAAATTCTAGCCCCAGCGTGATTCTCTTAAGGCGCTCTTTTCTATCTCAATACTATAGCACATTTCCCCTGCACATTTTCAGACCATGCTTCAGTGGCAATCACATGACACATACCCATCCATGTCCCTATGGTCAAGTCACTGGTGTTTTCCCGCTAATGCACTATATGACAGTCTTTCACTCGGATGTCTGGGAGGCTATCATTGAATTCTTCTCCACCAACGTTGGCTCTGTCGAGAGCCCCTCTACCCTATTGGAGGCCTGTAAGCCATATGTGAGAGGAATCCGTATATCAAAACATAAGGGAGTGCTTTGCAGTATTTGTACTATCCGTTCTAAGGTAGAGGACAAGCTCCGGGCATTAGATCCGCTATCTGGGGCACATCACACGGCATTAACTCCGCGATAGGTCAAAATTGATAAACAAGTTCCAAAACATGCAAGTTCCACAGCAGTAAGCAAAAACAAGTGCCACAACAGGAAACATGAGGTTGCTTACCTGGGAAAGTATGCTAGAAAGCGCCGGTATGGTGAAGGTGAATGTCCTGGTCGAACATTGTCTTGTTTGATTCGCCCCCCCTTATCATGCCACATATGTAACACACTTGCGGTGGTCGGACAGCACTGAAGTCACTTGATGACCCTACCATTTTGGCAGACCTTACAGGCTATTACAAAACACTTTACAAGTCTTGATCGGCATCAGTGAGGATGCATTGGCCAATTGTGTATCTGAAATCACTATGGTTTGGTTCAAAAATGGCTAACAGCAGTTCCTAGCCTCCCCATAAAGTGTAAGGAACTCTCACAGGCCATAGATGACTTGAGTGGTTCTATGCCTCCCGGCTTGGATGGATTCGCTGGCTACTTCTATAAAGCTTATAAACCACTTCTGGTCCTTCATTTGTTACATATGAGTCTCTTGACCATGGCTCCCTCCCCCCCATGCTGTGGGAGGCTGTCCTCACAGTGTTGCTCAAGCCCAACAAACCTCTCTCCCACAGCCCTTCATATTGACCACTGTTCCTTATAAATTACAGTACTAAATTACTGGCCAAGGTTTTAGCTACCCGCCTTTCTTTATTAATGGACCGCATAATTTTCCCCATGCAATCTGGTTTTGAACTTCATCCTTCCACTTCAATTAACCTTTACACTTTATTAGCAGTGATCAATCAAATCTCCCCTACCACAACATTGGCAGTTGCACTATTAGATGCCCAACAAGGCATTTTATTCACTTGAATGGTCATTTCTCCATGCCACTCTAACAAAACTGGGCATGCCTAACGGCGTCTGCAATCTGGTTTACCTATTATACCAAAATCATTTGCTGTCCCCCTCAACACGTTGTACCTAACAAGTCGGCCCACATTCTCCTCTTTTGCGTATAATGGCTATGGACCTTCTGGTCAATCATTTACAGGGGAAATATTTCCATGGGGGCTTTAGATTCTCACATGAGACACTGTTCGCTTCCCTTTCAGCTGATGACATTACACTGTTTGTTTGTGACCCCCACAGTCAATTTACCTCCACTTGTTCAAGAGGTGCAGCGATTCAGTATTTTCTCTGGTTTGCATATTAACTAGAGTAAATCAGAATTATTCCCACTTACAGATGCCACTGTGCCTTGTGACCTTGAATTCCCCCTACAATGGTGCACAGACTCCACAGGTATTTGGGCATCCATATTCATAGGGATCATTCAGAAGTAATCAGCCATAACTATAGACACGCCATGAAAAAAATTCAAAGTGCAAGTGGAGCAATGGATTAGGCTCCGATTGGGCATGGCCGGGCCCATAGCAGTCATAAAAATGGTTGTGTTGCCTTGCTATCTTTTTTTAACTATTCCCACTTCCTTGCGGATAACTCATTAGGCGTATACGGGCCAGCTCCCGGCCTTGTATCTGTTGGAATATCCTCACATTCCCCAATGAACGTGATGGATTTGAAGTCCCTGACCTCCAACTTTATTTCGACGTAGCCCAAGTGCTTTACGCTTATTACTGCTATCACCCAGATGCCTGTTTCCCATTTCTTCAACCTGAGAGGGTGCAACTATTGCATCTCCCACTTGCCACCATATTGACTCAAGGTCTCCAGCTCAGCCCCAATACAGTGCAGATGCTTGCCACTACTAGTTGGGCCTGGTTCAAACTCTTGCGCTACCTTGGTGGGGGATATTCTTTATTCCCTGCATATCCCACTTATAAAAAACCCTTGGCTCCCACTCACTCTTGAGCAACTGGTATAGCGTTCTCTTTGCACACACGACTTGCTGGTCACGGGTGACCTGTTTATAGGTGGTGTGCTCAAGCCTAGTTCCACTATGGCTAAGGAAGGACAAATGACGACTATAGACAGAGTTACACAGTGCATTACGGGCTGTGCTACCCGCCTACGTGACTGAACCTAAGGTTTTTGCACCACTCAGGTTAATAATCGCTTCCCCAGTTAATAGCCATCTGGTTTCTAACTTATATCATGCTTCTTTACAGATAAGGCTCACCTGAGTGGAGAGAGCCAGGGCTGTATGGAAACGTGACCTGGGTATCTCTATTTTGGATAAGATTTGGTATTACTGCTGTACTCAGACTAAACTTGGGAGCGTCGATGTCCTTGATGTTTGCAAGATAATCAACCAGACCATTAATGAAGAGACAAAATAGAGTAGGGGCCAGAATGCATCCCTGTCGTACCCCCTTTTGGACAATGAAACGAGAAGTAAGTTCCCCGTATTTTCCACAGCGTACTTGCGCAAAGTTTCCCAAATGGAGCCTCTCTATGACCTTGAGAAGATAGGGAGGAATCCCAAGATCACTCAGCACCTTCCAGAGCTTCTCTCGGGGAACCAAATCAAAGGCCGACTTCAGATCAACGAATTTAAGGTAGAGGCTGCCACCCTCTATAGCCACTGTTTTCCAGAAAAGTAGTTGTAATCTGAATATCTGGTCTACGGTTGACATGTTTGATCTGAAGCTGGCCTGGTAGGGACTTAATATTTGTTTTTCCTCCATCCAGCCCTGGAGACGGTCCAAAAGCACCCGGCCGAGAAGTTTTTGAGTGATATAAATTAAACTAATCAGCCTATAGTTGGAGGGTGAAAGGGGACGACCTTTTTTTAGTATGGGGACTATCTCCGCCCCACGCCAGGTATCGGGGGGATCCAGACCCTTCAGAACAGCATTATAAAGGGCACAAAAATAAGGTGCCCATATATTTGGCTCTTCCCGGAAAAGGTCCCCTGGTAGTTTGCTAAACCTGGCGCTTTGTTGGGGGGTAACTTTTTAATGGCGTTTTCCACCTCGGTCATGGCGATCTCCAGAAACCCCGCCAAGTGGACCTCCGCTATCATGCTAGGGGGAGTAGAATTGACAGAGCCACCATCCCCAATGGCATATAGTGACTCAAAGTGGGTTTCTCATGCTTCAGGCGCTATGTTAGGCTCAATAGACGATCTCCCTTCCCTATCACCCGAGTTTACTATAGCCCAGAAAGCTTCCAGATTTTTACTGCTAAGGGCGATCCTGAGGGATTCCCACCTCTCTGCTTCCCAATTTTTTTTTTCCTGATAGGTGGTCCGTTTATACGTGGCCCTAGAAAGCTTGATTAGTGTCCTGTCCTTTGCCTTCACTGCATCCAAGAGGTCCTTCTTAGCTTTGCGGCAATTACTGTTAAACCAGGAACCTTTATTTTGATAATTTACCCATTTACGCACACGAGGAAAAAACACATGAGCTAATTTCATAGTTAGCTCGGTGTGTATTTTCCCTGCCACTTCTTGATCCCTGATGGGCCCGTCCGCCTGCGTTGCCTCCCACATTTTAGCTATCATTGGGATTGCTAACTGATACACTTTGGCAAGCTTAGTGGGAGACTGTTGTATATTGCCCCATCTAACCTTTCTTCTATTGTTTGTTAGGATTAGTGGGCCTGTCCCATTTGTGGTGCTTAGAGGGGGATTAGAAGTGCCAAGGTCCCATGGTTTTAAAATCAAATTCAGGGCATTGTGGTCACTGTCCTGCCTCTGCGTGATGTAGAAAACGAGGACCTTATCCCACATTCTCATTTCCACCATAATATAATCAATTAGGGAGGATTGACCTACTCTGTTAAATGTGTGCTGGCTTGGCTGGTCGGATTTAGTCCGTCCATTGAATGCCCTGAGTGATAGAGCTAGGGTAAATGAGTTAAGCTACATTACCAGTGGTGACCGTACTTTGGTAGGGGCAGTCAAGGGATCCGGAATTGACCAGTATAGATCTTCTTCGGTGGAGGCAGAATGGTTAGGGTCAATAAGGGGTTCGAAATGCCTGTTAAAATCACATGCCACAATCAGCCATATCTCTGGGTCCAAAGTAGGAATAAAATGTCCCAGGTGGTCGATTGTGGCGGATTCTTGGCTATTGTTGACATGGCGGGAGTACACGTTCATTATGGTGATTTTCGTCTTTGAGGGAAAGGAGAGCAGGACACATTGGATGTCATTTGTGGGTGTTTTCATCTGCTCTGCCCTACAACCAAGGTGAGTACCTACGCAGATGGAAAGACCACCTGAGGGTCTATCCCTCCTCCCCAAAGATGCCAAGCTGTTAAATGAGACAAAACCCATCCGGGGGAGGTTTTCCCTCACCCAAGTCTCCTGAAAGAGACATATATCGTGTTCATCAACAAATTCACACCAGCCAGGGCAGGGCAATTTGTTTTTGATACCTGCTAGATTCCACGAAAGTAACCTCAACCCGCTTGCCTGCCCTCTTTCCTCCCTTACAACCTTGGGGGCACCAGCACGGTGAGATAGAGGGTCACCAGTGCTAACCCCAGACTGACTAACTAAGGCCCCCCTCAGTTGGCCTTCTCCTTTTATGATACCCGGCAGGACTGGGGAAGTCACGTTTTGAGTCCCGCTTGTTCCTATCCTGCCACCTGCCGGAGCATTTGGATAGGGGAGGCTGGAGCTGTTACCCCTATTTGTAAATTTCGAGCCACCACCCTCTTTGCTCATCATGAGTTGACCTGCCGGATCTGTACCCCCACCCTTGAGGAGTCCCTCCGTCAGTCAGTCTACCTCCTCAGGGGAGCCATATCTGTTCTTCACCGGAATATTAAATTGGGGGAGCCTAGTATGAGCATCCCTGCTTCTCTCTTGGAATACCCCTTGAACTTTTAGTGGGAGCAAAGATGGTACGTGGCTTCTAGGATACGATTGAGTTTGTGGGTAGAAAAAGTCCAAAGGACGGAGGCTCATGGCTGTTGGTGGATTGTAGGAGTTAGGGGAGGTTTTAAGTAAATTGGTGACAGTTTGAGGGTTGTTAAAATGAATGACTACACAGTCACCTGGCTCGCTCTTTCTGCGATTGCCTACCCACCCAACCCTTCTGACCATTAGTATCTCCCCTGCTCTGGCATAGTCGAAGCACTTGTGACTAGCCAGCCAGAAGAGACATTTGTTTCTCAGCTGGAATTGGGTTTCCATAGAGTCCAATTCAGTTGGCGGGACACCTGTCAGAACAGCTACATACAGGGAACAGGGAGGGGGAAGATTTATTGTGGGCAGGTCTACGCTTAAATAGGCCTGTCTCCCCTCAGTGGGTTCTTGTACCTGCTGCCCTCTGACTTGTCTGTTAAAAACTTGTTCTTGGGTGCTGGATTTATCACGCTGCCTGTGGGGAGATGGCCTATTTTTTGCCCTAAGCTCATGACTTAGACCCCTGCCTCTCTGGTGCGTATGGTCACTCTGCTCCCCCGATTCTTGTCTGGTAGGTGAGCCATCGTGATCATGTAACTTCGCCCCGGGCCGAGATATTGGGCCCACGCAATCTACCTGGCTGCCCATGTCAATGCCTCTCCCCATCTTACTGGGGAATGGTTATCAGGGTCAGTTGATCTAACGTCCCTTGTTGCCAGTGCTTTCTCCAGACTGTCTAAGCGCTTGATAAAGGGGGGTCACTTCTTCTCTAATAATGGCCCTCAAATTATTTTGTAAATCTGTCATCAGATTCAAAGCCCATGCCGGGTAGGTTAGATCTAAGGTGTCTGTCGATACTCTGCCTGGGGTTAGTTCATGCTCTACCCCTCCAGATGGACTAAGTTGCCCTCACAGCCTTTCTTTTCATTCTTTTTTGGACCAACCTCCAATGGTGGCTTGCGCTTTCCATTCTTGGGAATGTTCGTGGTGGTTTTACTCTTATGCACTACTTTCTTGCAGGGGACAGCCAGTGGTGGAGATGACAGGGGTTGAACGTTTGACTGAGACTGAGAGATGTCTGGTGGCATAGACACATCAGGCGATGGAATAAATATGTCTGGTGTGAGTGAAAGCAGCCTTTCTGTGACCTTAATTTCACTATCTGCCACCCCCTATTGCCCGCTGCAAAGTTTTGTCTATAGCCGTTGGAGAAGGCGGCATTGGAGGTACACTGGTAGCTTTGGCTTTAGCTGGGCCTGCCTTCCTCCCCATTTTGTGGCTTCCTACTGGTCCAATACCCCAAGGCTCTCCACCCTGGATCTAAGCAACGAGGGACTATTGTGTGGAACCTATGTCTAACTTCACCACTTAGAACCAACAATCAGGAGGAAGCCAAAGGCCGATAACCAGATAGAACAAGAATACAGACTACCCCAGCAACATCCCCCCACTGTCCTGCCCAGCCCAGTTGCTCAATAAATATGGTGTTAGTTCAGTCTGCTGGACCTTAGGGCCCCCAGAACACAGTTCGAGTCAATGATGTAGAAAATAAGTCCTTAGAAAAGGCTGCTTGATGCAGGGAGGCAGTAGAAGGCTTACCCGCTGGTACTATTGTATCACGAGTCACCACAGACAGGGGTCCTGGCCCTGCCCTGCCTCTTCCTGTCGATGATGGGCACAGGATGGGCCCGCCCTTGGCCCGGGCTTTGTCCGGGCTCGGCCCGCATGCGTCCCGTGCCGCGGGGGAGGAGGCTGCACTTTGTGACTACACTGATACCGCCTCCCCCTCACCTGTGGCAGCGGTGACGCGGTGGAAAAGGCGGGAGGACGTCGCGTTGCACCCTGGGACTGGAAGTCCCACCAGGGTGAGTGTCGGCGAAAGCTGGTGACCTTGGGTTCAAAAATCAACAGGACCCGCTGTGACAGGAGGTCAGGATTGCAGCGCCCTGGGCTTTGAGCTCCCACCAAGGTGTTCAGGGTGGCGATGTTCTCTGGTTGTGTCCCGCTCTAAGTGACACGTATATTTTCTTATCATATACTGCCCGTATTTCACTCACTGGTCTTTCCTTTTGGTTATCGTTGTTGTCCATTTCTCATAACCACATTGCTGTGTGTTCCATTCCTTTAGCAATTTGTATAGCCTCATGCAGAATAGGATCCTTTATTAACAAATTATGTTTTATTTTCTTACTATTAGTGCATCTCACTATCCATTCCCTTATAAGAGAATCAGCCAATTGTTAAAAATGACATGATAATGCTAATCTTCTTATTGCAGCGACATAGGATGCTATCTCATCTATCCTTTGCTCTCTTGAAAAGAATTTATGACGTTCTAAAACTAAATAGTTTTTTTTATAGATTGTGAGTCCAACATTTGCATGGACATTTCAAAAACATTGTTGGGTTGACTTTCTCCCATGATACTCTGGTAATTCTTCATAAACTCTCCTTCCCTCTACTCCAAGACGATGAAGAAGAATAGCTTATTGCCTAAGAGGTCCATACCTATCTCCTCCAATAGCTAACATATAAGTAATGAACACTTTCCTCTGTTGTTTCCCCTGTATTGGTGGCTCTCCAGGTGTTGACTAAAATGGAGGAGGTGAGGCCATACTCTGCTCTGCCATATCCTATGAAAAATTCAATATAACAAACTAAAATATTAATTTAACATAATAATTTAACATAATAAACTAAGATAACAAGGTATAATACTAATACTAATTTTCTCTGTCTATAAATCTGTTGTCTGTAAGCCTAGGTATTTCATTCCTTTCCATGCACTTCATAACCTTGGTCCTTATTCGATTTCCAGAACAGTAATAGAGGTCATCAAACAGGCTGCCTTACGCAAGGGTAAGTGCTCTACAAATTATCATATGTTTAGTTTTAATGTGATGACAGTTTTTCGAGCACTGGAACCGTTCCCATACTACTTGTAATACTTTGTTCCACTTTTCGAGCCCAGGGCTCGTCTCATGTATCGTGATTGGAGCTTTTTATTGACGCTTTGATCTTGCGCTCCAAGTTCTAATTCTGCTTTTCACTCTGGCTCCTGGCTTGTGGTCCAGGCTTGCGGGTCCTTTCACTCACTCTTCGCTCGCGTTCCCTATTTGCGGCTCCTTTCTCATGGTTCTCCCTAGCGCTCTTAGCTCATGGTTCCTGTTGTGTTCTATGCTGGACTGGGAAAAGACAGCGAGCAGGTAGGCGGGCAGCATGCGCTCCGGAATCGGGGAGGAAGAATTAACACACACCTACGCTCTGACTGCGCTTCGGTGCACTGACCCGGATCATCCGGTCCAGCCCCCATTTATTAAACTAAGCCCTTCCGGGTCACAGCCTGGACCACCCTCGCGTAAGCAGGGGGGTGTTCCCTTTGAACATAACATTCCTCCTTTATCATGGCACAACAAAAACAACACAAACACCGGTTGGAAGGATGCTCCAGTCCAGAGCGAGAGAGAGAGGGAGAGAGAGAGAGAGAGAGAGAGAGAGAGAGAGAGAGAGAGAGAGAGAGAGAGAGAGAGAGAGAGAGAGAGAGAAAAAGAATGAGAGAAACACTGCATTTCTTTTCCTTAGTCCATCACAAAACCTCTCAGTCGAGACGACACCGCTTGATTGGCTCGGAGATGATATCTGTGTCCACCTCGACCTTCGCTCCCATCTCTACGGCCTTCAGCTCCAGCCGCCCCTGGTGAATGTTCCACAGCCGCCCCGGGCAGTGGGGGTGCTGGCTCAGGTGAAACACTCTCCTCGTCGAGAGCGTCGCCCGTCGGTTCGCCACCCTCAGACTCTGGCACCATCTCACTTGGTTGTGCCGGACACCGGTACTTTTTGAATTGGGAGATGTTCCTGGTGACTGTCTCGTGACCCCTCTGGGCAGTGACCATCGTGCCCTTGACTGTCTGGATCACCCAGGGCTCAGGTTCAAACGGAAGGGAGAACTTCCCTCGTGGATGTCGATTCTTCACCAGCACCAGGTCACCGGCCACCAACGCTTTGCTCCTGGCATGACGCCTCTGGGACATTCGGTCATTTTTAGCCCGCCTCTGTCGGAGGCGTTCGGATACTTGACGATATGCAGGCAAGGATGGTGTCACCTGAGGAAACACATCATTCAGCACCCGTTGATTACACAAAAATCCAGGGCTGGCCATGGTGGTCGAATGAGGGGTAAGTCTGTATTCTTTTACGAAATTGTACAGGGCACACTCCATGTTCTGTTCTCGAGACATTGCTATCCGGAGCACTTTGTTTAGGGTGCGCATGAAACGCTCGGCCTCACCATTAGCCTGTGGCCACCGGGGTGTGATCTTCACATGACGGATACCTCTTGATCGGAGGTATTCAGAGAACTCATGGCTGGCGAATGGCGGACCATTGTCTGTGCGTAGCTCCTTGATTAGCCCATGGCTGGCCATAATTTTCTCGAAACGAGGTATGGTGTTGCTCGCAGTAATGGAGTCCAGTATCTCAACCTCGGGGTATTTTGAAAAATCATCAATGATGACAAGCATGTGTCGGCCATCCGGTAGGCTCCCAAAGTCGGCACTCACCCGGTGCCACGGGTGAGGAGGTATGTCTTCCGTCAGGATTGGGGGCGGCGGATCCGCGGGGCCTACCGCTTGGCAGAGCGCACAGGACCGGACAGTCCTCTCCACCACACTGTCCAGATCAGGGAACCACACCTTGCTCCTCAGACGTGATTTTGTCTTGACCACCCCTTGGTGCGCGATGTGAGCTAAGTCCACCACTCGCTGCTGTAATGACCTGGGGATCACCAGACGCGTGCCTCTCATCAGACATCCCTCGGGGGACACGGCCAATTCGGACCGGACGTTGTGAAGAGCTTTTAACGCCAATTGTGCATCATCTGTGCGGTGTGTCAGGTTCTCCAACAGGGAATGCCACCTTCCTGATCCAATCGCTGATATCACTATCTCCCAGCAGTCATCCCGTTTGGTCGCCTCCAGGATGTCCTCGAGCCTGATAGGCAGGGGCCGAGATCGTTCCACCACCAGCCTGACATACTCCTCCGTCTCCTGCGCTTCAGACTCCTCTTCTCGGGTAACTGGCCGGGCATGTCTGGATAGGAAATCCGCCGGGTTTTGTGTCCCCGGGCGGTAGACCACTTTGAATTGATATTCCTGCAGCTGCAGGATCCACTTTTCGATTCTTGGGGGTGGTTTCGACGACACGCCCATGAAGAGAGGAATCAGCGGTTTGTGGTCAGTGTGAACCGTGAATGGCTGCCCATATAGGTAGAGGTGGAAATGACGACACCCCCAATGTATTGCAATCGCCTCCTTTTCGATGTGGGAGTATCTTTGCTCAGTTTCCGTCAGAGCCCGGCTCGCGTAGGCTACCGGGGCCCATTCACCGTCCAGTTGCTTCTGGGACAACACGGCCCCCAAACCGATGGGACTGGCATCCACCGACAGTTCGGACTCCCGGGTGGGGTCAAAGTACGCTAGGGTGGTTTCGGCGGACAAAGCGTGTTTAGTGTCCTGAAAAGCCTTCTCTTGAATGGGGCCCCATTCCCATGTCGCGGCGTTCTTCGTGAGGTCCCGTAGGGGCGCTGTTAGATTCGTGAGGTTCCGGATGAATCGACCACAGTAGGTGACCATGCCCAGGAAGCTTCTCACTCCGGTGACTGTGGTCGGGGCAGGTGCCGTCTGGATGTCACGAACTTTTGCAGGGTCGGGCGACACTCCTTGTTGTGAGAAGTGATATCCAAAGAACGCTATTTCCTTTTTTAGGAATTCGCACTTCTCGCGATGCAACGTGAGGCCACTGTCCTGGAGTCTCCGGAACACGCATCGTAGGCGGTTCATGTGTTCCTCCAGAGTCGGCGCATGTACAAGAATGTCATCACTGACATTTATGACTCCACTGAGGCCAGCCAACACCCCTCTGATGGTATCCTGAAACACTTCCGCCGCGCTGGACACCCCAAAACTGAGGCGCTTGTAGCGGCGCAGGCCCACATGGGTGGAGAAAGTGGTTATGGCCCTTGACTCGGGGTCCAGCAGGAGTTGATGGTAGCCCGCCCGAAGGTCCATCTTCGAGAACCAGCGCGATCCGCTGACCTCCGCAACAATGTCGTCGACCGTGGGCGTCAGATGGCGTTCCCGCTTGATGGCGTGGTTCGGCAAACGCATGTCCACGCATATTCTGACTTCCCCTGGTTGTTTTGGTTTTCGGGCTATCACAATGGGGGAAACCCAAGGTGTCGGTCCTTCCACTCTCTCAATGATGTCAGCGGCCTCCAATTTTCTTAGTTCCTCTTCGACCTTCGGCCGCAGATGAAACGCTACTCTCCGATGCTTGAGAGCAACTGGTTGTACTGATTGGTCTATGTGCAGCCGTACCAGGTGGTCCTTTAGGCATCCAATTCCGTCGAACAGGTCTCGAAATTCTTCCACCAATGACTCGACATCCTCCAGGTGCACAGCGAATGCAAAAACCACCAGTTGCAGATGTTCCGCCGTACGACAGCCCAACAGCATTCCCGTACCCTCCTTGGTGACGTACACTTTGGTGCGGACGGAGTTGGCCTCGTGGGCGATGTCGGTGGTGAAGACGCCTACCACAGTGAGTGGTGTGCCGGAGCCATAAGCAAACACCTGTATGGACGTTGGCTTCAGGACGGGCTGTGTCGGGAAGGATCTCAGCATGGACTGGGCCATTATGTTTATGGACGCACCTGTGTCAATCAGCACCGGCGTCAGATGCCCTGCAATCTTGACGTTACACTTCGGTGCCCTTCGTCTCAGACATCCATCAGGCTGTAGGGCGTGAATTACATGGACCGTGCCTTCGTCCTCATCGTCATCCATATCGTCTTCCTCAGCTTCCTGTTGAGGGGCATCCACCGCATTGATCTGCCGACTTTGTTGCCGCTGACGTCCCGCCGAGCGGCACACTTTGGCTAGATGGTTCAGACGACGACACGCCGAACACCGTTTTCCTTGCGCCGGGCATGGACCTTGGTGTGGGTACGGTCCTCCACACATGTAGCAGGAACGAGACGAAGGTGGTGGTTTTCCGTGTTCCGGCTTCTTTGTAGACGCTTTCTTCGAGGTAGTCGCCACCACCGCGTTTACCGGCTCTGTTTTCACTTGACGTTGGAGGGCCGTCTCCATATGTGCGGCGCGCACTTTGGACAACTCCTTAGACCGGCCCATGGTGAGAATGTCTGCCATGGAGATTCCGGGCAGTTCGAGGACCCTTTCTCTCAACTTAACGGACGAACAGCCTTGGATGAACTGCGCCCGCAGCTCGTCATCTGTGTCCGGTAGGGTACAGGTGCTTGCCAGTTCTTTCAGACGAGCATAGAAGGTGTCAACTGATTCCTCCGGTTGTTGCCTAGCTTGTCGTAAGAGAAAACGTTCGTAATCTGGATTCGCTAGGGGTTCAAAATGTGCGGTCAGAGCTGCCTTGAGCGTAGCATAGGTGTGGGGAGGGCCGGTTTCCACCACGGATTTGGCCAGTCGGTGAACTGCAGAACCACCCAGATGCAGGAGCATGGGCCGATGTCTTTCAGGCTTGAGGCCGACTGCGGCAAAATAATTCTCCAGGCGCTCCAGCCACTCTTTCCACTTGGCTACCTGGGCGGACGGCGGGCCGTCCACTACGAACGCTTCAACCGGGGGCACCGTCGTCATCTTCCCGCCGACTGGGCGGGAGGTCCAATTCAGCAGGTGCAGGCAGACCTGGACGCGACAGAGGATGCGCTTCAGGGGTGGACGCAGTCAAGACAGCCAAAACCCTGCACTTCCGGCGCAGGCCGCGGCAAATTGCGGCCCACAGGCACCCAGTATCCAGGCCTCAGGGACCGGGCGTCGAGCGTCGGAGAGCACGCCCCACGTGGCAATAGGAGTTGTCAGGTTAGACCCCCTGGGCGAGAATCAGCAGACACGAACACCCCGCCGTCTCCCAGCAGCCTATGCGTCACACCGATGCCTCCACCGCGGTCAGCAAGCCACTGCAGAGACACACACAGGAACTGACCGGGAAGAGTAGGCTGTAGGGGGGGGCGTCCTTCCGTGCAGCACCGCCAGGACTCAGGCACATGTGATGAGGCAGCCAGGCAGCAGGCCGGACGACGAGAGCGCTCACACGTGCGCCTGATGCACGACAGCAGCTCCGATGCGGGCCGAGGAGGAAGATAGCACAGCACCGGGAGCCGGGAGAACGTAGAGAGGCGGCAGGTGCAGGCCGCGTAGACGCACGCACGTGCGAGGAGCAGCGCTCCGTGTGGCAGCCGCCACCGGAGCGGGTCAGGCAGCGAGGATCCAGCCGTCGTGGGTCGAGAGTCCGGAAAGACCCCCTCGTCGCCAGTTGTTGTGTTCTATGCTGGACTGGGAAAAGACAGCGAGCAGGTAGGCGGGCAGCATGCGCTCCGGAATCGGGGAGGAAGAATTAACACACACCTACGCTCTGACTGCGCTTCGGTGCACTGACCCGGATCATCCGGTCCAGCCCCCATTTATTAAACTAAGCCCTTCCGGGTCACAGCCTGGACCACCCTCGCGTAAGCAGGGGGGTGTTCCCTTTGAACATAACAGTTCCTACGTTACGCTTTCTTTCAGCGGTCACACTAATTTATGATTAAAATACCACAAACTAACCAGACATCACTTACTCTGCTTAAACATTCACTTGCCTTAAATCAGAGTCCAGTAGGTGTAATAGTTCACAGTTCCTTCCGTGAATTGTTTACCGAAGTATCAATCCGGGCCAATCCAGGGGTAGATATGTGCGGTCTGTCCACTGCACAGGTGTTTTCCGCTCGCTGCTAATGTAAAGATGCAGTTCGTACACCTTTTTTTGATGCAAACTATTTATTATCATTAATTATTAACATCTCCAGCTGACCAGTAGTTTCTTCCTTCTTCTCAATGCCTGCCAGCCTCCCCATTCCATCCTGATGTCATCAGCCTCATCCTCACATTCCACCCATCCAGGAATTCCACCCTTAAGATCACCACACAATCACATCCAGGCTTAAAGATATTTGTCAACCACTGCAGAACTATTTGTTTTCGATGGATCATTCTATGGATGAAGAAACAACAGATTAAACATTTGTTCTTTTGCCATATATTAGATTTGTAACCCCACTGTACTGCTTTATGATGCCTAATGTGCTTTTCTGCTTTTGAGGTATGTCATGCCTTTACATGTACCCTCTTCATTTATGCATCTTGTCGATTTACTATCCTTTTTTTTCCTGGTAACCTGCTATACCACACATGTGGACGTTGTTTCAAAATTTCAGTAATTGACTTAACTGTATGCACTTGTTGATAAAATGATAAATAAAGATTTTTTTTAAAACATAACGATGGTCCTCTAGTCAAATCCTTCTGCCGAAATTAGAAGTAATGGGGTCTTGTCTGATTCATTTCCACTCAAGCAAGGTACCAGGCAGGGGTGCCCTCTGTCTCCATCTCTATTCCTCCTAGTTATATAACTACTCTATGTGTGTCTTGATGAGCATACTAATTCAATCTAAGTGTCAACGGGAAATGCCTTAAAACGGCTGCTTATACCTATGTAATTTTAATAGTAAGCGACCATGCAGACATTGCCATCCCTGAAACTATGGCTACCATTGAAGATTATTCCTTAGTGTTGAGTTATACCCTCAATAAGGACAAATCAGAGGTCCGCCCCATAACATAGCATGTACCAAAGAAGCTCTGGGCTCCTCGCCTATTTCATTGCATCCTAACTTTCTCAAATATTTGGGACTTGAATTTAGTGATGAGCTGGTCGAGTCCATAAAATTTAACGAGACCAGGTCATCCAATAGGGTGAATATTTTCTGAAAGGTTGGTTACTGAAATCCCTTACATGGTGGAGTAAAATAAAATCCATAAAAATGGTCATCACCCCGATTGTCAATTATATATTAAACATGTGTCTAATGCATTACTTGGACACATTTTTTAGTAGTGTAGACTAGGGTTCTCCAATGTTGGGCCATCTACTTCACAAATTCATTTAGAATTCAAAAAAAGTGTGCCTCTCCTTGAAAAAAAACTCTGCCTACCCAAGCATCTATAAAGTGATAATCTGGCACACTTTAAAAAATAATAACACAGGAAGAATTGGGGACCAGGAACAGAGTTAGGAAGAAGGCGGTCCAGTACCCATGTTCCCACAGAATTAAGTATGTATACCTAGGGGGTAGCTGTTACTCAGAAAAGGTGAAAAGAAAGCCCAGTTGGGTAACTGCAACTCCAGGATCCACCTTATTTTAATTTACTGTTTGGACCCGTGAATAAAAACCTTGGTTCTGGGTTCCATCTAGTAATTTTAACACACTCACTCACCTTCCTTTTATAGGCCCACACACCCCCATGCACAACTGCGGCGACTCCTCAAAAGATCTCCGCTAAAGAGCCCTCTTGCGTGGCCCGTGAGGGACTGCAGCGCCACCCCCATGAGGAGCATCACCCTATGATGAAGCATGACATCCGCAAGGGCGTGTGAGGGCACTAAAAACTATATGAGAATTCCTCGACCACTCACATTGACTTTCCTTGCCTGTGAGTTGCTGTTACCCAACTGGGATTTCTTTTCACCTTTTCTGAGGAACAGCTACCCCCTAGGTATAAGTAATTTAAAAAATGCCAATTCGCTTTCTTGGCTAACCAGGATAATAAATGGCTCGATAGATAATTTGTATATAATTCGGAGCATAGTGATCGCTCGTCCATGACCAAGAGAGCGCTCATATCTGTTTTATAAAGGTAATCTGAGAGACCCCCTCTGTCATAAAGGTCTCATACACGCACAAAATAGGGAACCCATTTCGACAATTAACTACGCTACTCAAGAAAATGGCTGTATAATATATATCCATGGAGAAAAGACTATTCATGGCAGTGCTTTAGACAGACATAAACATTGGACTCTTCCCTAATACTCACCTAAGAGAAAAGATAGAAAGGACCAATCAACACAAGGCAAACTGAAATCAAAATAGGACTACACCCCAGGATGTCCCACTAATGGAAAGTGAGATAGGACTACCTTACAAGATCACTAATTTGTAGTAATTGGTGCGGCCATCTTAGACTGTCTCACACTCTTTGGGTTGATCCCTAGAGGATACATACCCCATACCCCAGTTCCTCACTCTACAACTACATAGGTGAGAGTTTACTTCATACCTAGTTCTACCTCAATTACACAGTATGATCTTTGCGACTTCTACGCAGAACTGAGCCAGCCATTTACACCCTCTTCTCCCACCCCGCATCCAAGGACCAGAAACACCTCCCCCTCATTCCACACCTTACACCAATCTATCCATTCCCATCCCGCCTACACAGACTATTCCCCATCAAAGGCTAAAACTCATGTCCACACTTACTCCCCCAACCTTACCGTCTCTTAACTGCATCCCTCTCCCTTACTATCCCCTCCTCCCCAACCCCACACTCCCTTCACCTTACATCACATTGCCTCACTCATTCCCCATACCATTCTCTACCCCTACTAACAAGTGCCAACTACGCTATGGAACGCACAGGACTACATACCTACACCATTAAATACCCCCTCAAAATTAAAAAAAAGCAGCCAAATGCTTTAAACATAAATTGCTAAAATCACACCCTGAAACTCTAATTTCAGACCCATACTTCTCACCAAAAAAAGGTTACATATCTAACAACTTCTTCTTTTACACTAAGCAAAGAGCCCGATGGAGGAAAGCTTTCCTCGCCCTGCTCTTGTTCTCCTCCACTAGGAAAACAGCGCATGGTCTCACGATCTCCATCATTCCCACCCCAATCTACAAATCCACAGCAACTATAACCATTTATCACAATGGGATCATCCTCATTCTATCATCGGACCGTAGCTTAAACCTCCTAGATAACATCTTTCCTCTCATCAAGGAAAAAGTCGTAAGGCCCCACCACCCGTTCCTAGTTGATCTCAATCTCAATACTCTTCCTAGCTCCCCACCTGACTCTCCTTCAACATATTTTCCTTGCATGACCCAACCAGCATATTCACCCATCCCAGATCCTTCAGACACCACTGCAGATGACATACATTCTCCTAATTCCAACTCTACCCCCAACACCTTTAACATTCCCACTGTCTCACCTACACCTAACCTCCATCCGCTCCACACCCCGGAAGATGTCATACACTCTCCTAATTCCATTTCTACCCCTAGCACATCCAAAATTCTTATTGTCACCTGACATCCACCCGTCCCACACCACTTCACCCCCTGCCATTCCACCCTCCCCATGCCACCCCCTCTACTGACAACCACCCTATCAGTTCGCACTACCACGACCCAGATCACGATTTCCCTTCAAACCTCATTCATGGACTATGTGCACCACCCTTACCCACAGTCCAATCATCAATGACGGTACCATCCATACCAGACCCCAGACTTGACGAGATATTATTAACTCTACAACGAGATATTATTATCTCTACAACAAGTCAAAAAGGACCTCCTAACTCTACATGACATGATTCTACACCAACCCAAAATCAAACGATATGAACAAGATTCTAACACAAACCTCCACAGTGACCACTCCAAATTCCTCCAACAGCTGCACGAACGCCCTCCGCAACATCAGCCCCTAAGGGGGAGAACAGTGCCCTACCCCAATGCCTCAACCCATCTGATCCGAATGAAAAACCACTTATCCGCTAAAGATATACTCTCCATACTCCGCTCCTATGATATTCTGCATCTCACCATTAACACAGTGCAATCAGACAACCTGCTTACACATTCCCTAATCCAAACCATCCCCTCCAATACTCACAGAGTTTCAAAACACAATTCTAGAGGTATAGTTGACAACAACCTTATGCGAGTCCCCCTCACACAAGAACCCAGCATAACCTCCTTTAAGCCTCGTCTTAAATGTATACTTCTAACCTACAGATCGGCCTCAAAACATGCAGCTGAAATAGCTGACCTCATACTCATTCATGAACCTGACCTACTAATTTTGACAGAAACTTGGCTAAATGAATCATCTATGCCCATCCTCGACATATTGGTACCCCCCTAACCATGTTATCACCAGACTAGACAGAACTGTTTGGCCAGGGGGTGGTATTGCTTGCATACATCGGAACAATCTCTCAGTGAACCGCTCCCACTCACCTGAACTATCCTCTTGTGAACACCTCTGTCTAGACATTACGAGAAACAATAAACCAGTATGTTCGCTGCACACTTTCTACCACCCACGAGGGGATAATCTCACCTTCATCGAACATCTCATGGATATTGTTTCTTCAAATGCTGGACAACAAAACACGCAAATATTCCTCGGAGACCTCAATCTCCACTGGAATGACCCAGCGGTCAATACCCTCAAAGTTTTCCTCTCGGAACTTAACCTCACCCAAATCTGTAACAGCCCCACACATGATAAAGCCTCAATACTAGATTTAGTTATTTTCCAAGGCTATTTCCATTCAGCTAGGAACGGTCCTCCCCTGTGATTGGTTGGACCACCACATCATCACATTCTTCATCAATGAATCAGTAAAACTATACTCTTCTCAACCCACGAGACCTAAAATATGGAAGAGAAACCTAAAGAATGTTGTTGCAGACGTAGTCACAAATTCCATCCCCAACTTCCTGCTTCCCTCTGAAGGCCTATCCGATGTTCAAGATCTGAGTAACCACTACTTTCACTCCATAAACATGCTTTTAGACACAGTCGCTCCCTTACAATTGAAGCGATCCTCCACAAAAGATTCTAAACCATGGTACGATGGAAGACTCAATGAGGACAGAAGATCACTAAGATTAATTGAACGACCATGCGGTTGGTCAATACAGATGTGTTTGCCTCATCGAACCACTTGCTGACCCCTTACTTTTGTCTGCATTATTACTATGTCACACTTGACCAAGAGCACTGTTGGAAACACTTTTACCTCATGTATGCCTGCAAACCGCTTGTTTTTGAATTAAAACGCCAATAAAGACTTTTGAAATAAAAATTATGCATCAGTATACCCTCTTTGTTACCATGTGTTAAGCACAATCTTCCATTCGAGATTTATTTCCCATTGTACACTCGAATATTGTGTAAACGTGTATCATTTGATATAGGTTTCTTCCCCAGATTTGATTTCAGTTTATCTGCTTTTCTATGGAGTACTCTTTTCACTTTTAATAACTTCTTTTCATCCCAAAAACTAAATGGAAGTTCACAGCATATCCTACCATTCGATACTTTACCTACGAAAACCCTCGCCGTCTCACCAGCACACCTGTGAGCAGGGCACAAATGATTCTGTTTCTCTTCCCCTTCTCTCAAGTCAAGCAGATGACGTCATGAATTCTTGTCAGGTGTTAACTGGTTTCTAGCCTCTGAAACAGATTTCACACAAAGTCTCAAATAAATACTATGTCAACGTTTTGGTAATCCTGTTAAAATGAGAACGGTATGAAAACGATATTAGCTGAATATGTAATTATTTCTGAATCTTTTTAGCTATTGCCTTCCATTCCACCTATTCCGTTTTCTATTACTTTGCGAAATCACCAGAATAAACCACACAATGAGCACGTTTCTTTGTGTTACTCACCAGCAGTGACCCATCCACATATGGCAAATGCAGTTATCTGTTTTCTTCAGCATTCTAATGACTACTGATAGTACAGGGCAGGTGCAAACTCCTCACTTGTAATTACTGGTGTGGTGCAGTAAAACCCTGCAAGTTGTGTGCAATTGTGAGTTAACCCTTCTTGAATGTCAACTAACTGCACAGGCTCGGTTTTACTAGGGACAAAACTACATTGAATTCCCAATTCCCCTTGAGGTTTAATGCTGGTGGTTACCACATGTTCAAAGCAGTTGGGAAATGGAAGCAGCAACTTCTGTGCAGGGTAGGGGTGGTGGAGGGGTGAGAGGATGGGTAGGAAAAGGAAACAGAAGAAGGGTCCTGGGAGGAGGGAGCACTGAATGCTGGAGCCAGGAGACTAGGGCTAGCAGCTGTTGCATCCGAAGCTTAAAGTGAATTTACCACCGTTTTTTTCCGGCCAGTAAAACTGAGTAAGGTTTTCCTACATCTAGGGGAAATGGATGTGAGAACATCGGGCTATTTGTGATAGGGTGGAGCGTAAATCCATAAAGAAATTCTGTCTTGCCCTTCACGTAGTGAGGGTGTTCATCTATGAAGTCATTAATTTAAATCCATCCGTCACCGCTGTACTACTTCACAGTCATGGCACTCAAACTTATTAGTTCTGCCTAGCAGTTTTACACAGATTTGTGAACATGCAAGTAGACCTTTTCTGAAACTTCAAGACTTCAAGCTGGGATTTGTCTTTGCTTCTCAGCAGCCAGTTAGAGCCTGAGACTTGTTGTTGGGTACCACACAGGATGCAACCATGTATTGTGGACAAGAAAGTTTAAATTAGACAAGAGTCACTCTAAATAAGGTAGGCAAACCTAGCTGACAGAAGGTGTGATATTGCTAATTTCTGGGAATATACCACTGCCACCGGGCTCTTAAAGTTTATTTTGTCTTACCCTGTTGATTTGATAACCATTGAATACACCAGTAAAATGTCCTATGTACATCATGTGATATCCTTTCCTAGATTGCAAATCGATATTTTAAAGCCTATCACCTCTAAAACTATATTTTCTACTTTTAGAAGCTTAGGCAACACATTCTTTTTAGTTTCTTTCAACTCAGTAATTTTCAAATCAATGTTTCTTGATTGTGTTAATCTTTAGCATTGCCCCATAACTGTTTTAATTAATGTGCCATGAGCCTAATTCACTAACAGAATTGGAAATCCATGCCTTCAGTGATCCTCTCAAAATCTGCATCAGTTTCTAGATTTTGGGTGCGATTTCAAGAATCCAGAGGTGTACACCAAGAAATGTGTTGCACTGATAGATAGTCATTTTCCCCCAAATCACAGACGCGGGTATGTTTTTATCATATGTCTACTTGCACTAGTAACGTCTTTCTTCTTTCGCTAGAAATAAAAGATTTGAAAATAAACCCATTCCCTACACTTCAATACCTGCAGTGACTTTGCCACTGAAAATTCATGTAAATACTCTCAGTTATGATATTATGAATACTCGCCACATCCCTAATCACCTCACAAACTGTCCTATCCCTAATCATAAATTTACAACTGTAGACATCTGACATTTGTATAAATGTCCTGATTTAGTTATAATCTATGACACGTAACCTTGTCCAGCTGGCCTAGCAGTTCGGGCTGGACTATATGATATGCGTATGGCTGGGTCCAAACCGAGTAGTGTAAAATAACAATGGACTGGGATGCGGCCTGAGTAATTATCAGTGTCTGAGATTAATTCAAGCATTCTATCCTTCCCTTTTTCGTATACTTCATTGCGACACCTTAAGTGGGGCGGATATGCCAAGACATGAGCCCACTGCACACTATGCTACTGAAACCAAGCTATAGTCTAATGATGAGCCCTAATAAGGGAGAAGCCGTACTTGAGCTGCTCGTGTTCTGGTGCAGGGGAGGCCTGTCTGGTAGTTCAGGCTGGACTGTTCCTATTGCAGCAGGGTTACGCTTGATTTACATATGGGTGGTTCCAAACTCAGGTGGCATGGTGTGCAAAAAAATTATGGACTGGAATGCAGGCCTGAGTAATTACCAATGGCTGAAATTATTTCAAACATTCCATCCATTCCTTTTGGGTATACTTCAGTGCAACACCGTAATGGGAAAGGGTATTCCCAGATGTGGGTCCCGTGCACACTGTGCCACTGAAACCAGACTATACCAGACTGAAGAGTTTAAGTAAGGGTGAAACTGGTCTTGGAGTGCTTGTGTCCTGGTTCAGGGAGAACCTGGCCTGGTAGTTCAGACTGTAATGTTCCTATTGGATCAGGGTCAATACTGATTTGCATATAGGTGGGTCCAAACAGAGGTGGCATGGTGTGCAAAATAACGATGGACTGGAATGCAGCCCAAGCATTTATCAGTGGCTGAGATTAATTCAAGCATTCCATCCATTAATTTTTTATCTACGTCATCCTTGGTTCTCAAATGAAGAGATAACACTTGATTTTATGCAGTGAAATTACATGAGGAACAACCATGGCACTTTCATCCAGTTGATTTATTTCTTTGTCTTTTAACCCCTTCCATGCTGCGCAAATTCCGCCGCTGTGCTGACGGTTTCTTGCGCGGGCGTGGTCATGACGGAACGGTTCCGTCATGAGCACAGCTCAACCGTGGCTCATGACGGAACCGTTCCGTCATGAGCACCGAAGGGGTTAAAAGAACAGTCTGATTAGCTAGAACATTGCATTTTATGTGCTCAAATGTCACACTGTACTTAAGTAGTTTAAATTCTTGAAACATTAACGCAACAAAGCTAATTGCAATGTACCTTGCCCTGCATCAAAAAATGTAAATCACTTGCACACAGTCAAATCCTAGGGTCTAAACTTTGATAGAAAGGAGCAAGGGAAGTTGCTGCATCGCTTTGCTTCAAAGGGAAAGAATGCACCAAATCACTAAGATATTGCATATTTCTGCCCTCTAGTAGCACTGCCACACTTCTGGCTGTCTAGTGCCAACACAGGCACCCTTGCAACATGATGCAAGGGTGCCTGCATTGTAGTCAGAATTGTATTTCTGCAGGAAAAAGTACCTTCCTCCACAAAGAACCCAAAATGCAGCACAAATGCAAAGAGGAAGTAATGAGGAGAAATAATTTCTCCAAATTAGTCCAGCCTTGGGTAGACACGCCATTTTGACGTAAACCCACCTTTTCTGCCTTTAGGTAACATGGGACTGCGTCAAAATACATGAGTGGATTCATGGGAACGTCCATGCTTCACCCATGTAACGCCTCCCCGATGCAAGGTAATACAAGGCAGCAATAAAATGCCAAACAAAGCCATGCAAATCTTGATTTGTGTGGCTTGGTAAATCCCAACATGGGCTTTGCTTCTGCAACCCGGAACCAAATTCTTAATAAATCTGGGCCCAAGGTAATCAAGCTTTGATTAACACATATTCTGGGTAAGGAACTCTAAAATGCTGTGGAATCTCCCTGAATACACTATATCATTATCATCTACATATGGAAATATCCATGCGGTAGGACACCCTACCTACACAAGTAAGGATTGAAAAAGATTTTCTGAAGTTGAGAAGTATCTGAAGACTTACATCTTCACATTAGGGAGTTGGAGACCTTCTGAAACTCCCCTGTGCCCAACATTCTGGTCAGACTCCTAAGTACAGATGCTCTGTTACTATCCAGTGGTTGGTGAATGTGCTCTTTATCACTTTCAATGTTTTATTATTATACCTACATTGAAAGATTGTGGCATTGCTCTGTCACTGAAGTTTTTCACACTCCTTCTTCAGTCACAAGCATTACTTTTCTGTATGCAGTGTTTCATTCTCTCCCATTCTACTGCTTTCCGAGGCAGAACCAGCGGCATTATGCTCTTTATTAATGTAATAAAGAAACTAAATAAATAAAATCTGAAAAACAGTGTAATCTTTTAAAGTAATCTTATCAAAATGTCCATGATAGTAAGGTACATCTCAATCTCCGCTGGAAGATCCAACCAGTGATGGTGCCTCTTGTATTATCAACATTCTTGACATATTTGATGGAAAACACAGATTCAAAGGAGTGTTTTACACTTTTATTTAAGTACACATAACTCAGTTGTGGATAGCAAATACTTAGGGCCGGATGGAGAGTTCGATGGATTGGTTACTGTTGGATAACCTGTCTGCCATATTACTTATTTACTTACTTACATAATTATGCCTGCTACCCTTCCTGGAATGCCCAGCCATCTCTGTCCTGGGCATTTTTTTCAATCAATCTGACTCCAGGTGTAACTCATCTCCTTGGATCAGCCCTCATGCCTCAGCACCAGATGTTTCTTGGTCTTCCTCATTTGCTTTTCCCTTGAGGGCTCCAAGTCAGGGCTTGCCTGGTTGTGTTTGATGTGGGCTTGAGGAGGGTGTGACCTATCCATCCCCAACATCTTTTTATGATTTCATCATGAGCAGGAAGTTGGCAATTCTGCTGTCGTAGGTCGTTCTTGCCGATGGTGTTTGGACAGCGGATTTGCAGTATTTTCCTCAGAGAAGTGTTGATGAAGTTCTGGATTTTGTTGGTGGTGGTCACTGTTGTCCCATAAGTTTGAGCTCCATGCAGAAGGACCTATTTTACATTGGTGTAAAAAAGCCTGATCTTGGTTCGCAGCGTTAGGTCCTCGGAGCTCCGGATCTTCTCCAGCTGAATGTGGGCAGCTATTGCTTTGCTGATTCTTGCCTTGACGTTGGCGTCTATGATTCCAGTGCCTCTCCTGCAAGAGTTACTGTAGTTGTTCTGGCCGAGTTAGCCTTCAATATCTTGGTTTTCCCCTTTGGATGTTGAGGCCAGGTTCTGCTGATGTGGCAGCAACATTATCAGTCTTCTTGTGAATCTACCAGTTGACATGGGAGAGTAAGGACAGGTTGTCTGCAAAGTTCAGATTGTTGCGCTGTATCCAAGGTATCCACTTGATCTCACTTCTTCTCTTTTCTGTGGATGTCTTCATGATCCAGTCAATGGCCAACAGAAAAGGCAAGAGCAAAACGCCCTGGGGGACTCCAGGCCTCACTTGAAAGGCTACCTTGAGTCTGTCATATTTCAAGTGAATTATATCCTATTGCGCTTGTAATACGGCAAATGGGATATCTGTCACCAAAAGTGGTAAAATTGCTAACAAATTGTGCACCGACTTTGTGCAAATTCATAGAGATTTTGTGAATCAATCTATGTACTGTTGGATTGGTTTGCAAAATCACCATTTGGACTGGGTCACAAATTGACCAACCTCAGGAATATTAATGAGGTAGGCCAATAATTGAGATTTACTGTGATGGGATACCATCACAGGGATGATGGCCTGCTGGGATCAGCAGTCTACCATATCAGTGGTTCCATTTAAATAAAGTAAACATTTATTTTTTTCATTGCAGCACGTTTTCCGTAATGTAAACAGGATTGCGTTTAAAGAAAAGAGGTTCCTTTTTCCCTAGATCCCTACCTACTCCCCAACCCACATTTTGTTACCATTTGCAAAGGTGAACGTTAGGACTCAGTATCTTTTAAATGGGATGTCCTCAACACGCCCAATCCAAATTGCAATTTGTTATGCATTTCTAAACCCACTTTGTTTGTCAGTAACCATTTACCAAATCAGAAAATGGGTATAGAGTACAGTGAAAATCCATTTTGCAGTCACAAACTCTGTGATTTAGGGCCTGATTATTACTGCGGCTGTCTGATGGACCAACAAATCCACGGTGGCAGTGCAGAAACTGCTGAACTGGCGGTATGACCGCCCTATCACAAGTTGGGCGGTCGGACACCATTGGACCATTGGACCACCAATGGACTGCCGCAACCTCAGGGGATCAGATCCCTGGCGGTGTCGCGGCGGTCCTTAGGCCCCAATATGTTTCGAGGTGCCGCTGCAGCATTGCCAACCATATTACAAGTTTCCTCTCCACTACGGTTTTCATGGCAGTGAGCCCGCTATGAAAACTGTGGCAGTGAGGAATCTATAGGGCCTGTTTCCATGGGGTGCATGCAGGGGGCACATGTTGTGCCCCCCTCAGTGCATGCATTCCATGCAGGAACTGCTTTTGACACTCCCATTGCGGTGCCCGCCAGACCTGAGAAAACTTGTAATCTGGTAGGCAGTGCTCACATGGCTTTGGCGGTGTGGGAGCAGGAGGCAGTATGGTGGCTTCGCTCCCAGACCGCCAAAGTTTCAATCGAACCCTTATGATTGTATGGTTTGTAACAGCTAAATGGCCAATAAGCCCTATGGCAAACCTAAATCTGAAGTAAAACAAATACTGTCTGAAAATCCTTAACACCTAAGTAGTTCGAAGTAGTTCGAAACTAGGAAATACATAAGACAAAACTGCTCGTACACAAATAGTAGTAATTCTGGATCCTAGCATACAATTATATAGAGGCAGGTCATATTTGATAGAGTGCAGGCAAACTGTCTGACCTGAGTGATAGCAAATGTCTGAAAGTGCAGAGACGATGAAAATGCCTAGACACTGACTTCTATGGACTGATCACGATAGCTTATTTTAATCAGAGATGGATGGTTTGCATTCTCAGTAGTTGCTCTGGTAGAATTTACTAAGATGAGCGTTATTTAAGACATTTGCATCGGGAGGATCCTGAAGACGTTAAATACTGACATGGTCAGCCATTCAGTGGAAATTATTTCACCTGGTTTCTCAAGTGCATAGCAGTGGCTTACAGCAAGATAGTTACAATATGGCCTTTGCGAAGGGCGCTGTGAACTTATTCATGGCTACACTATAAATAAGAGTGTGAAGGCTATTCTTTACCAAGTATCCATGCATTAAGCTACATTGCCTACAATAAGACCACAATAATACCACACAGCAGCTGCAGAAAGCCAGGTTTGCACCAAATGGCCTTGTTTCTAGGGGAGAGGTTTGCACAAATGTTAAATTGCATTTTCCTTGGTGTCTTAAAAATCCTAGGAAGAGAACCCAGCTACTAATAGACTACCATCATACAGTGAGAATCCCTTACAATGCAACCACAACGCAGCACACATGAGAACAACAAAAACGAGGAGAAGTTAAACATTTCTCCTCGTTGCACCAGGGTAAGACCAGGTTTTCCTTGATCTTAATTCTGGCGCTCCCTCCTATGTATGCCTCCCTTGTAAATAGGGGGCAGCGTCACAATCAGTGGGGGATGCAGTGGAATGCCCACTGCAACACCCATTCCACTGCAACACCCATTGCCCTCCCCTTTCACTCTAAGCATAGTGTGCAAGGGGGCCTTATTTACAAGATAGCTGCCTTGTAAATAAGGCAAAGCACCTATCCCCACAGGAACTTCATAAAAAGTGAAGTTCCCGTGCTGATAGGAGCTTGTAAATATGCCCCTGGAAGTTTTGAGATTTACGGACTTAGTTTTGTGATTTCATTTTTGTTTATTTGTTAGATTTTAGGTTTTTGTTTAGTTTATAGGTGGATTCAGAGCTGTTAAGAGAATTTAGGGTGAGGGATAGCAATGGATGTTAAGGTTTAGAAAAAGGGCAGTTTTTTGTGCTTGGTTTTTTCTTTTTTACATTTTAGGGTTTTTAGGGATTAAGGCAGTCGTAGGAGCTTAGGCATACATGATATGGGTTTTTATAGTTCAGGGTAGTGATGGGTTTCCAGCTTACAGGGTGGAGCAGTTTTGTAGTTTTGTGGGATTGGGTTTGGGCTTCCTTTATACATTTTTAATAGTTTGTAGAGTACAGGGCTTTTATGAGAGTTATGGGTTTATGGTTATTGATTTTTTTAGGGTTTGTGCTAGTAATTTAGATAAACATGCATTTTTTCTCATAGTAGATGTATTAAAGTAATCAACAGAGAAAAACATAAATAAAAGAACAGTAGCATGTATTTTAAAACAATTAAAAATGTTGAAGAAATTTTATCAGGTAACCATTCTACGATTGTTTTGAACAGTTAAGTTAAAATGTATAAACTGTTTAATTAAGTCATCAAATGTTCGTCCTATAAAAGAATAAAAGATCTTTTGTATTTTCAGGCATTTTCTTTTTTGACCAGTTTATTAAAGTGATCTTTAACTTGCATTTTAAATGACAAAAACCATTGCTAGGAAGGGAACAAAACAAACCCATGTAAGTAATTATTTTTCAATATATTCAAAATTATATTAGTATTTTTTTTTTTAATGTTCTAATCTTTTTTCTAATGTACCTATTGAAGAAAAAGAAAATTAAATTAGGTCACTTTAATAGTTATTATTTTTAAATATGTAAAATCTTATTGCAAAAGGTGATTTCTAGTAGAAGGAGAAACAATTTGTTTGTGGAACGTATTTAAAATTAGTTGACATAAATCCTAAAAATAAATTCAAATAGCTACGTTTTTATTTTATAGGTAAAGACATTGATTTCAATTTTTTTTTTTAAATGTGCAGCTTTTTTTGTTTAGCATTTTGCCTTATTTTCTTGTTTATTTTAAAACAAATAAATAAAACTATTTTTTTCTTTCTATGTTCCTTTTTCCACCATTTTATTTGTATTATTTATGTAAGTTGTCTTTTTTATGCTTTTGGTGTGTTGGATTTTGCAACAGCTGGATGTGTTCAAGTTTTGATAAATTAATTAATTAATTAAATTAATTTTATTTTCATTTTTCATGAAAAATTACGTTCCCATATGCATGTTGTATTGATGTTAGTTTGAAATATTTACCTTTGCAGCTGTGGACTTTTATGTTTTCGCTTTTACGTAACCCAAGTAGAGTAGAGAGGACCATGATGGGCTGGATTTCCTGGTTTCCTGATGAAAGAAAGTTTCTGTCTCTGATATTGTTTGCTCGCTATTGCCTTTCCGTTTATCCTTTTTTTTATTGTTACGTGGAGACACAGAAAAAGGCACCAAGTAAACAAACTATGAGTAATTTAAAACTATTTACTTTTTCCTACTGTTAGCAGTACGCTTTTAAGTTTGCTAAAATAAATACAATAATTTCCATGAAGTCTAACCCTGAAATTGTTGTGAATTATCAACATTTAGTTGTGCCTGATTTTCTTTTTGATTGTGTTTGATGCACTTTTGAGAGTTTCCATGAAACTGTAAATTGATGGATGTTGTTTTCCTGCTACGGAGTTGAAAGAATTGTGCCACCCTTCTATGACATTATTTGTTTTGCCTCTTCCAAGAGAGTTATTTAAAACCTTTTTGGATTTCTGTTACTCAACCTGGCTACAATTACCAGTTTGACAGTGCAGGAGCGGGTGGTTCACCACTGCCTCGCTCCTGCACCGCCAAACCCGAATGATGCATGCCCGCCAGATTCCAGTGCAAATGGTTGTCTGGCAGGCTGGCAGCATGGTGGTACCGTGGCGGTGCAGTAAAAAGGCTCAATGAGCCTTTAATACTTCCCACCGTGGGACCGCCACAGTGTGTTCCAACACAACATGGGCTGTAAAGTCCATGATGTGCTGGAACTGGAGGGGTGATTGCACACAGGTGGGCACAACATGTGCTCCCCTGCAAGCACCTGCCTGCAAGGGGGTCCCTTTGTTTACCTACCACCAGCTTTTACATGGTGTTGTTGACCACCATGTAAGGCTGGCGGTCGGAAACTCAAAATATGCATGGTGGGGCCGCAGCAGCACCACCTGCATATTTTGAACCCCTGACTCCCGCGCCACCATCAGGGATTGCAGTTCCCATGGCGGTTGCGGTGGTCAGATGTCGGTCGGACTATCAAACTTATAATACAGAGGTCCGACCTCTGCTGCCTCGTTACCTGGACCGGCACCGCCACGCTCCAGCTAGTCTGACAGTCCATGGACAACAAGACTCGTAATATGGCCCTAAGTGACCAATGCTTGTTCTCTAAAACTTATTGAGGACTTTTTCCAATATTTCAATATTTTCTGCAAAGCATTCACTTTGACAATATGGGCCTGAGCCTCATTGCGGTTTCGGTTTTGACCGCCGCATTACAATGCAGGCGGTCGAAAATGAAACCAGCCGGTCATTCCGGCTAAAGCCAGTCTGTGACTGGCACGTAATCTTAATGGACAGCGCTTTCGCAGCTAGGTTTACAATGTCGGTTTCAGACAGGCTTTCCATGTCAGGCTTTCCGACATGGAAAGCCTGTCAGAAAGAGACATTGGGGATCCAGGGCCCCCTTAACTCTGCGGCCTCAGGTTGGGGGCCGAGGGTGCCCCCTGTGAATTTCTGCACTGTGTGGCATGCACCGTGAGGTGCAGGGATTCACACAAACTCCCATTTCTCAACGGCAGGTTGTGCTACAGCCGGTTTACGGAGTTTGCAACCACACCACGTGTGGTCGCATTTTAATTAGGTATGCGGAACCTTCAATCCTTGGTCGGGCAGTTCCCATAACGATTGCGTCCGCCAGACATCGCAATAAGGCCCTGGTGTTGTAATGCTATTCAACTCAGGATGTATGAAAGCCAATAATGAGAGTTTCTTAATTTCATGTTGTAACTATCGATCTGAAATGAATTCTTCTACAAAGGTTGTATTCAAATTGTTGTCCATACTACTTGCCACAAGAAGAAAAAACAGACTTCCATTGGTTTTTGGACATGTTTTTCGAATTGTATTTAACATTGTCAGTTCAAGATCAATTACACTTTTTTAAGTGTATTTTTACTTGTTACCCAATTGAGTACTTCCGAGTATACTTGAAAATTAAGCATCCTTGAGTAGTCTTGTCAGGTAGCAATGCATGTATTAGTAGTATATTTTTATCTTGTATTTTTCCATGAATAGTGTATATTTAGTTGAAGGCTGATAGGTACCATCTATCATCCAATTTCTACTTTGCTCTTGTGTGAGGGTTTGGATAGTAAAAAAAATAATATTTTTTTAATATTGTTGTGCGTTAGAAGTGGGTCATTAGCATTAGTGATTTTCGAGTGTCTGGATATGTTAATGGTAGTGTATTTCAGTAAAATATGGGTTCATAAAAGCCCTTGGCATAAGCTTGTCACTCTGGTATTAATTGATCATGATTTCTAACCTGGCGCAGGTCAGGTTACTAGTGGTCAACTGGTACTATAATATTTTTGACCAAAATAGCTGTCATGTCATTGAAGCCCTACAGGCGGAAGTTAATAATGTCTCTGGGAAGTGACAGCTATTATGTGTCCTTTGTGTGGAGGATTTTAACTGTACCACTTGTATGTGTTGTACTAAACGAGTCTGTGGGCTGCTGGATACAGAGGGTCAGCCTAAGCCACATTTTATCCACACACAGCAGGGCGAGGCTTTAAATTCTATTATTATTGAGAATGACCTAGACCTCATCAACAGCATGATAAGTTGTCCCTCATCCCAGTGCCCCACTTATGTTGGAGGTGGCAGGGAAAGTTGTATTGATTTTGTGTTCATTTCTAAGAAGTTCTCGTCGCTCGTTAGTGACTTTGAGGTGGCACCCAACATTGCTAGTGATCATAATCCCCTCACCATTTCTGTTAGCACAACAGCTCAGGCAGGGAAAGGTGATGGTCGCCTGATTCACTATAACCCTAATAAGGGGGTAAGATTACATTGGGGTAAAATAAATCCTACCCAATTTGAGACCAAAACAGTCAAAGTAAATTATGTCCTGATTATGAGGTAACTCCAACAAGACTCGACCTCAGACGAGATTGTTCGTGACTTTGAAAGGATGTGTGCAGATGTAGGTAAGAGACTAACTCGGCCGGTCTGGAGAAAGGAGCCTCTAGTGGTACTGTGGTTCAATGCTGAATGCTCTAGAGCCCAAAAGAATATCAAATTGGCCCTTCACGCTAGCCCTCGCAATAGAACCCAAATTAAATGCGCTAGACAAGTGAATAAAAGTACCATTAGCCAAAGAAAAGAGGAATTGAGGAGATTAACCTGGGAAGACTTGGAGCAAGAAAGTTCCCTTAAAGACAGTAAAAGCTTTTGGGATATCATCAATCGCCCTCTATTCATGGATGAGGTGAAGCAGATGGATTTTCTGATTTTGGGGGACACCTGGGAATCCCACTTTTCGGCTATATTTAACCCATGCTGTTTGCAGTCAGTGGAGAATAGTGGGGACCTACCGTTGGATTTAACCCTGGCTTCCCAATTCAGTGCATCTCTTTCAGTGGTCGAGGTTGAGGAGGCCTTAGTGAAGGGAATTTGTATGAAAGCTCCAGGTCCTGATGGGGTCCCATTAGTTTTGTTTTAAAGGAATCCCAACCTTTGGGCACACCGGCTGACTAATGTCTTCCAAGCAGTGGTGATTGGTCCCAACCCAGCAACCTGTAAGGAGGCCATTGTAGTTCCTGTGGTTAAAAAGGGCATTAGGAATGACCCTGCCTGTTATCGGCCAATTTCCCTTATTGATGCTACAGAAAAGGTACTGGGGAGGGTCGTCCTTGGCTGACTTGAGACTTGGGCAAGTACCACGAGGGTCATGCCAAAAACCCAGGAGGGGGTTGGGTACAGAGCAGTCCCTCAATTTGTCCCTAATTATGGGCAAGTACATGAAGGCCAGGAAGGGTTTCATTTACCTGGCCTTCATAAACTTGACCAGTGCTTTTGATACGGTTAACAGTGAGAAATTATGAGCACTAATGGGGAAAATGGGCATAATGGAATCACTGATCTCCCTTTTGTAAAGGCTCCATGCTAACAACACCGTTGCCATAAGATACGGCCCACTAGGAGAAAAGGCCAAGCCCATTGACTCCACAGAAGGTGTCCGGCAGGAGTGCATTTTAGCCCCTTTTCTTTTCTTAATTTACACTAATGGCCTAGAGGCATTTTTAATAGAGAAGGAAATTGATTTACCCCACATTGGGGGGAAACCTGTCATGTACTATTGTATGTGAATGACACCATGCTAATGGCTCTGACAGCAAATAGCCTCTAAAAATCACTCAAATCTTATCTGTATTGCGGTCTTCTATTATATCAAAGTTGCAATGGCTATTAGAATGTGTTATGAGTAATAGCATACAAATAGGAATGTTGTAATTTTTAATGCACAATTTTAATTCCCATGAAATCTTATGATTGATGATATTTTTTATCCTATTAGTTTTATGTATGTGTTTTACAAAAATGATCTGAACATTTTAAATTGTAATGTTTGTTTGCCAAACTTTTATGGTCTTTGAACCGAATAAAGTTATTTTAACTAACGGTAGTGTAGGGTAATCCTTTACTTGGTGTCTTTTTCTGCTGATTGTTGTTTTGAAATTATGAATTGAAGGCAATCTGTTGGCAGCTTGCTGGGGCATCTTTATGTTTTGTTCCTGTTGTCTACATATAGGTTCTCTAACTTACTTTTCTATTGCTGATGCAGATTGGTTATGTTCACTTGTTCTTAATACTCTGCCACCTAAGACAACTGTCCATCCCATACATTTTTCACTGAAATACACCTCCAAAGAGCCCTTCACTCACTTATTCTTTCCTTGCAGTATCTGTATCCATAACATAACAGTAATCTGTTGGCTTTTCTTGATACTATGTATTGCTTCCTCAAAAGTTTCTGTTTTTTTCTAAAGAAAAAATATATAGAACATGGATTTGTTTTTTAAATGATGTGAATGTTTTACTTTACATAGGGTTTGTATGTTTATTCTCGGGAATGTACATGAAAGTTACATGAAGCCCACATAACAAATGAATTCATTTTTCACTGAATAGTTGTTCTTGTTCATGAAGATATTGCTCATCTCTCACATGAAACATATTTTCTGTGTGTGAAACAAATGATTTATTTTACTTTTCCTTTTTTAAATTAAATAATGTAATATTATAATATGAATTTTTGAAAACATTTTATTTTAGGTAGTTTTTCAAATACTAGGTCAAAAACGTCCACTTTTCATTTGGGTACTCTACTCAGTGATTTCTGTAATTTATTACATTAACTAATGTTTCCTGTCTTACATTTTTCAAAATTAAATACTTTATCCCTGAAAAAATAGTTTGCCTTTATTTAATTTACTAAAAATGTATTATTTTTATTGTGGTCTCACCTCGAAGAAGGTATTTCAGAGTGTGTACTTGTGAGTGGCTGAGCTTTGTCTCTCTGGCTGTCCTGTCGGTTGTCAGGTCTCCTCAAGAGTTGAGATGACCCCTGCGGGATGCCGCAGATGATGTTCTTGGGTTCTGACATGAAGGGTGGTAGGTATATTCTCTGGGTTTGTTCTGTGAGGAAGGATGCAATCCATTTGAGGGCGTATCCCTGAACCTGGATGTGGCGGAGTCTCTTGATAAGGGTGTGGTGGGATACGTTGTTAAGCGTTGCCGAGAGATAAAGGAGGATCTGCTGTGTTTTTCCCAATGAGGAGGATCTGATCTCATCAGTGGCAGCGTTCAGGGTGATTTCAGTGCTGTGGTTGGCACAGAAGCCGGTCTGGGAGGAGTCCAGTTGGTTGTTGTTCTGTAGGTGTTCGGTGAGTTGTCGGATGATGGCCTTCTCGAGGACTTTGGTGGGGAAGAGGAGCAGAGAGATTGGGTGGTAGTTCTTGAGAAATCTGAGGTTGGCTGAGTGTTTCTTGAGGACGGGTCTGACCTCTTTGGGTTTCTGATTATCTGGGCAGGTGGCCATGGTGATGGATGCTTTAAAAATGGAGGTGAGTTCACTGCTGATTTTGTTGCTTCCGTGGTTGAAGAAGTGGTTGGGGTAGGTGTCGCTGGGTGCTCCAGAGTGGATGGAGTTCATAATGGCTGAAGTGCTCTGAGTGGTGAGATGTTCCCCTTGGTGAGCGGAAGGTTGTGGGTGGCGTCTATTGACATGAGGAGACTGTGGAGGTCTGTGGGTTGGGGTTTAAAGATAGATGTTGTACAGTACAGAATTGTATTTTATTTGTTGTTTTGGCCACTTTTACATCTCCCTGCAGATTGTGTTAGTATGCACACATTGGGACGGTTTTTATTTTTTATTTTGATTTAAAAATTTGGGGAAAAATCATAGATTCAACTTTTTTTAAACCTATTTGGAATAAAAGCAACATTTTCAATTTTTTTGCATCATCTATGCCCATCCTCGACATATTGGTACCCCCCTAACCATGTTATCACCAGACTAGACAGAACTGTTAGGCCAGGGGGTGGTATTGCTTGCATACATCGGAACAATCTCTCAGTGAACCGCTCCCACTCACCTGTACTATCCTCTTGTGAATACCTCTGTCTAGACATCACGAGAAACAATAAACCAGTATGTTCGCTGCACACTTTCTATCACCCATCAGGGGATAATCTCACCTTCATCGAACATCTCATGGATATTGTTTCTTCAAATGCTGGACAACAAAACACGCAAATATTCCTCGGAGACCTCAATCTCCACTGGAATGAACCAGCGGTCAATAACTTCAAAGTTTTCCTCTCGGACCTTAACCTTACCCAAATCTGTAACAGCCCCACACATGATAAAGTCTCAATACTAGATTTAGTTATTTTCCAAGGCTGACTCCATTCAGCTAGGAACGATCCTCCTCTGTGATTGGTCGGACCACCACATCATCACATTCTTCATCAATGAATCAGTAAAACGATACTCTTCTCAACCCACGAGACCTAAAATATGGAAGAGAAACCTAAAGAATGTTGGTGCAGACTTAGTCACAAATTCCATCCCCAGCTTCCTGTTTCCCCCTGAAGGCCTATCCGATGTTCAAGATCTACTTTCACTCCATAAACATGCTTTTAGACACAATCGCTCCCTTACAATTGAAGAGATCCTCCACAAAAGATTCTAAACCATGGTACGATGGAAGACTCAATGAGGACAGAAGATCACTAAGATTAATTGAACGACGATGGAGGTCAGCTCCCTCTTCTGACCACCTCATACTCCTAAGATCCACGAGAAACTCCTATTACAGAAAGATCAGACGATCAAAAGCAGACTTTTTCAGTAATCAATTAGATCAAGCCAAGAACTGTCCCAAAAAACTATTTGAATTAATCAAAACACAATCGACTCAAATGGCTCACTGACTTTCTGACCGGCCGGACTTTTCAGGTCTTCTCATCATCAGTAAGCTCTAAGTCCCACGCTTCTCCTTACGGAGTACCACAGGGTTCTATCCTCAGCCCATTATTATTTAATATCTATGTTAGACCCCTGGCCACAATAGCGGAAGAGGCTGGGCTATGTATCTATTCATGCGCTGATGATACCCAGCTAATCTTCTCTCTCTCCACTTATGAGGCATCTAAGGTATCTTCTCTTCAGGCAGGATTGCAAAATATAGCCGTTTGGATGCATGCCAACATGCTAAAACTCAATGATGGGAAAACAGAAGTTTTCATTCCCGGTAAAAACAAAGATCTTTGGGGCCCACGAGATTGATCTCCTCAAATGGGTGATCTCCCTCAGCCAATACAAATGGTCCGCAATCCAGGCATAATCATTGACGACCAGCTGTCAATGAGGCAGCAAGCAGTCAGGGTCGCCTCAATCTGCTTCACCATCCTAAAATGGCTCAAAAAAATACTCTGGATGTTGCCTAGTCCCACACAAAGAACTGTGGTCCAGGGCCTAATTACTTCTAGGCTGGACTATGGCAAAGTCCTGTGTTTAAGAGCCAACAAGGTGGTGGTCCGAAAACTGCAGGTAGTACAGAAGTCAGCGCCAAGATTGCTTTGCCAGGTGCCTCGAAAGGCCTCTATTTCAGGCTCCCTCCTCGACCTCCACTGGCTTAGGATGGAGAACCGCATTAAATTCAAGGCCCTGTGTTATATGCATAAATTAAAATGGGCACAGCACCACAGTATCTGAGTGCCTTAGTCCATCCCTACCTCCCAACACGTCTTCTCCGATCCTCCACTCAGGCCAACTTTTTAGACCCTAGGATCAGACGGTCGCGTATGGGTGGCCAGTCTTTTTCCTATCTGGCCCCCTCACTATGGAATTCACTCCCCACGCCACTTCGGCATGAAACCATCTATAAGAACTTTCGCAAAAGTCTCAAAACGTGGCTATTTAACCAATAATGTTTTCCCTCTCTTCTGCGTCTGTCCGATGGCACCGGGAAACTTCGGGTAGCTGTGCGCCTTATAAAATGAAATAAATAATAATAATAATCTAAGGGAATACTTCACCCACCTCACGATAACTCAGGGCCACTACCCTATTGCGAAGAATTTGCCTCCTTCTTCATTATGAAGACAGAAAACATGAAGACGGAACCGCTCAACGATTTAATAACCCATACTGACACTCTTATGGACAATGCATCTCCCCCTCCAAGACCCTTACCTATATTTGCACCAAAGTTCCACCTCAAAAATACCGCCTCCTGGTCCTCCTTCAATACATACAGTGAAGAAGCTATATTAAAAACGCTCAAGTCACTTAATCCCTCAAACCACTTCACAGACCCCCTTCCCGCAAGCTCCATGAAAAACTTCATTCCACTGCCACTGCCTCAATGGACCAAGATTATAAATACCTCTCACCTGCAAGGAATCATCCCAGAAATAATTAAATCTGGGCAGGTTTCCCCTATCTTAAAGAAGCCAACGGTTGACCCCAGCGGACTTAAATAATTACCGCCCAATATCCAACATTCCTATTCTGGCCAAACTCTTCGAAAAATGTGTTCACACACAGTTTAGCAACCACATAGACCATTTCAACCTGCTTAACCAATACCAATCCGGCTTCCGCGCGGGGCATAGTACTGAAACAGCCATAACCCACATAATAGATGATGCACTAAAAATCCTTGACCAAAACGAAGCCTGGTTGCTAATCTTGCTTGACCTTTCCTCTGCTTTTGACACCGTCAAACATGACAACCCGCTTGAACTCCTGAAACACAGAGTGGGATTATCAGGATCAGTTCTAAATTGGTTCTCCCCTTTCCTTCAAAATAGGTCTCAAAGATTCAAGGTTAATCAATCATTGTCCAAGCCCGTCCCAGTCACTTTAGGAGTCCCACAAGGATCGTCTCTCTATCCTACACTTTTCAACCTATTCATGGAACCGCTCACCGAAATTCTTAACTCCGACAATGCCCACTATCACATGTATGCAAACGATACACAACTATATTTAAAAATCCACTCACTAGAGGCCATCAAATCTCTCAATGTAACGCTACATGAAACTCAGACACGGCTGGCCGAAAACCATCTGAAACTAAACACCCTCAAAATGGAATTCCTCCTAATCGCTCCTCCCAACCAATCAACCATCATTCAAGATTGGCTGAAACACCTAACAGCACTCAACTGCCTACCTCTTATTATTGACTCAGCAGAATCGCTTGGAGTTACTCTGGATAAAAATCTAAACATGCAGAACTACATTAGTACCGCAACAAAAGGAGCACATTATCAGATGAACACTTCCTTCCTGCAAACGACTTCAAACTGGCAGTTCAAGCATTAGTAATCCCAAGAGTGGAATATGGGTGTGCCTCTCTTTGCAGTCACCCCAGATCAACGACTCCCCCCTAAGAGCTTCAGTGAACGCAGCAGCTAGACTCATCACAGGCTCCAAAAGACACTGTCACATCGCCCCTGACCATAGAGCCCTCAATTGGCTACCTTTCAAAGCCAGAATTAATCAAAAAATCGCATGTATGATGCACAAGGCAATACATCACAACAAGTTACCTGTCACAGAAATTGGTGCTTTCTTGTGGTAACAAATCCTCCAGGAGTGCCAGTAACCTTCTACTAAATCCACAACAATTTGCCAAGAAGAAAACTTACAACCGGGCCTTCCCGGGTATGGCGCCCAGGATCTGAAATGCTCAGTCCACAGAAACCAGATGGAATCCCTCTACTGTGTCTTTCAAAAAAGAAGTGAAATCTATTCTCTTGTCTAAATTCATATGAACTATGTATATTACCTGTAATACCATTGTTAGTTTGCACTGAACTGTTTTGTTTCATATATTCTGCCTTGTAAACCGCTCTGATACCCACAAGGGTCTTGTTGTACTGTACTTAGACTTTGGTTTCTCTGAGATGAAATTTAGTCACTCCCTAGGGTCTTTTATCTGGTATAACAAAAACATAAAAGTCGGACCTAACTTCTCCATAGAGGCATATGGCAGGCGTAGGGAATTTCTGCTGTCGGTGACCGTGGCTCTAAGCAATACCCCCTCTCGTTCTCTGACATCAAACAAAAACATAACATTGCGCCCACCGACTTCTATGACTTTCTTAAACTAAAATCAGCCACTCCCAAACACAAAGTTTTCACATTTAAGGATGCCACATTACCGATACTCCTTTCATTAATTAAGAAAGGCAGGCATGTGGCTTCCAAAATGTACGCTAAACTCAGGCCTATGGCCACCTTGTACTGTAACTCTGCTCAACAGAGGTGGTGTTCTGACTGGTCCCAGGATGAACTACTTGATCCACTGTCCATTGACTGGCCAACATTATTGACTTCCTCATCTCATAAAAAGATAACACCCAATCTTGCCAAAACAAAAGTACGCATTCTACACAGAACCCTCTGGACCTCACAATGTTTGGCCACCTTGGGCCTTATGGATAAGAGTAACTCTTGCTGTTGCAGACCTTGTTGTATACATTCTGGACTGACATGCATAATGTCATCAACAACATCTTCCACACTAAACTCCCTATGATCTTCTCGCTTTCCGTTTGTCGTCCCTTTAGCTCCTCACACACGGCTGAACTTCAGAGAGATGACTTACTACTCATGGACTTAATGTTCCCTCTGGCCCACAAAACTATCTTATCTTCCTGGAAATGACTGGGAACACCTCAAGTAACACATGGTGGGAATGGATGTGATATATTAGGCGTGCACACTCAATTTTGTCCACGCAACACCCCTTGATCTCGGCCAATAAAGCTCAATGGAATAATCTAGGCCGATACCTAGAATTAGTCAACCCCTCCAATGCTCTTACAACTGTGGTGTCTACCAGCCAGCAGCCACTACGCTGATAGTTCAGGCGGTCATTAGGGTTACGATCATTTTATGCTGACTTTGGTTATTTTAATCGCATGGGTACTCGCAAACATTTGCCCAGGGGCCACAAAGTATGTTCTGTGGTGTGACCGAGGGCCGCTCTGATGCCAGCAGTGTAGAGGTAGGGAGTCTGGGTGGGTCAGGGAGGTCTAGAAAATGTTAAATAAACGGGCAAGCATTTATTTGCTGGTTAATAAATGCTTACCCGTTTATTTAACATTTCTTTTTGAATATTCGTGCTCAGCAACCAGACAGCAGCTGATGCTGCTGTTCAGCAGGGGTCCGCATGTAAAGGTCAAGAGGGCCGCAGGCGTGGCAACCTTCCCCTCCCTCCTCTTTCTGTTCCTTCTCATTTCCCACCATGCGGTTGGTCAATACAGATGTGTTTGCCTCATCGAACCACTTGGTGACCCCTTACTTTCGTCTGTATTATTACTATGCCCTGTTCAGAAAAATGTTGAAACATCGTTTATTTCAGGTTCAGTAATTATCCCGGTTCTCCTGCCAATCTCGCACACCACAGCGCCAAGACACCTTCTGGTATTCGAGCGCTTTACAAGCTTCTTTTATACTTTATACTTATTACTATGTCACACTTGATCAAGAGCTCTGTTGGAAACCCTTTTACCCCATGTATGCCTGCAAACCGCTTGTGTTTTAATTAAAACGCCAATAAAGACTTTTGAAATAAAAATGATGCATCAGTATACCCACTTTGTTACCATGTGTTAAGCACAATCTTCCATTCGAGATTTATTTCCCATTGTACACTCTAATATTGTGTAAACGTGTATCATTTGATATAGGTTTCTTCCCCAGATTTGATTTCCTTTTATCTGCTTTTCTATGGAGTACTCTTTTCACTTTTAATAACTTCTTTGCATCCCAAAAATTGAATGGAAGTTCACAGTATATCCTACCATTCGATACTTTACCTACGAAAACCCTCGCCGTCTCACCAGCACACCTGTGAGCAGGGCACAAATGATTCTGTTTCTCTTCCCCTTCTCTCAAGTCAAGCAGATGACGTCATGAATTCTTGTCAGGTGTTAACTGATTTCTAGCCTCTGAAACAGATTTCACACAATGTCTCAAATAAATACTATGTCAACGTTTTGGTAATCCTGTCAAAATGAGAACGGTATGAAAACGATATTAGCGAAATATGTAATTATTTCTGAATCTTTTTAGCTATTGCCTTCCATTCCACCTATTCCGTTTTCTATTACTTTGCGAAATCATGGCACTACCATTTTAAACTTGGGATGCGGCCTGAGTAATTATCAGTGTCTGAGATTAATTCAAGCATTCTATCCTTCCCTTTTTCGTATACTTCATTGCGACACCTTGAGTGGGGCGGATATGCCAAGACATGAGCCCACTGCACACTATGCTAATGGAACTAAGCTATAGTCTAATGATGAGCCCTAATAAGGGAGAAGCCGTACTTGAGCTGCTCGTGTTCTGGTGCAGGGGAGGCCTGTCTGGTAGTTCAGGCTGGACTGTTCCTATTGCAGCAGGGTTACGCTTAATACATATGGGTGGTTCCAAACTCAGGTGGCATGGTGTGCAAAAAAATTATGGACTGGAATGAAGGCCTGAGTAATTACCAATGGCTGAAATTATTTCAAACATTCCATCCATTCCTTTAGGGTATACTTCAGTGCAACACCGTAAGTGGTGAGGGTATTCCCAGATGTGGGTCCCGTGCACACTGTGCCACTGAAACCAGGCTATACCAGACTGAAGAGTTTAAGTAAGGGTGAAACTGGTCTTGGAGTGCTTGTGTCCTGGTTCAGGGAGAACCTGGCCTGGTAGTTCAGACTGTAATGTTCCTATTGGATCAGGGTCAATACTGATTTGCATACAGGTGGGTCCAATCAGAGGTGGCATGGTGTGCAAAATAACGATGGACTGGAATGCAGCCCAAGCATTTATCAGTGGCTGAGATTAATTCAAGCATTCCATCCATTAATTTTTTATCTACGTCATCCTTGGTTCTCAAATGAAGAGATAACACTTGATTTTATGCAGTGAAATTACATGAGGAACAACCAAGGCACTTTCATCCAGTTGATTTATTTCTTTGTCTTTTAAAAGAACAGTCTGATTAGCTAGAACATTGCATTTTATGTGCTCAAATGTCACACTGTACTTAAGTAGTTTAAATTCTTGAAACATTAACGCAACAAAGCTAATTGCAATGTACCTTGCCCTGCATAAAAAAATGTAAATCACTTGCACACAGTCAAACCCTAGGGTCTAAACTTTGATAGAAAGGAGCAAGGGAAGTTGCTGCATCGCTTTGCTTCAAACGGAAAGAATGCACCAAATCACTAAGATATTGCATATTTCTGCCCTCTAGTAGCACTGCCACACTTCTGGCTGTCTAGTGCCAACACAGGCACCCTTGCAACATGATGCAAGGGTGCCTGCATTGTAGTCAGAATAGTATTTCTGCAGGAAAAAGTACCTTCCTCCATAAAGAACCCAAAATGCAGCACAAATGCAAAGAGGAAGTAATGAGGAGAAATAATCTCTCCAAATTAGTCCAGCCTTGGGTAGACACGCCATTTTGACGAAAACCTATCTTTTCTGCCTTTAGGTAACATGACACTGCGTCAAAATACATGAGTTTATTCATGGGAACGTCCATGCTTCAGCCATGTAACGCCTCCCCGATGCAAGGTAATACAAGGCAGCAATAAAATGCCAAACAAAGCCATGCAAATCTTGATTTGTGTGGCTTGGTAAATCCCAACATGGGCTTTGCTTCTGCAACCCGGAACCAAATTCTTAATAAATCTGGGCCCAAGGTCATCAAGGTTTGATTAACACATATCCTGGGTAAGGAACTCTAAAATGCTGTGGAATCTCCCTGAATACACTATATCATTATCATCTACATATGGAAATATCCATGCGGTAGGACACCCTACCTAAACAAGTAAGGATTGAAAAAGATTTTCTGAAGTTGAGAAGTATCTGAAGACTTACATCTTCACATTAGGGAGTTGGAGACCTTCTGAAACTCCCCTGTGCCCAACATTCTGGTCAGACTCCTAAGTACAGATGCTCTGTTACTATCCAGTGGTTGGTGAATGTGCTCTTTATCACTTTCAATGTTTTATTATTATACCTACATTGAAAGATTGTGGCATTGCTCTGTCACTGAAGTTTTTCACACTCCTTCTTCAGTCACAAGCATTACTTTTCTGTATGCAGTGTTTCATTCTCTCCCATTCTACTGCTTTCCGAGGCAGAACCAGCGGCATTATGCTCTTTATTAATGTAATAAAGAAACTAAATAAATAAAATCTGAAAAACAGTGTAATCTTTTAAAGTAATCTTATCAAAATGTCCATGATAGTAAGGTACATCTCAATCTCCGCTGGAAGATCCAACCAGTGATGGTGCCTCTTGTATTATCAACATTCTTGACATATTTGATGGAAAACACAGATTCAAAGGAGTGTTTTACACTTTTATTTAAGTACACATAACTCAGTTGTGGATAGCAAATACTTAGGGCCGGATGGAGAGTTCGATGGATTGGTTACTGTTGGATAACCTGTCTGCCATATTACTTATTTACTTACTTACATAATTATGCCTGCTACCCTTCCTGGAATGCCCAGCCATCTCTGTCCTGGGCATTTTTTTCAATCAATCTGACTCCAGGTGTAACTCATCTCCTTGGATCAGCCCTCATGCCTCAGCACCAGATGTTTCTTGGTCTTCCTCATTTGCTTTTCCCTTGAGGGCTCCAAGTCAGGGCTTGCCTGGTTGTGTTTGATGTGGGCTTGAGGAGGGTGTGACCTATCCATCCCCAACATCTTTTTATGATTTCATCATGAGCAGGAAGTTGGCAATTCTGCTGTCGTAGGTCGTTCTTGCCGATGGTGTTTGGACAGCGGATTTGCAGTATTTTCCTCAGAGAAGTGTTGATGAAGTTCTGGATTTTGTTGGTGGTGGTCACTGTTGTCCCATAAGTTTGAGCTCCATGCAGAAGGACCTATTTTACATTGGTGTAAAAAAGCCTGATCTTGGTTCGCAGCGTTAGGTCCTCGGAGCTCCGGATCTTCTCCAGCTGAATGTGGGCAGCTATTGCTTTGCTGATTCTTGCCTTGACGTTGGCGTCTATGATTCCAGTGCCTCTCCTGCAAGAGTTACTGTAGTTGTTCTGGCCGAGTTAGCCTTCAATATCTTGGTTTTCCCCTTTGGATGTTGAGGCCAGGTTCTGCTGATGTGGCAGCAACATTATCAGTCTTCTTGTGAATCTACCAGTTGACATGGGAGAGTAAGGACAGGTTGTCTGCAAAGTTCAGATTGTTGCGCTGTATCCAAGGTATCCACTTGATCTCACTTCTTCTCTTTTCTGTGGATGTCTTCATGATCCAGTCTATGGCCAACAGAAAAGGCAAGAGCAAAACGCCCTGGGGGACTCCAGGCCTCACTTGAAAGGCTACCTTGAGTCTGTCATATTTCAAGTGAATTATATCCTATTGCGCTTGTAATACGGCAAATGGGATATCTGTCACCAAAAGTGGTAAAATTGCTAACAAATTGTGCACCGACTTTGTGCAAATTCATAGAGATTTTGTGAATCAATCTATGTACTGTTGGATTGGTTTGCAAAATCACCATTTGGACTGGGTCACAAATTGACCAACCTCAGGAATATTAATGAGGTAGGCCAATAATTGAGATTTATTGTGATTGGATACCATCACAGGGATGATGGCCTGCTGGGATCAGCAGTCTACCATATCAGTGGTTCCATTTAAATAAAGTAAATATTTATTTTTTTCATTGCAGCACGTTTTCCTTAAAGTAAACAGGATTTCGTTTAAAGAAAAGAGGTTCAATTTTCCCTAGATCCCTACCTACTCCCCAACCCACATTTTGTTACCATTTGCAAAGGTGAACGTTAGGACTCAGTATCTTTTAAATGGGATGTCCTCAACACACCCAATCCAAATTGCAATTTGTTATGCATTTCTAAACCCACTTTGTTTGTCAGTAACCATTTACCAAATCACAAAATGAGTAAAGAGTACAGTGAAAATCCATTTTGCAGTCACAAACTCTGTGATTTAGGGCCTGATTATTACTGTGGCTGTCTGATGGACCACCAAATCCACGGTGGCAGTGCAGAAACTGCTGAACTGGCGGTATGACCGCCCTATCACAAGTTGGGCGGTCGGACACCATTGGACCATTGGACCACCATTGGACTGCCGCAACCTCAAGGGATTAGATCCCTGGCGGTGTCGCGGCGGTCCTTAGGCCCCAATATGTTTGGAGGTGACGCTGCAGCACTGCCAACCATATTACAAGTTTCCTCTCCACTATGGTTTTCATGGCAGTGAGCCCGCTATGAAAACTGTGGCAGTGAGGAATCTATAGGGCCTGTTTCCATGGGGTGCATGCAGGGGGCACATGTTGTGCCCCCCTCAGTGCATGCATTCCATGCAGGAACTGCTTTTGACACTCCCATTGCGGTGCCCGCCAGACCTGAGAAAACGTGTAATCTGGTAGGCAGTGCTCACATGGCTTTGGCGGTGTGGGAGCAGGAGGCAGTATGGTGGCTTCGCTCCCAGACCGCCAAAGTTTCAATCAGACCCTTAGTGATTGCATGGTTTGTAACAGCTAAATGGGCAAGAAGCCCTATGGCAAACCTAAATCTGAAGTAAAACAAATACTGTCTGAAAATCCTTAACACCTAAGTAGTTCGAAGTAGTTCGAAACTAGGAAATACATAAGACAAAACTGCTCGTACACAAATAGTAGTAATTCTGGATCCTAGCATACAATTATTTAGAGGCAGGTCATATTTGATAGAGTGCAGGCAAACTGTCTGACCTGAGTGATAGCAAATGTCTGAAAGTGCAGAGACGATGAAAATGCCTAGACACTGACTTCTATGGACTGATCCGATAGCTTATTTTAATCAGAGATGGATGGTTTACATTCTCAGTAGTTGCTCTGGTAGAATTTACTAAGATGAGCGTTATTTAAGACATTTGCATCGGGAGGATCCTGAAGACGTTAAATACTGACATGGTCAGCCATTCAGTGGAAATTATTTCACCTGGTTTCTCAAGTGCATAGCAGTGGCTTACAGCAAGATAATTACAATATGGCCTTTGCGAAGGGCGCTGTGAACTTATTCATGGCTACACTATAAATAAGAGTGTGAAGGCTATTCTTTACGAAGTATCCATCCATTAAGCTACATTGCCTACAATAAGACCACAATAATACCACACAGCAGCTGCAGAAAGCCAGGTTTGCACCAAATGGCCTTGTTTCTAGGGGAGGGGTTTGCACAAATGTTAAATTGCATTTTCCACGGTGTCTTAAATATCCTAGGATGGGAACCCAGCTACTAATAGACTACCATCATACAGTGAGAATCCCTTACAATGCAACCACAACGCAGCACACATGAGAACAGCAAAAACGAGGAGAAGTTAAACATTTCTCCTCGTTGCACCAGGGTAAGACCAGGTTTTCCTTGATCTTAATTCTGGCGCTGCCTCCTATGTACGCCTCCCTTGTAAATAGGGGGCAGCGTCACAATCAGTGGGGGATGCAGTGGAATGCCCACTGCAACACCCATTCCACTGCAACACCCGTTGCCCTCCCCTTTCACTCTAAGCATAGTGTGAAAGGGGGCCTTATTTACAAGATAGCTGCCTTGTAAATAAGGCAAGGCACCTATCCCCACAGGAACTTCATAAAAAGTGAAGTTCCCGTGCTGATAGGAGCTTGTAAATATGCCCCTGGAAGTTTTGAGCTTTCCGGACTTGGTTTTGTGATTTCATTTTTGTTTATTTGTTAGATTTTAGGTTTTTGTTTAGTTTATAGGTGGATTCAGAGCTGTTAAGAGAATTTAGGTTGAAGGATAGCAATGGATGTTAAGGTTTAGAAACCAGGGCAGTTTTTTGTGCTTGGTTTTTTCTTTTTTTTTTTACATTTTAGGGTTTTTAGGGATTAAGGCAGTCGTAGGAGTTTAGGCATACATGATATGGGTTTTTATAGTTCAGGGTAGTGATAGGTTTCCAGCTTACAGGGTGGAGCAGTTTTGTAGTTTTGTGGGATTGGGTTTGGGCTTCCTTTATACATTTTTAATAGTTTGTAGAGTACAGGGCTTTTATGAGAGTTGTGGGCTTATGGTTATTGATTTTTTTAGGGTTTGTGCTAGTAATGCATATTTAGATAAACATGCATTTTTTCTCATAGTAAATGTATTAAAGTAATCAACAGAGAAAAACATAAATAAAAGAACAGTAGCATGTATTTTAAAACAATTAAACATTTTGAAGACATTTTATCAGGTAACCATTCTACGATTGTTTTGAACAGTTAAGTTAAAAAATATAAACTGTTTAATTAAGTCATCAAATTTTCGTCCTATAAAAGAATAAAAGATCTTTTGTATTTTCTGGCATTTTCTTTTTTGACCAGTTTATTAAAGTGATCTTTAACTTGCATTTTAAATGACAAAAACTATTGCTAGGAAGGGAACAAAACAAACCCATGTTAGTAATTATTAATTAATATATTTAAAATTATATTCATATTTTTTTTTAATGTTCTAATCTTTTTTCTAATGTACCTATTGAAGAAAAAGAAAATTAAATTAGGTCACTTTAATAGTTATTATTTTTAAATATGTAAAATCTTATTACAAAATGTGATTTCTAGTAGAAGGAGAAACAATTTGTTTGTGGAACGTATTTAAAATTAGTTGACATAAATCCTAAAAATGAATTCAAATAGCTAAGTTTTTATTTTCTAGGTAAAGACATTGATTTCAATTTTTTTTTAAATGTGCAGCCTTTTTTGTTTAGCATTTTGCCTTGTTTTCTTGTTTATTTTAAAACAAACAAATAAAACTATTTTTTTCTTTCTTTGTTCCTTTTTCCACCATTGTATTTGTATTATTTATGTAAGTTGTCTTTTTTATGCTTTTGGTGTGTTGGATTTTGCAACAGCTGGATGTGTTCAAGTTAGCTTTGATAAGTTAATTTTATTTTCATTTTTCCTGAAAAATTACGTTCCCATATGCATGTTGTATTGATGTTAGTTTGAAATATTTACCTTTGCAGCTGTGGACTTTTATGTTTTTGCTTTTACGTAACCCAAGTAGAGTAGAGAGGACCATGATGGGCTGGATTTCCTGGTTTCCTGATGAAAGAAAGTTTCTGTCTCTGATATTGTTTGCTCGCTGTTGCCTTTCCGTTTATCCTTTTTTTAGTGTTACGTGGAGACACAGAAAAAGGCACCAAGTAAACAAACTATGAGTAATTTAAAACTATCTACTTTTTCCTACTGTTAGTAGTACGCTTTTAAGTTTGCTAAAATAAATACAATCATTTCCATGAAGTCTAACCCTGAAATTGTTGTGAATTATCAACATTTAGTTGTGCCTGCTTTTCTTTTTGATTGTGTTTGATGAATTTTTGAGAGTTTCCATGAAACTGTAAAGTGATGGATGTTGTTTTCCTGCTACGGAGTTGAAAGAGTTGTGCCACCCTTCTATGACATTATTTGTTTTGCCTCTTCCAAGAGAGTTATTTAAAACCTTTTTGGATTTCTCTTACTCAACCTGGCTACAATTACGAGTTTGACAGTGCAGGAGCGGGTGGTTCACCACTGCCTCGCTCCTGCACCGCCAAACCCGAATGATGCATGCCCGCCAGATTCCAGTGCAAATGGTTGTCTGGTAGGCTGGCAGCATGGTGGTACCGTGGCGGTGCAGTAAAAAGGCTCAATGAGCCTTTAATACTTCCCCACCGTGGGACCGCCACAGTGTGTTCCAACACAACATGGGCTGTAAAGTCCATGCTGTGCTGGAACTGGAGGGGTGATTGCACACAGGCGGGCACAACATGTGCTCCCCTGCAAGCACCTGCCTGCAAGGGGGTCCCTTTGTTTACCTACCACCAGCTTTTACATGGTGTTGTTGACCACCATGTAAGGCTGACGGTCGGAAACTCAAAATATGCATGGTGGGGCCGCAGCAGCACCACCAGCATATTTTGAACCCCTGACTCCCGCGCCACCATCAGGGATCGCAGTTCCCATGGCGGTTGCGGTGGTCAGATGTCGGTCCGACTGTCAAACTTATAATACGGTGGTCCGACCTCTGCTGCCTCGTTGGCTGGACCGGCACCGCCACGCACCAGCGGGTCTGACAGTCCATGGACAACAAGACTCGTAATATGGCCCTAAGTGACCAATGCATGTTCTCTTAAACTTATTGAGGAATTTTTCCAATATTTCAATATTTTCTGCAAAGCATTCACTTTGACAATATGGGCCCGAGCCTCATTGCGGTTTCAGTTTTGACCGCAGCATTACAATGCAGGGGGTCGAAAATGAAACCAGCCGGTCATTCCGGCTAAAACCAGTCTGTGACTGGCACGTAATCTTAATGGACAGCGTTTTCGCAGCTGGGTTTACAATGTCGGTTTCAGACAGGCTTTCCATGTCAGGCTTTCCGACATGGAAAGCCTGTCAGAAAGAGACATTGGGGGCCCAGGGCCCCCTTATCTCTGCAGCCTCAGGTTGGGGGCCGAGGGTGCCCCCCTGTGAATTTCTGCACTGTGTGGCAAGCACCGTGAGGTGCAGGGATTCACACAAACTCCCATTTCTCAACGGGAGGTTGTGCTACAGCCGGTTTACAGAGTTTTCAACCACACCACGTGTGGTCGCATTTTAATTAGGTATGCGAAACCTTCAATCTATGGTCGGGCAGTTCCCATAACGATTGCGTCCGCCAGACATTGCAATAAGGCCCTGGGTGTTGTAATGCTATTCAACTCAGGATGTATGAAAGCCAATAATGAGAGTTTCTTAATTTCATGTTGTAACTATCGATCTGAAATGAATTCTTCTACAAAGGTTGTATTCAAATTGTTGTCCATACTACTTGCCACAAGAAGAAAAAACAGACTTCCATTGGTTTTTGGACATGTTTTTCGAATTGTATTTAACATTGTGAGTTCAAGATCAATTACAATTTTTTAAGTGTATTTTTACTTGTTACCCAATTGAGTACTTCCGAGTATACTTGAAAATTAAGCATTCTTGAGTAGTCTTGTCAGGTAGCAATGCATGTATTAGTAGTATATTTTTATCTTGTATTTTTCCATGAATAGTGTATATTTAGTTGAAGGCTGATAGGTACCATCTATCATCCAATTTCTACTTTGCTCTTGTGTGAGGTTTTGGATAGTAAAAAAAAATAATATATTTTTAATATTGTTGTGCGTTAGAAGTGGGTCATTAGCATGAGTGATTTTCGAGTGTCTGGATATGTTAATGGTAGTGTATTTCAGTAAAATATGGGTCCATAAAAGCCATTGGCATAAGTTCTAGTCTTCTCCATCCATACCTTAGAATGTGCGAGGTTGGAATCTCTTTACGGGACTCGATATCTAACACCCCGCAAGGGGAGTCAGAAACACTGGAGCTGGGTTCTCTGCGAGGAGGATGACAGCGTCTGGTCAGTGCATCAGGCTAGAACTCGATCTTCTTCCAAACTTCCCGTGGCGAACCGCAAGTAGGTAGTCGAACTGGACCGTACCGGAACCGTAGTTTGCCAGGGCAAGTGCAGGTATATTTATACCTTGAATGTGTTTAGGAATGCCTGCATTAACGTAAAAGTCGGGCATCGGAACGTCATGAATGAACCCCTAAGGAATAGATGTTCATGCATAATAATGAGTTCTCGGAGAAATCAACATCCAAGCAAGAGGAATTCCTAAAGGCTTAAGAGTCTGGTTTTCCAAGAACTCGTTGTAACGTGGATTGACGGATGTAGGAGACCATGCCTGTATTTGGTTAGCATGGACAATGCCTAAATAAGGGCTAGATATTCTATGCCTAAATAAGGGCAATATGAATTGTACCTCTATAAGGCATAAATCGGGAAACCTATATACGGAATCTAAATCTACACACAACACCACATCGTTGAAGGAGAAACTCGGGATTCATTGCTGTATTATTGCAAGACATTTTTGGGGGGAATTTTGTTTTGGACATTGGATGTTATTTTGAGACTTTTGAATAACTGCCTTTAATCGGCAATATCATTTTGGGATTTTTGTTCTCGCACTTTTGTGGATTAATAGAACGTAGGAGAATTTTGTATTTTTTTATTTGTGTTGGCTTTTTTCGTGGATTACTCAAGGATATTGGTGACAGGCTTATGCAATATCACCAGGAGTCGAAGAAAGAAGGCAGCTACAGATAGAACTATTATTTAATTTAGTTAAAAAAAATGCTAATTGAATTGTAAAAACAGGTCATTATTTCTATAGTTTATTAGTAAATGTTAGAAGTGCAAGAAGTATGCAATATTGTCTAGGTAGTCCGAAGTTCCGTTCAATGGAAATTGAACTGGAAATAGTCTCTCATACATTCTCTTACTTTTATTAGAAATACGAGGATTCAGACTGCCTGACAATGATTGCACCATTCTCATTTCCTAGAAACTTAGGGGTCTATTAGTATGGCGGGCGGAGGCACCACCGCGGTGCTGGCGGAAAATGCTTTTTTCCGCATGCCAGCAGCGGTTCTCACGTCCGCCATATTAGTATGGCCAAACATAGCCCATTTCCCGACCACCGCGGTGTGACGTGAACCGCCATCAAAGAACGCCCACCACCGCGGCGGTGTGGGCCAATGGAGACTCACCGCCGTGCGGAATGACGTCCCGACCACCGTACAAATCAGGATGCCCCAAACAGCCAGTCGCACCTCAGTGGAGAAACCGCCCAACCAGAGATGGCAGAAGCACCACAGCGGAACGCGAAACCAGAGTCCCGGTCCCTTCCACCCGGTCCCGACCGCAATGGACCCAGCTCTACATGTCTTCCCGGTGCTGTACCTCATACATTACCAGCAACTCATGGACTGTCACGGACGCCGCCACAGGTGCGCAATAACACAATCCCACACGCAACCACAACACACAACTCATGGGCTGATATAGGGTTCCTGTCCACACCAGACACCCTAGTGGGGACAGGAACACATCCACAAGTGTACCCACACATGTCCTACCTGTCACTAAATCACCCCTCCACTTCCAGGTCACCCATCTACCGTGATCATGAAGTTATGTCCCGGTCACGTCAACGCAGCGGTGGAGACTTGGGAAAACATGCGCACAATGCAGAAGGCAGGGCCAGCACCAGGCATGGGCAGTGCACAAAGACCACAGAGCCACACCTCCACCCCTCACACACTGGGCCGCCCCAACATGAAGGGACATGCCATGTAGCCCTCCTCTGCACCCCATGCACAACAACAAGCCATGTGAAACCACACCCTGTACCACATACCAAACAACTAGGGAGACAGCCACAGCAGGAGTGGCTGTAGAGGAACACACAGCACAGAAGCACAGGCCCAGGGCAACCTACACACCACCACAACACCACACACATGGCAAGAAAACTGATTCCAAGCACAAAATGAACACACACAGATAATGAACAATCACTCCACTGGACACACATCCTGCCAAGTCACACAGACATACCCCACACTGACACACAGCCAAATACACAGACCACATGCCAGCAGCAATGGAACACAACATATAGGAAAGCTAAAGTAAGGTGCACACAAATGGAAGGCCAAGGAGATAGCCACCAAGCATGTGTACATCACATGCAAGAGAAGGAACATATAACAACATCCTCAGCCCATCAAATCACACATGGCTGGCACAGTGAGTGAGGTCAAACCACAGTCACCTCAGTGCAACAACTCAGGGAGACAGGAAGGCAATCCATGTATAGGCACAGGGCTGAAAGGAAGGCCCTGAAGTCAAACTGTGAACAGCCACACATATGTATCCAACTACTTGACAGGAGTATGTCAGCAGAACTACACACAGGGCATATTGGCACACTCCATGACTGTCAAACACAAGTAGGAATCTTCACACATACCCCCGTCACACCTGCAGCACACAACACCAGTGTCAGACACACAGAAGGGTGTCAATAATGTCCAGCCAATACACAGACAAACAATCACACTCCCTGGGGGTATCCACAAACATCACACATACACAGGGATGCCAGAACCAATATCTGCACAAAAACAACTACCAAACACAAACTCAACAAAAACACACACAGAACCACAAGAAGACCAGACATGACTTGTGCAGCCAAACTGTGGAAAGGCAATGGGAGCACAGACAGAACAGGAGTGCACAACCTTATTATTCAGGAACAGTGCACAGACAACATACCACAACACAGACAAGAAGTGCACCATCACAAAACAAACATGGACACAAACTGGGAGAAATGGGCCTACAATGACACACAGACAGACATACCACATCACCCATCAAGTCAACACAATGTACCACATGCCTGCACATGCTAGGAATGACAAGAGACAGTCCAAATATGAGAGGAGAAAACACCAAGAACGCATCTAACACAAGCACAGGAACTAGAATAGACCCAAGTTCATGTGACAGACACACAAGTAAGGCACACCACACTGGCAACACACATCTGAATGAAACACACCACATCAACAAAACACACACACGGACATGCAAATAGAACACCACACACAGAGCATCTGTCAGATGCAAGAGACAACACAACCCAAACACTGCACACAGCCACATCAAACACACAACAGATGCACATACCAATAAATCACATAGCAAACACAGCACGACATCAGGGGATGCACACCAGGCAAGGAGAAGGCTACAAAAACTCACAGCACTGCATGCACAAGCAGTGTGTGCACACAAAGCGTACCAGTCCCACACAGATATGAGTGACACACCATGAACACCCACAACAACAATCAAAACAGCACACTGACAACATCACACTCTGGAAGTCAAGCAGTACCTCAGCAAACACACATACACCTAACCCAACACCCACAGATGCACAAGTCTGGGACACCAAATTGGAAACAACCTGACCAGAGGACTTTGCAGCACAAACATTTGAACTGCATATGAGCAACCATGACTGCTGAACAGTACAAGAAAATCAAATATAACTAATTGGGAAAATGTCCTGAGTGGCACATTCCTCCTATGCAAAGATCTGCACCACAAAGCACAGTGTCACAAATGAAGTGATGGGGAGGCACACACACAGGCAACACAAGGGGACAGCTGACATGAAAGTGAAGTGGTGTTTACCTCTGTAGTGGACATGGCAGGAGTGTACCATACACAAATAGATGGAGTGCAGACTCACAATGGGTAGGCATCTGAAGCCCAGATAGGGGATGGTATGACACCGCACACCACATGCCATTCTGGAGGCAATAAAGCCCCATGTGACAGCAATGCATGGGAAAATCACACCCACAATGTCACTGTGGGTGAGCAGGTAGTCACAGTGACCACGAACAGCATCAGGACACATAGATGATCAACACAACACTGACTTGCCAGTCACATACTCTGCATACTCACAATTGCCAAAAACAACAAGTAGGAGCCAGCCAGAACTGCAAGGACACACCAACACCCCGCACAGTGCACAACATACAACACACACATGTGCACACAATCACAAGCACAGGGCTGAACAATCACACAAACAGGCACTACACTCCTGGGTGACACATGTGTGTAGTTGGCATTGCAGGGGCACACACACATCAACACTACCGACAAATTCACCCCTTCACACTGCACACTTCTTGACCACCCAAGTGCACACACTGAAAGCAAGCCAAGTGACTAGGATGACTGAGCATCACAAGATGTCTTTACACCTACACTGCTGGGCATACATACATGATGACCCTGGTCAGCCTGCCTGCAATCCTGTGGATGGAATCCCACTATGTGCTGGCAGTACCCCCAAACCTGACATGTGTACAATATAGCTAACAGAAACAAAGAATGACAATGATAACAGTATTTCATCCAAGACCACCATCATTGCACCCACAAGTATCAGAGTCAGGAAGAAATGAAATCCCTGTCACCCCTGTAAAAACAAGAACAAGTGAGACAAGCCATTGGCAATGTTGAAGTGGCATACAGAGCATGTGGCACAGTAAACCATATACACACAGCAAAAACTTTATTCAGTAAGGACACTGACAAAACAGACAACAGGAGCAACTGTCATTATTTCCATATTGCGCAGATAGGCACCAATATTAGACAAGAGCAAGGCCAGTGGCCTGCACAAAGTGCTATGTATGTCCGTGAGAAGCTGCACAGGGAATAGTTTAACACGTCAAGGAGCAACAAGGCCAGTGGCCAATACAAAGTGCAGAGTAGGTTCATGAGAAGCTGCACAGGGAAGGGGAAAACAGCAAGGCCAGTGGCCAGGCCAAGGTGCAGAGTAAGCACATGTGAAGCTGCACAGGGAATAGTTTAACACAGCAAGAAGCAACAAGGCCAGTGGCTAGTTCAAAGTGCAGAATATGTACATGAGAATCTGCACAGGGAATAGTTTAACGCAGCAAGGAGCAACAAGGCCAGTGGCCAATACAAAGTGCAGAGTATGTCCATGAGAAGCTGCACAGGGAATAGTTTAACGCAGCAAGGAGCAACGAGGCCAGTGGCCAATACAAAGTGCAGAGTATGTCCATGAGAAGCTGCACAGGGAATAGTTTAACGCAGCAAGGAGCAACAAGGCCAGTGGCCAATACAAAGTGCAGAGCATATCCATGAGAAGCTGCACAGGTAATAGTTTAACACAGCAAGGAGCAACAAGGCCCGTGGCCAGTTCAAAGTGCAGAGTATGTCCATGAGAAGCTGCACAGGGAGTGTGTGCGACTATAGCCTGCCATGGTCAGCAACACGGTCAGGGGTAACAATGGGCAGTATAGGCACAGATGTGGGAGAGACTGGTGTGTGAGTGTGACTACCACTCAGAATTGGCTAGCAGTCGGACTGGGAGCTGGCTGTGTGTCGAGGACAGTTGGAGCACTTGACCGGGGAGAGAGAGGCTTAGCTGAGGTAGAGGCATCAGTGGCTCGGGAAGCTGGAGGGCTGCTTTGACCAGGTGGTGTAGTGGCATGTGGAGATGGAGTCATGCTGACGTGAGACGCAGTGTGGGTGGGAGATTGTGGAGGGGTGCCTTTCCACATCTTAGGGACTCTAAATGGCTTCCCTGTCTTGGGATTAATGGGAAGTGGAGTGGACACAACAGGCGCACTCACCACCAAAGCTGCATCAGGTGCACACAGAGGCCCTCCCTCTGGGGACATGCTGGATCCAGCGGTACGCTTGGCCTGCCCTTGCCTTTGCCTCTCCATCCCCTGTTTACAAGGTGTACTCCCTACAGTGCCCTCCTTTCCCTGCTTCACTGGGCTTTGGATGGGAGTCGAGGTTGTGGTGAATCTGCCTTGGAGCTCTTCTTATGTGTACTCTTAGCAGGCACAACCTTCTCAGTGGGCACGGAAAATGTCTGCTTGTCTTTGCGAGACACTTTTAGGACAGGAGATTCCTTGGCTGGGGATGCCTCTGAGGCATGTGACCCTGAGGTCTGCTTCTTGGCTTTGTGTCCCTTGGTGTCGCCTGACGGGCTTTTGTCTTTGCGCTCTGCGGTGACTTTAGTTTTCTGTCTGGATGGTGTCTGTGCCCTGGACCGCTTGGGCTGCTACTGCTGTGTGTTGAGTGTGCTGTATCTTGCCCTTGATGTCTGTGGTACGTGGTCACTATCGTCAGATGTGGCCACTGGCAGGTGGCTGGACAAAGGGACTGGAGCTGGACTCTGAGATTGTGCCAGTTGAAGGGCTGCCGTCACTGCGGAGGACAAAGACTGGACAATCTGGTGTAGCCCACCCATGTCTGAATGTATGTCCTCCATGAAAGCAGCCACCTGAGCAAACTTTTTGTCGTGATCTATGAAGGCATTGAGGAGAGCTGTCTGGCCCACACACAGCTGGCGCAAAAGGTCCACAGACTCAGCACTGATGGCAGCAGCGGGGACAGGGGCAGCGATGCCTGGGGTGAAGGACACTCTTCCCTTCTTACTGGTGTGAACACAGGCAGAAACAGCGGAAGTAGGTGGGAGGGTGGGCACTGTACGCTGTGTGGTGGAAGAGGAGGCAGAGTCCCCCATTCCCTGTGCCTGCCAACATGGATGCGTCACTGCCGGCATCAGATGACGTTGAGCTTTGCATCTCTGCCTGTGATTCCTCCATCAGACTCCTGTCCCCCTCCGAGGTGCTGGTCACATCTGTGTCACTGTGCTCCTGTGCAGCTGTTGTGCTTGATGCCTCACCACTGGTGTCAGTTCAGTGGCAGCAACAGAACAAACAAATACAAGCAAAGCATCACTGAAGATGAAGAAATCAGCACGTTGCATAACCACCCTGTGCAATAACATTGTGCAACCTCAATTTTTAACTCGAACAGTGCGTGTAAACAAGAAAACCACGCATAAGTGAGCCATGTGATGACCACACAACACAATATCCTGCCCGTGGCTTCGTTCAACCAGACACATAAATAGCTCTGAGCAGACCTAGGGCCCTGATGGGGGCAAGGATGAACCCTACAACATGTTGCCACTGTCAGATCTGGATGGAGCAGAAGGGGACATACAGATACGGACTCCAACATGACATTCCACAATGGCCATGTGCCCATGCCATCAACCATGTTGCACTTTGGGGCACAACTACTGCTGCACATTGGCGTCAGATGTCTAAGCCTCACAAATCTGAGGTCTGGCAATGCATGCATTGATGAAAGCGCACTCAGATTGGGCACACTGCCGTTCCCTTCCATGTGATTTCCCTGACTACCCCAACGCAGACGATACCTGAAGACCACGACTCAGAATGTTATGTAAATGCCCAGTACTCATATTGCATTAGGAAGTACAGGTAGGGCAAATGCATGATAGCTGCACCCAGCACAGAGGCCACTTAAAAGCAACTGCATCACACTACCAACATCACATAGCCCAGCGCTGGCCCACGTTGTGTGCACATGCAGCCACTCACAGCCAAAGTCACCCTTCCCAAAATACTCACCCCTAGTCTGCTGCTGATGCTCCGTCAATCGTGCATCCAGCTCAGGCTGTGTCACGGCCAAGATGCGGGCCATTAGTGGGGTCTTGCTGCACCGTGCCAACCTGCCAGTCCGAGGGAGCAGCCCCAGTGCCCTCTCCGCCATGTTCTTGCTCAGCCGGCAGATGTCCTCGCATCTCTTGTGGCAGTGAGTGCGCCGATGGTTTGAGACACCCAGAGCCCGCACCTTGCTTGCAATGGCCCTCCACATGGCCTTACTCTGGTGTACTTTGAGCTGCAGGCATGGGAGACAAGAGGGGGAAAACATCAGTGACACAGTGTTATGTACCAAAATCTCTCCGCACAGTAGCATGATACTGACTCATCCCAAATCCACATAAATGTCTAACAGAGACAAGAATGCATCTCACATGGTACATCATCATGGGAGAACCACACGTAAATGCATGCAGGTGTGAGGGTGGACACAGTACCTGCCCATCTCATATAGATGCAGGATGCCAGCACAGAAAGCCATGTGTAGTCTGCCCACATCTACTGTCCATTGTTGAGGCAGAGCAAGACATACATAACATATCAACATATGTTTGGAGGTAGACTCACTGTGTCCAACACTGCGCATCCCTCAATGTCCTTCCTCTGTGAATTGCTCACTGTGTCATGGATGTCATATTGAGGGACATGATCTCACAAACATACCCCCCTTTCACAAGGCCTTGTGTGTGCAATCTACAGGGCTGAGATGGCTCATTGATGGAGAGTAATGAAAAAAGACATGTTACACTGTACATTCAGTGATGTGTCCATGTCATTTTGGGCGGTGGCTGTGCAGGCCAGGTGGGCTCACACTGAGATGGACAACAAGGACCCACACAGCCATTTACATAAGCAATCACTGTCCTGACTCCTGCATTACCAACTAGCTGCGTCACTGTATGGCTGACAAGACAATACATGTCCCTCCAACTTTGATGTGCAAGCGGGGAAACGTGTGATATAGGCTACACACTCCTTACCCCTGGAGACAGCATGTTAGGCAGTGCATGACACGACCCCACACTCTCAGGCAGATACTGCATCAGATCAACTACATGTGTGCCCACCCTGCACTCTCACTCACACTGTTGAAGACTTACCACGATATTTGGGGCACCATATAGTCTTGGATACTGTGTGAGTACCTCGTCCACCAGGACCTCCAGCTCCTCGCTGGTGAAGGGACTGGCCCGGATCTTCTCAGTCCTTGCCATCACTGTGGCCATGTGACAGCAGCAGTGGCAGTGGGTGTTGAGGGGTCTCAGGCAGCAGTCCCTGGAGGCAGCAGCAGGTGAGGGGTTTTAGGCAGCAGTCCCCGGTGGCAGCAGCCGGTGAGGGGTCTCAGGCAGCAGTCCCTTAAGGCAGCAGAAGGTGAGGGGTCTCAGGCAGCAGACTGTGGGAGCAGTGAAATGTGAGGCTCTCTCCCACACATATATAGCCCCCTGGGGTAGTTTCAGTGGTTCTAAGCTGCTGCAATTGGTGTTCCGGGTCTGCCTTTTTCAAATGCATCCAATGACCAGCTCTGCGGTGGCGGAGCACGTCGACCACGAATTTCAAAATTACATTAGTCTACCATGATTGGGCTTCCCATTAGCTGTAAGGGCATGGGTCATGGCAGTGACACACCGCAGGGGCCAGGCGGATGCTACCACGGTGGTGCATCTTTCAAATGCATCCAATGGGATTTGGGTGGAGGAGCATGCCAACCACCATTTGGCAATACATACATACCTACCGCGATTGTGTCTTGGGCATTGGCGGTGACACACCGCTGGTGCCAGGTGGTAGCTACCACGATTTGGGTACCATACATTGACATGAGTGACCGGGATTTGGGTGGCGGAGCACTTTTACAGCACCTATGACACATCATGCTGTGTCAATGGCCAATGGGCAGTCATCAACAGTGCACAGTGGCCACATGATTAATGGCACATCATTGTGAACACAATGCCAATGTGACATTTAACACACTGCTGACTACACATGCCATGTTGGTGTATGTGAGTTTGTACATTGGCATGTCCTACCTCACATGTCACTTGTGATATTGATGGGCATGTACACAGAGCAGTGTTGTTATGGACTCGCCAATGTGGACACATGTCAATGTGTGAAAGTGCAGTAAAAATCACAGCGATGTATGTCTTAATGAAGAATATTCAGATTTCACTGTCTTCCTATCTTGGATCATGCACACACGCTCAGACTGTAGTAATTGTGTTGTTGATGTGTGCCATGTTCAACTTACGCCTGAAGGTGTTGCCGGTACAGCAGCTAGGTATGAGACAGTAGTGTTGCATTTTTACACACATCCTGGATGATATACTCTCAGGCGTGCCCATGCTAGATGTGGCCATATCCCTATGTGCATTCTCATAGATCAAGGTTGTTTTGGAGGTACTTGCTGTGTGAAAGTGGACAAGTGTACGAGTAGTGTAGCAGAAGGTGTCCCTACATGTAAGCTGCTCTGTAACTCAATTGAGATGACAGTCAGTGTTGGCGTTGTGTCTGTCAAAACGTAAGATGTTGTGCCCATCTCATGGCGTATTGCATTGAGATGTGTCCACTTTCATCTCAACTAGGAGGAGACCAAATTTGCATCGTCCCTTCACAGTGCTGACAGACATGGAGAATGAGGCGATCATCTGGAAATTCCGTCTGGATAGAGCCACCCTACAGAACCTTTATGCTATGTTGGAGCCCCACCTGCAGCCTCACCGAACATATCCAACAGCTTTCACCCCAACGTCTAAGGTGATAGCGGCCCTGCATTTTTTTGTCACTGGATCATTCCAGCACACGGTGTCCAGTGCAGGTGGGATGTCGCAACCTATGTTCAGTATGGTGCTGTGTGATGTCCTGTCCGCTATGACGATCGACAAGGACAGATATATCCATTTCCCCAGGAGGCCTGAATTGGCGGCTGTGAAGGAAGATTTGTATGCCCTTGGACACATCCCCCATGTTGTTGGTGCCATTGACTGCACACATGTTGGGCTGGTTCCACCACAGGCACGTGAGCACATCTACAGGAATCGTAAACATTTCCACTCCATAAATGTGCAAGTGGTGTGCCAGGCGGATATGATCATCTCGCATGTGTGTGCCAAATTTCCCAGCTCTGCCCATGACTCATACATCATGCGTAACAGCATTGTACCACAGCTGATGGCTAATCTGCTTCCTGAGCGTGCATGGATTGTGGGTGAGTATGCATAGTCAAATAGAGTGCTTTGCGTGTGACATGTTGTCCTCTGCCACAGTGACATTACAAGGTTTCTCTGTGTTCCTCACACCTAGGTGACTCTGCATATGCCAACCGTCATTGGTTGCTGACCCCACTGAGGAATCCCAGGACACCAGCTGCTGTCCGCTACAATGATGCCCATGGGAGGACACGTCGTGGGGTTGAGCGTACTTTTGGTCTCCTGAAGTCACAGTTTTGCTGCCTGGACAAGACCGGAGGTGCCCTGATGTACTCGCCCAAAAAGGTGTGTCAGATCGTTGTCACATGCTGCATGCTCCACAACCTGGCCTTGCGCAAGGAGATCCCACTGCTCCTGGATGGTGATGAGCAACAGAGGCCCCCGCCTGCAAACCAACCCATGTCCAGTGACGAGGATAGTGGAGAGGAGGAAGGTGTCGACCTGCGACAACAGATCATCAACCGCTACTTCACTTGAAGGTGAGTGACAATGTATAACGGGGCCATTGTGTGCTGATGTTGTTGTTGTTGAAAAGGTTGATGTTAGCTTTGTGACTGCCGCCTGTTGTTGACTCAGTGCTGGCTGCCAATGTTTAGGGAACAGGGTAGTTATGCACAGCTACAGAATGTCTATGTCGGTACTGTTGTTCATTGTAATAGTGCAGATTGGAGTACCTTGATGACAAGTGTTGTGTGTTGGCTTTGATGCCAACGCCTGACTAGTGACTATTGTTCTGTTGTCTTTTCCTAGGTCCCGTCAGCCTCTCCTTGCCTACAGACAATCCGTGCTCCTGTGACATTGTAATCATGGTTAACATTGCACATGCTGTGATGAACATGGAGCAGACACAATGACATTGGTGTGTAAGGAGTGTTTAGGACCAGGAAAACCTAGAATTAAATAAAGAGAAAACCAAAGTTGTTCACTTAGTGGACACTAAAAAAACCAAGTTTAAATGGACGGTGAAAGGGGAAATCGTGGAAGAGTCCGGGTCCTATAAATACCTTGGTATTATAAGAGGGCAGGGCATAACACACAAGGAATATAAACTGGCCATAAAAGCAAAAGTGCAATCACTAATTTATGCATACAGACTATTATATAAAAAATTAGATTCCCCAAACCATAACCACCTTTTAAAAGTGATGGCTGCGCAACTTCTACCCACTTTGTCGTACGGTTTAGTTACTTAGTGTGGCAAGGAGGCTAATATATTAAATGAACTTCAGACGAAGGTCTACAAGGCCGCTTTTAATCTGCCAAAGTCTGCCTCCCCAGCTCAGGTTCGGCTGGAATTCGGCCTTCAGAATCAGAAGTTCCGGGGCATGAGCGGCTTTGTTAAGCTGTGTCAAAATCTTCATTCCTCAGAACCGGATACAATGAATCGGTTATGCTGGGAAGAAATAAAGCTCCAGATGGATCAAGAAACACCGAATTCATGGGGAAGTTATTTGAGAACTTCATTGGCAGGCCTAGAAATACAAATAGTATGGGAAAATAGGGCAGACAGAGCAAGTATTTATAAAGCGGCCAACAACGCAGCAAAAAGGAAATCTTTCCTGTAAGATAAAAATGTAACATCCAAACGTCGGCATGGGTGGACCGTCATTAACTCTTAAAAAGTTTTAAAGCTTCAAGCATATTTAACAACTCATTTCAGCTTGAAGTTAAAAAAGAGCTACACAGCCTACCGGATGGGTATGCATGACTCAAAAGATCTACAGCTTTCTTGGAAAAACATCCAGCAAACGGCGCATTGTCGATTATTCGGCTGTTATAAAGAATCTTTAATCCATCTATTTTGCGCTTGCCCAGGAGTCACGGCACTGAGAAGACAGTACTTAAAAGCCATCTTTAATGAAATGAAAATTCGCACGTGCAGGCAAGCCATGATACGCTGGTTAGATGGTTCCTCCATAATCTTGGCCTGTCGGGGAGTAAAATACCTGGCAGAGGTGCAAAAACGTTTACGGCTTGCCAATTCGGAGGAAAATAAGGAAGCATGACCGACTCGGCACGAGCCAAGCTGTTCCATCTGAGGTAGACATGGATTGAATGAAAATGTATTAAGACATTATTCAGTTAGCAGGCCAACTGTACCTGGTTGACAAAAATTCATCATATTTCATTGCATAACTGTATTTCCTATTAGGCTCCTGCCATTGACTATGAACTTCTAAATTAACTAGATGGTTGTTTTTTACATCTTATTGTATAATTGCACTTTCTACTAGAACTTCGCTACTTTTTAGGATCTTTTAATTAACTACCTGCACCGATTTTTAAAAAAAAAAAAGAGGAAAAAAAAAAGAAGGGGAACTCTATTAACGGCGCCTGGTTTTAACTGTGAATGTAATGATCTATTTTTTATTTTTGGGAAATTTGTAAAGATTTTAAATAATCATACAATAAATTATTGACTGACTGTATAAGGACGCAATCAATTTTGGTTGTAGGACGCATAGATACAGGCAGTATATCATTATATATTGAGTGTTTATTTACAAGGGATATATGTGACAGGGGAGTGAATATTTACAGAAATGTGAAGGGTGAAGCAATGAGTTTTCAGTGATGGCAGATGAGACAATTGATTCCTCACCACACTGTTGTGGTGACCCAGTCCAACAGACGGATGCCATTAACATGGCAGTGTGGGGAAGGATAGTTGACAAAGTCAATGGCAGGGTGAAGAGGTGTGCCATCATGGCTGGCCCCTTGGATGGCGTTTTGCAGGTGCTTTGCCACGGCTTGTACCCAAGGATTTCCTCGGACGGCCCCTTGGTTTTTTGGCAGGGGGGGCCACAGCTGTGGGCCAGTGGGGTCTGAGGATTCACTCCTCTCCATGTCCGCAGGGGAGTATGGTGAACTGGCATCCTGCGGGACACTGGAGGAAGGTGGAGATGTAGCTTGTGTCGCAGGCCTGATCCTCAGTTCCGCCACCAGCTGGCCCAAGAGGTCCACGATCTGGCCCATGCGGTGGTCCATGGACCTCAGCACCTATTGGAGCTCACGTGCATCTTGGTGGGCCTGGTCCGTTTGTCCCTGGACCTGTTTGTAGGCCCCAATGACTCTGCTGATGTTTGCCAGGGCTTCGGACCCATGCTCCTTATGTCTTCGCGTCTCCCTTGGCCTCGCCCCTGCCCTGCTGGCTCACCACTGTCTGCACATGCCTACTCTCCCTGTCCTCCGCAGTTGTTGGGGTGGGGTGGACATCCTCTGTGGCAGGGCGGGTGTTGCAGCCAGCACTGATGGTGGTGGTGGTGGTAATGGCCGCATGGGTCGTTCCAGCAGAGCTCAGCGTTGTTTTTGTAGTTGTTGCTGAGGGGGCAGGGTGGCTGTGGTGTCCTGGAACCGGTTGCGCCCTGGCATACCAGATGGGCCGGCTTCCTGCTCAATATAGTCAGAATCCAGGGAGTCTGCACCAGAGAGTCCTTGTACCGGGGGAGGAGACTGGCTCTGGAGGTTGGTGTTGTCGTCCTCCTCAGTCAGTTCTTGGTCACCTGTGGGACAGAAGGGAGATGGTCATTGACGTGCACACCTCAAGCTTGCTGTTCACTGTCTCTTATTTACAGGTGATGCAACACACAGTTAACTATTTCACACATTGTATGTCTGCACAGTGATGTACATCATGACATGATGTGGGGGTACATACATTATTTTCCCATGGGGTGACATGTCAATGGATGCCATGTCCCACGTGCAGATTTTATAATTACAATGAAAGGTTGTCATCTGACAACTGGCAGATATACAATTTGATGTGAAGCATCTTTGCTGATTGCTCTGCCTGGCAGCCGTTACATCTGCGCATTAACTAGCCATTGTCATCTCATGCATTCCTTTGTCCTGTCCTGTGCTTTGATTTATTTATTCAACAGACCATGTTTGTTTACTTTTCTTATGGTCCTCCAATCTCGGCCTCCATGGAAGTTATAGAAAGCATTCGTTGCTGTGCATGTTGGTGCCCTGATTTTATGACAAGACCGGAGGCTAAGATTATTGCAATCTTCCTTTATTGCGCCACCCACAGCAGTACCTTTAAAGAACATAGAACATAACAAGAGTTCTAAGAATGTAACAAAGGACCAGAATCTCCATCCGTCTTCCTTCTTTTTTTGCTGTTGCCCATCAGATAAGTCTTGTCTGCCGTCACTCCTATGTATGTATGATTGATTTGGTGAATTGTGTTTCGAATATATTTTATATCTAGTTAATTATTTAAAAACATACCTCGATTAATTTGAAACTCTTGTGCGAGTGTGTGTCAAATCTAAATGTATAATTTAAGTACTACATGTTCAAGGTTTTAATTCCGTTCGATCTGCCTTTTAACAGGAAATACCATTTAATTTATTGGGTTTAGTAGTGAGTGTGTAGCATATGTTTTTACATACGAGGTAGGACTTCAGCAGAAATTATACGTGCGTAATTATGTTCGCAAACCAACATTATATCTGTTAAGCGGCTGCTTTTTGCGAGGGCAACGCGGAATAAATAGCTTAATGACTCTCGTGTAGTTGCGAGTAAAGAAGCCATATTTTATTTATTAAGGCGGTCGTAATGGGATTTGGGCGAATGTAAATTATTTTCAATTTATTGTCGCTTAAACTTTGTGCAGTTTTTAAAAATGTAATGACGCGCGTCTAAGCACAAGCACTCACTGTTGCCTATTGCGAGTTTATCGTCACAATGCTGCACGTCCCGCCTAGTGCATTGCGCAGTGAGGAAGCATGCCCTTCTGACCTCAAGCTGACGCTCACGCACACGTTCACGTAAACTGTGCATGAGCGCTCAAGTCAGTTTTATCGATCGATTCTTCTGAGGGGCTTTCATTTCAGATGAAGGTGGATTTTGGCAAGTGTCTTTCACTCGATTAGTTAAAGAGTTTGAAATAGGGCTTTACAGCGGTCGGCTGTTTTAATTGGTTGCAGGTCTGTTTTAGGTCTAAAAACATATACTTAGTGACAGAGATCATTATAGCTTTTTGGGTGCATCAGTTGTCTTTTGTGTATAGATATTATTTGGAAGAATTTATTTGTGGTAACTTAGAAAGGAAGGAATATTTTAGAGAACATGTCTGAAGCAAGTGTGGATATAAGTCTAGAAAATAAAATTAGTGACATGCTAAATAAATTTGCAACTGATTTAGATAGCAAGATGGAAAAGAAATTTGAGGAATTTATTAGAAATAAAGCTGGTACATCAAAAGAGGAGCGCTTTTGGTCTGCAGGTGAAGATCCTGCGCAGGTGTGGAACAAGGGAGTAAAGGTTTCTAGGAAAAGGAAAAATTTAGATGAGACTGGTTTCAAAAATAAAAGATCTAAAGGTGCGCGTGCAGATGTGGTTTTTCGTAAACGTACAAAACAAGGTAGTGTCGAGGACACACATGGGGACCTAGAGAGAGGTCAGATATGCTCTGATTATAGGAATAAAAGAAGACATACTTCTGTACTCCGTGATGAGTCGTCTGGCAGCGCAGAAATAGAGCTAAGCTGATTTTGACTCAAATGTGGTAATTGTGTAAAAGGATAAGAATATGGACACTTTGGTTACTAGCAAAGGGGATAGCCTTAGTGGTGTTGTGGACTCTCTAGGTCAATCCATGTTTGACCCTATGATGCTTAAACATCCTCTCCCACCTGAATGGAGCCCGGCTCTGCATGTGGCATAGTACATGGAACTGTGGTTGAGAAAACAGATCCCAAAGGATGTGAGATTGAGATTAAGCTCTGAGTGTCCACGACCTATCCTGGCAAAAAAGATTGGAATGACACCAGACCTGGATGCTAAAATTATAGCTTTTATTAGGAAAGGAGGAAAAGATCCTAGGAAAGGTTTAGATAAAGGTTTACGAATGTGCCAGGATAGACTGTTGGACCTCACAGGTCCACTCACAAAAATATTTGATATGGCTGAGGAGGCCTATTTGGGAAAGAAGGATCTGGATGTAGAAGAACTGAGAGAGTGGATACAAAGTGGAATTTGTTTGCTGGGCAATGCAAACACAGCTCTCTCGGTAGAAAGAAGGAAGAGTTTCCTTCTCAAGATTGATCCGAAGGTGGCTTGGAGGCCAATGGAATGCTGTTTGGTGAGACATTCATAAAATAAATATCCAAATATGTTGGGTATTTTAGCTCGCTGCAGAAGTCACAGAGAGAAATTAAAGGGTCTTCGATCGTCGTGTTTTTGGCAGGGCTGGGAGAAATAGAGGTCGTTTCCCCGGCCAAGGTCAAGGAATCACAAGGGCCTCTTTTCAAGAGGGTTTAGAGGCTATCAATACCAGACACAGGGTGGCTATCAACTGGGAAATTTCTACCCTCAAAGACAGAGGGGCAACACGAGAGAAAATAGGAGGTCAAGAGGCACAGGTAAGTCAAGACCCTTCTGTTACCCGTATAAAGTTGGGCACAGACTTGCTCAATTTGATCACAATTGGTGTGCGATTTCAAAGGACCCGTGGGTTCTTCAGACAGTTATGGGGTATCGTATAGATTTCATAGAGGAACAGTTCCAAGAAAAATACCCGATTCTCATAAGATTCAACTCAATGTTAACAAAAACTAGTGGATCCAGAGGTAAAAGTGCTTCTAGGCAAAGGTGCGATTGTGGAAGAGTTGGATGAGACTGTGGGTTTTGTGAGCAATATCTTTCTGGTAGAAAAGAAATGGAAAGGTATAAAACCTGTCATAAATCTGAGGAAGTTAAACGATTTGGTGGAATACCACCATTTCAAAATGGAGGGAATGCATATGTTGAGAGACGTGTTACAGTTAGGCGACTGAATGACTTGTCTAGACTTGAAAGATGCTTATTTTACAATCCCAGTTTGCAAAGAACACCATAGGTTTCTAAGGTTCAGATGAGGAGGAAGGCTGTGGAAGTTTGTCTGTCTCCCTTTTGGGTCATCCTCCGTCCCGTGGTGTTTCACCAAAATGCTCCATCCAGTTGTTGCCTTTTTGAGAGAAAGAGGAATGCGTGTTATCATTTATCTGGACGATATTTTAATTATGGATCAAGAGAAATCAAGAGTAGAAGAGCATACAAGCTTGGCAATAGATCTTTTGGAGAATCTTGATTTTGTTGTAAACAGGGAAAAATCCTTCTTTATTCGGAGTCAAGAGACTCAGTTCTTGAGATTCTTGATAAACACTATTCAGGGGCAATTGAGATTGCCTATAGACAAAATAAAGAAGATAAGGAAGGAAATTCGAAGGATTTTGTTGTTGGATGTGATCTCTTTGAGAATGCTAGCAAGGGTTGTAGGGTTGTTGTCTTCAACCATTCAAGCTATTTTTCCAGGACCTTTAAATTATCGTGCTCTTCAGAGATTGAAGAGCAGTCACTTAAGGCGTGGTTTGAAGTATTCAGAGGAAATTACACCTTCAGAGGAAGCGAAGATAGAACTGCATTGGTGTCTAAGAAATATGGAGGCATGGAATGGGAAAGCAATTTTTGGAGTTTAACTGGCTGGGGAGCTCGCTGTGGTGAGATTTCAACAGGGGGAATATGGAATATGGAAGAAAAGGAAATGCATATAAATTGCCTGGAATTACTTGCAGGGTCTTTTGCGATAAAGAGCTTCACGAAGGACAGGGCAAAGTGTTCGGTCCTCTTGAGAATGGACAATGTAACTGCTGTGAGATATGTGAACAAATTAGGGGGACCGAGGTCAAAGGATCTGGCAGATCTAGCAAGAGTCTTTTGGGATTATTGTTTGAGTCAGGACATCCTAGTTCAAGTGGAACACATCCCAGGTTTGAGGAATGGGGAAGTAGATTGGTGCTTGAGAAATTACAAGGACTCCAGCGATTGGAGTCTCAACAGGTCAATGTTTTCGAGGTTGATGGAAATTTGGGGATCTTGTTATGTGGATCTATTTGCCAACAGGAGGAATACCCAATTGGAGAAATTTTCAGTTGGCGCCCGGATCTGGATTCAGCCGGGATAGATGCTTTCAGGCAGAATTGGAGAGGCCTTCATCCCTATGCTTTCCCTCCTTTTGTTATGATTACGTTAGTAACCTTGAAATAGAGGGAAACAATAGTCTTGATAACTCCGCTTTTGAAGTCTCAGGTTTGGTACCCTTTCCTCCTAGAAATGTCGATAGATTTTCCAATCTAACTTACATCGTTCCGAGATATCTTGTCGGGTCCGTTTGGGGAACATCACGATCTGGTGTTATCGGATCAGTTGAGACTGATGGCATGGAGAATTTCAGGCAAGTATGGGAAGTGCCTGGACTTTTGCAGGATGTTTCAAATCTTATTAGAGAATCCTGGGCTCCAGGAACCAGGAAAATGTATAGACTGGCATGGAAGGAGTGGTTATGCTGGTGTGTTGAGAGGGATTTTGATCCCGTTTCAGGGGATGTAGTCAGTGTAGTCAATTATTTAACAACCTTGTTTACTTCTGGTTTGGCTTACCGTACTATCAATCTACATAGATCAGCCATTGCTGCTGGTCATTTACTGGTTAATGGACAATCAGTGGGACAAAATGTGTGAGAGTTTCTAAACCCCCTGTGGACAGATATTCGTCTGTTTGGGGTGTTTCGAAAGTGTTATCATATTTGGAGAATTTAGGTAACAACTGTAACTTGGACTTAAGAGTCAGAGACAGCGTTGCTCATTGCAGCAGAGGAACTCAGGAGTGTACTGGATACGGGTGGGAAGGCTGCCCTGATCCTTTTGGATCTTTCGGCAGCCTTCGACACCATTAACCATGATATACTCCTGACTCGTCTAGCAGAACTGGGAGCTCATGACACAGCACTCTCGTTGTTATCCTCATACCTGACCGAGAGAACTTTCACAGTCAAATTAGGAGATTACACATCTAAACCTTTTAAATCACCATGGGGGGTGCCTCAGGGATCTTCCCTGAGCCCTACCCTCTTTAATATATGTTGCTCCATTAGCAACCATCTGAAGGAATTGTGGGTTTCTACCCATTTCCTATGCAGATGACACCCAAATAGTGGTGCCAATCTCAAATAATGTAGACGAAACAGCAGACAGATTTAGCAACTGCATGGAACTAGTTAATCACTGGATGCAGCTAAACTGTCTAAAACTAAACGGGGATAAAACCGAAGTCATGCTACTTGGGATGGGTCTTAACATCTGGTCGCCTAAATGGTGGCCTGATAGCCTAGGCAATTGTCCTTCCCCAGTGGATAAAGTCAGGAACCTGGGTTTTGTATTCGACAATAAATTAACGTTCAACGCTCAGATTAACAAACTGTCCTCTTCTGTGTGGGACATTCTGAAAATGATAAAATGACTCTTGCCTTTCATTCCCCAAGAAGCTTGTAAAACACTGGTAACAGCACTGGCCTTATCTAGGCTTGACTACGGAAACGCCCTGTATGCTGGGATACAAACTCAACACCTGACAAAACTTCAGCATTTACAAAACGCAGCAGCTAGACTGGTTCTAGACATCCCCAGATCCGAGCCGGTTGCCCACAGATAAAGAACCCTCCACTGGTTGCCTATCGAGAAAAGGATAAGGTTCAAGTCAGTCTGCCTAGCATACAAGGCCCTTCATGGGATAGGCTCCCACTTCTTAAAAACTCAACTGAAACAGTACGACCCTCCAAGGAACCGAAGATCAAGCGAAGTAAAGTTGATTAAGGTTCCCAAATTCAAGCAATTAAGATGGGGGGGGAGAAGCTTTCCATTGCAAACATCTAAAACTTGGAACCAACTACCACTCTCAATAAAAAATAGCTCCTATCTGCTATTATTTAGGAAGGCTGTAAAAACCTGGCTCTTTACATCCTAGTTAGAACCTCATATCACCGGTAGCTCCAGACTTTCTGTATTTAACACAGCGCCAAGACACCCCTGGGCATTCGTGCGCTTTATAAGTTTACAAATCAATCAATCAAATCATTAAGTGGAAAACTGACAATGTTGTTATGTCTACTGTCTTTTAGAAGAGTTTCTGACGTGAAAGCATTGGATGTCTGTTTTAGGATTTTTAATCCAGAAGGTGTATGTTTCTACCCGTGCAGAAGAACTAAAACAAATTCAGAAAAAAAATGTATCCTTATTTTGATACACATGAATGTTTATGTGTTGTACGTTGTTTGAAAGAATATGCAAGAAGAACATCTAGTATTTATTTTTTAAATGAGAAACAACTTCTAAAATCTTATAGGAAACCACACAAGGCTGTTTCTAGCCCTACTCTTGCAAGATGGGTTAAAGAAGTGATGAAGAATGCTGGTGTTGATGTGAGCAGGTTTGGTGCACACTCGGTGAGAGGTGTTTCAGCCTCGAAAGATTTTATGTTGGGTGGTGCTCTGTCTGATATGTTGAGATGTGCGAATTGGTCAAATGACTCTGTCTTTAGGAAGTTTTATTTTAAACCTGTGATTAATGCAGCTTCTTGTTTGTTAGAGAAGCTTTAAACTTGCAATAATCTTAGCCTCCGGTCTTGTCATTAAATTTTGATTTTCATAAGCTTTGATGGAGAGAAAATCTGGATTTTATTAAAGACACGGACGCTAATATTATCCCACCCTTTTTTTCCCTTCTCTTGTTTGATAATTGTTGTCTGTTATTTCGCAGGTCATGGTCAACAGTGAGACAGGAAGATGGATTCGTGTTAAAGTGGATTTTTTTTTTCATCTTAATTATCAGCTGATGTTATTAAGACTTATGTTTCTGTTATGTTGCAGTGCACAAAAAAGAAGGAAGATGGCTGAAGATTCTGGTCCTTTGTTATATTCTTAGAACTCTTGTTATGTTCTATGTTCTTTAAAGGTGCAGCTGTGGGTGGCGCAATAAAGGAAGATTGCAATAATATTAGCCTCCGTGTCTTTAATAAAATCCATATTTTCTGTCCAACAAAGCTGATGAAAATCTACATTTGCTTCAACATTGGATTTGGTGTGTCACACCCCTGTGTCTGTGACAGTTACATACGCTTAGCTGTCTGCACACTGCATTTTGAGATTGTATCTGTGTCAATTTGTGTGATGTGAGGCCTTGTGTTGTCATCTGTCTCCATGCTTCTATGGAGGCATGCTGGGGTGCATGCACTGTCTGATTACCTGTCCTGTTGTCACATTGTTGTGGACTTTCTGGCACAAGCTTCTGGGTGGGGCGGAGTGCTCCATCCTACTCAGGAGTGGGACAGGTGTGCATGGTGGGAGTTGTATTGCAGGCCTCCCACCCCCAAACAGCCCTCCCTGTGGAGATGGCTAACTACCTGTTAGTTTGTTTGTAGTGATTTAATGGCTGCCCCATGCTTCTGGGTGGGTGGAGTGCTACATTCTGCTCAGGGGTGTGACAGGGGGCTTGGTGTGAGTTGTAGTGCAGGCCTCCCACCCACAAACAGCCCTCCCTGTGAAGATGGCTACCTACCTGTTAGTTTGTTCGTAGTCATCTAATGGCTGCCACATGCTCCTTGGGGGGGGGGTGCTCCATCCTGCTCAGGGGGGGACAGGGGTGCCTGGTGGTAGTTGCATTGCAGGCCTCCCACCCCCAAACAGCCCTCCCTGGGAAGATGGATACCTACCTGTTAGGTGAGGGTGAACCATACAATGGCTGCCACATGCTACTGGGTGGGGGGGAGTGCTCCATCCTGCTCAGGGGTGGGACAGGGGTGCATGGTGGGAGTTGTATTACAGGCCTCCCTTCCCCAAACAGCGCTCCCTGTAAAGATGGCTATCTACCTGTTAGTTTGTTTGTAGTGATCTAATGGCTGTCACATGCTTCTTGGGGGGGGGGTGCTCCATCCTGCTCAGGGGTGGGACTGGGGTGCATGGTGGGAGTTGTATTGCAGGCCTCCCACCCCCAAACAGCCCTCCCTGGGAAGATGGCTACCTAACTGTTAGTTTGTTGGTAGTGATCCAATGGCTACCACATGCTTCTGTGTGTGGGGGAGTGCTCCATCCTGCTCAGGGGTGGGACAGGGTTGCATGGTGGGAGTTGTATTGCAGGCCTCCCCCCCCCAAACAACGCTCCCTGTGAAGATGGCTACCTACCTGTTAGTTTCTTTGTAGTGATCCAATGGCTGCCACATGCTTCTGGGTGGGGTGGAGTGCTACATCCCGCTCAGGGGTGTGTCAGGGGGCCTGGTATGAGTTGTATTACAGGCCTCCCACCCCCAAACAGCCCTCCCTGTGAAAATGGCTACCTAGCTGTTAGTTTGTTTGTAGTGCTCTAATGGCTGCCACATGCTTCTTGGGGAGGTGCTCCATCCTGCTCAGGGGTGGGATAGGCGTGCATGGTGGGAGTTGTATTGCACGCCTCCCACCCCCAAACAGCCCACCCTGTGAAGATGGCTACCTACCTGTTAGTTTCTTTGTAGTGATCTAATGGCTGCCACATGCTTCTGGGTGGGGTGGAGTGCTGCATCCTGCTCGGGGGTGTGACAGGGGGTCTGGTGTGATTTGTATTGCAGGCCTCCCACCCCCAAACAGCCCTCCCTGTGAAGATGGCTACCTACCTGTTAGTTTGTTTGTAGTGATCTAATGGATGCCACATGCTTCTTGGAGGGGAGTGCTCCATCCTGCTCAGGGGTGGGACAGGGGTGCATGGTGGGATTTGTACTGGAGGCCTCCCACCCCCAAACAGCGCTCCCTGTGAAGATGGCTACCTACCTGTTAGTTTGTTTGTAGTGATCCAATGGCTGCCACATGCTTCTGGGTGGGGAGGGAGTGCTCCATCCTGCTCAGGGGTGGGACAGGGGTGCATGGTGGGAGTTGTAGTGCTGGTTGCCTGGACACATACAACCCTGTAAATGCTGTCTACCTTTGGGGTGATTCAGATGGAGTGAATGTTACATCTGTGAGACCTGTGTTGAGTATTGTGGTGCAGATGAATGTACTTGGGCCTGGGAGATGTGGCTTTGTAGTTGTGAAAGACAGTACATAGCAGTGTAATGGTTTACATTTGTTGGTACTTACCAACCTGCACTCCCCCGGCTATTCCTGTGAGACTTTCTGGATGCAGTATGGCAAGCACCTCCTCCTCCCATGCAGTGAATGTTGGGAGGGCCACTGCCAGTCCTCTGCGCCAGCTCATGGTTCTTGTTCCTCTTCTTTTTCACTACACTCTTCAGGTCATGCCACCGCTTAATGATTTCCTGTTTGTTGCACTGGGTGGTCCCTACTGCATTGACCCTGTCAACTATCCTTGTCCACATTTGTGTTTTAGTGGCTAATGGTGTCTGTTGGACCAGGTTACCAAACAATTGTGACTCTACTCTTATTATTTCATCTACCATGACTGACAACTCACTCTCTGTGAATTTGGGCATTTTCTGTGGTGCCATGGTGTGTGATGTGCAAATGGGTTATGGGTGCAGATGTGGAGTTGGTGGTGGTGGTGGTGGTGATGTGTGTGGTGTGTGTGTGCGTGTGTGTGTGTTGTGATGGTGTGATGATTTGCCTTTCCTTTCAGCTGTGGTGTTTGCCCCTTCACTTCTAGAGTATTGCAAAGGATTGTGGTCTGGGAAGTGGCTGGTTTTATATTCAGCTATGTGGGTGTGTCCAAATGGGGTATTGCTGTCAGGTGTGTTGTATGGGTTGTCATGAGATTTGTATTTTTGTAGTTGCCATGTGGTTGTGTCATTGGGGTGTGTTATGTGCTTTTGGGTGCATGGCTAGTTTGCTGTGTGCATTTTGTGGCATTGTTGTGAGTTTCTTCTGTCTACCGCCATATTTGTCACGGAGCATCCGCAGCGGTGGCTATGCTACAGCTCTTCCGCCGACTCTCCCATTCATCACTGTTTGCGACTGCGGCGGTCGGAAACAGCGTAATGTACCGCTGTCACGTCGGGGATATCGTAATTTTTCGTGCAGTGTCTCTGCTGTCCTGGTGGCGGTTTGGTTATTTTCCGCCGTGAATCCGACCGCCGCGGACGGTTTTTGGCCTTCTCCGCCTGCTACGGGTGTTTTTTCTAGGGGTGGGTGGAATTGGTAAATTCACTTTCGCAAATTATCGCGAAAATGTTAAAAATCTCCGCAAACACGCGGAAATATCGCGAAGATGCGGAAGTTTTTTTCCCGCCCGTTCGCGGTATTTTCTGCGTGGTCGCGGCTCGCCAACTTACCCATGCGGTTGCTCGCGGGCGCGGCCATCTTGTTTTCACTTGTCTCGCGGTGCATGATCACGAGAAGAAAGACGTGATCGTGCCACGCATGACGTTACTGCGGGCGCAAACTGTCACGAGACAGCGCAAATGGCTACCAACAATCCAACATCTCGTGGAGAACGCGACCGGATCGGGAAAACTTGTCGGCGAACGTGGGGATTCAGGTAAGGCGATCGCACGCACGCGAGAATGTATTATTTTACAGCACGAGCAAGAAACAAATTATCGCTAAGCTGCGGAATGCGGAAATTTTGACATTTTCGCGCTTTCCGCGGAACGCGAAAATGCCAAATTATCGCAATTTCCGCGAACGGAATGGAATTTTGGCCCAGGCCTAGTTTTTTCTTTACCTTGTTCCACCGCAGTCGTTTTTTTTGCCAGATGATCCTAATTGTACCGCCAGTTTTGCCGCGGTACCGGCGGGTGGTTGTTTTACGCTACCATGGCGTTCGGGGTGGTTTTCCGACTGCCATGCTAATGGGCCCCTTTGTTCTTTCTTCAAAATATCCAGGAAATGATAACGGTTAGGGTGAGATCTTCCAACAGATTTGTTAAATGAATTGTGCCATCCCTCTATAACATTGTTTGTTTTTGCAGTCGAGTAACAGTTCCACCAGTCATGGGGAAACCTTGGCTTCTTCCTGTGCCACAACCTGCTTAGATGGCCAATCAAGGAGCCCATTTATGATGGAGGTCGGACCGACATACTGTCGGGAACAGGACCGGCTGATTAGCTGTCTGCGGTCCTGCCATCGGGATTAGGATGCAACCGCCTTCAAGGCTGTCGCAATCTGTATATTTTGTATTGCGGCGTGTGCTGTGGGCTGCAGCACACGCCGCAGTCCAAAATAAACACATTGCACATATCCTTGCACCATGTGGCAGGCAACATGTTGTGCCTGACAGATGCTGAAGGGATATGTAGGGGGCACCGTAGGTACCCCAAGGCCCATATCGAAGGGAATGGGAGCCCGCTATGATCCCTCAAGTCACTTTCTGCCTGCCTTGTCATGGCTGATTAACCGCCATAAACCGACTGGTGGAAAGGGACATTGTAATCCCTATGGCGGTGCCCTGAGCAGGCACCACCACTGTTGCAGAGATTGCAATCCCTCCGATTCACCAACCGGCTCCTTGATCCCGTCGGATGCGTGGAGGTGGGTCTCTCCACTCGCCCTCCATCTGCCGCCATCATAATATGGCAGGCGGTCATGCAGGGTCCGATGAAGGTGGTCCCGCCACTGACGGTGGCGGTCCCACCGCCTTTATAATGAGGCCCTTGGAGTCCTTGAAGTAATTTAGGAGTGGAGATAATGTTTCCTCATTTTGTGTTAAGTATTCCAATTCTGTAATTGATGTGTAGAACTCATCCACACACTCAGGAGGTACAAAATACAAAGCTGTTAGTTTTTTCAGCTCATACTGTAGTTTACTGCTTGACATGTAATCCTGAGCTGAGGATGTTTTTTGAAGTTTTGCCAATATGCCTAGGAAAAGTGAACAAAACATCCTTGAATCTGAGAGTCACGGTACATTTTAGTAATAGCATTAATCATCTGTAATTCAAAATCAATTTTAATTTTCCTAGGACTTTTATTCACAGTTTTGGATTCTATTACTGATAGAAATTCAGTGTAAGTTGAGGTTTGCTTGTCAGGGGGTAAGCTGTACACTAATGGGACTGTTGTGTTGTCTATGTTAGCATGAATAGTGTAAATCTGGGTGAATGGATGGGGTGTTGACATAAAAGTTCCATCCATCATTAAAAATTCCACTATTCTCAAGGGTTACTCAAATATGGGTTGTAAGGTAGATTAGCAATTGTTTTAGAGGGCTTTTGTTATCGTACAGCAGGAAAGGTTCATTTGTAAAAGAAACAGTAAATTCAGGGGAATGTTAATGTCAGAGTAGGATTGTGGAGTTATTCTTTGGGGATTACTTACCGGTTTTTGCCTTTGCACCATTTTCCTTGAATTTTATATTGTGGTCATACTACTGGGAACGTGCATGGAGATGTTTTGGGCTACCCCCCTCAAAACTACAGGGTTCATTGGATGTTGCTGCTAGTGTTTTTACTTGCTGAATGTTATCTATAACTTTGATCTCCATTGCAGAGGCAGAGTGCTTATGTTCTGGGGTCCTTTTCATAATGTCACCCAGAGTAACCGTTCTGACTTTGCAATTGGATAAAAAATACTGCACACACTTCCAATGACTCCTGGGCTCAGTTAATCTCTCCTTACAATAAATATAGCCACCATAATTCAGCAGTCTGTTTCCTTGCGGTGTTTAAACATAGTTAGACTGTTATGGGTTTTCCATGTTTCAGTGATCTGTAGAAAAATAAATAGTGAATGTAATCATCTAAAACAGTGATATATTTTTATTGTGAACAATCTGTCTGCTAAGGTAAAAGGATTACCATGGTTATTTGAGGGAGTCTGTTGAAGGAGAAAAAAATGGTTTGTTTTCCTGTAGGAAAAGAGAGAAAGTTAAGAGTTATTGGTTGTATTCTGTGGAAAGACAGTTGTTAGATTTGGCATTTTATATTATTTCCAAAAAAGTATTACCTTGTGAGTTTTTTTCTGTTCCAATGTGGCCTTGCGAACTCTGTTGTAAATTGTTTCAGGTTTTCCGTGAGAGGGGCTGCTTATTTCTTGGTTTTCTATTAGAAGGAAGCAACTGATTAAATAATTGCTGTTTTGTTTTGCTACTACTTTCTCTGCATTTAATGTTTTTTGAAGGAAAATGTACTTGTTTATCAGATCAATGAAAAGCAAGGCCAGTCAATGGATAGAGGGGGTTCAACAGCTCTGAGCATGTGAAGGCCTCATGCAATAGAAATTAAATAATGAAGAAATTGGTTATAATCCATGCTTTCTCCTTCCTGATCCCTTTCTGTGTGAGTAAAATGGCATAATCAAAGGAAACTGTGCCTGGTAACCGGACAGGAAGGCTCCTTTTAGCAAGCAATCCAGTGTCCCACTGGGACGAATGGGGCATGGAGAACATAGAGGGCTTAAAGATTGGGCAACCATGTCACCCAGCGATGCGAGAGAATAGAAAGTTGTGAACTTTGGAGCAAACTCCTTAGTATGTACCACACATGGCAAATACAATTAAGTATATATTTTAGCCCAGTTTTTAATGACAGTTTTTTACTTACATTTTACACCAAGATTATTTTCTTTGAATAAACTGTGTTTAATTTCTTGCCCTACAATAGTGTTCTTGTTGTTTGCTGTGTTCGGTACAAGGGCCATGTGTTTTCATTCTATTTTGTAAAATCTCTGCCCACAATTCTGTTCTTCTAAGGAAGAGTTGAATTCACCAGGCAAAGAACAAATATGCTTATTTAAGAACCCCACCAATGTCAATATATATGTTAAAAAAAAAAACAAAGGCATGTACAGCACACCGTTAACTATTATTAGAATCCTCTGGATATATATAATCCTTTTTCACAGACAAGAACAGTTCAATGATATCATTCGAGACAGTAATCCTCAAGAATCAGATGGTCCTCTTGCTATTCAGCAGTCTTTATTGGAATCATAGCAGAATAAAAAAGTTTCCCAGCATACAACTTGCCAGCCGACACGTGTTTCGTCTTATTCTAAGACTTTTTCAAGGCATGGTAATAGAATCGGGCACCAGAAAAACAACCGGGCCCAAATAGATAAACGTCAGAATCCACAGTTTATCAATCGACACGCTCAAGAATCAATTCTTGCATTCAATACAATTGTTCTCCCCTATATATTCTGTGGAGATTGTAAAAGCATCACTGTCCAATGCCAATAAACATCTTACATTAACATCTCAAGTGGTCCAACCATTGCACGTTGTGACCTTCTAGGTGTGTAACGAGTGGCCTATCCGCCAACCTTACAGTTAACTAGAATAAGACGAAACACGTGTCGGCTGGCAAGTTGTATGCTGGGAAGCTTTTTTCTTCCGCTATGATTCCAACAAAGACTGCTGAATAGCAAGAGGACTGTCTGATTATATATATGCAGAGGATTCTAATAATAGTTAACGGTGTGCTGTATATTCTTTTGTTTTTTTGTTAAATTTGGTTGCACACCTAGGTGTGCTGACAACACCTTTTGATAGTAGGTGTTTTGGGCTACTCAAGCACCCGTGTATTGATATTTTAAAAGAAATATTAATAATCCCTTATACATTATATATCCTATGATTACAAGACGATTGTTTATTTAGTGAAGGTGCGGACATATCCGTTTACAGGGAACACTACTACCTGTCTTTGGTGTGTTTAATCAATATATATGTTGCTAATGCCCCAAACCCTGCCAATTTTAAAAACCAGCGTCTGGACACTGAGACTGAGCAACTGCTGAACCATTATGGCCTTCAGACCTTGGGTGAATCCACGCCCGAGATATTTCTACCATTAGGACATCCAGCATCAAGTGAACTCTCAGTAGGGCAGTTTGATTAGGCCTGGGAGTTCAAAGATTCTGCTGTCTTCTACATCAGTATGTTAGTCCTCTTTGAGATGAGACCACACTTGGGGGTATTTTGACATTTATCATGTCTCAGAAGAGAGTGTCATCCGCCTCTGCACAAGCCATATTACCTAGTTTGTAGAAGAGCTTGCCTGACCCCAGAAGCCACAGAGAGGAAAATTGCAAAGAAGATAGCATGTGATTCATAGAAATCCCAGGCTAGCAAACCGGCTCATGTAATGGTTTGCTACAACCAGTCACCATTAATTCATAATGTGATGATGCCCTGAGCTACTGGGCCCAGTAGCGCTGTAATTAGCTGTGCGCCACTGAATATTGCCACCTCTGTCTCATACAATAAATGACTGCACATGAATGCTGCACTAAAGTCAAAGTTCTCATGAAAGACTTTTAATCAATTTCGTTCACATTTTCTTATTAAAACAATACCAGAAATGTCAGGTTACTGTACTCCTCATTTCTGAGATTTAGTGAGGGAGGTATAGGGTGTTGATATTTGGATACATGTTTTAATAAGAAGATTTTGTTAGAGGTTGGCATTTGCTATTGGTGCTGAAAAGGTCATTTCACAGAACTGTCAAGGGGAATCGCCCAGCAACCCGCAGAGCAAAAGCTTTTCCAGTGTACCAAAGAATGTCAGAGGCGAAATGAAATTAATAAAGAAACGTATTAGCATATATTTTATTATTATTTCAGGTCCTTCTTTGTCAAAATAATTAGAATTGAGTGGAAGGGAGGGAGGAACTACAAATCTGTGGCACCCAAGAGCCCAGAACTATACAGTATGTATCTGTGTATATGATATTTCTATAGTATTAACCTTGCCAAAGGTAGTGGAGTGCTGTAGATGGTCAAAGACAAGCTTACATTCAAGGACAGATAGGAGAGGAAGCTGTGTGTGGACTGTTAATGCAGTAGATGAAAATGGAAGTCACTGCTGGTTGAGAGAGGGCATGAAGGAGAGAGCTAGTATAAATAGTAAATAGAGATATTGGATGGGAGATGGGAGCTATGCTTGCGCCACCTAGCTCAGAGGCTTGTGAATTTCCAATAAGTACTGTGATGGTAGCCTGATTAAATGTGTTTATGCTGCAAAGAAAAGGTTCTGTGTTAATAGAGAGAGATTACAAATGTTCCATGCTCTGCACCAGTCACCATTAGGGTAAAACATGTTCAGCTTGAACCAAAGACTTGAATTTAAAATTAGTTTGAAGCAATTACTTCCAAAACCAATCTAGTTTACGAACAATTAGACTGTATCACAAGACATTGGGAAAAAAACATTCACAAATGTATGCCTTTATTTTAAAAAACATTGCCATGATGCACTAAGCATTTGGGAGTACCAAACATGTCAAAAACGGGTTTATGAACACAAAATCAGCCAATATAGATGTATGAAGCAGAAAACGACATGCAATCTCAAAAAAAGCACATTGATTTTGTACTTTTGGAAGGGCTATTTTGTTATAGGAAGTCTGCAATTTCCAAGGTAGGAACAGCAATTAGCGACTGACAACGTAAATACACAAAACAGTTGTAAATTGCAAGTGGTCTCTATAAGAAATTGGGTTACTGGTTGAGGGGGTGAAACCCTATTCCAGCACCAACCACTTGGGCAAGTCACAAGCAAAACCCAAATTCATCTGTGCTCAACCCTCTGGCAGCTTGGCACAGAGCAGTCAGTCTTAACTCAAAAGCAATGTGTAAAGTATTCATGCAACACTTCAAACAGCAATAAAGTAAAAACACAGCACAAGAAAAATCCCACACTCATTTTGAAAAATAGACCAAAACAAGACCAAACAACAAAAATCCAATTAGTAGAACCGGAGATATGCAATTTTACAAAAATGGCAAAAGACACAAAGTGCCACTCGCGGCTGTCTGGTCATGTGAGACTGGGAGAAAGTCACAAGTTCAGGTTGACTGTGATGTAGCGCGGGTCGGATACTAGGGCCAAATTAGTGCCACTGTAAGAATTAGCTTCTTAATTCAGTGGCAAGAGTTCAGTTCACTTTAGATGGAGCCACGAGGAGCAGGGATGGGCGTTGCGGGTGTCCGTAGAAGTAGCATGAAGAGCCGGCTGGGCATCCAGTTAGTCATTACTGGAGCGCAAAGATACTGTCAGCCTCGCGGGTGTCTGAGACTGGAGCTTTGCTTTGTTGGTCACTGCAGTGGTCGATGCTGTAGCAGGAAGAGGGGAGCCTTCCGTTGGCAGCGGGCTAATTTGTGTATAAGAAGAGCCCAAAAGCTTCAGGGGAGCTCAACTGAGGCCACACCCAGGGTGCAAGACCTGAGGGGCACCACTTGGGTGTCAGGAAGTCACTCCAGAAGAGGCCAGCAGGACTCAAGCAGGTCCAGTTCCAGGTTGAGGTAACATGTCTAGGTAGCAGGTCAGCTGGGCAGTTGCAGGTAGCCTCTAGAGCTTGTTATGTCCCTGTAGCTCAGAACAGGAGGTCAAATGACTGACCCTTTGAGTCACTTCAGCCTGGGATGAAGGGTTCAGGTCCATATCTTTCTTCTCGGCCAGTTAGGGCAAAAAACAGCAGAGAAGCAGGGCAGCAGAGGGGCAGCAAGGCAGCACAGCACTCCTTCCCCTCTAGTACTCACAGGTCCAGGAGTGTACTAAGGAGTTGGTGTATGAAGTTCAATATTTATATCTGGTGCCATCTTTAAAGTGGAAGAAGCCTTTACAGCATTCCCTTTGAAGTGCACAGGTTTTCTGCTTCCCCTGTCCTGCAGACTCCAAACTAACTATAGGGGTTATACAATTCTTTGTGTAGAGGCAGGATACAGCCTATTCAGATGTAAGTGGGGCTGTGCTTCGATACACCCTTCCTCCCTGCCAGTGATGGCTCATGCAGGCACACCTAAGATTTCTATGGTGTGGGACAGTCTAGGAGAAATACACAAAGACCAACTGCCAACCATACCCAGTCATGTGACTCAGGGACATACTACCAGCACTAAATGGCTAGGGTAGAAAATGCCATCTTTTGATTTCTAAATAAAGATTGATTGAAGATACACATGTCACTTTGAAGGCAGCATGAAGATATGAACAATCCAAGTGACGCTCATGTATGGATAATGTAATAATTGTACTGAGACAACAGATTCAGTTGCATGGGGCGTCACAACTCTGCATACATTTGAGGTTTTCCTGTTTTTTTGCTGCATCTGTTCATTCATTCATTTATTCATTTCGTATTATTTTTGTGTACATTAGATGCACTTGGTTTGATTTTTTTGTGGGTTTTATTTGGGAGGGTTCGAAATCGAAATTTATTTGAGTAGGTTTCATTAGAATAGAGCTAAGGTAGCATGAGAAACGCTTGTATTGAAAGGGGTGTTTTTATTTTCACGACAACATTCTGGGTGCTGTTTCTTTAAAAATTCGAATTTTCATTAGTAGAAGTCATGGGTTAGAAATACACCTGTTTCCCATTGTGCGCGAGGTTAAAACTGCGGTGGAAGGATTTGAATCGAATTGAATGCTGACATTGTCAAATGCTGCTGCACGTTACGATGTTATTGCCGCTTGTCGCTTTCAAGGTGATTTACTCGTTTACATTTGGATTGAAGGGATGGGATTAGTATTAGCTAACAGGGTGAGTTTAGCAGCAAGGTTTAATTGAGGGATGACACGTAGGTTAGGTATGGGTTGTGGGTGAGGGGGTTCATCTATGAATGTTCACGTGCTGGGTTTATTTTTGTTTCAGTGGTGATTAAGTGTTGGAGGGAGGAGGTGAGCTTGAAGAGTTTCTGGGGTTAATTATAATAAGGTTTTCCGTTTGGGTTTGCTTTCACATTCACTGTATTTTAGTTTGATGCAGATAGTTCGCCTTGAATATATGGCTGAGATCTTTTTTGTTATCCATTTCAGTGACCCCTGACGAAGGGCCCCTGTGGCCCGAAATGCATTGGGTGAAAAGCAATAAATATCTTTTGAGCCAACTTGCTTTCAATGATTCTTTTGAACATGTCGCTGTTGAAGGTCCGGAGGGCATGCAGTAGATATGTGAAAATGCAAAATGAATCATGTTGGAATCACGCTGTCCTTGCTGGCATGTTAAAAGTATTGATCAATCATGGATAAGTATCGAGGATTACTGACTGGTTTACCTGGAACAAAATGATTATCTTTTCAAAAAAGTAAATGAGAAATTGATGATAAGGATATACTCCTGCTCTCGCAGTGCGACAGATGGGTGCGCACTTGCGTCACCCTTGCAACATCTTTTGAAAAGTGGCATTTTAAAAATTGCATTCGAACTCCAACTTTACCATAAGAGAGGGTTTTCAATTACAGTTCCAAACACACCAAACATGAACTGTTTACCTGTTCCCATTTGGGAGTTACAGCTTATTAAACGTAATAAGGTAACTTCAATATTATTCTATGCAAGAGGTAGGCCTTGCACTAGTGCAAAATTAAATTAAATGAAGAGTTTTTCAATACTAGGGCATGTAAAATTTTAAATTACATGTCCTATATTTTAAATATGTTGCATCCTGCCATGTGGGCTGTTTAGGGCCTACCCTAGGGGTGACTAATACGTATTCAAAATGCAGGTTTGAGCCTGGCAAAAGATTTATTTTGCCAGGTCAAAATGGTAGTTTAAAACTGCACATGCAGGCTGTAATGGCAGGCCTAAGACATATTTAAAAAGGACACAGCACTATTTCCACATGCAACTGGATATGTTGATGGAAACTTAAAAGTAAAAAATTTCTTTTCAAATGCGTTCTGTTGTGCATTAGGGAAAATGGGCTGCATTCAAAGAAAAAAGTTTGCTTTACTTAAAAGCAATCACAGACATGGTGGTCTGCTGACTCCAGCAGGCCACCATCCTTGTGACTGCAGTAAATTGCTAGTGGGCCACAAATCCCTGCCTCATATATATTCATATGGTAATTAAAAAATAACAGTTTCATACATTAAAAATAATGATTACCAAATAGTGATTCAGAAAAAAATCACTGTTTCAAAATCACTATTTTTAATAGTCATACATCTGGCCTGGAAACAAAAGAATTCTTTCTTTTTAGTTTTGAGGAATGTATTTTTTAGGAATTGTGTAATTGAAAGACTCTTTTTGAATTTTTCAAGTCACTGCTAAGTATAATCTTGTACAATAATGTAGCACTGTTTTCAGCTTTGAAAATAGACCCACAAATCACCATGAAAATTGCATGTGTAAGGGGATATGGTCTAGTTCTTGAGTTCCTGACTTTAGAACACTAGCTCAGAATTCTATACATATCATGACAACGTAGCAGTAGTTGGTATTCTGCATACAATATATTTGTACCTCTATTTAAAAATGTTATCATGTTGTAGAACACCATTGGTAAGGTTCAAATGATTGACAGCCATATATGGTCCCATGCAGCAATCTTTACTGACCCACGAGAGCCAAAGTGTCAGGATTGGCTCATTCAAACCATCCACATGCCTCGTTCATTGTGGCGCTCATCAAGAATCATCACTATTGTGTCCTCTTTTCAATTTGTACATACATCCCCCTTAACTAAGCTCTTTCATCAGTACCACACGAATGTCCAAATGTACAATCATGATACAAAAATCCTCTTCTGCTCGAAAATCGATACAAAAAATCCTACCAATTTTACTCTGTGCTTTGACTATGTGTTTCATTGGATGAAGGAGAGATTCCCATGCACCAAGATAGTCATTTCAGTACTCAGCCCACTTCATCGCCCTTTGACCAGCCCTTAAGCCTTGGATCTCCTTCTCAGACACCATTTGCACTCCTTGTCAGCCTCAAGGAAAATAAGGAACCCTGGAGCTCTCTTGGATGCTGATCTTACTTTTTCTCCACAAGTCAATGTAGAGCCAAATGTTATGAACATGTAGGTCTAACTTCCATGGAGAACCCTCCTTCTTCTACACACTGCCCCTAGAGTTGAGATGAATGGAGCCCAGGTTCTGGCATGCTTTACTTACTGCAACACCATCTCCTCCTGGCTCCCAATAATCATATTTCCAGACATCAGAGGTTTCCGTACCATGTAGGCCTTGCTTCCCAGTAGATGCAAGATGTTGTGTGCTGTCCCTAAGGCATGCTGGGGGAAAGGCCCAGTAAACTATCAGAAACTAGCACCTTACTAGGCTATACAGAGTTCTGGGCTGCATGTCTGATTAACCAATGATCGTACAAAGTGCTGAAACATGGACGCATACTATGGTAGTTATAATGGAATGTTGTAGTTGTCATGCAGAACCTGATGATGTGAAATGGAATGCGGCTGTAGAGGTGGAGAGGTGATGCTGGGAGACGGTGGGAATCTTCTCTCCTAATCAAATGCCTATTTTTTTTTACACATTTACACTGGTGTACTTGGTGATAGTTGATTCCACACATGCCCCTGGATGTGGAAGGACCCATATCATGGAATCCACTTAACACACACTAAATATATGAACCCAATCTTTTGCAATCCAAGATCATTCAGAAAACTAACCATTTCAAACTGGCTTTCATCTGAACCCAACAAAGAAGAGGAGTCATCAGTGATAAGCCCTGTACGCATCCCCTTGCCCTGTTGAATTAGACTCCAAATATCTATCCTACGATCAAAACTGATCTTTCTGCTGTCAAGGGCTATGACATTGCTAAAAGGTGACCCACAGCACTCTATAAAACTCCATAGTAAACAATAATGCCGACACGCAGAGAAGCTCTCTGAAGAAGACCTGCAGATGAGATATCAGACACCATGTTCCACCTGACTGCAGGCGCTGTGCCTAAAGTACAGTAAGGAATGGAAGATGCCAAAGACCACATGAGTGATTGGACAGATCATGTTTAGGAGTCTGACATGGGCAGGCATTGTCAAAACATGAAGAGTACATTTTTTATCTACATAGGATCCCACAGTTTCTGTTTCCACCTCTAATGAGACTGAAATGCAAAGGGACTTTCCTCAGCAGTTCAGACACCTGATTCAATCATGCCCAGTCCTGGTGGCCTATCTCTTGCCCTTAATCCACAGAGCTTTATCAAGGTGAAAGTGTCCCACTGTGAATGTATTTTTCATATCTGTGCCAACCCTCTGCTCCTGGCTGACCCAGAACCAGCCCTTCGCACCTCTCCGAGGACCCTGATCTGCTTGGCCTTCTGTGAGGGACATAGAGACTCATTTAGAGTGTGGTGGTAATGATATAATGATATAATGTTGAGCTGAGTTATAGACTCAGTGGTAAATAATCTGTCTCATGTAAAGTGGTGTAAAGACTGCTGAGTGGGCCAAACCTTCATTTAAGGGAGATATTGATAACAGGTTACTGAATATAGCAAGGGATCCAGAACTCTAAATTTACCTTCAGGTAAACCCAGATAATTACTTTTTATTAAGGGTAGCTAATGTAAGATTAAAATAAAGAGAGTCTTGTTCTCTTCCTGTTTTAATATTACTCATTTTTATCTTAATGTGACCAGTTTTACTAATACCACATGGTAGATAAAGGTGCTTGAATTTAACGACTGATTTAGAGTTGATAGTACCATCAGTAACGTTGGATTTATCAACAGATAAAAACTGCCAACAAATACATGATAAACACTGCCAAACACATTCTTATTTTATTATTTTTATTTCTAGTAAATTTATACCACAGACTTAGCCTTAGGGCAATGGAGAGCGTAACAAATAAAATATTTGCATTTGAAAGAGGGACGTTGGCCCATTCCATGGAACGTATAACATTATACAACATTGGCTTAATGCAATCAATAGTTACTGAAGGAGTGATCGGCTGTTTACCCTCAGTCAGTGAATTATTGGTAGAAGAGGTACATTTTCTATTCCTCTCAAAATGTCTGTAGCTCTGAGTTAAGTTGCATGTGGTCAGGAGTGAAGTTTCAAAGTCTTGGTTTGAAATATGAAAAGGCTTGTTTTGAAGTCTTGCTTTTCTAGATTTTACGTATTTTGAAGATCCTCTGTCCCTGTTCCTTGCATTCATTTTCCTCCCATTTGTTGCAATTTTTTGTTCAAGTAGTAAAGTACATTATTATGGGTAGGTTTATGTGTTGTACATGCTGGTGATCCTCGCTTCAAGGTGAAGCCAATTGAGTTGTTGCAGGATAAATGTGATGTGGTCCAATTTTGGCGCTTGTAATCAGGGAAGTAGCTGGAGGTGATCCAGGAGGGTAACCGGCCCTCCAGTTATTGAAGACTGGGACATTTTTGTCCAGTTGATAACCTCTGAGGATTTCTGAGGGCAGCTGAATTTGTCTTTTATCTCTAAGGACCAAAATTGGTGTGAATAGATGACACCCTTTGGATGGCAGCTGGTTGTGTCTGTAGTTGAACTCTGGTGTCAGGCTGAGGGTCTCTGAGGGTGAAAAAGGTTTCTTTAGAGGTCATGTTGGCGGTGTCTGAAAGCACACTCAGAGTCCCAAATGGCTGGCTGAGGGAGTGGATTACGACCAGCGTGACCAAGCTCAGGGCCACCTGAGAACATGCTGGAGGTATCTGAGGGAATGACAACAATATCTCAACTGGTGTAATTCAAGTAAGACAGTTAGACAAGCATGTTAAATACATTGCAGCAAGGAAGAAGAGAGACTCTTGGGAAAAAAAATTTTTGATTGGAAGGTGCACTAGGCATCGTATATTTGAGAACAGTTGTAGCAGCACTGTAAGCAAGAAATTGCATAAAAACAACCCGAAATTGAACTTGGTGGTAATTGTGTTGGTGACACAACAAGGGGCGACGCAAGTGACCATGTGTATTCAGCGGAAAACGGCGCAGAGTGAGATTGGTGACTTAATATATAAAGTGAATAGTGGTGGTTCCGGTAGTATTTAGATACATTTGAAATTTAACGCAATCGTTTGAGGAAACCACAGCATATAATGCGCTATTATTTGCGTTGAGTGGTCGACGACGTTTCGATCCTATAACTCAGGATCATCTTCAGGACCGGGTTGTTGGTTTTAAGCGGTGCTGTACAAGTGGGAAAAAGGGAGGGGCAATAGGAAGGAGGAAGGGGATAGGTGTCTCGCGTGCAGATCAGCAATGGGCGAGTGTCGTTGAAGTGGGAGACGTGGGGGGGAGGAAAGAGAAAACAATAGGGAGGGGTGCGGTGGATGATTAGCGCAGGGAAAGAACGAGGGAAAAGGGGGGGAGGGGTGGCAATTGTCAGCTACTACAACCGTTCAAAACATTCAAAGAAGCTCCTCTTTTCTCATACCAACGCGGCAGCAATTTAGCCACACATCTGGTCCATGCCATCACATGGCCAACGGAAACAGTAGGTAGACAGACTGTTACAGCCGCCTGGGGCCTACCACCATTGGTCATTACAAATGCCAAGCGTGCAGCGTCTGTGATCTCACAGCCAATACTAAAGACTTCACAACTAACTACCACACCTATAAACTGAAAACCCTCACAAACTGCAGATCCCAAAATGTCATCTATGCGATCCGTTGTCCATGCAATCTGATTTACATTGGACCAACGACACAAATGATCAAACAAAGAATAATTCAACACAAAAGCTGCATCAATTGCAAAGTCCCCACTGCCCCCCTGGTCACACATTACATTCAAAAGAATCACTGCGAAACAGACATTTCCTGGCAAGTCATAGACCAACCTACCCTCCCGATCAGGGGCGGGATCATGAAAGGACTACTCAATAAATGCGAATGCAAATGGATGACTATCTGCAACTCTGTCCACACAGGCTTGAACTCCATAGATGAGTGGAATAGTACTATTGCCCTCTAAACCGCTCCTTCCACTCCACACCAGCAGACCTCAGCCTTTTTTCCATCACTCATCCCTCCCGTCCTCTCCTCCCACCTTCAATCAGTGACTAACTTGTTTCCCTCTACTGCCCTCCGCATTTTCATACTGATATCCCTGTTTTCCATGATTTGGTTTCAGTACCTATATGTGATAGCTCAACCATCAGTCCCTCCCTCCATCGTTTACATACTTAGGCAGTAAATACCTTGCCCTTTCGATCCACTGTGCCCTTTTGGCTATTTGCAGAAACAGCTTCACAGGCTTTTTTTCCCCCTTCCCTTCGACCTCTGTCCCATTGACTGAGTCTTGCTATCTATACTTGTCCATGAACTGGTTCTAATTGTCGTATTTGTTTTTTCAAAAATGATTGTGGTTTTTTTTCAAAAAATGATTGTGATTGCACCATATACAATGATTGTAACTGCCACACATGCAGTCTAGTTGTTCTCCTCTCCCCTTTCCGTTCCCCACCCTGCTCCCATCCCCTCACAAGCGCCTCCACCTATCACAGGGCTTCAATTTTTCTTGTCATCGGCACACGATCACATGACCGGCTACCTCAGCGTATCGCTTTATTACACCGCCGTGCGCGCTCTGCTCTTTCACCTGCCCTCATTTGCAGCAGGAAGTCACCAGCTCCGGCACTCCCTCACATTCGGATTCATTCGTGAGCTACAAGTAAGTCCTTGCCCTGCGCTCTCCTCATGCCTTCCCTAGGGATCCCTACCCCTTCCTCACCCCCCTTTTTGTATTCTCCTTCCTTCCCCAGCTCTTCCCCCGCCGAGACCGATTCGCGGTCCCCCCTGGACGGACCTATTCGTTGCCCGCCCCCGTGACTTGCTGAATTTCCGGCTATCACTCAGCTCTCTTACACACATCCTTGGCGTGCTCCCACAGGTAATCACGGAACCTTCACCCTTCCCACATCATCATCTCTCATCCCCCTTGACCTCACCGCCTTCCGGATTGCTGACTGGCTTTTCTCCCCTTTTGCCTCCAGCCCCCCCCCGCTCGACACCAACTCGTGGTGCCTCAACTGTAGATTGATTTCTTGCCCTTCAGATTGCTTGACGCTTCATTTCCAATTGGCACCCTCTGCAACACGCGCCTCGGCGCGGTTCTTCAGGTAATTTTTTCGTTTCTGGTGCACACTCCTTGTCATTTACACTCACGCCCTCCTCCTCTCTCTAGGATGTCACATCTGGAGTCCTTAACTTGCTGAATAACTTTCCGACTGATTGCAACACGGGATCGATTCCAGGTAGTCAGTCCTGCCTCTCTCTACGGCCATGCCCCCACCCCTTCCCCCCCTTTTCCCTCATTCTTTCCCTGCGCTAATCATCCACCGCACCCCTCCCTATTGTTTTCTCTTTCCTTTACCCCCCACGTCTCCCACTTCACCGACACTCACCCATTGCTGATCTGCACGCGATACACCTACCCCCTTCCTCCTTCCTAATGCCCCTCCCTTTTTCCCACTTGTACAGCACCGCTTAAAACCAACAACCCGGTCCTGAAGATGATCCTGAGTTATAGGATCGAAACGTCGTCGACCACTCAGCGCAAATAATAGCGCATTATATTCTGTGGTTCCCTCAAACGATAGCCTTAAATTTCAAATGTATCTAAATACTACCGGAACCACCACTATTCACTGCATATATTAAGTCACCAATTTCACTCTGCGCCGTTTTCCGCTGAATACACATTGTCACTTGCGTCGCCACTTGTTGTGTCACCTACACAATTAGCACAAAGTTCAATTTCGGGATGTTTTTATGCAATTTCTTGCTTACAGTGCTGCTACAACTGTACTCAATTATGCATCAAATATACGATGCCTGGTGCACCTTCCAATCAAAAAATGTTGTTCCCAAGAGTCTCTCTTCTTCCTTGCTGCAATGTATTTGACATGCTTGTCTATAACTGTCCTACTTGAATTACACCAGTTGAGATATTGTTGTTATTTCTTGCGTACCTACCCACTTCTCAACGTGGTATATGGATTAACTCCTGTTGCTTTTTACAAGGAGGTATCTGAGAGCATACCAAATGTTTCTGATTTAGGGGTATTTATGGCTCTAATAAGGATGGAAGCAGTCCACAAGTCTCTGATAGCACTCTCATGCATTTTAAGAGCATGCTGGAGGAGTCTGAGTGAACACCAAGAGTCTCTGATAGACCTGCTCAAATGAAAGACGGTAGCATCTCACGGCAGGCTGAGGACAGCTGGGTCAAAAAGAGGTGTCTAAGGGGCAGACTGTCAGCCTGCCGGGGGCCTCTGAGATGCAATCAGGGGTTTTTAAGGGTGGTCTGGTGGTGTCTTAAGGGATAATGAGGATGTCTATTAGCTGACTTAGGTTTTCCGAAGGTCTGCAGGAAATGTCTAAAGGCAGGATAGGGTCCCTGACCCACATATGATGGCATCTAATGGCCATCTCTAGGTGTCTGAATGTGGTCCAAGGACTGTCCAGATTATTTTATGACCACATACGGGTGTTTGAAGGCTGTCTGAGCCTTGAGTATGCTGATAATCAATGAGAGCAGTCATTCAGGCCTGTTCATAGCAGTCTATGAATTGTTTTCCATGCTGAAGTTTTCCGGTACTCATCCATCTATTCTTAAACATATCCTACACCCTTGATGAGAACACCAGCCTCCAATGTCTTGTCGCCATGGTTTCCAACAGCTGCCCATATTTCTAGTAGCAGCTTGGCATCCTCACATTTCCAAACTCTTCACAGTCCAAGAAGTAACTTAAAAACATGTTTCTCCTTCCCTGTGAACCCTTTTTCAGGGATGATACCAATGGGGGTTTTTGCACTGGTGGTCTGTACCACAGCTGTTTTTTAACTCCACCAATGACGCTTCCTATTTCCAATCACCGCTGAACGTTTTGCCACTAATACATTTTCAGTTTGAAACAAATGCCAGCAGACTGTCAGGGTAATAGAGAAACTTAGGGCCTCATATACAAGAAACTAAAGCATCGGCATCAATGTGTCAGTTTCCTTGCGCCTGTGCCAAATTTCCTTGCAAAACCATGAATGCGCTGTATTTACAATACAGGTCTCAATGGCACAAGGATTTACAAATGCGTCAGAAATTCTGACGCATCTGTTGGCACAAAAGTGACGCATTGCTGGAGTTGGTTGTAAAACTGATGCAACTCCAACAATGCATAAGAACACGTAGGCGAGTCCCAGTGTAAAAGCCCTGCATCAATCCTTACGCTTGGTCTGAGCAGGCGTAAGGATTTTGACGCTGTCAAGTCGTAGAGTGACGCTGTGAAATGTTCCAAATTTCCTTGCGCCACTTTTACATGCCTTTTGTTGCGTGGGAATGCCTTACCTGCGTACATTACACCTGCCGCAGGTATAATGTGATGCTACGCTCTACAAACTGACGCATTGGAGGCAATGCTTCCATTCATAGATATGGAGCAGCGTGGCACACTGATTGCCCCACCGCTGCGTTACGAAAGAGTGACGCAGCGGCGGCACAAGGGGCTTGTATATAAGCCTCTTTGGGGTGTGATCAGATGCCAAAACACCATGGCAAAAATAACATTTGCACCATGATTCGTTTGTGGTATGCACCAACTTAACAACTTTTGCCTAACAAATGAGGAATAACAGCCAAAACAATATCAGCACTCCTTCCACACATGCTAGATTTTTAATTACATTTAGGTTTGTTATTGATAATGAATGTTTAGTAAAGAGTTTGTAGAATTTGTCGCCACATAGACTCCTGCAAATCTTTCCGATTTTTAGGTCCAGCATTCAAGACCTCCTGTATATACTTCAGTATATACTTATCTGTGTATGTACTTTGTGGGCTCTGGAGATCAGCCCTAGGACTTGTCTGCTTCCGCTTAGGGACTAATAAAGTGTCTTAATAGAAAACGACCAGCAGAGGTCAGAAAAATACCAGAATCACTTTAGCATTCTCTAGATTCCAGTCCATAGACATTGTCTTCCATGAGCACCCTTAGGCAATAATATTTTTTTCAAATCTTGTATTTTCAGTGATATGACCACCGAAGGCCTTGATTTTATATTAAAAAAAGAGCTTTGGACTATTCCATTTCCCGCTGAAAGGCAATATTTCTCTCCATGTGTTCCCATACCTGGTGTGTCACGCAGTTTGGTGCTTACTTTCCCTCCATGGTAAAAAACAGTAGATGTTTCAGCGCCCAGGCTAATGTGCTGCACAGCTAAATACATATAAGGACCCAAAGGCTAGACCGATTGCATTGCAAATGCTTAGAGCTCAATTCATAGTGCCATTCAACCCTGACCTATTTGTTCCTCCTAGTAATCATATACTTTATTCCATATCTATTTTAGATGTGGCTTCTGATTGGCTGCATCCAGAGGCACCTCTTGCATGGCGAAGCATTGCCTTCCGCCACATGTACCAGGAGTAAAGCCGTGTCATGTATGTGTCGGTGAACAGATGGTCTCATTGTTCAGGCATCTCAGTGAGAACTCATCGAACTTTAATACCAGTGGCTCATTTCAAGTGAAGGAGGACTTCAAATCCCACAATTCATTATGTTGTTAACTGAATGCCAAGGACTGAAATAGGATGTCCTTTATGACAAGGACTCATCTAATAAACTGGCTGAAATGGCAGGAGCTGGGTGCAGCTGGCCAGGCTACTCACTGCTGTTGCTAAAAATACTTAGTATTTCTGCTTTGATACATGCCACGAGCTCGCCATCTTTTGTAATTTAATGGCTTGCAAAGGTTCTCTATGCTTGGAGAAGAATTATATTCTAGTTTAATTATCAGAACCTTACGTTTCTCATGAACGAATCCTCTGAAGGTTTTAATTAACATCTGAGGGGTTTAAATACCGTAATACTTCCAGTTTAAACAGATTTCAACTGAGCGTAAACAGATCCGAGTCTAACCGTACACTCTTCTTTCTGACATTCACTGGTTATTTTTAACATAATTAAAAGCGCGAGCCGGCTAATCAGCATTATTACCACAGCAAAAAGATTCAATTAGGCATGGAACACTTCAGGCGATTTGTGACGTTTCTATTCAACTGTAATAATGCAATGATACAGTTGCTCAACTGTAATAGGTTATTACAATTGAGTTATGATGTCACAAAGCGCTGCCTGAGCCCGCGGCCAAGGTGACAGGGCGGTCACATAAGTACAGCTGCAGTTTAAGCAAAGAAAACTAGACCATGACTTTCACATTTTCTTATCTTTTTTTTGTTTTTTAAATGAACAGTGATCAGCAGAAAGGGAATATTAATAGTTACATGTTTCTTATTTTCAACGCTGTTGATCATTACAGGAAAGATTTATGTTTCTACTTATTCAGAGCATTTTTTTTAACTGGACCTACATTTAAATGATTTTACTATCTTTTTGTATCAAATTAATGACTGCATTTTTGATGCATTTAATTTCACATTACTTTCGTTCTCCTTTTATTCCATTAGTCATGTCTGCAAACATATTGTGTCCTTCATAGGACTGAGCTAGCTACCAAGGACTTAATTGACCTGTGGAAAGGGTAATGGTGTGACCATGCATTATAAGAAATAAAATATCCCCTGCTGTATGTTAAAAGGATAGTGCAAGGTACCTTGAAGTTCAGCTCTTTTGTGATACAGTGTCCTTATAATGTACAGTAGGGTGTATTTTACATTTATTATCTCGTTTGCTTGCTATTGGGGTACACAGATGAAGCAGGATCTGATTGTGCAACCCTTACACTAGTCACTCCTCCATATATGCAAATTGAGGGCCTCATTTATGAAAACTATTGCATCATTGTTTTCACTGCATCCTCCTTGCGACACAATGGATGCACCGTAATTAATGTGTGGCTCTCCATGTTGCAAGGAATGACAGACCTGTCGGCGCAAAAGTCACGCATTGTTGAAGTTATGTTGCAAGCATGGCGCAATTCCAGCAATGCATGGGGTAGGCCTGTGCCTATGGCACTGCGTCACCCTTACGCTAGCCATAAGGCATGCGTAAGGTTTTGACGCAGTGGCAACCTAGAAGTGTCGCAGTGATATCTCATAGATTTCACTGCAACCCTTCTAGGAACCATTTTCCGTGGGAACGCCCACCCTGCATACATTATACCTGATGCAGGTATAATGTGGCGCAGGGCTTTACAAGGTTACGCATCTGCCTAGATTGGTCACCTTGTAAATATGGCACAAGTGAAGCATGTTTTACGCCTCCGCTGCGTCATGAAAAGTGACACAATGGCGGCACAAAAGTTTCACAAGCCTCCATAAATAAGGTCAGCACCAGAGGAGGGGTGGAAGGCGGTCAATGGCTCACAAATGTAAGATGCTCACCAGAGAAGCAGGAGTAAATGCAATATTCTATAAAATGAAAGTATAAGGCTAAGAATAGGCAAATGGAAAATGTTAACTGTAGATTAAAGGTTAGAGACAACGCGTTTACATCAATGTGGTGACCTTTAAACAGCACATCTACAAATGTGGGTTGCCAAAATGAATCCCAGTTATATGCAGGCCTTTCACATAAAATGGACGCATGCTATCTGTAATTTAATGGAGAAAAGAGGACAACTAGTTTGAATAATCATGTCTTGTGACGCACCCAGTCACCAATTTTAAAGAAAGGACATCGGAAGTTGTCCATTATAAGTTGGTAGTCCAGTTCTGACGTCACGATGCCTGCTGCCTGAGCAAGCAGCCGAGGTGAAAGGCAGGTCAGGTCATGGAGCATAATTGAAGCAGCTGTTTAAAGCAAGGCAAATTAAGATTGCCTTTTTTCTGCTGCTCCAGTTATTTAGCTTACAATGACAAGCAGAAAGAACACGTTTATTTTGTGCACTCCTTACATAGTTAGAGAAAAGCTAGAATCTTTCCACATGGTTTTACACATTCTAAGCTAGCGCCGCTCATTTTTATTAAACTGAGGTGTATTGAACTGTTTCTAATATCTGTTTGCATTCACAACTAACAGGTTTTTGATGTGTTCAATTTTGCACTTGATGGAGCAAGGTTTCGCATGAAAAGAAACTTGCTCGTATGCAATCCTCTTGAATAACCTGTAACACTATAATCAATCTGTTCGTGAGAACTAACTGTGCACCACATTCAACATATTGTATCTGCTTTCCTATGAGCCTTACTTATGAATAACCAGAGTGTTCTAAAATGGCCGCTAAAACGCAGAAACTCTTCTGCGCATGCGTCTACTACATCTACGTAGTATGACGTTTTCTGTCGCTTAGGGGGAAAACTTTGCATCTGCACAATAGCTTCGAAAATGGCCGCTTTACAGTAACTCATTAGTGCGCATGCTGTGCTGAAACAAACCTATGCAAGTTCTACTAAGCTATTAACGCAAAAGGTTTATTAAGTAAATGGGGTTACTGGTATACAGTGAATTCATTTAAGTTTGTATTCTAACGTGTTCTTTGACTTTATTAATAGTTCACATTTGGGCCTTGGAGGGTGACCGTGTCTCTGTTCCCTTGTGGCTTCTACGCATGTGCAAAACATCTGCTTACTCTGAACAAGTGAAGCAAATTGACTGGCTGCCAAACTCAAGCCCAGCAAGGACATGGGAAACCAACTTTTGACCCTACAAGAGGAAAGAGAAGCAACATTGTAAAATAGACTTACCGAACCACATATGAAATATCTGTGGGAATAAAGCTTGTGGGTATTAAAATTAAGGGGCGGAGAAATAGACAATAGACTAAAGAAAATGATTGCACTTAGTATGGTGTGATGTCCTCACCCCACTGCTTGGCCCAATAAAAATTGCGGGTGAACATGGAATTGCAACATTTGGGGTGGATCATGCATTTGAATTGGTATAACAGAGGTAAGTTCTAGATAGTTAGACACACTTGATGCTGAGATGTTGATGCTATGCTGAGATGCTGCCCGATTTTGCTGCAATCTGACTGAAGAATCCAACACTAGGGAAATTCGCGGAACAACCGAGGAGGCACATGTAGGAAGGGGTCCGGACGAGCCTGAGCCGGAGAGAGTAGCACCAGAGAGGGGTGTGACGCTGGCGTTACACTAGAAGAGGTCACCTTTCCTGTCCTGAACCTGTCCTAAATCCTTGACTCTATGATGTCGGGGTCCTCACACCATTCTAGGTAAATATATCTGTAGGGTTAATGCTCCGTACTTGCTCTCTGTTCTTTCCCTCCTGGGGTGCTGTCATTGCAAGAATTTATTAATACAAACTGATTAAAAGCTAACTGTACTATTTTTCCTGATGGAGGCTTCTGGTATATCCATGTGTATGTTGATTTGGCTCACAAAATTATTAATTCAGCTAAACCTTTAAAACTCCTTCTGAGTCTGTGCTTCTTTAAAATAAAGTTAAATGCATTATTGTCTTTCCTCCCTGTTCTAATCTACTACTAGATCTTTCTAAAGTGCATTTACTCAGGAGACAGGAATGGTAAAAATACTGGTATAAGGATTTCCTAGGGTAAAATAAAATTGATGACCAGTGGATATTTGCCAGCTCATTGCGTGTATGAATGTATATGGGCCCAAATGAGTGTTGTGTGTATGAATGTGTAGAGCTGGTAAACTCCACTGCATCTTCATGTTTGCAAACATGCTCGCTCTTTCATATGAAAGAGCTAAACACCAAGATTTTAAATTGTTTGTGGGAAATGTGATAGTGTGACCATGTATTATATGGGATAAAGTACCCCCTGGCATACATTATAAGAATATTGCAAGTGACCTCGGCTTTTGTCCTTGTTCCTCTATGTGGTTATGGAACTCTTTAGTGACTTGCAATATCCTTATAATGTATGACAGGGGTTACTTTATCCCTTCTATATTACCCAGACCTACTAATAACAGTAAACTCTCTCAAAGTAGGGGTCTTGGCCTCATGATAAGTGCACTTAGGTGATTGCAGTGGTGGCCCAATCCTATTACATTGTACCCCTAAGTAAAAGGGTTGAAAGAATTCAACAACCAAAGACTTTCAAAGGAAGATATCAGACTGAAAGCAGAAGCACAGAAAAGCTGAGTGAAGAATTGTGGGTTCTCAGTGCCAATTTCAGCTGATAGTTGTTCGCAATATGGCAAGTGCTTTAAAATGCACTTTAAAATCATCAGCTGGTATTCACTGCGGAGGAGTCTATCCTTAAAAGAGGGTTCTGCTGTTTCTTTCTTCAGCCTGTCTATGGTCAAGTGTGAAATTGTTCTGTTGTGTGCAAGACTTCCACTGCATGCAAACGTTTGTGTTGTGCATCAGAGTCATATTTGCTTGGAAGAGAAGGAAAACGTGCAGCATGCTGATTGGAGCTGCTTCCCATGGCACCACTGAGTGCGTTTTGTGTCGGCCCAGCCCCTTGAAGGGATGGAGAGTCAGTAACGTTGGTTCCTTCATGACAATTGTGTTGGCTCCTCACCGGATCCTCAGAGTACTACAAGTTCATATTAGCCAATCTCAAACCCAGCCTCTGGCAATCCTTTTTGCAAAACGGGTGGGAATCTTTGCAAAGCGATTTTACTGCAGACTGGACTCTTTAGTTGATCTGATCGATAATCCAGGACATTCTACACACTTCTTTTGGGGTCTATTATTGTCTCTTAATTGACTATGTGGCTTATCAGATTTCAGATATACACATACATGTATTCCTTTGCCAAGCACATCATGGACAATAGCGGCAGCTTCTCTGTGCTGATCACACATGTTCCAGTAACTCAGCGCACACAATGACATGCTATTTTCTCAAAATGAATCTTGACCGCGAGAGTGCCTTCACTAGGGTCTGTGGGCTAAAAGATAAAATTGGTAACTTGCACATATATTTTGATAAAGAGAGCTTACTACAAATTGAGGGACATGGCCTGGGATGAACTGGTCCAAGCGAGCACAATAAGAAATGGTTTACTTTTTTGGCACATGATAAATCAGCCCTGCTTCGCCCACGAGAATGTGCCTACTATATGCCACCATATTGCTGCTAGGAACTGGGTGACCCACTTTGAGGGATGCATAATTGCTTGGATGTGCCAGTTCTCCTCTGACTGAGGAGTAGGTGGTGGTTCCAATGGAATCTAGGTCTGTCTTTACACTGGAAGAGGTAACCAAGGGAATAAAGCTCCTAACCACAGAAAAAGTCCCATCACCAGACTTATATGTCAGTTACCCAGACGTTTTGGGTCCATTGTTGACCTTAGTCTTGAATGCAGCAGTGCGGGAAGGCCCGCTTCCCTCATGGTCATCATCAGTCATAGTCTCTATCTTTACAAAAGGGGATAAAAACAATCCACGGTGCTAGAGGCCCATATCCCTGCTAGATTCAGTTGTAAAGGTAATGGGGCAGGTGCTTTTGGATAGGCTACGATGCTGGGCTGAAGACAACAATACAATTTGTGGAGAAGTGTGGCTCAAGTGGAGAAGTGTGGCTCAATGAGTGGAGAAGTGTGGCTCAATGATTAGAGCGGCAGACCCTGATGCAGAGATCTAGCCGGGGACCAGGGTTCAATTCCCCGCCTCGGCGGGTCTCGGGCTCAAAAATTCCACGGACCTGATAATTCTCGCCTCGGTGCCTATTCCAATCATGGAGTCCCACTCTGCAACTCTGGGCAATAGCTTGCTTAATCTCCACAACGGCCCCCACAACGCTAAGGATGCCTGGCCTCCACCTTGGGGGTGCCCAGGAGTGGACGCCTCACGGGGAAAGCCAGGATGGGTTCCACAGCGGTATTCGTACAAGCGCCTTGAGACCCTTGCGGGTGAGTAGTGCGCTATACAAGTATCAAATTTATTTACAATTTCTGATTCACAATATGGGTTCCAGTGGGGCAAATCCACCATAGATCAGTGGATGAACCTATATATGGTGGTTAATAAAAACACAGTTGCATGCTCAGAGACAATCCACATGGCCTTCATGGATATCACAGTGGCGTTCGACCATGTCACCCAAGTTAGTTATGGAAGATCCCATTAGGTCTGGCCGTGGACCCTAATATAGTGTTGTTTCTGCATGAGCTTCACACAGAGACACCTGCTAGGGTCAGTTATTCCAACGACTCTTTATGCACTGATAGCTTTGAGACAGGCCATAGGGGTCGACATGGTTGCATCCTTGCACCTTTTTTATTCACTTTGTATGTAAATGGCCTGGAGCAGGCATTAATTGCAGCAAAAGTAGACTGCCCATTGATTGGCACTCGTCTCTCCTACCAGTATTTTTATAATCAGATGACGCAGTATTGATAGCGAGAACGGCCAATGGTCAACAAACCCGATTTAATACATTTTATTCCTTTATGAGGGTTTTAGACCTTTCAGTCACCATCACTAATCCCACGTTATTATGGTGGGGCCCAGGAAATCCAGAACAAAATCTTTTAGCCTGAATGGGCACTTATTTGCAAAGGTGGAGAGTTTTCTCTAATTGGGTGTGCTATTTGGCTCCAATTGAGCTGGAAGCCCCTGATTGGGGCCAAAGGTCAGAAGCTCCGGATGACCACAGGAGCAGTCTTTAGCTTTGCTGCTAGGCTGGGAATTAGACCCCTTCAAGCCCTTGTCAAGATTTATCAGGCAATGTGTGAGTCCAACGCTCTATAGGGGAGTGATATTTGGTGTTTTTTGGACCCACGTGTACACCTCGTGTGCCTCAATCATGAAGGTAACATAGACACCAGTTGCAGGTATGCCGTGTTCTAACAATTTCATAGTCACTGCATGTCTTCAGTTTTCTGTAATGTTAGAGCATTTGCAAATTTGTCTTTCCTATTCCCTGAACCACTGCGCGTGGACTCAGTCATTCTTAAATGGAGAAGAACAATAGATTTTAGAAATTAAGGGTTTTGCACAATGTGGGAACTTTTTATCCGTACAACCTTGCTAAACCTTCAGCCAATACACAGAGTATATCTGCTCAGCTGAAGCGGATTACCCTTCCAACTTCAGATGTCTCTGAAAAGTGTGAGTAGGGCTTTCTGAGAAAGCACGTCTGAACTACTCAGATTTACACTGTTATTATAAGAACCAAACCAACGTTGGCGGCGGCTGGTGGAGGAGACTTCTCAGACATCTACTCAGTGTGCCAGAAAGCTCATCGTCCTTCTGTGTACATGAAGAGCTGGGGGTCAGGTATTTAAGTGACCATATTACCTTGCACCCTCTGCTGAGTTGGGTTAGGATTTGGTCCAGGGAGATGCTGGGTCTGATTCGATTCCATTGTAAGGCACTTGACCTGGCCAATAAAATTCCACGGCTTAGGTATATAAGAGACTCTCTCTCCAATCTGGGAAGGAGGGAGATGTCCATAGAGGGGACCACAAATGGGTAAAAGAACATTTTAGGGAAGAGGTAGCACTGTTGAAACCCACTGTTAGGATATATGTATTGACTACCATCACATCGGTCATGGAGCCATATCTTACTGTAGTAAAAAATAATAGGGATAGGTATCAGCTTGCAAAACTCAGATTAAATGTGCGGTACAAAAGGGGGTGGTGATGGACAGGTTCAGACTGATTTGCATATGGCCATGTCTGAACTGGGGTGGCCGAGTGGGCTAAAGAACGGTGATGGATCAAACCCAGATCTGTTGACTGGGTGTGAGTGTTTGATTGGTTCTGATGCTCCGTCCATCACCACCCCTTTTAGTACCGCTTTATTCGCCATAAGTTGGCAGGGTATGCTCAGACATGAGTCCCTTGCTCACTTTGCCACTGGATTCAAGCAAGCCTGGCTGAAGACGGTCGAAATGCCAGAAACCGGTCCTAGGAAGCTTGTTTCCGGTCCAGGGAAGGCATAGCTTGGCAGTTCGGGCTGGACTGTTCCCATGAGGCACAGGGTCAGACTGATATGCATATGGCCATGTCTGAACTGGGGTGGCCGAGTGTACTAAAGAATGGTGATGAATCAAACCCAGATCTGTTGATTGGGTGTGAGTGTTTGATTGGTTCTGATGCTCTGTCCATTACCGCCCCCTTTTGTACCGCTTTGTTCGCCATAAGTTGGCAGGGTATGCTCAGATGTGAGTACCTTGCTCACTTTGCCACTGGATTCAAGCAAGCCTGGCTGAAGACGGCTGAAATGCCAGAAACCGGTCCTAGGAAGCTTGTTTCCGGTCCAGGGAAGGCACGGCTTGGCAGTTCAGGCTGGACTGTTCACATGAGCCACAGGGTCAGACTGATTTGCATATGGCCATGTCTGAACTGGGGTGGCCGAGTGGGCTAAAGAACGGTGATGGATCAAACCCAGATCTGTTGACTGGGTGTGAGTGTTTGATTGGTTCTGATGCTCCGTCCATCACCACCCTCTTTTGTACCGCTTTGTTCGCCATAAGTTGGCAGGGTATGCTCAGACGTGAGTCCCTTGCTCACTTTGCCACTGGATTCAAGCAAGCCTGGCTGGAGACGGCTGAAATGCCAGAAACCGGTCCTAGGAAGCTTGTTTCCGGTCCAGGGAAGGCATGGCTTGGCAGTTCGGGCTGGACTGTTCCCATGAGGCACAGGGTCAGACTGATTTACATATGGCCATGTCTGAACTGGGGTGGCCGAGTGGGCTAAATAACGGTGATGGATCAAACCCAGTTCTGTTGACTGGGTGTGAGTGTTTGATTGGTTCTGATGTTCCGTCCATCACCACCCCCTTTTGTACCGCTTTGTTCGCCATAAGTTGGCAGGGTATGCTCAGACGTGAGTCCCTTGCTCACTTTGCCACTGGATTCAAGCAAGCCTGGCTGAAGACGGCTGAAATGCCAGAAACCGGTCCTAGGAAGCTTGTTTCCGGTCCAGGGAAGACATGGCTTGGCAGTGCGGGCTGGACTGTTCCCATGAGGCACAGGGTCAGACTGATTTGCATATGGCCATGTCTGAACTGGGGTGGCAGAGTGGGCTAAAGAACGGTGATGGATCAAACCCAGATCTGTTGACTGGGTGTGAGTGTTTGATTGGTTCTGATGCTCCGTCCATCACCACCCCCTTTTGTACCAGATTAAATTTGCTGCATTTGGTATTTGCTACCCAAAAGGGTCCTTGCTATTATGATAACAAATCTCCTCGCAAATATGATGTCTTGCACTTGTTACATAGAACCCAGGATGGTCTTTAGTGTACTAGTTTTCAAAAGGAAAGGTTTCTTACAAATCCACCGGGCTTTTATATATTTACTGATGTTATCTGATGAATAAGTCATAGCAAACGTTCAAAGTTATTTAAGAGCTGTATTTATTATACAGAAGAACTGGTATAAATAATTGAATGTTTTAGTAATTGTATATTTCTTGATTTTTTTTCTATGTGCGTAATGCTCTCATATATACCGTTGGAAATGGCCCTTTATGCAGGGTTATCCCCACACCTTTTGCTTCTTCCTCCTATTTTTGCCTGACCTGTATTTGTTGGCTATAGGACTCAGGGCACTTTACCACTGCTATTCAGTGCTAAAGTGCATATGCTCTCTGTGTAAATTATTATCATGATTGGTTATCCATGATTGGCATATTTGATTTACTGGTAAGCCTCTAGTAAAATGTTCTGACTGTGCCAGGGCCTGTATATCAATTGTTACTGGTGGGCCTTCAGCACTATTTGTGACACGCGAGTAGCCCTGAAAAGATTTCTCAGGCCTGCCACTGCAGTGCCTGTGCACAGTTTGTTGACTGCCATGTCAACCTGGCAAGTGCACCTACTTGCCAGGCCCTAATCTTCCCGTTTCTTACATGTTAGTAACCCTAACGTAGGCCCATGTGGGCAGGGTGCAGTGTATGTGAAAGGTAGGACATGCCCTGATGTGTGTGGCATGTCCTGATATAGAAATACTGCCAACATTGTTTTTCACTTTTGTAAGGCTATCTCTTCCCATAGGATAGAATGGGGAGATTGCTTATAACATCTTATAAGCAGAACTGCCCCTGGGAACGAGACAGGAAAATAAAGTTTAGTATGCCTGAACTCAGAATGTTAAAATGAATCTTAGTGAGGGTGATTTTTACATATTTTTGTTTTAGAAAATACCACTTTTAGAAAGTAGGTATTTTCTTGCTTAGCTATCTAGTATGCCTCTGCTAGGATATGTATTGACTGTCTGGCTTTGAAGTGACAGGGGATGGGGATGTGTAGTGGCTCCAGAGAGTCTGGATGAGTCAGAGCTAGGCTGAATAGGCCTGGTCTGCATTTGGAGTGGTGGGAGAAGTAACACCTGCACTTCCACAATGATGGCTCCGCCCCCCTGTGGTGTGTCTAGAGCCATGGCACACACTGATAATGAAGGTTCTTGTGCACTTGCAAAATGCCCCCCAGAACTGGTTTGGACTGGGCTCAGAGCCCTGGGCCAGGAGAGAACAAAAAGATTTACTGTATAAAAAGAGTGGCCCAGACCCAAGACTTTTAGATCATCCCTAGAATTCAAGAGGGCCCTTTGCCAAGGTGAAAAGCTGGAGAAACTGAGGAAAAGCACTGCCCCTTTGCTGTGTGCTGTGTGGGGTTGACCTGCAGTTGCTGTTTCTGCCAAGGAAAGGAGAAGGACTTTGTTGTGTGCTGGGTTACCCTGCTTGAAGGAGATGTCCAAGGGCCTGTGTGTGCTGGCCTCCTGTTCTGAAGTCTCAGCGACACAAAGACTTCACCCTCAGCTCCCCTGAATTCTGCTACTGTGAGTTCTGACCAGCCTGGAGGTGCCTGTGCCAGTATTGGACCTCTAGAGGTTGTTGCTGCTGTTTAGGAGCTAGAAGAGAGAAGGAACTTGAAGAACTACAAAAACGATGCATGGCTCTTCTTGTGGCTGTTTTTCTGATGCATCTCCACGGCGCGAGAAGAATTTCCAAGTATCGCTGTGCCTCTACGAAAACTGACGCAGCGCCTGTCGCCACTACAAGAATTGACGCATCTAGGGGTTGCAGCTAAAGAAAACCAACGCAGCGCCGCTCGCCGCTGCTGCATCGATTACCGAAGCATCCCGGATTACCACACATCGCACCTGTGCGACAAGTTTTCTCAACGCATCACCTGCGGACCGGAACCGTCACGAAGAATCGGCGCATCACTTCCCCCTACAGACCGGATTCAACGCATCACTTCTCCTGCATGCAGCAGAACTGTTGCATTGCCTCTCCAAGGTCTCAGGAAATGACGCATTTTTTTGTTTTCGACACTTCTTCCCTCTGCGGCTATTTGGCCTTGTGAATTTTGACGCAACTACAGGTACTTTGTGTAAAAGTCATGCATCCATAGTTTTCTATGGTATAAGTTCTTGAAACCTTTTGAAAGTCATATCTTTGGATTTTTGTCATTTTGGTATTGTTAAGTTTAGGTAAAGATATTTTATTTTTCTAAACTGGTGTGGTGTCCATTTGTGGTGTTTTTACTATGTTACTGTGAGTGTTGGTACAAATACTTTACACATTGCTATTTGGATAAGCCTGTCTGCTCGTGCCAAGCTACCAAGGGGGTTATCTAAAGTGTGTATCCCCCTTACCCTGACTAGAAGCAAGAGTCCCTATTTGGACAAAGATACCTACCCCTGCTAACTAGAGACCCCCATTTCTAACATATAGGCTATCATAAAATTGTATGCACTATTTTTACAGATGTTGTGTCTTTTAGGGTTTTAATCAAACTGAATAAAGAATTTGATTTAATTTTACGACAAATCTAGACTCAACCTCATTGACTTCAATCACCTGTCTATGCTTTTATGTAAAATGTACCTGCATTCTCCTGAACCCAAGGAAGGTGTGGCATAGCAGCCAGAGCCGCCTGCCTTATAACTGGGGAAACAGAGCCAGATGTACTAAGCATTATTAAGGTTGCAAAATCTCTGATTTAGCTTCTGTGACTGTAAACTTTTTTTAGATTTACTAATCGCATCTTAGGAGTTGAAAGTGTTTAGTTTTTCCTAAAATGTACGGACTCGGAATCTGGAAGGGGCAGGTTGTTGGAATCCCTCCCAAATACCAAATTGATATGCTTTGCGGGGAACAACCTTTACAACGCAACTTTTACAACGCACTACACTTACAACACAACTTTTACAACGCAACATCCACTACAACGCATTCTATTACATCGCATGACACTACAATGCATTTTTAAAAACTACCTTTACAACGCATTCCATTACATCGCATACTACCTTTACAACGCATACCATTACAACTCATAATATTACACTACACTATCCAACACTTACCCTACTGTTGCACCCCCTGGAGTTAGAATAGTAATTTTTACCCCTATACTATCCAACACTTACCCTACTGTTGCACCCCCTGGAGTTAGAATAGTAATTTTTACCCCTATACTATCCAACACTTACCCTACTGTTGCACCCCCTGGAGTTAGAATAGTAATTTTTACCCCTATACTATTATTATTATTATTATTATTATTAAAAAAATGTATAGAGCGCGTAGTCACCCTGAGGTATCCCAGCGCTAAAGATCCCTACCTCAGTGGGTTCGGCAGCTAAGAGGGGGACAGCAGGTTTCAGAAGGAGGAGAGTTAGAAAAATTAAGGGAACAAGTGGGCTTTGAGCCGTTTCCTGAAACGTAAGAAGTTGGGTTCTATCCAACACTTACCCTACTGTTGCACCCCCTGGAGTTAGAATAGTAATTTTTACCCCTATACTATCCAACACTTACCCTACTGTTGCACCCCCTGGAGTAGGAATAGTAATTTTTATCCCTATACTATCCAACACTTACCCTACTGTTGCACCCCCTGGAGTTAGAATAGTAATTTTTACCCCTATACTATCCAATACTTACCTTAAATGCAATGTAATATTATGCGTTGTAATTGTATGCGTTGTAAAGGTAGTATGCGTTGTAATGGAATGCGTTGTAAAGGTAGTTTTTAAAAATGCGTTGTAGTGTCATGCGATGTAATGGAATGCGTTGTAGTGGATGTTGCGTTGTAAAAATTGCGTTGTAAGTGCATGCGTTGTAAAAGTATGCGTTGTAACGTCATACATCCATGCTTTGCATAAATGTTTTGCCTCTGAAGTCTGGTTGCATAACACATTAAAGCTATCAAGACCTCAAAAGCAATAGTAACCCATTCACAAAATGAGTCCCTTTCCCTTTGTGATTTTAAAAAGAAGTTTATAGGGGAATAGACAGTGGTCCATAGTACCACTGCCAACTCTTAAACAGACCAAAGAAAAGCTTTTTTTAAACACAGACCAGTTCAGACATAGACATGGTGCTCTGCTGACCCCAACAGGCCACCATCCCTGTGATGGTATTCAGTCATAGTGAGTCACAATTTGCAACCTATGTCCTTAATGTTCATACTGTAGGTTGGATTCTGACCAAAAAACGATTTAGACGTTTACAAACCAACCTATGTGTACATAGGTCTTTTGGCAACATTCTATATTGCTCTCAAAAATATGGGTCGTAATTTACTTCCAGTTATTCATCCATCTTATCCCGATTTCGAGACCTGGTACCGGCACAACATCCTGTGACTCTAGGAAAATCACTTAGGGGCAGATTTACCAGCCCTCTGCGCCTCTTTTACGCCGCCGCTGCGTCACTTTTGTGACGCAGCGGTGGCGCAAAGCCAGCGCCATGGTGTGGGGTACTTACAATGTGACGCATCTGGGAGATGCGTCACGTTGTAAAGCCCTGCGCCACATGTAGGCGTTCCAGCGCAAGGGGGGCGTTCCGGCACAGGAACTCCTCCTAAAACTTGCTGAGTGAAATCTACAAGATTTCACTCAGCCACTTTGAAGGCCATGCTGAGTGAAACCCCTGCGCCTGCTTGAAGCAGGTGTAAGGATTGACGCAGCATTTTAAAGATAGGGCACCCCTGAGCCTTGCTGGAGCTGCGTCACGCTTGCGACGCAACTCCAGCAATGCGCCGCCTTTACGGCAGCAGATGCGTCACGCATCTGTCCATTTTTGCCCCATGGTGCGCCGCATTGTAAATGCGGCGTATCCATGGTGGCGGAGCCCTGACGCACAATAACTGGCGCATCCCTGCTGATATGCAGGGATGCGCCAGTTATTGTAAATCTGCCCCTGCATTTCTCTGTGCTTCAGAAAATGTGTATGCAATCTAGTTATAAAGTAAAGCTCTCTTATGCTTGTGGGCCAAGTTTCTGCTACATAAAACTGTAAAAAGACCAGCCAGGCAGTCCCAGCAGACCGCTTCAAGGCTCTAGAAATCCTAGGGCCATCTATATGCAACACTCAGCTCAACTCAGCACTGCCTCTCTGCTCCAAAGAAGTCGTCTCATTGCAATACACAATGTTCCCATTAAATCCAAAGGATTGTAGTTAAATAAATTGAAAGATATACTCAGACTTGTAGTTTACTTATTGGCTTTATAGTAAAGCAATGTTCCACATACTCCTCATTATATTACATAATTTCACCAATACTATAACCCCAAATATAATTTGTTTTAAATCCACCACTCGTGACAAAAGCATTGTAAACATGAGAAAAATAATTAACTAACTTTTTCTGAGAAGGATGAAGTATTCTTTAAATAAATGAAAATTTACTTAGAGTCCTATTGTGGGATGAAACAGGAGTCTCCACCCGAATCAGTGATAGTTATGATATGGAAATTCCCCCTCCATTATGGCAGAGCCCTGATTTCCTGAGGACTCGTCTGAAGAAATGTATATGGTGGCATCGATTTCCTCAATGATTCCCCCATTCCATGAGAAAAAAAAATCACCACTGTTGTAATTCCAAAAACCAACCAAAATGTTCGAAATTCCGGGTGAAAAATTACTGAAGCAGAAATATCACATTAGACAAAATGGCGGCGTTAATGACATCACACAAGAGGGTGCTGCCAAGATTCTTGTTCATGTCAAAGTTTGTAAGCAGTGTGACAAGACGGTGCAGCAAGCTCAAAGAATGACATGCGAGCAGGGAGGTGAATTCCAACAGAAAGGTAGGAGGTTGGCCTCATATAACTTGCTGGTGATTCCACAACAAGAGCAGTCTGTTCATTTCTGAATGCAGACATGCAAAACTCCATTTATTTGAAGAAGTTTGACCTTTCAGAGGTCTACGTCTAATGAGCCAAAGAGTGGTTTATAGCAAATATTTTTATTGTAGCAGGAGCATCTCAAACACAAGATATTGTAGAGCAAAAGTATGTGGTGTATGCCACGTTAAGAAAAACAAGCATTGGCAAAGCAAATAGGTCGCACCTGTAGGACCGATAGGCTTTGCCAATAATTTATAACGATGCTGCACAGCCTGGCTAAAGAAGAATTAAAACAAAAGCCTATGTCATACCACTTTTTTCTTTATATTTAAAGATTTAGCTTGGATCAATAAATAAAACGAAAAAAGTGCTTATGCGTTCTTGTGTTTTTTAGAGTGGGTGGAGGAAGCCACATTGGGAGGTGGGAGCAACACCGGGGGTTGAAGCAATACAGAGAACTGGGGGATAGAAGCAACACGAAGCCGTGGGAGGGAGGAAGCAACATTGAGGGCAAGAGTAGGAGAAGCAAAACAGAAAGTACAGGTGTGGGTGGGTGTAGGGGTGGAGAAAAGCAAATCTGTGAGAGAATGAGCAACATGGGACTGGAGGGGAAGTGCACACAGGTGAGCATTTTATTAATGGGGTGGAGGAGAAACACAGGCGAGAGAGAACAACACGGAGCACCAAGGGGGAAGAGAAGCGCATTTGAGACAGCTAGAAAACACATGCACACTTGTGGAGTACTTAAAACAAAAGAAAAAAGTAATTCCTAAATAATAAAGCCCATGACAAACCCCTGGACAGTTTGCCTTTTAGACACATTGGAGCATATTTACCTGCCCCTTGCGCCGCTGGTGGTTCACTTATTGTGACACACCGGCAGCGCAATTTGGTGCTCCATATTTAAAAGGACACGTAAAGCCATCCTGTGTGGATTTTAATGTCCTTGTAAATGCGTTCCCTTTACACACAGTTCTTTGCGTGAAAGGTGTGTGCCATGGGTGTTGCTGTGGGTGTTCCCCACGCAACACCCATGGATTCTGCCGCATTTCCAGATTTACAAGGTTTTGTAAACCTGGGAATGCGTCAGAATCCTACGCCTCCCCGGCGTAAGGACGCCCAACGAGGAGAAATACTTTTATTTCTCCTTGTTGCTTCCTCTTTCTATGCATGCTGCATTCTGCAGCACACATAGAAATAGGAAAAAAACCTCTTGTGATTGTTTTTGTGCAGGAAGGTCTTGCTTCCTGCACAAAAACATTCATCCCCGCAACTCAGGCACCCTTGCACCACTGTGCAAGGGTGCCTGCCTTCGCGCATGCCGGCCAATTGTGCACCAGTGCAGGAGAGAGCACAGGGATCCATCATATCGTTGTGGATATGACGCATCCCTATGCTTTGAAAGTAAGGTAGCACGGCGCAGCCAAATGGCTTGCAGCTTCGCACTGCATTACTTTCTCGTAAATAAGGCCCATTGTTTTTTACCTCTTCTGTGGTCTAAATCCCACAGACAAGGCGTCTATCACGATGGGTCTCATTCTAAGTTGCCCATTATTAGTCATGGTAATAGCACAACCATTAAATACCAATGCTGCATATTGCAGTATTACTGCCCCAGAGGTTGGAAGGGGGACTAAAGATACATTTCTGCATATTTTGTCCTGTTACAAGCTGCATAACTGCTATGTTTTCCTTTATATATTTCACCCCACATATTACCTGGCAAAATTGACTCAGAGAAAAAAGCGCATGCTCTAATCCCGATTCTAACGCATACTTCCATTCCTGCCACAATTGTGATTATTGGGGCATTCCCCAGGCCCTATATTTTCACCAATATGGTGTTCCCTTCACTAACAGTGCAGGTCTTATTAACATGACTCTGACATAAGAAATAGCAACAACCAACTTAGCTTAACTTAGAGGCAATGTGTAAAGTATTTGCGCAACACTTCAAACAATAAAACAGTGAAAACACCACCCAAAAAGATTCCACATCAGGTTAGAAAGATAGAACTTCATTTAATAAATAAAACAATACCAAAACAACAAAAATCCTATAAGTAGAACTTAACTTCTGATTTTTTAAAGAATAAACTATAAAATAGCACTTCAAATTAAAAAGTGCTTACATGGGACATCTGGTCGCGAAAAGTTCACGTCAACGGCGATGGAGGGTGGGCTGGACACAGGGACCCAGTGAAGCCTGCTAAACAAAGTACCTTTATCCTGGATGCAGTCGAAATGTTCCATCAGTGTCCTGATCTATGCAGTAGTGGCGATGCGTCAGCTCTGATGAGCGTAGAGCTGCAATGCGGAGATTCTGCCTCATTGTCGAGGTTGCCAGCGACAGGGATGCAAAGACTTTGTCCTGGGAAAAGTGCGGTGCAGTGGTGGTTCCAAAGCTGGTGCTTCAGGGCTGATCCACACAGCAGAGAGGATGCGCTGGTTCTGGTCTATGCAACAGGAGCGATGTGCCGGTTCTGATCCATTATAAAGATGTTAAGTATACAGGCTAGACTTTATTTAAATGTTAATTGTATTTAAAGAAAGTAAGTAACTAGGTTGCCCTGCACCACTTAACTCTAGCAACATGTTTGTTTTCAAAGTCATCTTGCAGCAAAATAAGTAAAAATATGATAAGATCTCTTCAAAATTCAAAAAGTATATTTCATTAACATGCATTGACCTTGAAACATCAGAATATATCCGTGCATTGAGTTTAAAAAAAATTAAAAGTGATAGATTTCAAACATGAATTTAGAAACGTTTATTCTTCACCCTCTCCCTGACAACAATGGCACCAATAGTAAAGCTAGAGCAAAGTCAGATGTTAGGTGCACTGTCCGGGCAGCCTGGTTTGCTATAATACATGAACAACATAATGGTTTATTAAACCAAACACAGGAGAAGGTTTTGTACAGCGCAAGTCCTGAAGTCATGAACAGGTCCTCTTATATGTGATAATTAAAAAAAAAAAGCAGATAAGAGATATAAAACAATGTGTTTTAGGTCACAATTTGATAAAGTGGGGAAACTGAGATTAATCCAAGGTTTGCTGCTTTCGCATTACGTAATTCAGCCACTAGATGTACATGGTTCGCTTCCCTATACCCTCCTTACCTCCCCCCATGGATCGCGATCCTACTGGCATCAATGCAGCCCTCGGTCACATAACAGACCAAACTTTGCTAGTACCCATGCTCTACACTATATGGTTACAAAAATCCTCAGGAACATATTCTCAAGGAGTTATTGCTGAGTTATCGGCACTTTATCCCAGCCAAAGTCGTGATAAATTTATCGCCCCATTCACAAACTGGTGCTAACAGCCCCTTTCAGCAGTTTACCTGCGATAGCATACGCAAAAAACATCGCCACAGATGACCCCGGCAATTATCGCTAATGAGATGCAGAGTAGGCATTCCAGAACAAAAAGCCATGACAACACCACACCTCAACATTCTCAACAACCAGCCAGATCAGCGATAAGCCCACAATACAGGCAATAAGGCGCATTAGCAGCAGGAAACTAACACCTGCTCTGACCTGGTGCAAAGTCAGATGACAGCCTGCACCAGAAAAGGGAGCCCAGCCCAGAGCCACACCTGAAGACCAACAGATGCCAGGAAGCCAATGATCATGCAGCTTGGACACCCAAGAGGGCCACAACACCCACCGCCACAAACCCCAGGACCGCCACCCCCTCCAGACCCCCACCAATCCACCACAGAGGCACCACAGACAAAGACAGCGGACCCTCAGGAAACACACCACGCTCACTGACCTACCACCAGACAATGTAATTGCCCACTACAGGCTCAAAAGGATAACCATTCTCCACATCCTGACCATCACTGCCCACAGGCTGACGGTACCAACACAGAGGACAACCAACATCCCACCTCAGACAAAGCTGCTGGCTGTGCTGCACCTGTTGGCCTCTGGTACTGTTATATTTCATATCGTACCCTAATATAGGTCCAGGGAACATTGTACACTTTCCCTACATCAGCTCCCATTATTTCATATGAACGATCCTTATAAGGACCTAACTCCAAATAAGGACAGAGTGCCTTATAGGGACATCACGCCTTATAAGGACTGCAGCCTTTTATGGACTAAACCTTTCACCTAGTTCCATGCAGAGGGTGAGTTTTTCCCAATCGATATTGCTAAGACGTCATCCTTAGTGCATATGAATAATTGATGAGTACACTCTCCAGGAGGTATCCTTCACCTCTCCCATCGACGCACAAGGTTTAATCCCCAACGTCATCCTCATACTGAACAATGGGCAACACACGTACATAGACTGTATAAATACAGCACCTCTTGCTACTAGAGAGCAGGAGGGAACCGAGACTTCAAGATGACACACTGACCAGAGACGCTGCAGCTCCAGCATGCCATCGTTCCAGCTGACAGTGGTCTGACGATCCCCTGCGGGACTTATTTTACATGAGAAGAACTATGGTACAATAAATTCTTATTGTAAAAACTGTTTCTTCTCTGTATCCCTCTGAGACAAAAACAAGCATTCACGAGTGGCTGGGTGAAAAGTAGTATATTGTTTCCACAAGTCTGAGGTTATTGAGTTCTAAGGTTGCCAAAAACTATTCTCTCTGATAAAAGGAGATTCTAGTGCCACTGCGAGCTAGCTAATGCAAACCATAGGCTAACATATGCGGCGGGGTGTACGGAGTCAGTCTGCCACCAGAACCACAGTATATGTTATCTGTAGGTCCTGCATGACAGGATACTATTAGGACTACACTACAGTACCTCCCAACCAACAACTGCCAGAGTCAGAGGAGTCTCACAGCCAGCCCTATCCAAGTTCCTCACACCTGTCCTGGATGCCATCAACAGCTTGGTACCCCAGTACCTATACGTCCCCCACACTGCGCAGGAACAGCTGGAGACCAAGCAAGGCTTCTATGCCATAGCTGTATTCCCTCACGTGTTGGGGGCAATCGACTGCACACATGTCCTAAATGTGCCCCCTGCCGACACTGCACACAATTACCACAACAATGTCGTCGCCAACTACCCAGGCAGTGTGCATGATTCATACATCTTCCGACAGTCCATCATCAACCGGCGCTTCAAGGATGACACCTACGGAAATTCCCTGCTCATTGGTAAGTACCAACTGAACACACCACACCCCCAACTCCAAAATCATGCAACTTATAACTCTGGCAATGCACACGTCACAGACTCACATGCAACATGCCAAACAATATGCCCACCCACCAGACACGACTGCACGACTTACTGTGGCAACCTGGGCTAGCAATGTACATGAGCCATCAACGGCATGGCACCTCAGCCACACAAGAGCGGAATGTGGGGAGAGGTGGGAACCAGGCATGTGTGACGGAGGCAAGTGGCCCATGAATGAGAATGTACACAATGCCAAGTGTGGCGAAGATGTGTTGGACAGACTGTAGTATGCATACCACAGACATATCCATGTCTACATGCACTGCTGGTGTTTGACGTATAGTGGACAGTGGATGCAACCATGTCACCCCAGCCAGTGGGGAAGATCTCGGTAATGTAGCTTGTGACGTCCCCCCCTGTAAGCATGTGCGACGTGGGCTGGCCCGGCATACGCCAGGCCAGCGTAGGGGTGTGAATAAAAAGCACGTAGCTCTGGGCGTGGTTCTCTTCCGGAATGCCCAACGTGTCTGCCAGGGCGACGCCTCCCACCCCGTCACGAGGCCGATGCCGTCGCCGTGAGTGGTGTTGCCTGCGATCCAGTGCGCCTGCTGCACCCCAGGCCGCTGGTCCCCGAACCCGTCTTGCCCGCCCCTGCGCATCCAGGCCTCACTGCTCACCTGGCGACACTGGTGTGTGTCAAAGAGGGCTCACCACGTGCCGGCACAAGCTCCAAGCCCGAGGCCCGGGACCTTGGCAACCTCCTTCGACCATCACAGCCTCCGCGACACAGGTCCGCAGTACTCCTTTCTCACTGATGTACTCCACCGGCCTACACTGCGGTCAAGTAGGTCAAACATTTGGAACTGAGTCTTGATTATGCAATGGCAGGGCACACACTTTATATCACTATACTCCCTTCGATGTGGTGCCACCAAGTCTGTGCATAGCATTCCAGCCATACGTGTCTGTGGTCCCTCGCTGACTACCGCCTTTGGCCCCCACTGCGGGCCAGTAGGTCCCTGAGTCTAGATTTCTCAATGGCAGAGTCCATATCATTGTACGCCAGGAGAGGAGTAAGTGGAAGACGCGGTTCAGTCCGGAGTAAAAAAAGGATCATCGTTACGGAGGTGTCCGAACACTACCGGCAACTGCTCTGGTGTCACTGATTCTGTTCCACGCGAGCCAACAACACGTGGCTGTGGGCCCCTGCTGACCGCTGCCTCGGGCCTACACTGCGATCGAGTAGGTCACACATTTGGAACTCGGTCTTTATTTATTTATGGCAGATTTTATATCAGTGTACAGGCCTCATCGCAGACTGCATCCCATTTCAGCTATGGTGCCACTAATTATGTTCCCCGACATCCATGGACACTTTCAGGTTGAACTTTGGTGGCGACTGAGTCTCATGATGGACTTGGGGTTGTCTTCATCATCATGCTTCTGCCCTCTGCATCAGGCCACTGTCCCCCGCAACCTTCCGCTACATTCACCTTCGACATCGAAGGCTCAGCTCCCGTGGCCCTACCTCAGTGCACCGCAAGTCACCGTCCCATGGCGGTGTGCCTGTGCCGGCTGCAGTGCATCTGGGGCCACTAACTCTGTGCAGCTCAAGACATGAACCCTGTCTGATAGAATATTGGATGGCCACTGGGTCGATGGTCTGGGGGTCATCAAGGCCATGTGTCTGTGGCCCTGCGCAGTCTGCTGCCTCCGGCCTCAATTGCGGTCCACCTGGGCTCACACATCAAATCGAGTCCTGACCTTCCCGGACGTTGCATCACCGCAGGATGCACACGCCACCACCGCCAGGACCAACTCCAAACACAGATGCCAGAGTCGGAAGTGTCTTACTGCCAGACTATCAGAGTTACTCGCACCTGTCGTGGGTGCCATCATCAGCTTGATACCCTTCTCAGCTCTTCAGGTGCCACTAACTCAGTGCACCACAACTCATGGACCACTCTGGTTGCATATTGGGTGAACACTGTACTTTCTCCGGCTACCACCATGATGCTTCACAGTTGTTTCTGTTATGCTGGTGTTTTCTGTTTCTGCTTTAATTGTGATCACTGTTCAAGTTGTTGCCAGCACCAACGACTCCATGAGGGCTGGCTTACACTCACCCCACACACATCCAGCACAGGCGTCACTGTGCATGTGACCGTGGCAATAAAGGTGTCGAGCGCATGTGCCCGTAGCCAGTTCAACAAACTATCTGAGTGTGTCCGTGTGCTCATGATGTATGCATTAGGGCCCCGGGCCCTACAACATTACATTGTGCCGTGTTCAGCGGACGCAGCCATGTCACCGCAGGCAGCGGGTGAGACCTTGCACATGTAGCTTTGTCGTCACCCACTCAATACGTAAGAGGAGTGAACTGTGCCGGCGTACGCAGGTCCAGCGCGGGGTGTGGATGATTATCCTGTGGCTCTGGGCTTGGTTCAGTACTGGAAATGTGCATAGGCATGTGTCTCTGTCGCAGTGTGGGTCTCCATTGGGGACTGTAAGTGGTCCCTGATGGGATTTAGACACCCACGTATGTGGTCTAGTTCGGCTTCCATGAGGTCGAACCCCACCCGCACCTGTTCGGCCACCCCCTTCTGGCAGTCTGACACCTGGCCTTGGAATGCGATGTGTGCTTCGGTGGGCTGCTGGGAGCCAGCCGTGGTGGTGGGTGCGTCCAGCTGTGTGGTCTGTGCAGGGGGGGTATCCTCGATGCCGCTGGGCTGCCCTGCTCCTGGAGGTCGATTGCCTGAGATGTCCATGAACTGTTGTAGGGCATCGGTGTCGAAAGTGTGGAGGTCCTCTTCAACATCACTGTAGAGCTGTCTGGTCTGCTCTGCTGGAGGTGTTGATTGTCCCTCTGCAATGTAAAGGGGAGATGCTGGTTGACAGTGTGTTCCATGTATGTTGACGCATTGTACATGTTTACATACAGACTGCATGACAATGTACATTGTGACTGTTTGGGAGAAACTGACTATTTCATGCTGGACAGTGGACATTTGAACTACATCAGGGATGTGAGGTTGTACACGTACACTCTCGTCTCACAGTTTCCTGCTGTGCCAGATGTGATTGACCAGTTTCTACGCACAAGCGGAACCAGTTGTGTCCTCTGTTCTGCAGTGAAAGTGTTGCACTGTGTACCTCATTGTTGTCAGTGTGGATGTGCTGTTATTGCTATGTGTGTGTGCTGCATTGTGGGAGAGTCGCCCCTGCAGCTGTGATTTTGCTGCCCCTTATTCGTTGGAGGTGGTGTGCTTTTGACTTTTGTGCTTTTAAGATGCTGTGATGTTGGCGACTTGAGTCATTTGTGCTCTTGGACGGTTTTGTACTCTTGTGCATTGTTTGTCTGCAGATGTATTGTTGACGTCAGTGGTTGTTTGTGCATGTGGATGTGTCAGAGTGTGACCTGCTCCTTTACGGATGTGGTCCACACTCAGCCACCTCAGTCTCATGGCGTGCACAATGTCATGGTGATTGTACTCCAGCCATGCTGATCGTCATGTAGTGTCACTTGCATTGTCAGTGTGGCTCACAAATACGCATCTTTGCTGTGTTTCGCACAGGTGCATGTGTGTGTTGTGGAATTGGTGATGTGTGGGGTGGGACCCCTTTGGGCATATGGTGGACGGGGGCCTACTGGATGTTTGTATGTGTGCTGCAGTGTGCCACAGGGATCAGGGACATGATCCAGGGTCATTGTGGGTGTGCGTTGTGCTACACATCGTTGTGCATGTGTGACATTGTGCCCATATCCCCCCATCTCCAGTCCCTGGTCGTTACTCACCCTGTTGATGTTGTGTCAGGTCATGTCGAGCTGTGTCCGGACTCCCGACTCCTTGCGATGACTGAGGCCACCATTGCTCCAGCTCCTCCTGTGGCGCAGGACTCCCACCTCCAGTCGTCGTTGCTGCCTTTCTGTTTCTGGCAGCGGATTTCTGCTTGGTTTGGCTTTTCACATCATGCCAGCACATCTTGGCCTCCTCGACACTTCAACTGCATTCACGATGGAATGCCATTTTTCCATCTGTGTTGCCAATGACACTGTGAAGGTGAAGGACAGTTGTTGTTAGTGTTCTGTCACCTCTGTGACAATGATCCGGTTGTCATGCATACTGTACCCCGTCTTCCTCTTCTCCTTGGCCTTCCCCGACCCCAAGGTTCCTTGATGGTGATCTGTGGGGCTTGTAGGGTTTGCGTTGACCTGGGCACTCGGTCCGGGTGCATCCATGGTGCTACGCAGTTTATTTATGTTGGCCTTTTTTTTGTTCTGCTTTTATAGTGCATTTTACCGCATGACGCGTGGGAATTGCAGGCGTGTCGCTGGTTATCGATGATTTTTGTATCCCGGATGGCCTCATCGCAACTTTTTGCTAATTTTGCGGTGATTATCACACGTTCTTGAGAATATGCCCCTCATTGGCTTACAAGACCGCGATAGTGTATGGCTGGTGTTACTTTATCCCATTAATTGAGCATGTAGTGCCAAAGTAGGTGTCCTGGCACTACTGAGACAGGTTGCATTGTTGGACTGCCACCTTAGGTGATGGAAACCTATTGTCTGAACCACCCTAGCTCAGATTTGAGCATGACTTACTGGCCCAAGCCTGCAGCAGCTGGTCTCTCTCTTGGGTGCCTGGCAAACTTCATATCACATTTAGTCCAAAAAAGGAGACTGTCGGAGAATGCGCCAGTAAAACTCTTCGGCTGGAAGCACATTTTTTATCTGATGGGTTAAGTATACGACCGGCGGATGATTCACAGAGGCAACGCCCCAGAATTGAATTATTAGAGCAAAAAAGCTAATAAAAGTAATCGTGACTTTCTGCTGCCTCTTTTATGTGTTTTTCTTCTATAAATAAAGTACAGTACTCTAATTCGACAAGCCAGGGGGCTGTAAAAAGATCAAACAAGAAAGGGAACAGATGGACTGTAAGGAGAGAAATTATGTCTGTCGGTTTAAAGTGCTTCATGCTCAGAAGCTTTCTACAATTGGACGTGCGAGGGGAGGGTGCAGTAGGCAACGCCCTATGCACACTGGATGGCATGCCAGTGAGGAATGTGTTTGCAGGGCTTTCTTCACACCTTCTTTTAACCCTCTTAACTTTATCTCCATATAGAGGACTTTGGTAAGGCTTCATATAGTGTCTGGCTTGCATCTGTACAAGAAAATGCCGGAGCGCTGTGCTACGCCAAATTTGACAGCGCCGCACTCTGACATTTTTTGAATGCAGAAATGCACCGTATTTACAAACAAATACAGCACACCCCTATGTTTCCTCTAGCGCTGGTGCAAAAAAAATCTGCCTAGTGCGAGCGCAGGCAGCCTGCCGCCATGTTGCAAGGATGCCTGCGCAAAGCGGCAATTGTTCATGTGCAGGAAGGGACACTTGAGTGCTTCAAAATGGAGCACACATGGAAGGAGCAAAATTCAAGGAGAAATTAACAATGACCATTACCTGGCCTTAGTTTTTGGCTCTGCCCCAGGCTTGTAAATCTGGGCCAGCGTCAAAAAGCAATGGGTGTTGTGGTGGAACGCCCACAGCAACGCCCATTGCACGCCCATTTGCTGCAGAGGACTGCAGCGGAAAGGGGAACATTTACAGAGTGGCATTATAATGTGGCTTAGCGCCACCCTGTAAATATGGGGAATGGAGCAAGGCCACCAGAGCGTCACAAAAAGTGATGCTCTGGTGGCGAAAGGGGCTTGTAAATATGGCCCCGGGTACTTCAAACTGGCGCTCAACCAACGATGTCTATAGGAATTATTGCCCCAGATTACATAGATTTTCCTCATGTAAATTCAATTTACAGATGTAAATGGATTAATTTACTACTTCAAATTCATGTTTTGTACCCCTGCGTAATTTGAAGTCCGTTTCTTTTCAACGATCGAAACGAGCAACTGTCCTAACCTCTCTCCCCCGCCACGTTGTGCCTTTTGCAGTGATGGTAAGTGCCAAAAGTTTCTAAAATTATATCTCTTATAATAAAACCTGTTTTAATGCAAAGCGCTGTAACACCTCTGGGTAATGCCCGCTCTATATAAAAATGCCTAAGCAAATAAATATATACGTTATATTACACCGGTGTGCTATAATGCTATGTGGCAGTAAATCTACCCCCGCTTGGTGTTTCAGGGCAGGAACGGTCTGGAAAGTTTATGCACTCCTGCAAACTTTCTAGTTCGTGGTAATTTCTTGTCTCATTCCCACACTTAAGAGGGATTTACTTTTGTGTCATATCTTTCAAAGATGGGAATAGACAGTGAATACCCTCAGAATGCGCGCAGGTGTTGGGAGCGAAGGTTTCCCCACGCAGAGATAAAAATGCTAGCAATTACGAACGCACTTTTGATAAACATTTTCATGTGCACGTGTTACTGTACACCATTTATTTTAATTAAAATGTAATATCTTACAGCTGTCCGTACTCCTGGCAAGCTAAGACGCTGACAGAGCCCCAGGGCGACCCCTGCAGTTCCATAAATGCATAAATCTATAGTCTGAAAGTGTGGACCTAAGGGTGTTTATACATTTTCTGGGACCTGGGCCTCTTGTTAGGACAGAAGGTAATACAATAGGTCAAAAACAAACTAATGCAGTATAATAAGGCCCAGTGCCAACAAGAATAGAACTAGATATGGTGCAATGATTTTCCACGCGCCAATCACATAAAACGTTGCCTCCTAAACTTTACAAAATACAGCAAAAAAACGTACAAGTCTTTACTTATCACCATTCGGTGGTGCCCTAAGACCTTACCCTGTGAATATAAGTTGCATAGAATAGGCATGTTCTGAGCATCTCCATACACTTTACATGACGCGTCACGGTCAAGACAGAGTGGGACATTATATCTAAAAAGAACATGACAATCTAAACTGATTGACTATATTTCCCTCTTTTTATGACTGATGCACCACTGAGTACCTCTTGGTGGTACTGAATATTGAAAGACTGAGTTTTTGTACAGCCCCGTCGCTTCTTGACACACAGCATCCGTGGTCTCCAGTCAAGGGTGTTCCTTTCCCCTTCCCACCCTGAAAAACTTTGTTTTCATACCTGCTCTTGACAGGACTATGGGCCAGATGTATCAATATGGTGAATAGAGATTATCTAATTGCAATTATCTGTGAATTGCAATTAGGTAATCCCTATTCCTAATGTATGAAAATCATAGAGTTTCATTTAGCAATTCCTAGTGGGTCGCAAATCAGCCTACATCATGAATATTAATGAGTTAGGTCTCAGTTTACAACCCATTAGGAATTGCTAAAATCACGGGGATAGTGGCCTGCTGGGGTCAGCAGACAAGCAAGCTCTCGATTGATTTCAAATAAAGCAATCATTTTTTAGGTGTCGCCTCCGCAGCGTGCATGCGCTGCATAGGCAAAAGACCTTTTAGCAATCGCTTCGTTTTTTCAGCCAAAAACGTGCACGCGTTCCATTGCCTTCAATGGCAACGCGTGCACGTCTGGCGATTCACTTACGGGAGCGAGCGGCACCATATGGTAGCAATTCTCGCTCCTGGCCATGCTCGCTCCCGCAAGTGAAACGCTTTCACTTTTGCCGACACTTTATTTTTACTTTTAGCGCGCGCGCTTGTTCAGATGTGGGTAATCAATTCAGAAGCAAATCGCCGCAGAGGTTCAGCATAGGATGGTGCGGATGGACACTTGACAAGGAGCTGACCTTTGACGACACCTTTGCTTCTATGCTGCCTGGCAAACCGAGCGCTATCCAGACTCCTCTCTCAGACAGATGTAAGAGGATGTCTCCAAACACCCAAATCCAAAGGGTTTAATCAGTTAAGAAAAGAAGCTATATATGTTATAAACTACTATCAAGGTGTGAAACCTTCTGTATATCAACTTAAACAAAGGCTGTGTAAAATCCGTAAACAAACATGCACACGCACATTTCTTGTGTGTTAAATTTGAACCTATCCACGGAATTGTGTGCTCCTTTTAAAATACTAATTAGACAAACGATCGTTTTATCTTGAACATGATCACTTTTCATTTTGCAAATTATGATTGATGCGCCATTTAATCTTGTTTGGTATTCCTTCCAGACAACATACTAGTTCTTCTAATGTTATGAAGAAAAATATAGCAACATGTGTATTTTAAATAATCTTGACTCTTGCATTGTTATGTAGTTCAAGGGGTACAAAGAATCACACCTACCACAATAAATACATTTTATGTATGCTCCTTTTACTAACTATTACCCTCCTATTTATTTATGCAGAGACATTCACGGACCCATAATTCTAGTCTGAATATATAGGACACCATTTAAGGTGTGTTCTCTCCTACAGAACCCACAGTTTTATTAGATATCAGGGACATGCAACTGGAATAAATCTGTATTTTCTCTTGATCAGTTACGTCCACTTCCAAGACACTAATTATCACCAACTAGATCAAGTAGAAACCGTTTGTCACTGGGCATGGGTACATTAAGGGTTTATTGATCTATCTAAGCATAGATGCATCAACCTATATTTAATGCTTGTTATAACTGTACCGCAGCTGTAGTTTTAAAGACGAAAAATTATTGGGAAGGTTCATCTTTGATTTTGCTTCCAGAATTCGCAAACATTAGACCATTTCTTTACATTACAATTTTCAACTAATGTTTTATAAACAAATATTACATGTCACATAATTACACTCTATTCAATGCAACATAAATACACTCCACATGATACCACTGTACCACATAATTACATGCCACATAATTACATTCTACTCAATGCAACATAAATACACTCCACAAAATACCACTGTGCGACATAGTTACAAACCACATAATGACACTCTACTCAATGCAACATAAATACACTCCACATACCACTCAGTACCACATAATTATACGCCACATAATTACACTCTACTCAATGCAACATAAATACACTCCACATAATACCACTCAGTGCCACATAGTTCCACGCCACATATTTACACTCTACTCAATGCAACATAAATACACTCAACATAATACCACTCAGCGCCACATAAGTATATGCTACATAATTACACTGCACTCAATGCAACATACACTCCAAATACCACTCAGTACTACATAATTACACACCACATAATTACACTCTGCTCAATGCAACATAAATTCACTGCACAAAATACCTCTCAGTGCGACATAATTACACGCCACATAATTAAACTCTACTCAATGCAACATAAATATACTTCACATAATACCACTCAGTGCCACATAATAACACACCACATAATTGCACTCTACTCAATGCAACATAAATACACTCCACATAAATACACTCTATGCCACATACCACTAATCAACATAAATGCACTCCACACCATGACACAATTTCACTAAGCATAATTTCACTCAACACCACAGTTCCAGGCCACACAATTCACCTCCACACATTTCCAATACACACCACATAATTACACACCAAACAACATATTTCAACTCCACAATCCACAAAGTACCTCCAATCCACACCATATAGTGGCACCACCTGAGCACCAAACATCACTCATCACTACCATTTTGCATCAGCGCACCAACTAAGCATCACGTAAACATCACCTAAGCATCACGTCAGTCTGCCCTCGGAATCTTGCATCTGTTGATTCTCCCCTAGTGTCCGTCCGCTGCTCGTGTTCTAATTAAATTACTGTTTTCCAACCTCCACTCCCCCGTTATTTATGTCCCGCTCCCCCATAACAAACAAAATTATAACAAACAAGCATGAGAACAGGCAGGAAGAAGTTGCCAGCAGTGCAAGTACAAATAATTTTTCAACATGATGCACAGCAGCCACAATGCTCTACACAATAGCCAAAAGTTCTGGCTAAACACATAAGGTCCCAAATCCGAGACCTATTGGCAATGCCAATGCTTGTTCTAAAATGCAGCCCATTTTCCTTAGAGGGAAAAGGGTTTTGTTTAAAAAAGAAAAATTAAAACTTTCTTTTCTTTTTTCTAAGAGCCGGCATTGGTCAGTGGGACCACTGTCTGCTCTGAAAAAAAAGCGTTTTTGCTACCATTCTCAAAGGGGAAGGGGTCCCTTAGGGACCTCTTTCGATTTGCGAATCGGTTACTGCCTAATTGAAGTAGGTGGAAAAATGTGAATGTTTTGCGACCGCATTTCAGTTGCAAAACATTCTAACTGCTGCGATTCGGTATTAGGGAGGCACACCCTAAACACGCCACTTCCTAATACTGAATCGGTATGTATTCGCAATTCCAAATTGCAATTAGGTAACATGTCAACGAATCGCAATTTGGAATTCATACATACCATAACGCATTTTACTGGCCGAAAACGGCTAAAATGCATGATACATATGTCCCTACATCTCTACACATTCCCTCTGCCAACAGGGGTTGGAAATGGGTTTGTGAATGCCCTCATGCATGCACCCATCTCCATGACATTCCATCTCTGGGATAACAGTGCCCCACAGAATAGGAGATGGCCCCACCCAAACCTCAGTATAAAGTGCATCCTTTATAAAGAGATTTAAACCATAAAGTGCATCCTTTCACGAGGGCAAAACCAACTTTTGTCGATTACAAAACGGGTTACGAACTTCCTTAACCAGTCTACTGCATGTGTAACGTGCACTTACTTATCAAAATACGTTAGTTAATAAGTCCCTAAATAGATAAATTATAAGCTGACTCCATTTTTAAAATTCAAAAGAGGCTACAAAGTGCATCGATATTGTAGTGATTTGTTGAGAGCGGCTTCTGTGCCCCCTTGGTAGATGTTCTGAGGCTGGGCAGTGGGCACTTGAGCTCACAGGGGTCGTGCGAGTGCAGTCCCTTCCCCCTTCCTCCCTACGTAAAGTAGGTCAGCCTGTCCTGAATGAAAGGTTTGCTGCAGCCGGAAGTCTGTGTGACGTGAACTTTGTACTGGTCCAAAAACCCGCCATGTTTGCAGCCGCCGAGGGAAGGAATGGAGTAAACAGATTTAGCTTTGCACTGGAAGATTGTTGCACCAGGAAAGGATGGAAGGAAACAAAGGACGAATAATCTTTGTAAAAAAATGGAAGAAGTTAATTTTATAAACGTTTTGCTGTTCGTATAATGAATGTTTGAACAAAATTAATTTTTGCCTGCAATCTAATCCTCTCTGTCATGTTTGAAAGTAGAGAAAACATCTTTTGCACAGTTGAAAAAGATGTGCAAATGAAGGGCCTCATTTACGGGCCCATTGCGCCGCCAGTACCACATTTTTTCCCAAATTAAAAGTGACGTTCCGGTGGCACAAGGGGCTTGTAAATAAGCCCCGAAATATTTTGCATAAGTAAGAGCAGTTCATAGATTGTGGGTATTATTACAAACTACCCCATTCCGTAAAATGACACACATAATATTCCATGCACATAGGTGCATGCCAATATCGACCCACCCATTGTGCAAATGTATATAAGTGCTTCAACAACCTATGCTAGAATTTGTGCACACTGAGGGGCTTACTTACAAGCTCATTGAGCCGCCGGTGCAACACTTTTTCGGATGCACCAACGGCGCAGTGTGCCTGCCCATGCTTACAAAGTCACCCAGCGTGAGTTTTCATGGCCTTTCAAATATGGATACCTATCATGCATAACTCTGCGTGAAAGGGGAGTTCCAAAGGTGTTGCTGTGTGTGTTCCCATGCAACATCCATGGATCCTATCAGTCAGACACCCAGGTGCAAGTTCCGCACAGACACAGCAGACAAAATGACCCACATGCCAGACAGCATCCTTTATGTGTAACTCCCGCACAAAATGAAATGCTCAGCAACCATGTCAATTTATTTTCTATACCCATTGTTTGCATTGTTAAGAACAACCATACTTGATGTGTCAGGGGCTCACCTGAACAGCCAAAACCACCTCCCCCTGTCGCTAAGCCAGGTAGGGGTTCTTGAAAATGTCGTAGCCACACACCACAAATATATGAAGTAACACAAGTCACACCCATGTTAATTCTATATCACCAAATACCCTAAACACTCCCCAGCATGTCCCCCCACCCATATCTGTCTGTGCACATCAAATATTATATGTTACCTGCAGTCCACAAATAGCTGCAACCCCTGTGTCATTCACATATCTATGTGTCTGACCCGCAATAAAGGACTTGCGTTGAAAGCACCTTAGACATCTGCCACCACCAGCACAGGTATTGCTGCTGTGCGCTGAAACAGGCATATTGTCAACCGGAACCCACTATTATTTGTTTGAAAAGTTTTATAGAGGGCGAACGTGACCCTCGCCGGTATCAGAGAACTTTACAACTGAATGAAGACAAAAACATATAAATCAGTTGAGCATGGTTGTATATACATACATGATAAGAGAACAGTTTTCTCTGAGCTTTTCAGTTGCAACTCATGGTGTACTCATGTAAACAGCCTGCCCCTTGCAATACTGTATTAGCCAAGTAAAAAAAAATCACAATATGGTTGTCTTTTAGTAGTGAGAATGTGTAGCTTATACTGCCCCAGATTGGGGATGTCCAATAATTCCACATTGTTACCAAGGAAAAACGCTGTCAATACCACGCTGGTAGGTTACAACGCGGACGTTACATCGTCCGTGTTGTTACCATGCATGGCATTACATCGCAAGTCGTGTCTACGACTTGCACTAGATGGCGAGCAATACCAGGGAATGTGTTGGATTTTAAACTCAACACATTCCCTGCTGTTGCGCTAACTGGAGTAGGAATAGTAATTTATAGTATATATAGTCCAGCGTGCCAACTACTGCAAGTCGTAGAAACGACTTGCGATGTAAAGCCATGCGTGGTAACAACGTGGACGATGTAACGTCCGCGCTGTAACCTACTGCGTGGTCATTTATGGCGTAGTAACGTCATACATTCTGTTACCAACCACATGTCATCCTCATGTCTATGAAACTCGTGGGTCTTTGTGGCCCAATGTGACGATTTGATATACTTTAATGCTCTTCTGAAGTAAGCAAAATGTACTATGACCCCTTGTCTTCCCTACAGCTGCAAAGTGAGAGCCTTATTTATGAGGCCTTTACGCCGTAATTACGTCACTTTTTGTGACACTGCGGTGGCATAAAAACACTGCCACACTGTGCCATATTTACAAAGTGACGCAGATGAGTCACTTTGTAAACCCCTGCGCTACATGATACCTGCGTCGGGTATAATGTATACAAGGTAAGCATTCCAACGTCGGAAAGCCACATATAAGGGACGCAGTGAAATCTATGAGATTTCACTGCGCCACTTCTAGGGTGTCACTACATCAAATCCTTACGCCTGCCTGAATCCGGAATAAGGAGTGACGCAGGGAATTTAACATGGGGCTTGCACCATGTCTAAAGACACATTGCTGGAGTTGCGTCTGTTTACAGACTCACGTCATCAATGCGCTTATTTTGCACCTATAGATATGTCAGGATGGATGGCACACTGAAAAGATTTGCATCGCTGTTTTCATGCAGCAATGCAACACTTTTCATAGATGAGGTCCTGAGTGTTGACAAGAGCAGGCACCTTCGCACTGGGACACACATTCACCTCCCAGGGATTGTCACAGAGAGACCACCTGTGTCACTTCCAAGCATGTATAGTCAACGCAGACCGACAAATGGATGAATATGGAAGTATGATCATTAAAACGGGAATATTGGTGATAATATGAAGCACCGATGGCTCTTCACGTGTGATTCTGTTACCATTCTATTGGTAGAACGAAGAAGGTCACATTTCTACCTGACCAGGTGTACTCCCCCTGATATTTCTGCCCTTAGGAATATCTCCAAAGTTGCTATCAATATCTCTGACTGTCTTCAGGAGATCCCCTTATGAAGCGCAACAACCGCAAAATGCTTTGGCAAATGTGACACTCTGCTGGATGATTGGGTCAAATGCATTGGATTTTGGAATTTGGCTGGAAAGAACTGTTTTTATGGCAAATTGCACAAAACAATAAGCATAAAAAACATTCTTTTTAAAACAGAAATGGCAAAAATATTCTTGGAAATTTATTGAAGAGTGAAAGGAAAACATTAAATGATCTGAAGGCTGATAGGTTCCATCTGTACGTCAAATGACATGTGCCAGCGCCATTCACCTACGCACCCATATCTGTAAATACTTTTTTTTAAAAGAAATAGTAACACAGAATAGAATTTCAGACACATTTAGGATCACCTGAAGTGTATGCTGCCAGTATTATGCATATTAAATACATCAGTTTCACCATCATTTATTCAATTACCATCCAACAGATTTTGTCTATTCGACTATTGTGGTGTTTCCCGTGACCGGTGAAGGATACTATTTGTCATGAGTACACTGAATATGATTGGTGTCCTCTATTGTCTAGGTCCATGAACTCACTACTGTACTTTCCTTCATAGCACCTGTGGATTGGGAGCCTTACATTAACTCTCTTTCAACCAGTGGGGCTCGCTACGTTAACCCGGGACACCACCAAATGGTCCTGCAAGCCACCATCTCAACAAGTCACTCCAGGCTTGATGGCAAAGAGTTTGTGTCCCAATTCCAGGTCGATGATACCACGCTTTAGTCATCCACCAGCCAACTCATCTTGTGCTCTTTGTCAATGCCGGCTGTCTTTCTTGAATGTGTCTGAGTTGCTAGTCAACAGTTCCTCAGATCAAGACTGCAGATGTTTGCCTCTGTTTCTGAGAACTCACCTGGTGATCTTATCCACATTGCAGGTACAACGTATGCTTCTCCTACCTCACGCTCTCTCTGCAAATCATGTTCCCTCCTGTTCAACTCCCCAGAACATCTATGGCTCTCACCTAGCCTCCATTGATCACACCCCACCCTGTGGGCACCTGTCCATCATCTGTCTCACTAGCAGCCAGTAAGTAATGCCCATGGATGATGGACACAGGGCAGAGCTGCACTGTGGGAGGATTATTTTTCTTTTGCCCAACAGGACTCGGTTTTGCTTAGCCCTGTCAACAAGGATTGGTTCCGAGGCTCCATTGACAACTATTTGGGCAGTTTGAATACTAAGAAACAGGAGCTAAACCTATTGAACCAGAACAGACTCCAGGTGGACACAATGGAGGTCAACTGGGAACATTTAGGATTAAAGTGAAAAGAGGTTATCATGTTCAAGAGAAGATCTTTCAGCTGTTCCTTACCTTGGCCAATAGACACGGTAATGTGCCTGGAACATTCCTTCGCACAATGTTATGTATGGGTATGACATGTCACTGTCATACATTCACTAGGCATACCCTCTTGTGTTTGATGTTAAAATACTCATTAAAAAAACTGCTTAGGTTCATGTAATGTGTCCTGAAGTGACCTATGAGCCGGTGTGATGTGTGTATTGTGATGTGGCCACACTTGTACTTTGTGTGTGCATATCTGCATCCAACAACATACAAAACATCAGCCCTACAACAGACATTACAATCCATCAAACACACAAAAAGAGAGCATGTAATGTATGCATCAATGACGATTGAGATATTTAAGTTAGGAAATGGGTTAATGAAAAAACCTATTGGGGCTCGGAAGGGCATAGGGGCTGCACAAGCATACATATGTGAAAACTAACAAAAATAATTCCTGTCTCCAGGATGGGTTGAATAACTTGGAGATGGCAAGGTAGTCATAAAATAGTCAAAAGAACTGTCCATATAAATCCAAGCCAAAAAGAATCTGCATTAAATAAAAAGACATTTACAAAAAGTCCATAAGAAAAAATGTCCAGACTGCTAATGAAAAACAACCTAAAAAATATGATGTTGAAAATCACTTCTCCATCTCTGGAATGGCTAGAGAGAAAGAGTTCCTGGCCATTTTTCTTTATTCTCCCACATCGAAAGACCGACTTCCTATGACACAGGCAAGAGTGCATAGGGACTAGTTCCCAGTCACCTCTTGAGTGGACTGGGACAGAAGGGAGAAAGGAGAAAGGAGAAGGAAAGGCAATGGAATTGAGAGGTCCGACAAACAATGCAGGTAGAGCTGGTGAGAGAATTTGGGTGAATATAGGGAGTAGGTCAGATGGAGAGCAGGCAGGTGAGGCCCCTCTGGTGGTCTGCAGCATGCGTGAGAAGGGCAGTGCATCACTTCTCCACTAGTGGATAACTGCCCAAGGGCTTTAGAGTGCTTGCCAAAAGTAAGCAGGTGCACGTACAGTGGCCTGAAGCCATCCAACACCAGTTCAGGAAAATATGTATCCTTTGCCACTGATCTTCAATGCACAGGTCATTGCTTGTGGAGGAGGTGGGATGAGGGAGGAGAGAGGGGGCGACGTTGCAGTCTGCTTCATTGGGACCATGGAGTATTCATGTCCAGGAGACCCTTCCTCTCCCTTCTGATCTTTGATGATGTTGAGGACCAACATCTCTCTTTCATTACTCAAGCCTAAAAGACATCCTGCAGAAGTTCCAGTTGCCCTTCAAGGCAGGGTGGTGGGAGAGGATCTGATGAGGCACTGATCCTCCATGGCTTCCACCCCCTCATCTTTGGAAGCAGTGGTGGTGACACTTCAGGCTGGCCTTCCTGAAGTGTCCACCCTGTAAGGAAATAGAGAGAAAAGCTTATTGGATGACATGATAATTACAGCATCTAATGCAAAGATATGGCGCTTGAGCATGTGCGTTACAGACAAATTCCCTACAGTGAAACACGTGCCCTTCAGTATGAGAAGTTATGCTGTCATGTTCATAAAGTGGGATTCCCTCAACATGATCTGCTCTACTTCGGCAACAAGGACAGTCCCTAATGTGGTCACTTGTCTCCAGTGTTAAAGGCATACTTTAGGATGTGATTATCTTAAATTTTTGATGTCATGGTGATAGGCACATGCCCCCCAACCTCTCCCCCAATGAGGCATGGATTTCTATTGCCCACAACAATTGCCAAATATGGTGATTGGTGTAACCACAAGTAATTTCTACTATTTCTTAACACTTGGACACACGCATTGTTGATGGTGAAGCTGACATGTTCTTTTAAAAATCACATTGCAGAACATCCCATACGATCAAACTATGTTTGAGGAGTGTGTGCATGGGTACGCTGTGGAAACATCACTCAATAAATTCCCCCTGATGACAATGAAACAATACAATATAGACAACGAGTTGCAAGATACTAATTAGACTGAGTAACATAAGACATTAGAGCCATCGGTGTTTAACTGATTAAATAGTACATACAGCATGCATCGTTAACAGTACACACCTCCATGTTCTACTCATACTCCTGCAGCTGTACATGTAGGACCAGTCAGGTCACCTGCAGGACTTCTCCTCTGCTCTCGGCAGTAGCATGGGACACTATCTGGTCTACCTCTTCAGTAGGGAGGACCTAGCAACGATGTCCAGGGCTTCCGCCAGCAAAGGTTCTCCCTGTGTTTACAAACATGCTGAGCTTTATGGGCGGTGGTCCTCACTGCCTTTCACTTCCAGGAGATGTTCTTCCAGATCTGCAGAGGTGCTTTCAGACTCAGTAGCTCATTTATGAACAGCTGATGGTGCCTTTTGAGGGACACCTCACAATGATTTTAACTTCCTGCAGGGTGAAGGTAGATGCCATCTCAGTGGACTCTTCACGCATTTTGAGAGCTACTGGTAACCTTTGGGCAGCAAGATGGCTCTGGGTGCTATCTTCACTCTGTTGAATGACTGAGCAGTTGCTGAATTTATACACACTAGAGTATGTGAAGTTCATACAGGATTATGCGATAAACTGTGTAATGGGTGCGTGAAGGAGTAGAAGTTGCATTACTCTCCTTCAGACTTCAGAAGATCTGCTTTAGGTGAAACATCACTTGCAAGACTTGAATCTGCAGATTCAAGCAGGGCCGGACTGGAAACGCAAACCGGCCCTGGCAATTAAGTCGAACATGCTGGAGGGATTGTGGGGGGGAGGGTAGAACTGCTGCTGCTGCAAGACCGGCCACCTGTACCAAAAACAGCCCCCACCATTCCAAAACCGGCCCCCACCCTTGCGACTAGTCCGGCTCTGGATTCCACTGTGCTAATGCAGTCAGAATATATAAATGAGTAGACAGATTATTAAGCATATTAGGCGGAACTGCAGATCAAGGCTACATTGAGAAAAATATGAACATCAGGATGTGTCTTGACGGAGGAACACAATCCTTCAAACTTGGGACATATATACGTAACATTTGTGGGGACATATTTGCAGGTCACATTGTCATGTCATTCAGTTCCATCAGTGTGAAGTAGACAATGGAGACTCAGGACAGTATATTTGGACTGAGCTATAACCTGTGTCATCATTGGCTCTACAATGCTGTTCAGCGTGGTTCAACAACCAAAAATGTGACTCAAGTGAAGTGTGAGGCCACAAGTTGGTTGTCCACGATCCATGTACACTAGCATGAAGCAGGTAGCAGCATTGAGTGAAGGTTGCCTTCAAGTTCAAGTGTGTGTCCTGTTGCAAGACAAACTTGTCCAGCACGCATCAGGCTATCATGATCCTGCACACCACTGCCGGGCAGTACACTAGCACATTGACAACATCTAAAGTACAACTTCAGAAGGCCAAATGTTTGTTCCACGATGCCTCAGTTCTGTGTATGTGCTTTTTTGTACATGAAATGGACCAGATTAGTGGGAGTAATTAAAGGAGTCAGGAGTTAAGGAGAGCGAATATATGAAGAACAGCTCATGAATACATTGGAAATGGCATCAGGATAATGAGAGGATGTGTGTCTCCGGGTGTGCACCCTCAATATAGAACCCACAATATCTGTGGACCAGGATATCAAGGACAAAATATTGAAATAAAATGTTGACAGGTAAGTCTAGATTTTCGATACCTAGCTCAACATATATGTACCTATGCAGTACATATATCTTCAAGATGCTTAGATGTGGAGTTAGGAATAGTACATCGATATATCCCTCCATGCAGTCACCTTTCAATATATTTCCCTCACTATTCTGTCCTCGATATTCCTGTATCTCGATATTGTTGGTGTCGATAAATTCAGTAGAACGACTATTCCTCCGCAGCCTCTGGAATACAATTAAGCTGCAATTGACGACTGGCTTAGCAAGAAGCTGTCATGAGTGGCACCAGGACAAAGCATGCTCATCTGTAAAGTGGCCCTTGGCATTCCAGGCTTCTTTCACATTGATGATGTGCTAGCAGTATCGCTTGTTGTAAAGATTAGTGATGTGCTGCGAAAAGACTGAATTTAAATATGGCTCCTGTCGATGTTTGCAAGCTACAGTGTGAAATGAGCAACTGCTTACAAATGGCATGCCTTAAACCATTGGCATGCTTAATTAGAGCGCACTGAAGGGATTCGAGGATGAGGAGGGGAAGCTGAGAGAGGAACGAATCTCCCTCTATGCTGATGATATCCTATTATATATTGCCAGTCCAGACACAACACTTCCCGTCGTATTTGAATTAGTCACAGACTATGGCAAGCGAGCTGGATATAACATTAACTAAGGTTTATTTGGTTTATTTATTATTATGCATGATTAATTAAAACCTTTGCATATACAAAAATAAAATTCCACTCATTCCATGATAAAATCACTATATACAATTAAAACATTTTTTTTATCACGATCAATAAGGTTATTAACACAATTTTGCAAAAGTTAGCTGTTGTTGTTATTGTAACTGTAGCTGAGGGTGTGTTAGTCTGGATTTCATATAAAACTTAGTCTTTCAGCGACTCAATCCAGGTTTTTTAGTCTCTTTGCGGTAATGTCAAGAAATTTAATTAACCCACAGTTTAGCTGTACCCGGTCGGGGTTAAAGCACAACCTTAATGCTTGTCTACATGATCTGACACCATATTGTTTGGCGGCGGGTTTTAGTAGGATACTCCTGATATCTTTTAACTTTTTGCAAATGCATATAATATGGATTGCATCTTCTGTACCGCTACTACATAGCCGACATTGGTAGTTTTCATCCTTTCTCTCCCAGGGAGGCAAGAATGGTTGAAGGGGCCTGCCCCCAGTCTTAGTCTGAGGAATTTTTCCTTTATAATAGTTTTTAAGCCCACTTTCAGGTAGGGCTGAGGTGTTAATTTGTTATAAGTGTGTAAGACCATCCAGCCATGTGATCTTTTAGCTAGAGTATTTTTGTCCTCTAGTGCAGATAGGGTACGAGTTACCTTAGTGACTGTTTTTTTAAAAATTTGATGGTTACCCTGGACTTCCCACAATTCTGTTAACCCCAGCTGTTTAATCGCTTCCTGAAGGTATGCGTTTGCCGGAGTATTTCTTGGGAGGGAGAGTTCTGTCCAGAGTAGCTCGTTCAGGGTTCCCTTGACATCGTATTTAATTTTGTGCAAGCATTTCACATGAGCTCCCATGCGTTCTAAGGACTGTTTTTGAAGTCCGAATTCTAGTCGAATTTGAGCGGGGGAGAGGCCGTTCTAGGGAGATGGGAAATTGCGCGGTATGCCTTAGATATTATATTATCGAGAGTTGCGGCGTCTTTTCCCTTCAGCACTTCACTCCCATAGTATATAGTTGGCTGGAATTTTGCTTGCATGATTTTAAGCAAGGGGTCAAATGACAGGTCCGGTAAGAGCTTCTTTAGGGGTTTGATTGTTAAATATGTTGTTACGCACAGCTTCTAGTTGTGGCTTTGCTGAGTTGTTTTTATCCAGTATGACCCCTATGTATTTGTAACTAGCACCTTGATCCAGGCGATGTCCTTCTAGAAACCAACTATGGTGTTTTCTCTTATGGTAATTAACCGCCATGGTTTTTGTTTTGTTATAATTTATTTTTAGTGCGTTTTCTTGCGAGAATTTTAAAGTGGCATTCAGTAGATGTTGTAGGCCAACTGGAGTTCTGCTTATCAAAACCAGGTCGTCCGCAAGATAGGGGGACGTTCCCTAATTTTGGTGCGTGGCCTGCGCTACTGCTCAGTATCTCTGGTAGGTCTGCAAGAAATAGGTTGAATGGCATGGGCGCTAAAACGCATCCTTGTTTGAGTCCTTTTGAGGTGGGAATTTTTCTCGATATTTTACCACCGTTTGTAAGCTTTATCCTAACCCATGTGTTAGTATGCAGATTCCTTAATTGGGAAAGTAGATTGGAAGGAATTCCCCAACTGTCAAGTTTTTGCCATAGTTTGGTACGGCCGACGTGGTCGAAAGCTGCTGTAAAGTCTATAAAACATAGAAAAAGTGGGTATTTTCCCTGTTTAGCAGCATCCATGAGCAGGGTCAGTGCCATTATGTTGGTTATAGTTCCTTGCCTTTTCCGAAAGCCAGTTTGGGTCAGGGGTATTACCTTGTTTTCTTCAGCCCAGGTAGATATTTCTTTTAAGAGGAGCCCTGCAAAGTATTTAGCCTCTGTATCAATCAGGGTAATTAGACGATAGTTTTTTGGTTCTGCCCTTGCCCCTTGCTTGTAAATTGGGCTTATAATTGAGCCTTTCCATGAGTCTGGAATTGTGAAATTTATAGCTGTGTATTGGAAGATGGGCTCCAGTGCCTTGCTCCAGAAGTCCGGATCGCTTTTAAACAGTATTGGTGGAATGCCGTTAGGGCCCGGGGCTCCTGATAGTCGGCCCTTTGCTATTTGAATCTTTATCAATTTGGTAATTTGGGTCGTATTCTCTCCGTTTGTGGGCAGTTCTGCTATGGGATCTGTGGAATGCTCATTGTTTTGGTCTGGCACTATTCTTTTATGGTTATCAGATGGGTATTGGCTGAGGAGGGCTGATTGATTTTTGATCCCAGGAGCTTGAAGTTTAGGGTTGCTTATTAATTCATCATTATTATTGAAGTGATTAAAAAGAAAGTTTGCCCAGGCCTCTTCGGAAATATTGGAATTAATTCCGCAATGCTGCGGTTGTTGCAGTTTATTTATTGATTGCCAAAATTTAGCGCTGTTTTTTTGTTTGGCGTCATAAATCAATTTGGCCCAAAAGTCATTGTTCTTTATTGTACTTCTTAGCCATCTTCTCTTTTTTAGGAGGGCTTTAGTTTCTCGTAACGACTGTCGCAGGTTTTGGTTACCAGGTCGTCTCCGTAATTGTCTTAGTGTGTAGTTTATTGTTGTTTTCAGTTTTTTCGAATATGGACTAATGCTTTTCCAGTTTGGAGGAACATTTATATGCGTTTTTGAACTTCTATTTACAGGAAATCTTTTTCCAAGAGAGACGATGAAGGTCTCCCATATTTCCAATGGATGGATTAAGTTGTCTTGTGCTTCCTTCCGCGCGTCTTTAGCCTGTACTGTTACGTTTTCTATATTTGTTGAATTGCACCTAATGCGTTGAAGGTTTATTGTTCCCACTGAGACAATTGATGTTTCAGCCTCCTGATGTAATATTGCTGTAGAATGAAGTACCATCTCTTGTGGCATATGGTCACTGAAAGTACTATTACCTATTCGAAGTGATACAATTTTGTTGAACATAGTTAATGTAGTGAAGGTGAAATCAATAGTCGTTGATGCTTTAAACGAATGATACGTTGGTGCTGGAGGGTTGTCTTCTTTGAAACGGCCGTTAACTGCCCTCAAATTTAGATGTTCGAGTTCTGACAGAAAGAGTATTGAGCTCTTTGTAGGTTTGTTGGCCAATGGGAGGCCTTGGTTAGGGACACCCCAGATGCCAGTCAGATCAAGGCAGAGGTCATCTTCCTGTGTTGTACCTAAGAGGTGCATGTTAAAATCTCCTGCCAGGATGACTTTATCAGTATTTTCCTCTTCCATTATTCTTGATATTTCTTTAACCACTTCCTTTGATGATTGTACTTTATTTTTCGGATGGAGGTAAACGTTTATCAGTATTACCTTTTGAATTTTCTGGTCAAGGAACATTTTGATTACTGAGGCTTGTATACAACTTGGGGAAGTGATTTGCATTGTTAACGGATGCATCTCGCCGAATTTCAATATAGAAGAGAAGAGGAGTAGGCCACCCGAGCGGCGTCCAAATCTGGTGTTTTTTATTGCAGGTTTGAAACTTGAGATATATCCGGGGAGGTCAAAGGGTGTATCCTCCCAGGTCTCCTGGAGTAAAATGATATCGAACATTTTGAGGTAGTTCAGAAATTCCGGGTCGCTTTGCTTGGAATTTAGACCATTGATGTTCCAGGTACTTATTTTAATTTCATGAGGGCCAATTTAACTAAGGGAAATCCAGCATATATCTGGTTGGCGGCCCGGCTAACACACATCTCATACCACTGCGTCTACCTGTAGCAACCGAGGGTTTCAAATACCTGGGTCTCTGTACATCTCCATTAATCGCGCGGATTGCCTCACCCATAATATTCAATGTGTCCTAGTAGAAGTCGCTAGATGGCGGCGCCTCCCGTTGAAACCACTCGGAAGGGCAGCGATGTACAAAATGATCACACTGCCAAAGCTTTTATACTTCCTCCAAAACACACACCACAAGATTCCAGAGGCAATTTTTTGAACAATAAATGATCAAGTCCTCACATAACTGTTGGACGGAGGACACCCCAGAGTAGCACTACAAACATTACAACACAGTCAATACAATGGGGGAATAGCGCTACCGGATATTGGGGCATATTACCGGGCTTCCCACCTCATAGTACTCAATGAATGGGGACATACACCCAGAAATCACCCTACATATGCCCTAGAGAGACTTCAATTTCATAAAACACTCTTACCTATTACATATACAGAGGTTGTGGAATGCAGGGCTTACTACCGGCTACACAGAGAGTAATAGAAGCTTGGAAAGAAGCAGAACGTCAACTGAAATGGGGAAAAGATTAACAAGGGCTACCCCCTTAAGGGAGGGCAAGCGGTTGCAGGAGGTACTAAAACTACGGGGGTTTCAAGGATGGGACACCATTGGGATCACTAATCTTTGGGGAAATTATAGACATGGGGATTTGATAACCTTTGCACAATTACAAGATGAATATAACCTGTCAGATAGACAGCACTACAAATATATTCAGCTCCGACATGCCTGGTGAGCGCAAACACCTGACACCACCGATCTCCCTGAATATGCGCCACTAGAAGAAAGGCTACTCCAAGAGGAGATTACTGAAAAGGCAGCCTCGTGGACATATAAGACTTTAATAAATAATATGCCCAACAATCTACTAGCACTTAGAAGTAAATGGGAGGCTACAACAGGCAAGCTAGAAGACATAGACTGGGAAACGGCCCTGATGCACCCTAGAGAAGTGGCAATAAAACTTAGGCTAAGACTGATCCAGTTCACGATATAACATAGAGTGTACTATGACAGGGTGAGACCTCACACAATGGGTCGAGCCGAGACGCCAGAGTGCTTAGGATGCAAAACAGAGAACGGCTTCTATGTTCATACTTTATGGGATTGCCACATAATACAAAGATACTGGGCACGGATAGTGAAAGAACTAAATAATATACTTGAGACACAAATCCCAATGGACCCCAAATACATCCTACTGGGGGTGCACATTTGCCCAGGTACAACCTCTTGCTAAGTAAACTAGGATTAATAATAGCTAAAAGAGACATAGCCAGGCATTCGGGAAGAGCTGACTCACCTACTATGAAAGAGTGGAGGACGGGCATGGACATGTACATGAGGGCAGAAAGGGTAGTATACCAGGCAAGAGGGTGTCCCAAGAAATTACAGAAGATCTGGCAACCTTGGCTGAGATATTACGGTTTAGAGATAGAGGGTGGGGACGCAGATAATGCACAGCTGATGCCATGGGATCTGTGAGAGTGGAGCCCAGTGCCCCGGGCCACGATTCTATTGAGGGAGGAATGGGATAACCATTGTGAAGTAGAGAACAGTGAGAGGGACCTAGAAATAGAGAAATGTAATGTTATACATTCTGTATTCTCACCAACTGTATTTTCTATCTACTCCACATTTGTGGGAGAAATGAGAAATGTACCTGCTGACTACAGTTTTGTTACTTTATGTTTTTCTGTTACTTTAAACAAAAATAAAAACAGTTTAAAAACAAAAATGACATGCCACAGGTTGCCTGTCCAGCAGTTATGGTGGCATGATGCTGTCCTGCAGCATGCAATTGTTGAGGTATGATGATGCACGGTGCAAACACCTGAATTGGCTTGGCTGCAAGACACCAGCCATGATGCTGCTGGTCCTCTAGAACTGCCCAGTGGTCAGTAAATATAGCGCAAGCCAGTACCTTGAAATGAAGCAACATGAAGTTGGCTCCATTTCCCTTTCTGCTACCCTATATATCCAACACCTCTATTAGCCATACCCCAGAATGCACTTGATGACTTGCATTATCTTTCTCTCTTCACTCTCTTCATACAGCTGTTTCTCAGGATAAGGCTGAGTGGTACTAGGACTGATGCATTCATTGTGGGAAACTTGCCTAGTTCAAGCTAGCATACTGGCCTGCGCGTGATTGGTCACCTTGTGGCCTCCTTGTTCCTATGGTGGGTAATGGCAGGGATGCTGCTACTGAGCACCCACCCACCTTCATGGGTTTAAAAATGAGTGCTTCCATTTGTGGGTGAATATACATTTTGGCAAAGATATCTATCTACATTTGGTACATGTGATTTACACTGTTTAGCTGTGTTTAGATGAAACACTTTGTACCCATTTTTAATGTTTATCTGCATTTCATGTGTTCTTTATCACACTGTTGATTTACATTTATTAATGCCTTTTCATTTGCTACATTTCCTCAAGATGTATATTAGTATGATGATTCTTTGTTTTGTATGGCTACTGTGCTGTTGTTGTGGCACTGATTGTGGGATATCTGGCTTTAAATGCCCTATTTCGTTTACTATTTCTACTGAAAACACAAGGAGATAATAGACGGAGCACTGAAACTTTTCAGACACTCACCCGAGTCACCGATCTGGGTTGAATCCATCATCTTTCTTTAGCTCACTTCGCCACCCCAGTTCTGACCCAGCTGTATGCAAATCAGTCTTGACCCCCTGCCTCATGGGAACAGTCAAGCCCGAACTGCCAAGCCCTGTCTTCCATGGACCAGAAACAAGCATCCTTGCACTTGTTTCAGGGTAACACCCCTTATCAGCCAGGCTAGCTTGAATCCAGTGGCAAAGTGAGCAAGGGACCCACGTACTGGGCATACCCTGTCAACTTAGGGCGAACAAAGCAAACACAAGGAGATGATGGACGGAGCACTGAAACTTTTCAGACACTCCAGTCACAGATCTGGGTTCTACTTTCAGACATTTGTGATTGCTGTCTAATTCACTGCTTCCATTGGTCTTTGTGTGCAGTTCTTATGAATGTGCTGCTTGTGGTGCCTGAGTGGGTGTACTTTTGTGCATGTTTGGCACATTGTACTACTTCTGTATGTGTATATTTTTGTGAATGAGGCTCACTCCAGGATTACTTACTCTTTTGATTTTTCACTTGCAGCAGTAATTTTTGACAAGCTGTTCCCCATTCCTAGGAATTTCCCACATTTACCCTTTTTTTGTAAGTTTACGACAGCACAACATTGTGCTGATGTCTAAGACTAGTCCACCGGCAGATACCTGGCTACTATAGCCTATATGTTTCTGTCAGAACTCTTTCAAGAGGGTCATGGGGCAAACAGTAGTTGCTGCACCCAACCGTGTTGGTTGAAGCTTTTTACTCCCGATGTCACGGGTTCCAGCTTACAATGGGATCTGAACAACTGGGCCAAGTATGCCTTTGGCCCTTGAGTCTCAGTGGTAGCACGAGTCAAGCAGTCCAAGGCTTCTCAGGGAGAAGGGAGATTCAAGAAGTACAGAGGCTCACAACTTAACATATATTCCTATATGGGGCGGGGCGTCAGGAATGGTCAAGAGCAGGAAGCAAGGCAGGGGACCCAGGAGCAGGTGGGCCAGAGGTACAGGAAACAAGGGGTCGTAACTAATCGCCGAAACCAACAGGGCGCGGTGCTTGGTCCAGCATGCAGCTGTGCCCGAAAATGGCCTGTGCAGAAAAGACAAGTTGTTCAAACTTGTTATCCTAACGGGGCCTTGTGCCATAGTCTAATGGGTTGACGGAAAGTTTAATAAGCCTCCTGGGGTTAGCCAGTCTAGCACCACGCTTAAAGGTGCAGGGCACACACTTCACGGCCAGTCAGTGATCGTCAAGCAATGAAAAATACCAGCAGCAATGCAGCGGAGAGTGCAAAAAATAGCACCTAGACGTGCTGCTGATAGTGACAGACCGCAGAATGAAGGCGTGAATGTAGTCCTCGTTCTACGTATGTCAGAATGTCTACCTCGCAGAAAGGCAGCTTGAGGTAATCAGGAAAAGATGGGCGTGGGTGATATGTTTGTCCCAATTATAAAGTGTTTAATGAAGCGTGGTCTCAGCTAAAGAAGAGCAGAGTACTATAAAAGGTTTTTTTAGATATATCATGAGCATTTTGCACTAGATGTACTTAAAAAAGAAAGGCGTAGTGTCTGGCGCTCCGTGGAAACCACATTACGAGAATCAGGAGCTGGTTGAAATTAAGGTAGAAGGAAGCTGCACTCTACAAAGATTAAAAATACCTGTATGATTAAAAAACATTGGTCATATCTGTGGAGAGAGACATATTATTAAAGATGTCTGCCTCCCTGCTCGCATTTCCTTCTGCCTGTCTTCTTGTCTGTCTGTCCTGCTCGCCTGTTTCTATGCAAGTTCCTCTCTCAGCAGCTGCTCCCAATTCCATCGCCTTTAGGGGCATATTATCAAGAAACGGCGTTTAAATTATCGCCGCTTTAGCGGCAGGAAAACTGCAGCTAAAAAGGCGATAATGGGCTTGATAATATGCTCTATGGAATTCCAATTGAAGCTCAGGCTAGATGTCCTTCATGGACTTCAATGGGAATTCCATGGAGCATATTATCAAAGCCATTATCGCAGTTTTAGCCGCAGTTTTCTGCCGCTAAAGCGGCGATAATTTTATCGCCTGTCTTGATAATATGCCCCCTAGTGACTAAACGATTGAATTTGGGATGTCGAGCTGTCTCTTGCTCAGGTTCGAAGCACCCCTTCCCTTCCGTGACAAATCCCGCATTGTGCTGCCGAGTGTGTCTTGCATCACCACCCCTCTATATCTGAGAGTGATTTCCATTGTTGGCAAAGGTTGGTTGTGTACCTGTCTCTTCCCCTGTGCTGCCACCGGTGTTTCTGTGAGCTAGCGAGAGATCTCTCCCCCCTGCTCTAGCTGCTCTTCTCAGCTGGGCGGGTTGTATTTTCAGTAATGGTGGGCGGTGGGGGGAAAAACTCCGCTAAGCGTCGGAACCAGAGTTTTTTGCTGAACTCCTCGCTTGCCAGCATAGCGCGGAGTTGCAAAATTCAACAAATTCCGCGTCCTCAGAGCGGAGTTAACCGCCGAACCCTAGAAGTGACAGCTCTAAGTTGCACACTGTTCACGGCAATGCTCATCTTCTTCCTCCGAGGCTGCCACCTGACATTCGGAGGTCTCGTTCCGCACCCTCTTCAGGTGACAGCACTACAAAAGGCGACAGCTTGTCTTCACCACAGAGCTACACCAGGGCGATGGTCCTTAAACTTCAATGCGGCCTCCACCTGGCATACGAGGGTTGCATTCAACGCACACGGGCAGCTAACCCGATCAGTGTGCTCAGTCTACCAAGCCAGAATCAAACACGCTGCTTCCCGAGATCAACTCAGCAGGATGCCCACTGGACCTGGCTTCCTTTAGGTGATCTCCTTCTTCTTACAGGGCCCATTGGTCTTGGCTCAGGTAGAAGCTGGTGCTCCAGGCTCCAGGCGAGGGGTCTTGATTCCCCTGAGTGATGTCCCCTTATCCAGAATTGGAGCGTGGCAGGCCCTTAGGTCTCACTCCTCATCACAACAGGCAGAAGTGGCACTGAGCTTCATTAGGCTGATGTACAGCTTCAGTTTGCAAACGTGGGAGTCTCAAGCTTCCCTTTTCATAGTCTTTTTCCCGGCAGAAATATGATTTTCACTCTCTGTCTTCATGTTCTGGGAGCTGCTCACTTTGAGGTGTCCTTTCTTCATCTTGCTGTTCCTTCAGAAAGTAGTCTATCACATCAGGAGTGTTTCCAAAACTGAGTGCCCCAAACAAATGCCAAGGGCGTGACTAGAAGATCATGCCAAGATGTCAACCTCAGTGATATGTGTATCAAAGGGTTAGAAAGGGCCCCAGCCCTACTCTTTTGGATTCCCTTATCAGCTCTCTCTCCTGCTCAGGCCCCTTGGACCTGTGACCCCTCTTTAGAATCAAAGGGATCCTTTTGTACTGAAGAGCCTGGTCCTCCTTCCCTCCCTCCTTCCTTCCTTCCTTCCTTCCTTCCTTCCTTCCTTCCTTCCTTCTTTTCTTCCTTCCTTCCTTCCTTCCTTCATATCTTCTTTTCTTTCTTCCTTCCTTCCTTCCTTCCTTCCTTCCTCCCTCCCTCCCTCCCTACCTCCCGTATGTGTGTCCTTCCAAGCTCTAAGGAATGTATCAATCAACAAATCTGTTTGGGGAGCTCCGCTCCCTCCAGAGGCTACTCCGGCCTGGGGTCATAAAAAGGAACTCAGAGACTCTCATGTACTGTACCCGTTCATAGGCCAACAGACTTCTAGTGTGCACCGGCAACCCTAAGTGCTGACTCTCATGTCCTGTACCCTGTCACAGACACACAGACATTCCATTGCGCAATGATTCTCATGTCCTGTACCATTTCACAGGCACACATACATCCCAGCATGCACACGTAACCGGACATGCTGATTCTCATCTACTGTACCACTTCCCAGGTCCGCATACACTCTAGTGTGCACAAGCTACTACACGCGCTGCCTGGTGCTGCATATAACCCAATGCAGTCCAAGGGTGAGTTAAGCACCCGGCAGCTGAACTTTCTATGAGTGAGCCATAAGGTACCGCTCCAGGGAAACAGGTATAAAGGCCTGTTCACTCTACTGATCAATATTACCGAAAACACGGTATGCCGCCACCAGTGCTCAAATTCTTCTTTCTCTAGGTGAAGTCATTTGCCTTCCACCACCTGAGGGTAACTCTTTGGGCACCCCATCCCCCGGTCTTAGCAAGACAACTATCTGTGAGGAGAAAGGCCTAGGACATGGTGCACACGAATGATATGGGCTCGTTCATGACGAAACAGTAGTTACCAAGGACACCGATATACACGTCTAGTACCATGCAATGGTCTTTTCCATCCCAACAGTTTCTAAGCCGCGGCGCCTGGCTTGTTCTGAGGGTTGGGGGGTAGGACACAGAAAATAAATAAATTCACTTACCTCTGCAGCGCGGCATCCTCTTCCCTCGGGTGTCTTCCAGGAAGCTCCTGATGCAGGAAGCTGCACTACCCAATCCTGGCGCAGCTTTCACAGAATGAAAGCAGCGCCAGGTATGGTTGGAGCGGTTTCACTCTGCCCTGCTAAGAGCAATGGAGGCCTGCGCTTTCTCTAAAGCGCGGAGCTCCCTGCTGCCACTCGTCAGCATTGGCCCCACCCCGTCCTGACACTCAGTTCAGGACGGGTTGCTGAAAAATAAAACAGTAATAAATAAATGTTATTTTTCAGCTCTGGTGCTTGTGGGGCGACGCTCCTCTGCTCAAATGGAGGAGCCACACCTGTAATTCGAAGCAGGATTTTGTCAATTTAAAAATAATTTTGCTCAGTGTTTGCTCCGGATGTATCCAAAAGGGGGAACAACCTTTACAACGCAACTTTTACAACGCACTACCATTACAACGAAACTGTTACAACGCGAGTGCATTGACAACGCAGGACATTACAACGCAAGTCTTTACATCGACTTGCACTAGATGGCGTGCTAACATTAAAAATAGTGTAGTTTACTATCCCAACACCTTCCCTACTGTTACGTGGACTGGAGTTGGAATAGTAAATTACACTTTTTTAATGTTAGCACGCCATCTAGTGCAAGTCGATGTAAAGACTTGCGTTGTAATGCCCTGCGTTGTCAATGCACTCGCGTTGTAAAACTTTTGTTGTTACAGCATGCGTTGTAACAGCATGCGTTGTAACGTCATACATTCATTCAAAAGATACTATTCCACGTGGGCTTTATGCACTGGGCACATATTCATAATTTCTAATAAGAAATCACAGAGAGACCAGTCTGCTGGCATGACACTCCCTCAGAAACCTCCATCAATTTTGGGAGTGATCCTTTCCCCTTCCTACCTCATAAAGATATTCACAGGAGTACATTTTCAACCTTTTCCAGGGTGGGAAGGAGTAAGAGAATAACTTCTGAATATCAACAAACATGTAGATTGTGTATGTTTACAGGTTTGCAGGGCACTGCAGCCTTGAACCGCCCACTCCCGTCCGTGTGAGTAGATTCAGTGACAAGGAATCCTTTACAGGTACAAAACAAATGATTGAGAATTCTAAAAGTGTTTTTGTACTCTTAAAAAGGGTAGTTACTAGGGGGGCTGCAAAGGAAAAGGTAAGCACTGAAATCTGCGTGCTCAGTCAATCATGGGTTCTCAATCCAGAGAGTACAGCCTTTCATCCTTCCTGGGTAGAAACAGGGTCATCTCTATATCTGTTATTGAAAGTGCTTACAAAATGAAAAGTTGTGGTAATACGTGCTATATACATACGTGCTAAAACTGTGTTAATACGTGTCACATCCTATAAACTTCAGGCTATGGCAAAACCTAATGGTCTGGCTTCAGCTGTCAAGAATTCTTTCTTAATAGGGCTAAATAATACATAAAAATAATACTGCAAAGGCGGCTCAAGCAAAGCTGCTGACTAAAGGCATGGCCCATTGGCTTTGCCAATGCCTGTTGTTTATTTCTTTCTACCAAACTCACGTGTTATCTGTGGACATCTGTAAAACTCGGGTCACGTTGTTCCCACCTTTCTCTGGGCTCTGCTTCCAATAAACATCCAAGGTCACACTGTGTAATCACAAACCACTCTCTGGAAAAATAAAAATGTTTTGTCTAATCCGCCACCTGCCAAGTGTCCTTGTCACCAGACCGCGCGCCTGCGCACTGTGCAGACATGTCTGCCTCTAGCCGTGGCGTACAGCGACCGCGCGCGCCTCTCAGCCCTTCATACAGCAGACACGTGTGCGGGGGCTCGAGCGGGTAGCCCAAAGACTACCACATATTACTTCGTTAAAATAACTCTTTACGGGGGACAGCTGTCTCGGTAATGGTTCCCCAGTCTTTCTTAAATTTTTTAAAGCGTTTTCGTATTATTTTTTCAGGGAGATTAGAACATTCAGAAGTGAACAGTGGAAAAAAAAATCTGTGCTTGGATACAAAATATAGGGTTCATGTAAAGGGTCCTAGACAAAGGTATGACATCCTTAAAAGACAAAAGGGCATGAGATAAAGCGGGATCTATAGAGAAACTTTGTACAACCCCCTGCCCCCTTTTTAGTTGCAAATTAAGCAGTGTTGTAAATGGTCATTTAGACCGATGCACTAGCCCTAAAATGGGTTTATCAACAGGATCTTAGCTTGCATGGGGGGGGGGGGAGGATGGGGATACATGTGTATTTGGCTTAGTAGTTGGACTGGTGGGCACTGAGTTGGGTCTGTTATCTCTGAGTCAGATTTTATCTGCTGTGAGCCAGGAATGAAAGACAAAATAGTGACCTTTGATGAATACAGGACACCCATCGGGGGAGGGGGGGGGGAGCGGGGGGGCTGAATTTAAAAATACGAAACAATATGGCTTCCCTGCGTGTCCAAATTGTGTGATCCTGGGCACATTTTATTTCACAGAGCCTCCTTTTTCCTTACTATCATATATGGCTGCACTTTTAAATGCTTGAGTTTGGGATGTGCACTGCACAAGCACCTCTTATGTTTGATTTAATAGACTGTAAAGTTGCGCCATCTATAACAGGATTCTAGGCCACGTTTAGGGTTTACATGATTACTGGCTTGCCTCTTAGTTCACTAATGGCTGTGTCGGTCGGGTGCGCAAGCCATGAATGATTGCTTTTAATAAATGTCTGTCTATGCAGTGATTTAATCTGATGCACTAAGGTGAAACACATCTGCTTGTTAAAGAAAAGCGATTGCATCATATCTTTACGTTAGGTTTGCTGCAAGATATTCTTGCCAAACGTTTGCATGGCTTAGCTCGTGCACAGACTGTTACAGCCAAGCCTCGCCCATGGCTCGGCTATGGGTCGGCTTGCTCCATTAATTTACGTGCACGCTCTCCTCTATTTGCAACTCGGGCATAGTACATGAGGCCGTCAGTCATTTGATAAAATGATTGGTTAAAGGCGAGGACTAGACGCAAGAATCTCTGTTCACATGCCAATTTGGCAACTGTACCATGAAGGCCTTCTGGTCGCAGAGACGAAAAGGTGTGCATTCAGGGAAAATACATCTAAAATAACTGAACCCAGGGCAGAGGTTCCAGTCCGCCATAGTCACCAGTTGCCAAGGAGAACCACCAGGCCCAGATGTGACAGGCGGGGGTGTAGCTTGAGCCCCCTTCAAATGCATTTTTGGTTTGGTAGTTGGTTCTGGGGGCAACATTTTCGTTTCACTAAGAGGTTTTACTTATTCATTTTTTGGATTGTAAAACTTAGTAAATCAACACATATCGTAGTACTTCTTGAATGGGTGCAAATGTACTACGTTTTTGAATTCTCAAACATTCAATCAATCAATCAAGTTTCTTGTAAAGCGCTGCTACTCACCCATTAGGGTCTCAAGGTGCTGGGTGTGGTGGGGGTCTGCGGTACATTTTCAGTAGTAGATTCGAAAAGCTGCGACAGCCTCAGGTTTCCAGGCATCCTCGTGGTAATCAAGCACCAACAAGGTGATGTGATGAAAACTTGCAAATTGTCTATCAATCAACGTAGCAATCACTCGACGCAGCATTCTAGTCCACCGTGTTTCACCCGCTGTGCCACGCCAGAGGCCCACCTCAGCAAATCAGTACTAACCGTGTTCCCCATAGAGACAATCCGGCCGAACCATGGCCATCTCACCCCTCCACCTTGCAGCCAGGGCTGTAGCCACGGGGGCATTTGAGGGTCAGGTCTGCCCATACTAATCTTTGGCCTCCTTAAATGACCGAGGCAGCTGGCACACTATAGTGGTGCAGGAGTTCAGCGGGTGAATGAGCAATAAGTGTTCTCTTTAGTGAGTTCCATTTGCTGCCTGTTCCAAGACATGTTAAATGCCAGGCTATGTATTCTGACAAATTGCTGCTTATGCTTTTAATGGGAAAATGTTGTTCACTTTTCTTCCTTTGACTGCAAAGTGAGAGGATTTTGTAAAGTGAACTATGTGGCAATCTCTCTGCGGAACAGACAGGGCCACTGGAATTAGGCAGCAGTGGAGGCCTAAATTATGTGGCAGTGTTAATTAAGAACGAGTCCCTGGAAAGCCTCAACAGCACCATTGGTTTCCCAGTGACGGGCAGAAGTAGAGAAATGGGGACTGGCGGAGAGTGAAGTGCTGTGCCGCGAAGTGTACTGGCGTCCTAGGTAAAAGCACTAGAATGGCACGCGATGTTGGAATCCATCAAGGCCCTGGAGCCTGTAGATCATTAGACTGTACTACCTGCGCACCACAGCAGATCGTCACTGTCACTTGCATCGTACCAGGACTACTGCCCCACCTAGGCAGCACATCTAGGCATCATATCACTAGGGCCAAACTGGGCTATCCACCTCACGTTGCAACTGATACCGGCGCCTGGCATTCTCCGAGCTCCTATTGGTTATAGTCCCACAACGCACCCATGATAAGGCTACCGACAATGGCACGTTTCTAGGTTACTATGACGATGTCTGGTTCACCGGTGGGACGGTTCGGGGTTACTAGGTTTAGCGTCTTTATTAGTATTCTTGGTTCCACCTCGATAAATCCGCAAGGTCGTTTAATGAATGCTGTTGTCTTAGATATGCCACTGTGATGTACAACACTTAATAGGTCCTCTACTATTGCAATTTGATATACTGCTTTGAACTGATGTGGTTTATCAGAAACTGTTAACTGCAATAAAGTTTGTATTAAAAAAATATATGTGGCAGTGTTGATTAATATGTGGCAAGAAAACACAAATGATGCTGCTTAATGAGCCACATTTTTAATAGTATTACTTAATTATTTTGACATTTTTACACTGTAGCACTGTCGGGGCAAAGGTTTCACTTCATTAGTAGCCGGTTCCACATCCAAATACAGCTGAAAGTAACTGAAAGGTGGCCATGCAACCCTTGCAAAGGGCCTTCCACTGCACAGCAGCACATGCTGCAACATACTTTGAAACTATTAGTCTTAAAAGCTAATAACAACATGTGTTTTTTGTTCAAATCTGCAGCAGATGCAACAGATGATGGATTATGTGGAAAATTCGGTAAATTCATAATCATGCTGAAAATGCAGCAGCCACAGAATTGCATAATTCCATAATTCCGTGGCCGCAGACTTGCATAAATCTAGTGGCATTGCATACAGAGAGTGCGAAAAAAAATACTGTAGGATGTAAAAATTTTTATAATTAAAAAAAAATTAAATACATGTAAATGAACTGTAGAAAGTTACAACATATACCAGCAGTTATGAAAGCATAAATGAAGTACATTTTGTTTGTAATTCTGAAGTGTGATGGAAACAAATATTTTAGTAGGATCAAAACAAATCTTAGTGATGCAAGTTATGAATATTGTATTGTATTGCCCTTTGTATTTTGCTTACTACCCCTATGTATAGCACTGAAGCGCTTACCTACAATGGCAGCAAGCTACACCACATAGGGTGCTGTGTGGTTAGAAGGGTGTTGTCTTTGTTTTGTGATCCAATGTGGGAAGTGTTTCCATGTTGTGCGTGATGACCACTGAGGTGTGTGTATCATTGTATGGGATGCAGCGTGTAGTAATGTGGTCTCATTGCACTGGTGCACTGTGTGCTGCCAACGCTGACTCCCCGGCACCATGGTGCAAGGGTACCTGCTTTACAGGAAGGATTATTTTTGTGCAGAAAGGGACAACTTCTTGCAAAAAACACAATTGTTAGAGGCATATTCCTCTTTCTACGTGTGCTACAGAATGCAGTTCACATAGAATGGGGAAGTACCAAGGAGAAATAAAGATATTCCTCCTGGGTATGTCTCATTGGGGAAGGCATAGCATTTTGACGCATTCCTAAGTTTACAAACTTTAGTAAATCTGGTGATGCACCAAAATCTGTGGGTGGATGCATGAGAACGCCCATAATACGCCTATTCTCCTTCCCAATGCAAGGTAATGAAGAGCAGCGATATATGCTGCCTTGTGTTACTAAACTAAGCAAAGCCACGCAAAGTGGGTTTGCAGAGCATACGTCAGCTCTCCTTACTAATTTACCTAGTTATCGATAGTAGTTTGCTGGTTGGGTTGTTTCCAATCTGTGGATTGTAAACTAAAGATTGAGTTTGAGGATGCGACTGCCTTTCCAGGTTTTGTTGCTGGGATGTGTGACAGTATAAATGTCTTGGAAATAGCATTGTTTTTAATAGGGGTGGGAGGAATTTTTAATCCCGTTGGTGGAATTGGAGGAATTTAGAAATTCTGCATTACTCATGTAATGCAGAATTACTAATAAATTCCGCTGCTCTGCCTGTGGGATTAATCAGCACTGTAATTGGTTTTTAAGCAGGGCTGGGAGAGGGGCAGTCTCTCTATGTTTAAAAAACACTTCAGATTAAACTGCAGTGATATAAAATTAGAGGCCCGCTCCCTCTTCCAGCCCTGTTTAAACCACTGCAGGGCTGGACTGGGATTGCAAACCAGCCCTGGCAATCGCATCATACCGGCCCGGGGTGGGTAGAGATTGCGTGGTGGGGGCTCGGGTGAAACATGGAAACACTGATGCTGCGCTTTTGTTACAGGAGGCCGATATTTCAACACTTCTGCAAAACCATCCCCCAGTAGCAAAAACACCCCCCACCGGTCCAAAACCGGCCCCCACTCTTACTGCCCCCTGGGAGAACACCTGGTGCCTGCTATGACCAATCCTGCTCTGACTGCACTGTAATGGAAATCCTGTGGTGTCCTTACATACTTATGTAAGAGCACCCAGAGGAATGAACTGCATTGCAGTGCAGCGCATACCCCTCATTGATCTTACATAAGTATGTGAGGGCATAGAGGGGTATGCACGGTACTGGACCGGATACACCTCTGTGTCTTTACATACTTACATAAGTGCACCAAGGGGTTTGAATTACATTGCACTGCAGTGCATACCCCTCGGCACCTTTACATAAGTATGTAAGGGCGCTGAGGGATATACACTAGAGTGGATACCCCTCAGTGCCCTTACATACTCATGTTAGAGCACCGAGAGGAATGCACTGCACTGCACTGCAGTGCAGCGCATACCCCTCATTGCCCTTACATAAGTATGTGAGGGCACAGAGAGGTATGCACTGCACTGGAGTGTATACCCCTCTGTGTCCTTACATACTTAGGTAAGAGCACCGAGGGGTATGCACTGCACATTGTGGTGCCCACTCTGCCCCTTCGTGGAATTTTAATGTAATTCCATGGATTTGCTCAGAATGAAACTTCGCCAAATTCTGCCCCCTTAAAGTTTTTAACTGTCTTTTGAAGGGTATAGTCTCCTGGATGCTTCTAATGCTGGCTGGTACTGTGTTCCAGAGCTTGGCAGCTTGTTCTGAGAAAGCAGGGCCTGCTACGGGTTTATTATGGTAAGGTGGTATGATAAGCGGTGCAAGTCTGCAGCACAGTGTCCTGATTTGTTTGTATTGCTTGAATTCAGCTTGTAGTTATATCTGTCCTTTATCTTGGAGGCTCAGTGAGCAATGCAAAGTGCCTTGAACATTGTCCTTTTTGATATAGGTAGCTAGAAAAGCGATTGCAAACGGATGCCATGTGTATGTGTTCTCTCGGGTGAAAGTAGAGAAGAAATCTTGCAGCAACATTTTGGATGAGTTGAATTTTGCATAATATGAACGACGGTGTGCCAAGGTAAAGGCTGTTGGCATAGCCAAGCTTGGTATCCAAGTGTGAACATGCAGTATCAAATGTAGGTCTGAATCCGTAGTTACTCCTAGGTGTTCCCACATCCTAAAAGTGACAACGAGGAAGGGATCTGAGGGTAGAGGACACTTGGTGTGAGGAGGTCCGTGACACATAACTGGAGGCTGGTGCTGGCAGTACACAGGTGTTGTGTGGATACTTTTTGACTAGGTCATGTGGTGGCGATTTTGTCTGCTGAATGCATGTGCCTTGGGCAAAGATTTTGTGCTTGAACATGAGCAAGGTGGAAAAAAGAACCAGAGAAGGAATCTCAATGTGAACCTTAGCCCATGAGAAGCAGCGTGAGGTATACATTTAACAATTCAGCATGTTCACCCGGTAGTCTTCTTTGGGAGTGAGAAAACTGGAGGAGTTCAGGGGTGTTTGGAGGCACTTGTATCAATTTCAACCCCTTGCTATGCTCTCTTGGGAAAAACAATGGATTTAATAGTAGATTCCGTGACTGTTTGTGTATGCACCTGGTTGGGACAGTTGGGATCTAACATATACCTAGAGCCTTCTGCGCCCTCCACCCCAACAAAGTCTTCCCTTTTTACACCACACACACCTTGCCACATACAGCTCTTCCCCTGTACTCAAACATGCATTCAAAATATCCCACAACAGGTCATTTCATCCCACAGTACCCTACTGACTCAGCATCTGTCCACTAGGGTAGAGGGCGAACAAGAATCAGCCCACATCAACACTTCATTCCCATTTATCTTCACAACACACTCAGTAGAGCGCTGTACTTCCCCCATCTCACCTTCCACAACTTCACCACCTCCTCCTCCCTAAGCTCTGTGAGGTGGTCATCATCATCATTGTCACTGGTCATATCACGCACAACATTGACATCATTCCTGTTCTGCCCTTCGGACCTGCACATTCTTGAGAAATGGACAATCCTTTTGCACTTGAAGGATTTGGCCTCAACAGCAGGACATGCACTGGACTCCGCTCTATGTCTCAACCCACTCCTACAACATATACATCTTTCTTTCACCACTTGAGCTTTGGAGCTATTCGTAGAAGGGCTGGGTCCTATTTTAGTTTGGTGTATACATACACATCATTCAACTCTTTCTTTGCCCCTGCCGCCCCTCGCCCCGCTCATTCACATATCTTGCCGCATTTTTCCATACGGCCTGCTCCACTTATAGTCTTATGCAAAGATAGATCCTTCAGACCTAACAGCTTCTCCTGAAACCTGACATTGCTCCTTCTATTTATCAATTGGTCTCTTATAATTTCCTCACATACACATACTGCTCAATACCTTCTCCTGGCAGATGAGCGTGTGAAAAGAACTTATGCCTTTCTACCACTACTCTAACCATTTTGCCAACATTTCTTCTAGGACAGTGATGGCATCCTGATACTCATCTCTTGACACATCGTCAGAATCAGATGCATCCTCCTCGTTCTCAACCTGGCCCTAGGAATGGGTAGAGTTTCTAAAACCTTTCTCCACTCCAAGCTTATGTTTTAACAAAGCCAACTTGCGCTTAGCAACCAATACATCTCCTCCACCTATGGCTTCTAAATAGGTTTCGAATGATCCTCTCCAATCCTCCCAAGGAATAGTGGGAAGAACTGGTTTTTCTAGAAACATGGGCGGCGCTGCCACAGATTGCATATCCATTTCTCATAAACCTTTTTCCACAGCCAAATATGCTTCACGTCCTCATACAAATGGAGTACTCAACAGCGCCTGAGGAAGTTGTAATCGTAAAAGTGATTTAGTCATGGGATACCCACACTCCCCCCAATCTCTTGAACTGTGAGCATCAGTGATGCACACTAGCAACTGTGTGCTATTAACATGCATATTCCAGCATGGTCTCAAAGTGCATACACCTACAACCCTAAGCTGTGCACATCAGTGTTGCATGCACAAATACAATGGGCTATAGAAATGGCAAAGCAAATACAGTAACCTTTACAATGCAGCAGCCTTCCAACCGTGCATACTACTAATTAAAAGACAAAGGAACACCTTCTCACTAGTAAGAATTTTGGAAGAACACAGCCAAGAGGAATGCTGCAAGTTTGCTTCAAAATGTATGATGTCCTAATTTCAACACACTAAACATACTGTGCACTTCCCAACACCAACGAAAAATATTCCATATTAACAATACCCATAAAATAATAAATGAAAACAACAAAAGTAGACACCGTAGTCCTTCCTGACTGCACCAGCGCTCACCGCTGTCCTGTCCAACCATGCACTGTTCTCTCAGATAATACATTTTTTGTCTTGTCCCTGGCTCCAGCAGAACGTCTCCTTTAATCGCAAAATAACAAACACATCGCAGCTGAGGCATGGCCAGCAATCACCTCAGCACTAAGCAGGCGTGTATCACGTGATGCCCGGCGGAAGCCTGGACGAATCAGTACACCATAGGAAAAACCCTAATCCACTTTCTTCACTCTGTACCTCCGCACTGCTGGGTTGCAACGCCACAGCACACGTCACGGCTGGGATCCACTTCTCCATCAGTATTGAACCGCCGCTCATCACAGCAAATGGTAATTGTCACAAGCACACACTCAGAAATGTTAAATGGCCACAACTCGGTAACCCAGTATGTGCCTCACATCTGGGTGCCTTCCGGCCCAATTAAACGTTGAGGCCCGACAAGTGCCTCCGAACTCCTCCGTTCTCCTCCAGTCTTCTCAGTTTCAAAGAAGACTACACAATGAACACCCAAAAAAATGTTATGCGTACCTCACTTAGCTTCTCATGGGCTAAGTGTTGTGTTGCTTAGCAACTAGGTTGCTTTAGCATCCTCGTGTTGCTTGGAATACTTGTAATTGATTTGGTGTTCTGGTTCCACTGTGTGGTTAAACTAGAACATTGCTGGAGTGGACAAGGAGATGTTACGCTTACAGATGCTCCTCAGATAATGAAGGAATCATCTATTGAATCGCATCCAATTGTGTCTTACTTCACTAAGGTTCACATTGAGATTCCTTCTCTTATTCTTTTTTTCACCTTGCTCATGTCCAAGCCCAAAATCTTTGCCCGAGGCACAGCAGAGAAAATCGCCACCACATGACCTAATTGAACAGGGGTCTCCAAAGTCACCAAAAAATCCACACAAAGTCTGGGTACTGCCAGCACCAGCCTTTAGTAATGTGTCAGGGACCTCCTCACACCAAGTGTGCTTTACCCTCAGATCCCATCCCCATTGCCACTTTCAAGAAGGTGGGTAACTGTGATAATAAAAATAGGGTTAATGTAGAAGGATACAACAACCCCTCATCGATCTGCCACCTCCACAGCAACTGCCTACAAGCTCCAGCTTCTCAAGAAGCCACAATCCGGATTCCAGAAGTGGAAGCCGCAGTTGCCATGGACAGGCATCACAGCACCAGAGAAAGACCAGGATATAACAATGAGGTGCTGCTAATGGCCATGCACAGCCAAGAGAAACTTCAGTTGTCATACATGGTCTATGCAGAAGAGGGCTAGAGAGAGAGAGAATAAGACATATTGAGAAGTACAAAGAAGATAGAAGAGAAGATAGGAAGAAGAGGTTCTAGAAAAGGATAGAAGATTAAGAGAAAGGAGAGTGTTAGAAATTAGGTTTCTGGTTGGTTAGAGTAAGCACCTAAGCCAGGCAGAACCCACTACTTAAAGCAGGGCAGGTAAGTTACACACCAAAGATAACCGGCGCTCACCCCCTGGTAGCCTGGCACAGAGCAGTCATGCATATCCCCAGAGGCAATGTGTAAAGCATATGCGTACACACTCATACCAGTAATACAAAAAATACACCACAAAAGAGAATCCACAAGGTATTATATAAAAATATTGTATATATTGTCCATAAAAGATAGAACAAAATGACATGAATCATAAATACTGTGCCTATTATATAAATACTGAAATAGTACCTGTTATTCCGACAAGGCAAGAATAAAAAATGGCATACATCACACCATCAGTGAATCCTTTGGGTATGAAATGCAAATTAGATTTAAGGAAAAAAAAAATCCCCAAAACATCAACAGTGATAGATAGATAGATTGATAGATAGATAGAGAGACAGACAGACAGATAGACAGACAGATAGATAGATAGATAGATAGATAGATAGATAGATAGATAGATAGATAGATAGATAGACAGACAGACAGACAGACAGACAGACAGACAGACAGACAGACAGACAGACAGACAGACAGACAGACAGACAGACAGATAGATAGATAGATAGATAGATAGATAGATAGATAGATAGATAGATAGATAGATAGATAGATAGATAGATAGATAGATAATCTTTATTCGGTTTTTAAAAAGACCATAAAAGATGCAAGCTCATACTTTTTATGCATATCAGATAAAAATCATATGTACATACTGTCCCACGCGTATCAAGATTTTGTGTAACAATTCAATTAATAGTGCTTGTACTAAAATTACTGGTTACGAAGAACTATAAGTCAGGTCATGCTCATTACCTCATAAAAGCTGGGCAAGAGTTTGGACATGCAGATCATTATTTGCCCACAGTCTTCTTTGCCTTAACAGATGATGCAATGTGTTTATAAACTGTTTATAAACCTGCACTGGCTCCCTGTCGACAAAAGAATCTCCTTCAAGCTCCTGATCCACGAACACAAGGCACTCCAGAAGACCGGCTCAGCCTATCTCAACAGTCGACTCTCCTTCTACGTACCCAACAGGAAACTCTCCCTGGCTACCGTCCCACGCATCTGTAGAACCACTGCCGGAGGCAAATACTTCTCCCACCGCGCCGCCAAAACCTGGAACACCCTCCCCCTCAACCTACGACAAACCGGAGACCTGCTAACCTTCAGGAGACAACTCAAGACCTGGCTGTTCGACCAGTAGCAACAGCACCCCCCTTCCCTCCCCTCCCTTCAGCGCCTTGAAACCCCTGCGGGTATGTAGTGCTCTTTACAAATTGAGTGATTGATTGATTGATTATGACACACCCTATCTGTTTGTAATAGTTGTAGATATAACAAAGCTGGTCTGCACTGTTTAATCTTTAGGCTCCTGAGCAGGGGAACAATTAGTGCCTTCCTGTTCTTTTGTGTACTGTCCAGAGAAAAAGAAGAAATGCAACTGCGATTGGGAAGAGGACAAATCGCATGGACACACTGTGAGGTCCTGTTCACAACTAGCTGTCGATGGGTAGGCAACCAATAAGTGTGATACACTAAGACGGAATCGAATTAAATAGTTACGATATGAGCTAGGGATGGTATGCAAGTATGGCTCCATATGCCTAGCTGTTACTAGCATACCGTAAAGTTTAACTGATAGTTTACTGAGCTCCCCCCTCCTCTTTTTTCCTCATCTTATGATTTATCCATTCCTTCTTCACTGTGGCTTTTGTGCGCATTGTAATACTTGTGGAGTTGTTAAAAATATCTTGTCTCCCTATCAAATTAACTTGTATTTTAACGTATTCAAACCAGGGAATGCTGCCTGCCTTCTCTAGTTGCAGACAATCATTAATCACTGCCTTGGTTAATACCGCTTACAGGCGGTTCCAGAATGAAACCCATGGCATAAGCGTGGCCACCCGGATGTGGTCACTAACATAATCACGGCCCAGTTCTTCATGACAAATGGATGCAGGTACAGCCATAGGTAGACGTAACAATCTCTGTTTAAATGTGTTTTTAGCGACCTGCTGTTTTGACGCTCCTGTGTTCCCCAGATCCCTGCTCCAGTGATGGCTGCTGAAACACATCTGGCCATGTAAATGTTGAGCAGTGTACTCATGGGTGAGGATCCTAGTTTTTGTGAACTTCTGGATAACAGCCACATTTTGGTTGAATTGAGCTCATCTAACCCAACCCTGATGTTTCCAGTTGCATTTCCTGTCAAAGGGTAGGCCAAGGTGCGTGAATGTGCTTACTGTGTCTAGTATTGTGATTTGTATGTGAAATGATCTTGTCTTTCCTTTGGGGCAGCCACATATCATGGTAAAAGACTTTGTTTTGTTAGTGTGCAACCCTATGGATATGCCACAAACCCCTCCAGGAGCCTCTGGAGACCCACCCCTGTTCTTGACATAAAAACACAGTCATTTGCATACATTAACACAGGGATGGGTCTTGTTACCTGTCCTTGGTGGGTGAGCCGTATTGTCTCCTAGATGTTTCTCCAGGCATGGGGCAAGGACACAGTCTTCACGTACTTCCTTCCTGATGTTAATCGAAGGGGTATACTCCCCATTCGGGCCATACCTAACACATTCCCCCACCTCCTCTTGCAATGTGTGTAAAACTTGCACCAACCCCACCTCCATGCCCAAGTCCAGCAGCTTCATCCAGAGCTTACCTCTATCAATATTGTCAAACGCTGAGCTTAGGTCCATGAAGGCGAGGTATAGTAGGCCCTTCTTGACCCCTACATACTTGCAATGAATAAAAAAGAGGTTTAGACATTGGTCAATCATTCCCAATCCCTCCTAAAGCCAAATTGAGCTGGAGTCAAGATCTAATTATCAGTTGCCCAGTTCTCCAAGTGCTACAGAATTATTCTGCGCAATATTTTCGCTGTGCTGTTTATAAGCGATATTAGTCGATATTAGGCGATAACACCTGCGGTCCCCTCTATCGCCCCTCTTGAAGATCGGTACTATGATGGCATTAGACCAGGATTTGAGGGGCCTGTTTAAGGTATTGACCAATATGGGTGCCCACAACTCGGTGTTATTCTTAAATAAATCTAGTGGCACCCTGTCAGACCCCGGAGCTTTATTTTTCGGGCATCTGGTAATTGCTAGGTTGACTTCATCTTGTGTGGTGTTAAACTGATAAGGAAGGGCATGTCCCTCTATCCCGGATCAAATTATCGAACATTTGCTCATTAAATAAATTGTGGGTGTCATTAAACACATGGGTAAAGTGTGTCACCCAGGTTGAGGATTGAATAGAAATATTTGTACTGATATTGTGGCCGCAAACGAAATAGGGGGAGTTGACAACCTTCCAAAATGTTTTGGAATCTTTATCCCCACACACCCTTTCCAGATGCTGCCAAGGTTCACCCCTTAGGCTCACTTTCCTATTACCAAACGTGGCCTTGAAATTACGTCTACAAGAACGTAAATATTCTGCATCTCTACAAGAGACTTTCAAAGATTCCTTCAACTGACTGTGGGCTCTAGAGCAGTGACCATCGAACCACTTTGCTTTATTCGGTTGATTGGGTAAGGTAAATGTTAGCAGCTCAGCTGTTCACCTGCATATTTCTGTGAATGCTCTCAAAACACTTGATGGGGAGGCATCAAAGTCCAGGCAGATGTCTACTTCACTCTTGCAACTTACCACCAGGTGTCTCAATAGCGCTCCTGTATCCATCTTCGTCCACCTGCGTCTAAGTCTCTGGTCTTTAGAGGGGACTGCACTAGGTGCAAATTGCATAATAACATTGGGTGTTACTTCCAATTGCAAGTAAAGGACTTGTGGTTTATGGTCACTCATTTTACTGTGTAGAATAACATAATTCAGAATTGTGGTTTCTATTTCCACTGAGGCGGCTATGTAATCAATTAGACTTCCAGTGCCTCTCCCAGTAAATGAGACTTGCCTATCAGTCATCTCACCTGACAAGTCAATAGTAAGCATTAGATCGTATTTCAGCAAAAGAGTGTTTAGAGCCATGCAGATGTGACCCTGTCGCACTAAACCCTCCCTGTGTGATGGCTGTCTGGAAAGTATGCACAAAGTGTAGCCGTCACCCAGGCCTGGACGTGGATTGGAGTCAGGTTGCAAAGCACAAAGTGTCATAAGCACAGAGAAATCCCAACTTTCTAAAAGTGACATTTCAAAAATAGTTAAGAGAGAACCTAAAGGAGCAAATTAGAGCCAGGTACATCTAGAGAAATGGTCATTGGAGATTTTAATTGGAATTTAGAGCTTATCATGTTTTGACCAATACAACGGGCCCAATGTAATTTCAAGGCACAATTTTGCACTCCATTTTCTAAAAGGGATTTTAGTGTAAGATCCAGAAATCACCTTGCATAGTGGTCTTTAAAATCCTAATAAGGTCTAATCATTATTATTTGATCCACATTGCATTTAGCAAATTCCTTAACAATGGAACCCCCTTGTAATTTGTTACTATATGCTCTTGGTGAGAAGTGCTGACACCCTCTCTGTTAAAGCATGTTAGCTATGTATACATTTCCTGGAATAGCCGCTGGAAAGTACAACCTACTTGCTGAGAAGTTAAGGTTCTATTAAGGAAGTGATTTGGCTTTCTAGTGTATATTTAAATATGGCAGCCTCTTAACTGTTTTCATAACATGAAGCTTGGATTTTATCTGCACCTGTAATATGGTTGATCAATCCCTCTGCAAGAAAATATTTTCCATTTCTAGAACACATGGCAGGCTTACATGCTTTCTAGATTCACCACTCAGAAATGTCCATGCTCATCCAAGCAATGTTAGCCACATAGAGTGTGCCACCTTGAGAATTCTATTTAAGGAGTCTACTGCATGTGCAAGAGTAGAAAATGTCCATAATTGCGGAAGCGGAGAACTCTGTACCACCCAAATGGGAGGTAGCATTCACGCAGCATTAAACAGAGATATTATCACAAAACAGTGTTTCTAGTTGCAAACTGTGAAATCACCACTCAGAGTACTAGAGGCAATGCTGCTGCTAGTGTCCTTAGCCAGGTCAAAGGCCTCAAATGGATCCATCCAAGGCTCGCACATTCATCTATACTTTATCATGCCTACCTGTCTTATTGGTTGATTTCTAACAAAGGTCTCCTTTTGTACAACACTTTTCGCACAACCTCCCTGTAACTATGAGGGGTATATGCCAATGTCAAAGCCTGTTTCAAGCCCATGCAGTTTTGATTGGTGCTTTTAATGAATTGTAATTGAACTATCCTTTTTTTGTCACAACCTTACAGTGAAATTTATCGTGGAACCATCCAAACTTCCCCATATATAATACACATGCGTTAGCCAGTAGGTAGCTATAGTTAGGACCAAAGTCTCCATAAGAATAGAGCTTTTTGGTTTGCCGATACCTTTGTCACCGCTTGACGAATCTACACGAAAGTTTCCAAAAACGTCCCCTTTTAGGGTTCAGCTGCTGTGTTGAATGTTTCGGGGTGATCCGTCAAGCGCCGGCCCAGAAAAAAGGGGGGTCCCAAAAGGCGTTTTACCCATGTTATGTCTATGGGGATTTGTCATTTTTTTAACACGACTACAGACCGACCCACTGAACGGAATTACACAAAATGTTGCAAAAAGCTAGATGTAGGTCCAGAGAGCGTGCTTTGGGACTTGGCTTGAAGCCAGTCATAAAAAAAGCAACAAAAAAAGATGAAAGGGGCAAAGTAGGAATGCCCTGTCCCCCCCCAGATATAGTGGCGGATCTCACGGGGACCGTGCCAGGAGAATAAAAGCATTTATTTTTTAAATGTTGCTGCGATCGTGGGTGGATCTGCAAATCTTTTGAAAGAAGCCCCTTGGTAGGCCAAATCCTAGGAGCATGTTAAAAATAAGGGCGAGGGGAGCATGGGGCCCCCTACTAGAGTTAAATTTAACTCCGGAGACCACCACCTCCCTGGGGTTTTTTAATTAAATTATGCCCACTCCCTGGAGACCCCCACCTCCCTGGGAATTCTTTAATGATTAAAAAGGGGGGTCTCTCGGACACCCCTAGCCCTGGGGCTTTGCTAGTAAAAATGTGGGGGGCGCTGAACCCCTTGCAGCCCTGGGTGCCGCCACCTCCCCAGGGCTTTAACTTTTATTAATGGGGGCACGCAGACCCCCCAGCCCTGGGGACCGCCACCTCCCCGGGACACAAACATGTCATAAATGCGGGGGGCTACGTTGCCTGGCTGCAGCTCTGGGACCACCACCTCCCTAGAGCTAAATGAGAAATTAATGCTGGGGGGCTTGCCCCCCACAGACCCAGGGACTGCCACCTCCCAGGGGTTGTATGCTGTAATGGAGGGGGACCGCACGCCCCCGTAGCTCCGGGGACCACCACCTCCTGGGGGTTGTAATCTGTAATGGAGGGGGCCACGCTGCCCCCTCCTGGAGCCCTGGAGGGCCCTGGGGACCACCCCCAAGGTCGGCTCTGGCAATGTTCCGGAGTGCCCACCCCCAGGACATTGCAGTTTGATATGGCTTGGCTGGAGCACCGCTCCTGCCAAGCCATAGCAAATGCTGCTCCGCTTCTAGTAAACGAGAGCGGAAAATGCTCTCCTTTACTAGAAGTGGAGCAGAATTGCTTTGACACACAGGGAGCTGCATGTTAGCAGAGCGAACTGTGATAACAGTGCCAGAAAAGTGATAAGACAAATACACGATGCTAGCGATGAAAGATGTCAGTGTAATAAACAACCAATCTCCGGTGATCTCGCATATAAATGGGAATGGTTCATAAATAGTATTAAAATCAACAGCCACTATAAATTTTGTGTTCAAGTGTACAGTTTCTAATACAGCATCTAAATAGAATATATCAGAAAGTTTGTCACTTGCTATTGTCATTCTGACGTAAATGTTTATTAGGGCCAAAGAAAGTCCTGTGACTAGAGTTACTATAATCCCCATTAAGTAGGGGCAACCTACATTCAAAGGGGTTGATAAGCTAAAGCGCCCATTTCTTACTATAATCAGAAGCCCCTCAATTGCTCTTCCAAAATTCTCTGCTGGTTTTGCTTCTACACTAAGGGGCAAATTAACAACGAATAGTGATAAACATCGCTAAGCGCGTTTAGCGATGTTTATCTTATCGCGGGCTTTCGATGGATTTCATCGCCGTGAGAGCGCTGTATCATCAACGCTTATCACAATCCAGCGATAGCGGCTAATAACCCCATTAACTCTAGAAATCCGGAGATGAATTGTCGGCGATAAGAGTAGAGCTCGCTGAAACTGAAGTGTGGTTTCAACTTTATAATCCACATCCCATATGTACTAAGGCTAAGTCTGCTTTTTTGCAGACGTTAGAATCGGCGAAAATGGGGGCTTAGCGCGAGTTTAGACTTCACTTCGCGGGTCCCCTGCCGGCTTGTTAATATGGCAAAGCCGTGTTAGCGCGTATTTCAATGCTGTTTTCCTCAGGAACGCCTACCTTGCATCTAATTAGCGATGCGAGGCGAGGCGTTAGGAAAACTGCTGCTAACATGCGCTAATGCATGTTCGCAGCGTATTGTAAATATCGCAAATTCATAATCGCCGCTTTTCCGGCGCAGAGCGACGATATGTCTGTTGTTAATATGCCCCTATGGGAGGTAAACCCATCTATGAATGCTTTCTCATGTTTCTTGAAACAAATACACGTTATGTTTCCCAATATACGATAACCATTCGGGATCAGTTATCTTAGAGCTTAATCCAGCTGTATGCCAGGATAATAGATGAAGGCTAGATGACAACCAATTATTGCTAATCAACTCGGGCCCTGAATGGTCTCATATGCAGAGTGACTCATCTATAGGTGTATTAGTATTCCGATCACCCATGTTGTGCAAATTAGGCTTCAGACCCCGTCCTTCTTCGATAATATCCCTACTACCCCTATCGGTCTGCCCAGATACTTTTCCAATAATGTTGACATTACAATGGATACAGCTTGCATTATCGTTAGCCCTAATTAAATTGGGTTCATGCATATTAGAAAAGAGTTAACAGTAGTTGGAATACAAGTTTAATTTCCTTGATATGTACATGAAGACCAATTGCAATTGTTTCCTTAGTCAGTCAATTTCATTTAAGGCCGATGTAGAAGGAGGTAGGGAAGTAACAATGCCCTGTGGGGCCGAGATAGACTGAGGCTTAGAGGAACCTCCTGTTGTGTCCATGTGTGGAGGAAATGCTTTCAACCGGATTCCCAGCTCTTTACACCCAGAGAGATGACAGGTGCGTAGTTCAAAATGTATGATATTTTCCGCCAGGTAATTGGAACACAAAACAACATAAATATAGTTATAGGACAATGATGAGCCTGTTTTGCAAAAACAATGGCAGATCTAATTATCGATAAGCATTTACGCTCAGCCCTAATCCAGTGAATCACTTTGTTGATTAGGGTTTGGGTATCCTCGAATGTTCCTAGCTTCAATTTTGGAACGTAAACCATGTAGATGGACCTATTGGATTTCAGATTCTCTTTCTGCAAATTTGATTGGTTGTTAGAGAGATAATGACACAATGGAGTACCGAATGCTCCAGATTTGTCCAGTTGATACTGGGGTCTTCTGCAGGGATAAATCCTTTCATCCGATGGAGTGACTAAAGAGGATTTCATTACAGTGTGAGATTTTAGGCGGCAAGCAGTATGAGAACTGTGAGGACCCTTAAACCTATAGGGGCATATTTACAATAACTGGTGCATCCCTGCATATCAGCAGGGATGCGCCAGTTATTGTGCGCCACAGCTCCGCCACCATGGATGCGCCGCATTTACAATGCGGCGCACCATGGGGCAAAAACGGCACAGATGCGTGACGCATCTGTGCCGCAAATGTGGCGCATTGCTGTAGTTGCGTCGCAAGCGCGACGCAGCTCCAGCAATGGTATGAGGGGCCCTATCTTGTTAATGCTGCGTCAATCCTTACGCCTGCTTCAGGTAGGCGCAGGGTTTTGACGCAGCATGGGTCTAAAAGTGACTGAGGGAAATCTTGTAGATTTCACTCAGCCACTTTAGGAGGCATTCCTGCGCCGGAACGCCCGCCCCGCGCAGGAACGCCTACATGTGGCGCAGGGCTTTACAACATGACGCATCTCCCAGATGCATCACGTTATAAATAAGTCGTAATGCGGCGCATGGTTTACGCCGCCACTGCGTCACAAAAGTGACGCAACGGCGGCGTAAAAGTGTCGCAAGGGGCTTGTAAATCTTCCTGTTTAAAAGTCTTTGAAGGTTGGCTTCCAGATGAGATAAAATTATTTGAGAAATCTGTTTACTTTTCTTTTGCCAACTGAGTTAAAGGGCGAGATTTCACCCCCGCTTACTGCAGAATCTGTAATAACGACTTCCTGTTGTTTCGAGATAGACACTTGAGCAGCTTTTTTGCACGCATGACCACTGCAGCAGCAAATGTACTTTGTTGAGAATCCAGGTACCTGGGCAGTTTAGGACGATATTAAACTCTGAAGGTAGTTCAGTTTGCCAAAAAAGCCAAAAAAGCAGAGATAAAACTAGCGCCCTATCAACAACAGGGTGCTAACATGCAAATTCGCATGTTAGCACCCTTTTACTCTACGCTTCCCCTTGCATCTCTAATGAGATGCAAAGGGGGCGTTCCAGAGTAAAATAATAGGAGAAATGTCGCTAAGCGACATTTCTCCTATTATCAAGAATATCGCTAACCCTGTTAGAGACAAAAAAAGCAGCGCTAACCGCGGTTAACGCTGCTTTTTTATGTATGGTATTTTTCTGACTTTGCCATGATATCCTATGGAAGGAGGATATCATGGCTAAGTTTGCCTGTCCCTATCAACAAGCTAACGTGAGATTATCGCTGGGTTTCCAGCGATAATCTCACGTTAGCCACTTAGCACCAGGATTTTTATCGCTATTGAGATAAGCGTTGCTAATAGCACGCTATCTCAGCGATAAAAATCGGCGCTAGCCGGCGATAATTATCCGAGCGCTAATTGCGCTCAGCGATAATTATCGCTGGTTGTTGTTGATATGCCCCTAATCTTTGTATAGTTCAACTTAAATCTGCTAAAGGTCATCCCGTGCAAGAAAGAAAGTAGGTCCATGCCAGCCACTTCTGGGCGATGACGGGTGAAGAAGGGACCAGTCTTCGCCCAGGCACACGCCCAGGCACGTCCCGTGGGTGTTTCGCACCGCCAAACTGCTCCACTGATTCTGAAGAGGCGGCCTCTCCTGGCCCCTCATACTGCCACTGGAATGCCTGGGAACCGAGTCCCACCCCAGCAGAGAGCGTTGTAGGCCCAGAAGCGGCCCAGAAACAGGAAAGACACCTCTATGTGGCACACTAGGAGAGCATGGAGTAGCACAACCTGCCTCTAGTGTGTCTTAGGGGGAATAAACGCACAGATACCTGTCTGCAGCGAAACACTGCAGTTATCGAAAGCTGGGGAGTCAGTGTCCCAGCATCAGCTCCTCTCCTCCCAGACTCGGCTCAGTGTCAGCTTTCAGCACACAGCTCAATGTGGCAGCATCTCTGCAATCCGGCATTCAAGATCTTGGCAGTTTATTGCACAATAATCTGGGGCAACAAACCTCTTCTGGCAAGTGGTCAAGCGGCATTCCTTTAATAATATATCTTATCTGAGAGGAGAATTCCGGACCTAACCTTGGGAATGTCTGACATAAACTGTGTGCATTAAGATGCTAGTATTAGACACATGCTTATAAACAAAGAGGTAAAAACATGTCAATTCAAATAAGATTGTTTTATTGTTCTTATCGGACCTTTAAACAGTGATAACAAGGCACTTGTCCCAGACTGATTTTGCATCAGGTGTTCTTATCAATGTCATTCTCTGAGGCACTAGACACTTTCACAGGCTCTTGGAAAGATAAGGACAGATGATAGCTGAGTCAAAGGCAGACATGTTAATGATTCTGCAAATACAGAGACAATGGAGCCTCAGCCTTCCAAAGAGGAAGTCTGGTCTTGCGGACTTCACGTCTCATTGAGTTGATGCTATGCTGAAATGTGCATTAGTGGTTTTAAATGTGCATATGTGGCATACAGACTGCAGCTTGAAGCTGACCCAGTTCTATTGGCGCCATTCATGAGTCTGTCTCACCTTCTGAAGCCAGTGACTACATCTGCTCCTGTGACTTGGCAACTTCCTTTTGAAAACCTTAACTTCTGAAGAGGTTCATTACGCTTCATTCACAGCTCCTAAAGAAAGCATATCATGGCACCAAAGATATGGCCTTACCATCAACCAACCTTACCATCAACCCTACCATTTTCTTCTATATGGGTTGCCTCAAGATCTTCATGTCAATATACAGACAGCTTTAGGTCTTTTGCAGATCATAACAACACAAAACATAACATAACCTACAGAGAGGTGCTTTGATTATCTCCCTTTAGCCAATGTCCCTCTTTCGGTGAGCCCTGTTCAGGTCCTGGTTCACTGGCTTTTACATCACATTCCAGGACCAGCCCTCTGCATCTCATGGATGTCTACATGTATCCCATAGACATTTGACTTAAGTAACAGGGTTAAAAGTAGAGTACTACAAGTGTGCATTCAATGTACTTCTACCCAGCAGTATCCTGGCTCGTCAGGATGGTGCGGCCACTGCAGCGTGCCAAGGAAAGTCGCAGGTGCTGGTTGAAGGCCTAGCCACGCCATGCAAACTCTCACTTCAAAAAATGAATACCAACCATCGTGGGGTCCGATCATAAAGTGAGGCAGTAATCCTGTTTAGGTTATAAATTCCTGATTCTGGCCAAAACAGGATTAAACATTTCTATGTTTAACTACACACAGGATTACCGGATGGTTACTGTTCCATCTGCCAAGAGCACTTGGAGGTCATGTATGGTGAATGGTTGGGTAATAGGAAATACAGAGAACGACCTGTACAACGCAGCCATTACACCGCAGTATGTGTACATCACGGGCGTTACAACGCAAGTCGTTACAATGACTTGTGCTGGATGGCGCTCTAAGCTAAGGAATAGTATGATTTACTATTCTACCTTCCCTACTGTTACATAGGCGGGAGTTGGAATAGTAAATCATACTATTCCTAAGTCCTAACGCGATGTAAAATACTGCGTTGTGAATGTGTGCGTTGTAACATCATACATTCAGGAAAAACATGTGCTAGCCCCCTTTACTAGATCATTGACTCAGAAAGTGCATGGCATTGCTGCATGATGGAGTTACCACTCTACCATTAATGTGAAGCTCCTGATTGGTCCCTAACAAACAGGTTCTCCATTGATGGCCATAAAACCCCATTTTAAGATGGCTACCATCTTCCACGTAATATGCTAAACATGTTTATGTTATGCCACTTTTGTACTTACAAGGAAATTAAAAACTCCTTCAGTTTTAGGGAAGTCTTGATGCACCATTATTTTCCACTAAAACACTTGGGAAGCAAAATTGAAAATGTTTCTTAGTTATTAATACTATTAATGAAAATATTTTTCAAGAGGGCAATAAAGTTTGAAATTGTGCAAGGGTTTCTGGATATAAACCTTTTCTTCAGTGGCTTGTGGTTTGGCAGATATTCTACGAAGGCCTACAGAAGAGGCTGGCTCTCCTTCTTTCTTTCATCATGTTTACCCACAGCTGATCCTGTCAAGGTCACCCACAAAAAACAAGATATTCAGCAACAAACATACTCTCCATTCTCTTATTTTCGAAATCAACATATCTTGTCAATAATTGGAATAAATAGATATACTCACTGGAAAGAGAATATTTTATTTTTCAGTATTTATTATTAAACTGTTCATTCTTGGCCCAAAATAATATTGACAAAGACCAATGGAATGACGCAGTAGAACCCATAGTCGATAGCTATTAATGAAGGTATAGCACAGTCTGGTGATAAGTAGGATGAAAGGTTTTTTACAGATTGTGTTGCTATATACAGTACAATACAGTGAAAAACAATACTTGACAAGATCTACAAGTATTGCTTTAATCCTTAGCTGCCGAGGCTCTTTCTATATTAGTGATTAGACCCTTTTTGATGTTTCGGGCACCTAATAACTTTCCACCAAAGGTACCTCAGTCCAAATTTGTTTTGTTTTTTTCCCCGCATTTTGATAATTCTAAAGGTACCCAAGGCAGGTGGGTTGCCTGGGAGGGAACTGAAAACATAGCTAAAGTACAGCAAAATGGGTCTTTCTTTTCAAAATTGTATAGTTTTTTTCCCTAAAAAATAAAAAAGGTTTGCTGTACTAGGATCACTATCTTCTAGCTTTCTGGAACAAACAGAGTTGTAAATGACAACTATTTTTTATAGCAGTGTTTGCATTTCTATAAGTGGAAGTCAATTTTTCCTATTTTTTGTGGTTTCTACCTACTGAGTAGAGTGTGGTGGAAAGAGGCGTGAAGCCCGTGGGTGAACCCAGAAAGCTATGTATTTCTGAAAAGTAGACCAAATTCTGAAGTCCGCAAGGGGTCATTTTTGTAGATCACTCATGGTTTCCCCACAGAAAATAATAATTGAAACACAAAAATAATGAAAATAAGTTGAAAAAATTAGCAATTGATGATTATATTTTATCCGACATTTATTTGCCCCGATGGCCATTTTAAAAGTAATATACTATTACATTTGCAGGACTCTTCAGGTAGTACTGAGATAAAGTGTTTGTTGGTTTCCAAAAACATGCAGTGCAGAGAACCAGCTACTGAGTTGCAGCTCATAATAATTTTTTATTTCACCTAGTTGGCACCGTTTTACTGGTGCCAAGTAGATAAGTCCGCGCTTGTGCTGATTATGTCCGTTTCAAGAAGTCTCTTAAGACAGCTCTGTTTTAAGGCTGGTGATCTGTGTCTTAACTGTACATTCTTTAGCACCTTGATACCCCTTTCGGGGCAATTCGTGCGCTATATACGTTTATTAACATAACATAACATTGTGTGCCAACCATGCAGATGTTCATATGGTACAATCTAATAAAAATGGCATGAAATAAATATTTGTGTTTTTGAAAGGTGCAGAAAATAATGACTTTAGGATTAGTGGTTAGGTGTAGAAATCTGAGTTTGAAGTTACCATTGCCACCATGAGATTCCCAGGGTATTTTGCTAAATGTGTACACTCTTGTCCACTGTTTTATTTGGAAACCACAGTTGGAGAGAAATACAATTGATAGCAATAAATGTTCTACTATCCTACTCTCAGGTCACCAATAAAGAGATACGGTCCATAACATCATTACATTTTAAAGTCCAACCCATAAACACACAGTGATCTGCTACCATATTATTCTAACAACAATGAACATGCAAGTCAGTTACCCCAGAGGACTCACTTGCAACATTTGAACCAGTAATCAGTGCTAACCATGCTATGCGAGTCTGACTGTTGAAAGGGAATTGTTCGAACCTACATTTTTAGACATAGGATACAATGTTGCAACTTGGCCGCTTGGGGAACAGCTCGAATGTGGTTACAATAGAAGACAATGCATGCTAAAAATATTTGCATAATATGTTGCAAAGGTGTGTTTATGGGCTGGAATGTAATGATTTTATGGACCCTATAACTTCATTGGTAACCCATGATCATTGTTCTTTATTGTAGGGGGTTTTACCATGAGGACTGGTAACATTTCTATGATTTGGCTGATACTGTCCCTTCCGCAATTCCAGTTTATTTGAGTAGGAACCATTTCATGCACTGAGGGGCAGATTTACAATAACTGGCGCATCCGTGCATATCAGCAGGGATGCGCCAGTTATTCTGCGTCACGGCTCCGCCACCATGGATGCGCCGCTTTTACAATGCGGCGCACCATGGGGCAAAAAACGGACAGATGCGTGACGCATCAGTGCCGTAAAGGCAGCGGATTGCTGGAGTTGCGTGGCAAGCGCGACGCAGCTCCAGCAAGACTCTGGGGTGCTCTATCTTCACAATGCTGCGTCAATCCTTACGCCTGCATCAAGCAGGCGCAGGGTTTTAACGCAACATGGGCTCAAAAGTGCCTGAGTGAAATCTTGTAGATTTCACTCAGCCCCTTTTAGGAGGCGTTCCTGCGACGGAACGCCCCCCCCCCCCCCTGCACAGGAATGCCTACTTCTGGTGCAGGGCTTTACAATGAAACGCATCTCCCAGATGCGTCACGTTGTAAATACCCCGCAGCATGGCGCTGGTCACAAAAGTGACGCAACAGCAGCGTAAAAGAGGCGCAAGGGGCTTGTAAATCTGCCCCTGAGTGTCTTCTGAAATATAAGTGAACAGGCATTTGAAATATAACTGAGACCCTAAACGCGGATGAAATTTCCACACTTGTGGGATCGTTTATTGATGACATTCAACAATTGTACAACTTGCTGAATAAATGGGCATGGTATGTATTGTTGCACATTGCACCTCGGCTAATTAATGTGAAATTGAAAAATAAGTATATGATACTTACAAAGTGTTGTTCTTCTAATTTATGATGTGGACTCTGTCCCACTTTTGTTTTTTGTACCAATGAAAATGTGATCCTATATTGAGGAATTGCTTTTGCGTTCAGTCTTGTGAGGTTTTTTTCACTAACATACTTTGCGTTCAGGATCATGCAACTTTTCTTTAAACATTTCATGTAAATGACATTGTTGAATTACTATGATATACACCATGCTTGCTTTGTATTTTGTGTTGCCTTTTTTTAACATGTTTTTAATAAGCCTGGGCAAAGCACTACGCTACGCTCGCGTAGTTTGCGAAGTTTGCGTTACTTCGCACTACGCGAATTGCACGTAGCACAGTGCAAACACGCGTAGCGTTGCATAGTGCAGCGGTCATTTTTTGCTTACTCGTGGTCCTCAACATCAAGTTGGCGACCGCGAGCAAGCAAAATGACATCCGGGTGAGACTTTTTCCTCGTTCGCGATCAGCAACATCAAGTTGGCGATTCTCAACACGGGGAGGTCAGGTTTCTCATTGCAAGTGGTCGCGTTTGCTCGCAATGAGAAACTACCAGTCTGCATTGAGAAAGCTGCTGCTCGAGTAAATATCAGCTCGCACTGTGCAAGATGCCGTTTTCAATGATTGCACAGTGCCGGATGCTAGACCTCGAATCTGAGAAACCCGGGTCGTGTCTCGGCAATGGCGCTGAACATCCTGTGATTCTGGGCAAATCACTTAGGGGCATATTATCAAGGATGGCGTTAAAAGTTTCGCCGGTTTAGCGGCAGAAAACTGTCGCTAAAGCGGCGATAATGGGCTTGATAATATGCCCGTGAGAATTCCAATAGAAGCCCATGTTCTGGTGTCAACATGGGTTTCTATTGGAATTCTCCAGGGCATATTATCAAGCCCATTATCGCTGCTTTAGCTGCAGTTTTCTGCCGCTAAACCGGCGATAATTTTTAACTCCGTCCTTGATAATATGCCCCCAAATCTCCCCGTGCCGAACAAAAAATGAATGTGTCCTCATGTAACACAACTGGTGCTATGGAAAGCGCTCTGATACCCGATTCCGGGTCAAGTTCGCGCTATATAAACCTACGTGAAAAAACAAAAAAGTGAATAAGAGTGTGACACTTTTCCTTCCCAGATGCAGTTTTGTTTCCTTCGAAGCTGTTGCGCTTTTAGGATAAGTTTATAGTCAATTTTTATGAAACATTCTGTCAAAATTAGACATATAGCTGAAAGCAAACAGAAGAGTGCTTGTGCATTGTTGGTGCTAGCCACGAGGATGGTAAATGGAATGTGAATGAATGAATGAATGAATTTATTGTGTGATTACTTAAAATCATTACATTGGTAGGAGACTATCACAATGAAAAAGTGAAAGAGAAGTGTGCCAATAACATACAGACATTACAGTGTGGATTCATCAAAAATCTGTAGGTATGCATCTGCCGTGCCACGGTGGATCTCAAGTGCAAGTGCCCAGTCCATCTGTGTATGCAGTCTGTCTTCACTGCGTGTTTACTTGCGGATTGGGCTCAGGCTGGAGCAGTTCATACGCTTTAGTTGCAGTCAATAAATGGAGCTACTAGGGGCAGTGATCCCTGCTCCCTAGGGCTCGGCAAGCTGGGTATGCTAAGTCGAGCCTTCCTGTTGCACAGTTCAGGTAGCCTGTCATTTAGCAGTGACCGTGCCTGTTGTATAAATTTGCCAAATCTTGCCTGGTTCGATGTAGTTTCCAGTACTGGGCCTCTGCAGCTGTGAATGTCCCTTACCGTAGGAAGATTGGCTTCAATAGCCAGCATCAGCTGTTATGCAATGCTGGGCAACAGCATCACAGATGGATCAGCGACTCTTTTTTGTAGTCACACAGTCTACGTCGTACCATGTTGGTGAGAGATTTCCACCAGGTGTCTAACTGTTTTATTGTAAGAGGAACAAATCTGCCCCACAATATGTGTTTTAGCCAGCGTTGTTCCCGTGTTAGATGCAGGTACAATTGTGTTTTGCATGTTGTATAAGTGGAGCATGAATGCCTTTCTCTGATAAATCCTTAAGGCCTGATTACGATGTCGGTCGGAATGACCATCCAACCGGCGTGGCCGCAGTGATATACCGACCGACTAATCCGTGATGTCTCCGACCGCCGTATCGTGATGTATACCAAACAAATTTCCAACGGAGTCGGTCGAAAACGAGTCCAACACGACTGTTTTGGTCGGAATGGCTGTTCTACAGGGATTTCAAATCCACAAATGCATCGGTTGTACCGCCGAGCTGATTATGATGCATCCAACATGGTCGCGGTTCCATAGCGGCTTGTATGTAACATGGCAAGTGCAAATCTAAGAAACTCACGCTACCTAACACAACACCAATCATAGTATGTATTCACAAAACTACACTGCTGATGTCAATTTAAATCGACACACTTACCAAGCCACCTATAAAAAACACCTTGCCAGACCATGCTCCTTTGCTATCACAATCCTGCAGAGTCGTACGGAGCCCATTGCTGTTTCCTGTTTCACTGCAGCCAGTCCTTCACACATTCGCGCACTGCAATAGCATCACTCACTGCACATATCACAATTTTTTTGTTCTTTCTTTTCATGTATTCTCCTTCCATTTCACACTCACACTCACTAATTCACAATGCCCAGAAAGAAGCAGCCACATTTTTCAGATGACGAGCTGACAGTGCTTGTGGATGAAATCTCAGAGTTGCGCCACAGTTATTCAGGACTCAAGTCCAACAAACTTCCATCACCCAGAAAAACCTGATGTGGGACAGGACAGTCAACAATTTGTTGTTGGACTTGGCCATTTTTGCAGGGTCATCCCTGAACTTTTTGCCTTCCTCCCAGTCTTTTTTTTCTGACGTGGTGTTGGGGGTTTCAGGACTCTGGGCACTTTAGCACTGCTGTCCAGTGTAAAGTGTGTGTGCTCTTTGTGGTAAACATGGTAAGATTGGTCTACACCTGTTTGGCGTATTTAATTTACCTGTCAGTCCCCAGTAATGTGGTATCTCATATACCCGGGGCCAGTAAATTAAATGCTACTGGTGGGCTTGCAGCACTGCTTGCACCACCCACCAAAGTAGCCTTTCAAACCTGTCTCAGGCCTCTGCCATTGCAGGCCCTGTGCGTGCAGTTTACTGCCACTGTGACGTGGCACGTAAAGTGGTTGCCACGTCTGTGAGCCCCTTGTACTGCATGTCAGTCACCCCTAAGGTAGGCAATAGCTAGCCCTATGGGCAGGGTGCATTGTAGGTAAAAGGTAGGACATGTACCTTAAGTGCGTGACATGTCCTGGTAGTGACAAAAAGCCATTTTGGTTTCTCACTGCTGTGAGGATGCCTCTCATAGGAATGTATTGGGGATTCCCTGATAAGTGTATCAGTGGTAATTCCTGATATGAAAGGAGCAGCGTGGTCAAGTTTGGTATGTTTGGAATAGTGATAATGAATGCTGCGTAATGGTGTGCGCAGATTTATGATGGCTATTTTAGAAATGCCACTTTTAGAAGTTGGAATTTCTGTGTGCTATGTGTCTTTGCCTGCCTGATGTGTATTGCATGTCTGGCTCTGGAGTGACAGGGGCTGGTGAGGTGTGTGGCTCCAGAGGGGCTGGGCGAGTCAGTGCTAGGCTGAATGGGCAGATCTGCATATGGATTAGTGGGAGGAGTAGCCCCTGACCATGAATAGGTCTGTGCCTGCCTTGTTCAATGCTGGCTCCACCCCCCTATGGTGTGTCTGAGGACGGAGTCCAACCTGACAAAGGAGGGTGTGAGCACTGTACACAAAGTGCTACAGTGCCCCCAGAACCAGTTTGGACTGGTTCCCCAAGCCCTGTGCCAAGGCAGAACAAAGACAGAACATAGTATAAATATTGGGGCCATGACCCCATGTAAGGTGTGCTGTTTTGGGTGCTGCTTGAACCTGCTGGGCCCCAGGACGAACCGCCATGAGAGACTGTCCTTCTGCTGGAGGGCCCTGTGAGCTGGCCTGCCTGAGCCCAGCTTTGCCTTTGGAAACTCTTGGCTCCTAGCGTCTCGTGAGTGCTACATCTCTTCTTCTGCTGGTGCCAGGACGAGAGGAGCGTTTGAGCCCTGCAGCGCTGGGCTGCAAAGTGTTCTTAGGGAATCCCGACGTGGGGATTCCCCCAGGCTGCCTGGTTGTGGGTGGGAGCCTACCCCACGTTTTTCTCCCCAGGAGCAGTGGAGTCATCGCTTCGTGACTAGCGACATTCCGGGCGAGGCTCCCGTATGCCAGAGAGAGCCCCGCGTTTTGCCAAGAAAACAGCGGGAGCCCACCTCACATCTTTGTGTTACTCAAAGAGGCTGCCGCACCATGAGCGGTGACCCGGAAGTCAGCCGAACTGCCTGGACGGGGGCAGAGCCGTGCCCGAGGAAGTGGGGAGGAGCAGCGCGAAGACCGGAAGTCAGGCATCTTGTGCCTGAGTGTGGGCGGGGCTCCCTCTGGCCGCACACAGGCCAGAGGGAGACAGAGCTTCACCGATTGCCCCAACGCTGGAGAAGGGGATAGGGGCCTCGCAGGCTCCTTGCTGAGACCTCCCCTCGGTTGGGCCAATGAGAAGAGACCAGCCCCAGTGAGTGAGTCTGAAGTTTGGAGCATTGTTGGTGCCATGGGTGGCACCAGAAGAGCCCTGGTGAGGAGGGCTCTCAAGGCACGATCAGTGCCAGTGCTTTGTCTTCCAAAGATGCACCGCAAGAGCGTGGGCAGCTGCAACAAGGGGGCACGTTGGTTTTAGAATCCCGGAGTGGGTCTCGAAAGGCACTGCGGTGCCAAGAGCACTACGGGGGCACTTGTATTTTGATATCGAGGAAGGGATGAGATGCACCCCCCGCCCCCAGTGCTTCACGCACATTTTCTTCGCTGCCAAGGCAGCCGGAGGGCCAGTTGGAAGGCCCTATAATTGAGAGCCCTGACTTTTGGACAAAGGGCATTTGCGGGGAAGTCCCAGACGGGCCCCCGAGGAAGGCCAGTTGGCCTGCGAGTACCTGCGGTACTGGTAGGGCGCAAGGCCCTAAGCTGTTGCATAATGTGTTTATGCCTATGGTGACATGTGCTAAGTGCTAATGCCAGTAGTTACTGGTTGGTTTATATTACTTACCTGTTCTTATGGTTCTGACAGCAGCCCGATTGCCCCTGTCCTATATATAATCCCAGTGTAAATTACAACCAAGTGCCAGTTGTGTTTATGATAATACAAAGGATATTTTTATATAACCTTGTGTGGAGTTTCTTTTGTGGTGTGCCTAGTGTGTCGCTGCTGTTTGTGTGTGTGTTGCGCAAACGCTTTACACATTGCCTCAGGGATCAGCCTGACTGCACGTGCCAAGCTACCAAGGGGGTGAGCAGTGGTTATCTTCAGCGTGTTACTCCCTTTCCCTGACAAGAGTGGTGGTTTCTGCCTGGCTTAGATGCATGTCCTAGTCAACCAGAAATTCAATTTCTAACACAGGTGAACGCAGTAGCCTGTACCATGCGCACAATGGAGGATATCAGAAAGAGGTGGAACAATGTCAAAAGGAGGGGCAAGGTCTCGGCCAACAGAAACAAGGCCACACGACAGACTGACGGTGTCCTTCCCGTGCCACCCATAACCTTTTACTGCCTGGTAGGAGAAAGCGCATGCCATCCTGCCGCCGGAGAGCTTGTTTGGAATACCTGAAGGAATGGATTCTGATAAGTAACAACTAAACATTTGCCACAAATCATCCATGACACCTCAGCACACATAACTGTAATGGTCCAAGCTTTGTAATTATGATTTTATGAAATAAAGCAGTATCCAAAGTATTGTAGATGTGTAACTAATGCTGACAACCTGTATACCTCCACTGAACATCAAAAATTACAAAAACAATTACATTTACAAATGCCTAAATGTAGGCTGTCAGTGTATACCCATTAAGTCATCATGGCACCAACAACATCTAAAAAAAAATGGTACTTAACTAGAGTGAGTAGTTACCAGGTATGTAATACCAACCACTTCATCAAGTAATCAGATCTCCCAAAAAGAAAATACTACACCTACCATCAGCCACTCACACTCCACCTAAGAACAACAGCACCTGTGTTAGTCATCTCTACTCGCAATGTTCCCTCACTGGCAGGAAGCTATAGGCTCAGGTGTGCTATGTGGGAGGAGGAATCACTGCACTGATGACAAATTCCAGCAGGCTGTGTACTCCAAAATACAGGCACCTCTGTCTGTCATATTGCTACTATACTCCCCCTCACTGGCAAGAAGTAATAGGCCCAGGTGGGCTGGGTGGGAGGAGGACTCACTGCATTGATCACACATCCCAGTACTCCAAACTTCAGGCACCTCTGTCAGCCATCTTGCTACTACACTCTCCCTCACTGGCAGGAAGCTTTAGGCCCAGGTGGGCTGGGTTGGAGGGGGACCACATATTCCAGAAGGCCTTGTGCTCCAAATTCAGGCATCTCTGTCAGCCATCTTGCTCTTACACTCCCCGTCACTGACAGGAAACCACTGCTCAAGTGGAGGGGGAAATGTGTTTGAAATGACCACAAATCCCATCAGGCCTTCTAACACAAGCTCACAAAAACGGCCACCTGTAATGTACTTCCAAAACCATTTACCTCACATCTTACTATGGAGCGTAAGGTAAAAACCACTGAGCTGTGTATACACAATGCTAAGCACATACACGTTTGCCTCCTTAGGCTGATGTACCCCCAACTCTTGAGTAAGAAAGAATGAGCACATCATTCACACCATGACTAATTTTCAATGGAAAATACACAAAATGTTTGGGGCTGGCTGTCACTTCAATCTGCCTGGTGATACGTAGACCATGCACAGAACACAGGAATGACAACAAATAACATTTCTGAATGATGAGTTTGTATGTCATGCCAATTATTTAGATGTGGAGCTCACTAATCCTCAAGTGTGATCTACAGAGTGTCAGGTACACGTTAATGTCATTAGACATGTTACAATGAAATTTGAGAACATGACCATGTCAGCACAGAGGTTGAGCAAGACCACAATCCACCCCATGATACATTTGCATTGTTTATGCCAAATAAAGACTAACATAATGGGGATAGGTGCCAAATCATCCATTTAAAACTGTTTTGGGATCCAGGCAATTACTTAATATGTACCAGTTGAGGTACAATGAAAATAAACACATAATTAACTGTGTCATATCTGTACCAACAGGGCAATCTGGGAACACCTCCACGCAGATTGAAGAAACCAGCCAGCCTCAGACTCCAACCCTGAATGGGCTCCCCAGCAAAGAAAACTCTTCTGTACCCTTGGACAAGGAGGAGGAATCTGGGCCATCAGGTTTGGCTTGGAAGACGGCACCGGCATGTCCAGCAGGATGCAACATCTCCCACCTCAGCTAGCAACACACAGCTGACCCCTACTCCAACAGACAGACTTTCAACCATGGGCAACAACATCAACACAGCAGCACTGTCCATTCTGAAGTTGATGAACACAAACCCAGTCACTGAGGAAGGATGATCATGTTGGACTGTGCAGGCACAAACCGTGCCAGCCCAGGGGGGTAGGGGTGGTGGGAGGGGACGTATGGATCCACATCGGCAAATAGCTGGTACAACAGATGCCCAGGCCAACCTCTCCAGGGTACTGGATGCCTATGAGGGGTACCTGGGTGCAATGGGCCAGGTTTCTTAACACCTCCAGGACATTGAACAACTGCAGGCGTCCCAAGACCAAAGACTTGAGCGTTTCAATGACCAAATGGACGAGGTCATAGGGTTGCTGAGAGAGATCAGTACCACCCTCCACCAGGCATTTTCCCACCTAAGTACTCCACCCTGAGAAACAAATCCATCTGTGCCCTCAACATCTGCGCAAGCCGTAGGGAGGGACGCTGAGCTTGAAGGAGAATCCTCAGTACCCCAAGAGCCTGCAGTTGTTGTTCCCCTAACATGGGAAAGGATGTCCAAAGAAAGATAAGGGAGGGCCAGATTGTAATGCACACCCCCCATCCAGTAAAAAATGGTGCACCTGATATCTTTCTTTGTGTGCTAACCGTTCACTTTGTTGACTATCTACCAAATGTTCCACATCAGATGGAAGTACACTGTTGGACTTTGGACTCTGATAAATGTGGCTATGATCTGTTGGATTTCATGAAACACTGTCAACTTCACTAATTATTTTTATTTTTCTGATCCATATTGTGTGTCCTCACCTATTTACCATGTTTGTCAAATAAAAAAACTTTGCACATCAATTCTAGCTCATAGATCTCAAATTGTTGTAATTATCATGTGATCACTCTGATGAAAGTATAATCAACCTAGGTCAACCAGTACATGTATATTGTAACTTGAGTGCCACAATGTCAATCAAACGTGGCAGCACAAGCTAGATATACACATTCAGGGGCAGATTTACAAGCCCCTTGCGTGACTTTTGCGCTGCAGTTGCGTCACTTTTTTGACGTAACAGCGGCGCAAACAATGCGGCCTATTTACAACGTGACGCATCTAGAGAGATGCGTCACGTTGTAAAGCCCTGCGTCACATTATACCTGCGTCAGGTATAATGTATGCAGGGTGGGAGTTCCCACGCAGGAAGGCCTCGTAAAAGTGACTCAGTGAAATCTACAAGATTTCACTGCGGCACTTTTAGGATGCCACTGCGTCAAAACCTTACGCCAGCTTCAAGCAGGCGTAAGTGGTGACGCAGTGTAGTGGGAATAGGCCTCAACACGCATTGCTGGAGTTGCGTCATGCTTGCGACACAACTCCAGCAAATGCGTGACTTTTCCGCCAACAGATGCGTCAGAATTTCTGACGCATCTGTCAATCCCTGCGCCATAGTGCGCCGTATTGTAAATACGGCGCATCTATGGTGGCGCAAGAGATTCGAAGGGTGGCGCAGTAAAAGTGACGCATCTGTACTGATGCGTCACTTTCTTGTAAATCTGCCCCTCAGTGTATCATACAAACTTTAGTCCACTGTACCTATTCACAGATAGTCGTGTAAACAATCATCACAAGTTTACAACCCACTCAACAATCTATGCCACTAACCTATCTTGTCATGTTCAATCAACAAAACAACAATTTAGAAGGAGCCACCTCAAACAATGCAAACTTTAGTGTGAAACACAAATGTTATTTTTCTGCAACACCTGGAACCAGATCACAAACACCATAAATGCCATACAAAATTAGTAGACAAAAGAAAAGAAAAAAGGACGATACTACTGGCCAGTATGAACAGCTCCTAACCCCACAAGTTGCGCTGCATCTTTAGGCAGGTTACAAGCATTTGCCAGTGGTGTGGCACCTGCACTGTGACATAGAATGAGGACACCCATCTACAGCTACATCAGGTTTTCACACATTATTCATCTAGGTGATGTTAATGGAAATTACCATGGTCTATCCCCTAAACCACATTGCATTTAAGCACATGATGGTACACACATTGCAAAACAAATTGCACACGATGGGATGGAAGTCCATCGGCATTGTAGCAACTTCCATTCCTACTATTGCAAGCAGGTGTCATAACAGATATGTATGATTAAAGTCTGTGACAGACATTCCCAGGATCACTCGCATGCCTGGTGATGGCACAACTCAGAAACTCCCCTCAGTTGATGACATGACAAAGTAAACTGAAACAGCAGAATGAAATAAGATTAGCAAGGGCAAATCATGTCTCACAAGTAAGAGCAAACTGAAACTTCAACCAGAACAATGTCACTGTTAACACTATTTAGGCATGAATGGCACAGTGTGCATGTAACTATGACCATATCCCAAACCCTTTCCTACAAAAACATTAGCACACTTATCCTACACTCTGATGTGTACATACACATAGTCCACACAGCTACACAACAACAAGCACTGTAGAATTGGAAATACATCTCAGTGCATACTTACACTCGTGAAAAGACGTTGTTGATAAGTCGTTGTCCCAAGTCAACTCCTTCCTCCTCACCACTGTCATCCTTGCCCAGTCCTGGATCCGAAGCCGGTGGCACCTACTTGTCTCCTTCATCTTCAATTAGAGGGATGTTTTTCCTTATTGCCGGGTTGTGGAGCATGCAGCAAGCAATGGTGATCTGGAACACCTTTCCAGGTGAATATTGTGGGGCTCCTCCAGTTTTATCAAGACAGAGGAATCTTGCCTTCAGGAGGCCAAAAGTCAGCTCCAGTATCCGCCTGGTCCCACCATGGGCCTCATTGAGGCGGACTTCTGCTGGGGTGGCTGGATTCCGCAATGTTGTTAGTAACCATGGCTGGTTGGCGTTTTCTGCATCTCCTAAAGGGAAGATAGATATGAGCACAATGTTCAAGCAAACATATACTAAATAGACACACAAAACCACTCACAACAAACGTCATTAAATACCTTACTTACCAACAAGTCAGGCCCGCTGTGGAAGTAGTTGGGTCATCAAAGGGCTATGATGCTGTTCCTTAGAATGTATGAGTCATGGGCTGATCCTGGAAATCTGGCACAGACATGGGAATACACTATCAGGCAAACACAGCACCTGTACAGTGATTGAGTGGAAGCGCTTCCTGTTCCTAGATACTTGCTCATTTGCCAATGGTGGAATCAAAGCAATATGTGTCCCATCAATTGCGCCAATGACATGGGATTCGCCCACCCCATAAAAATCAGCTTTGATATTGGTTTGGGAAACTTGATGTAGCTGTCCATGTGTCTCGCCAATGCCTGCACTACATTGCTAAACATAGGCTGGGACATTCTGCCAGATGTTGCTACTGTGTACTGGACGAACCTGTGGCCAAGAAAGTACTGCCATCACCTTCAATTTGGGTGTCAGTGATGTCAGATAGCTGCGATGTGGACACAATGGAGGTGCCAACTGCTGGCACAAATCATTTATTGTCACCTTATTGAGACAGTATTTGCTGATCACGTCTCTCTCTTTCATGGTTTGTAGGCCAGCAAAGGGCCTGTAGACGCGAGGCTGTCTTCCAGCTCCTCTGCGATACCTAGGTGTAAAGTGTATTCAAAGTAGGTGTTAGATCACATTGTCCCTAGCAACATGTACTTAGGCAAACAATAAAGACCTAGTAACCACACATGACTGTCCATGACTGTTCATGTCAGTGCAAACCAGATTTCACAAAACAAAAAGATTCTAAACATACCACAGCATACATGTCATTTCTGAATATGTCTCAAATGTTCAGTTACGCAGGAATGAAAGTACAATAGACTCAGATCACTAGTGACAGATTTCATTGAGGTAAAATCAAGCATTACAAAGCCCAAATCTCAGAAGCCAATAACACATGATTTAGATATTTTGAAAGATTAGGCAAATTATGTTGTAAACACAGTATGATCATGTTATGTATAACATTATGTACACAACATAAATCTTGAGTTTCACTCAGCACACACATGTTACATGGTAGGCACTATGATATTGTCATGTCTGTATTGCACATGCAATGACAAACACAACCCACTGACAATGCACATCTTTCTTTCTTAATATGCAGATGTATACTTAAGTATAGTACACAAAGACCACCTGCAATGTTCCATTTATTTGCAGTGCGTCAGTAGGGTGCTTGATTTTTGAGTGTATTGGTCCTTTGGGAATGTAGGATTCTGTGAATCATCAGACACACACCCCCTTTCAACGTGGACATCACACAGATGGCACACTGGGTAACAGTGGCTTTCAACACTGTTACTTGGTGTATTTACACCTGTTAATGGACATTGACCGCATATTGCCTGTGAGAAAGTGGAAATTCAGAAACTGTAGAGTGCATTTTCATGTTGGTTTAGCCTGCCAACAAGTATTTCAGGGTCCTCTCTAGGTGGCTTCATTATGGGAGTGAGGGCATTTGATTTGGATGTTCCTTTTACACACAATATGGTGCATCCAGGCATGGTGTAGTACAAAACAACAACATTGGCAAGATTTTTTGCACCAACCGAACCATCATTCAAAAGTCCCGGTTTAGAACCAAGGCGGACACAGCCATAGGCTGTAACTCGTTATGGTGGCAGTTGGGGCTCGCTGATATTGTCCACCTACAGTGAAGACCGACGTGGTACACTTCCACTGCTAATGTAGCAATCTTCCTCTCAGACCACCGGCTAATTTGAACTGTGCAGTAGGCGGAGTGTTTGGCAGGAATTAGAGCCATTGAACTACTTTGGAAAATGTGACCGACGCGGACCTATCCCTTTGACCGCCTGCATAGAAGACCGCCCATGTGGTCTAGATATAAGTCTTCCATTTTGCAATAAGGATCACTTGCCTTCAGAAACAGCACTTTTACAGACATCCCCATCTCTCTGCTGCTGTTCTCATCCTCTGGGAGCTGCTATGTCTCGCTGTACAGGGATCAGGGTCCCTGCCTTCACAGCAGAGGAGCTGAAAATGCTGGTAGACGCGGTCTTTCCCCTGCACAAGCAGCTGCTTGGCACACCAGAGGAGCAGGTGAGAACAATTTTGACAGAATAAATATTTTAAATGTCAGCTAACCATGCATTTAGGGCAGATTGTTTCAATGAGACACCCATCGACATCTGTTGCCTTTGGTTAAGTGTGTTTGTAGATGTTATGGACACTGCTGCATATGTGTCAGTACTGTTCTGGACTTTATATCATTGTTCTCATGTGAATTTCTCATCATCGTCCACAAACTTTGCATAGCATATTAATGAGCATGTGCACATCAGATTTACATAATGATGACTTGTTTTCTGTCCTATTTCAAAAACATTTGCTTGTGGAGTCATAGCTAATCAAACTCTAATGGTGAATGTGAAATGTCATTCGCATATGTGGTTAAGCTGGTAATGTATACAATCTCAACAACAACTGCACACACATGCTGCTGTATCAGCGTTACGGCAGTTATGATCATGTTGAACAATGTTTTATTGTCACAGTGTAATCATTGCAAAATAACAATACTAATTAGGTGTATGTCCAGGACCAAAATTCTACCTTTCCCTTCGGCAGAAGACATAGGTGTGCTGAGGTTATCAGTTATGAGATTTCATATCACCTGTGTTGTTCTTCCATCCACAGTGTAGAGATGTTGCATAGTCACTTTCGGCAAGGTCAGGTTAAAGTGTGTTGTCAAATGTGTAAATGTCGCATGTTTGACAATAGGTGCAGTGTTGAGTATTCTAGTCTGCTAACTTGTATATTGGTGAAGCCAGCTGTTCATGACCTTTGTAACAAAGTACCTGGATATGCACATCTTGCATGTGTACTAAGTGTCCAATACCATGTCATCCTTACAGGTTAACGTCCATCAGAAGGTTTTACTGTGGAGGTGCATCTTTCAGAAGGTGCGGTCCCGGGAGGGTCACACGTCAGCACAGTGGCCACTGTCAAAAACCGTGGCAGAACTTGAGAGACTGGGCAAAGAAGATCGCAGAGGTCCAGCTGGGCCTGGCACCTCCAGACAGGAGGGGCGGCACCGCACACTGACCCCCCCTAATGTGTTGCATCCTGGCATTGGCCTATCCCAACCTCGATGGGCAGTTGAGAGCCAGACAGCAGCAAGGAGGGGTTATGTGCCTTGATGAACTTTGTAAATACTATGCATGTTCACGTATTACAGCCACTGTTATGACTTTTAGGTTTTGAGACAATCGAGACACATGTAATGTGTAAAATGTAGCATATGCAACAATAGTGGTAGCTGCATGGTTAGGTCCCTTGAATTTGGGACATGTAAGACTAAAATATGCTGGGTATTGCCAGTAGTGGTATTCCATTTTATAATGGGCACATGACAACACAATGTGCAAGAAAATACCCTTTACGTATTTCGGTAATACTCATCCCAAATACAATTTTTGCGCTGGTCTTTGTACTGAGACAATAACTCTTTTGTGCTATTTGATGCTTGTGAACTTGACCGTGACATGCCATGCAATACATCCAGGTAGCAGGCAATGTGCAATTGCAGGCCTTGGTAAGCAGTGATTGATCTGTTTGAAAAAGTTTGTAAACAGTAATGGTGCTTTCTGTTGTCCAATGTAGCAGCTGGCAAATTTAGACCTATGTGCACTGATGTCACATGTCAGACTGAACCTTACCATAAGTGAGTGACAGGATACATCCTATCTGATTTTAAGCAGATTCCGTGTTTTGGACTATGAGTAGATGACAACAGATGACTGTGAGTGGCTAACAAAGTAGTTGTCAGCTGGTAACAGGGGAGGAATTACATGGAAGTGAAATTTCCACATTCCCAATGCTATTGATGGTTTTTACAAGGGGCATCAATATCTTTAGGCAAATAAATCTATGGTTTAGCACTATAAATTGGATATGTGGAAATGTGGCTTAACCGCCATCTCAGAAGGGCAGATATATTGAGGTGAAAAACACAACGCCATATAAGCTGGACAATATTTGAATGATGAGAGGGATGGGCTGACTTGTCCTTGTGAGATGTGTAGATCAGCATGATTTACACAGTAGTAAACAGTGTTGTCAAAAGGTATCAAGTTAAATGTTTTCACTCCTATTTTGGGCACACAATGATTCCACCTGGCCTGGTGGTATAGTAGGTCACATGTCCCTGAAGTAATGTGCAGTCATTGTCATGGGCAGTGTGATTAGCTATGTTTACATGCCCAACATTTGATAATTGCACTGTGCTGCCATGACACAATACTTGTAGAGATACATTTTTGGCTTGCTATGCCTCTATTCTATGTGTGACTTCTATATGAGTTACACACGTGACACAGAGGAGTTGACCAATGTGATGGCTGTATCATCTTCATCAGAGTCTACTTCCAGTGAGGCCTCCCAGGAAGTGGTGGATCCCACTGGACCTGTGTCCACTCCATCTGAGTCCACCACCTCCCTACCATCTCCCCCTCATAGCTGTTTGCCAGCCACCTGTCCATGGCCGCTCCCCTAAACAGGGAGGAGTCTCCGTTCCTCCAGGCACCTCACCACCTGCGTCTGTCTCCCCTGTTGCCCTGAGTGTGGAGTCCTTGACCTCCTGAGGCAGATCTCTATGAGTCAGACAGCAGTGCTGAATGTCTTCCAGGTGCACACCAATCAGCATACCCAGGTGGTGTCTTTCCTGGAGGACATTCACTTGGACATGTCTTTTGTACAGAGATTATTCAGGCTCAAGCCTCCACACTCACAGAAGCCTTAATCCAAATCCAGCTTTCCACCAATCTGCCTCTTCCCCATCCACAGTTCCGATTCCCATAACTGACCAAAGCACACGCAAACTTGAACACACATGCGCATCAACATCCACATGCAGCACATAAACACACAGACATAAGGCCCCAGACAGATGCACATGCACTCAGCAGACACAAGAAACCCTCAGTTCCACTAACATGCAGGCAGACACATCACCCACTGTACCACATGGCCCACATATAGACAAACAAGCAGACAGCACACCATCACACACAGCCACGACAGACACCACACCAGCACACAAAGACATGCCACATCCTTCACAACCATCTACCGCCACACCCCCTACCCTTGCCTCTCTTCGTACCCAATCGGCCCAAAAACTCCACCTCTTTGCCCCTGACCTCTTCCCCTCCCCAACTGACCAACTGCCTCCCAAACCTAAAAAGAAGACCCTGTCTTTCCTGGCATACCCTTCCACATCAACCCCCAAAAACACCTACCCAGCCTCCTACTGAGACCCAACCTAAACAGCAAGAAACCTGGAAGAGGAAAGCTTCCTGTCCTGCCACCAGCCCACCCCCTCCTAAACCCAGAAGATCATCTTTCCCATCTTACCCCAGTACTTAAACGGGGAAGAAAATTAAAGGGAAAAAAATTCCCCCTTCCCTATTCCCTTCAACATCCCAAAAGTGTTGAAACCCAACCCACCCCCACATTCTGCCGTCTCACTGACCTAGCAACCCCCCCAATCCTGAGCCCAACCTTCCCAAGGATCCAGCCCACCCTAGTTTTTTTCTTTAGGTGCCTGCCTGCCGCCTAAATGCTCCATCAGGGGAATGTATCCCTTTGCAGCATTACAGAAGGCAGGTTTGGGTGGGCAAGACTTTGCTGGCCCACAACATAGACATTTGGACTGGCCATTGGCCTTTGATTTCTTCATTTCACTGTGGAGGCTGAAAAAGCATTTTTATTTTTGTTTTGGTATTCCTGTGCCCAAACATAGCTCTTGCTGTTAACTGTCATTCATGTGTAATTTGTGATGTGTGAGTACAGTTCTGTTAGTTTAACAATGATAGCATATGGTTCATAGAGTAGGTAAGTCTATCGGAATGTTGTGTGGATTTGTGTACCTACATTGGCTGGGTGTCAATGTCCGCATGAGGTTTGTGAAGGAGCTTGGCGTAAAGGGCCAAACCTTGCATTAGATATTGTATGCGTTCATAGTTTAGGCAGATTTCTAAGCCCATTGTGCAAGTGTGTCAGGGGACAGAACTCAATGAGATGTATGTTGCATATGTATTTGATATGTACAAGGTAAATCTTCTTATCAAAACACTTGGAGGCGTTTTGACTGTACATACATGATAGTTACTTTAGGCACACATGTACACAGAGCAATGTGTAAACTGCAAAATACGACTTAATAGATATGGGCCAGTTGCTGTTCCTTCAGTTGATCTTGTTATGTACTTCCAATGACAAATTCAACACACGTGGATGCCAATGTGTGCCGATACCCATTAGTCCCAGTTGAGACTGATTCTCAATGTCCTGTCCACATGGAGAGTGTGAGGTAGGTACAAATCAGACTGTGTCCTGGCACTGTTGTCTTCCAAGACACCCCTTAAATTAGAGACCCATTGTATGCCAGGTATCTCTGCACAGTGGCCTCCTGTGTAGTGGAATTTTAGATGGTTGTAATTCCATTCCCATTACTTGCTGGTTTCATGTGGATTGTGTGTGTGGGTCCATGACAATGCTTAGTGAGTTAGATTTTGTTTCTGTACTTACTAATTCACTACTAATGTATGTGTTAGTTTTATGAGGACCTAGCTTATGGTACAGGAATTTGTGTCACAGGAGTTGATATCTAGTTATTGTGAGAAGTTGGCCTGGTATATGGTGTCCACTAATTAAAGTGGGCACCTTGCACCAGTCCAAACGACCCTTATGGCGATTAGGTCAAGGATAACCTTTATAGAAAGCTATCCTAGTGGTAGCTATGGAGAGCAGCCTTCAGGCTGTCTTGTAGGAATGTAAAGCAGCTTGTTTTACCATAGCAGAACCTCCTGAGTGATCAAATGAAAGGAGAACCACACAAGTGTTATAAAAAATATGTATTTATTACTAAACACTCTCTACTGAACTCTATACAAGATTAGAACATAAGGCACACAATACTTAATCAATAGAACGTCAGTAAATAGCACAATACACAGCGGGCTCCTGAGGGAGACCGAACCATATACTAAAGAAATGGTACAACAACAACGACTTCAATAGAAACAGGGCATATAGCACTTAGAATCACTGGGACCCCAATGAACCCCCCAGAGGAGTGATACGGTGAGCCCACGGAGGACGGGTGCAGTGTGGGAACACAGACGCGTGCTTCGTACAACTGTAGGGAAAGTCGCGGTTGGAAAATTACAGTTAAAGGACACTTCAGAGAGGACTTCAAGCAAACCCTTTGGAACATAGAAGGTTCTATGGCCAGCACCCTTGTGAGTACCGAGTTACCCGTGTTACCTATCCCAGAGGAGCCGGGTGCATAGAGGTCAAGTGGTGGTAGAAACACTCGTCGTTTTCAATGGCATGATGCAAAGAAGTGCGGCTGCCGGGAAGATGATAAGTGTCCGGTGGAATCCAAGCCGGGATCCGAGGTGAGAAGAACCTGAAAGCAGAGGGGACAAAGTCTGGGTCACTACATGGTGACCAGGGGCTCGATAGGCAAATGCCCACCGATGTTGGGTGCTTCAGGTGTGAAGATAGGTTGCTTGACTCTGCAGCTATGGGGACCAGGAGACGTTGACGACAACCAAAGTCCGGAGGGGAGCTTTCCCATGAAGGATGTCGAATGCTGAGGGGTCAGTGTCCAGATTGAACACCAACAAGCCCTGGCCATGGCAACCCACGATGGCAGAGGAAACAGGTTACGGTGTGGACCAGCAAGGTCCAGGTGACCCTCCAAGCTATGGGGAGTCAGGGCACATCTGGAGCAACGAGGGAACCCCAAGGAAAATCAAAGTGACCCTCGCCAGGACCCACAGGCCAACGGACCAGGGAATCACAAAGCACCAGCCCACAGAGCACTCGTGGAGTGGAGGCCGGAGATCTTCAGTGGAAATGCTGCTTGGGGTCGGGACTACAAGTAGTCCAAAGCACAGCCTCAGGGATTACCAAAAAGCATATGCTGCTGCAAAAGTACACGGTGCACAGGGGTCCGGGTTGCATGGTCCCCACGAGGGATACTGGTCTCAGGAATGCTGAGAGAGCAGATCGACCTCAGAGACGCTCGGGAACCCACCTCCTGTGTTGCAGAAATCTTCGAAGTCCTCAGGAGCTCGGGAGATGCAAACCGGTCAGATGCGTTTAGGTGCCTGCTGCTGCAGGGGAGTAACTCCTTTACTTCAAGGGAGATTCTTCTGTTGTCCAGCGAAGTGTAGACCGTCGAAGTACTTGGTTTCTTATTACAGAGTTTAGTCCAGGTAAAATCCAAAGTCCTGTAATCAGGTTTACCCACTTTATACCCAGAGAAGGGGTTGGACTGACTCTGGGGACCCTCCTAGGGGAGGGGCAGGACAGAGGGGTGGCTAAACCCATGTCCTTTGTCCAGTGTCGCGCCAGAGCAGGAGCAAATGGCTCCTGTAACTGGTTTGAGCTGGACTATGCATGGGGACACCAACTGTGCCCCTAGTGCAGACTTTCTGGCACTCTCAGAGTGCACCCACCCAACCCCAATACACTAAAGCCTAACTGGGAGGTGGTCAGACCTCCCTGTGACAGGAAACCTATTGTCAGGCCTACCTCTGCTCAAGCTTGGCTCAGCACCTGGAGGGCAGACTCGTGTCTGTGGCTGGCAGCATCCATGTTGTGATGCCCAGGTTCGAGAAAGCAAGTACCGGGTATACTGGTGATCCACATAAGTCCCTCTAGGAGGGTGGAATCATACCTCACCCACCAGTTACTTGCGGGGAGGTATGATTCCAAGGTGTTTGACACCAAACATGACATGTTTCTAAGCAGCCGTTTTAAAGTTAGCATTTAACGCGAGGTTATAATGCACTTAAGTATATATGGTTGGCTGCATCACAGACAACCCCGAAGAATAGGTTCTGAAGGCTGCAGAGTGGCCCAATTCATGTAGGGGCACCCTCTCACACAAAACCCAGCACCCTGTTTTCAGGATTGTCAAGGCCTGCCATAGGGGTGACTGATTGGTGCATGTGTGTAGTGATTTAGAATAAGATATAGGAAACCTATATCTAAGTAAGGGGTGCATGCACCTCCTTACACAGGCTGCAGTAGCAGACCTGTGGTGTCAGTATGAATGGTCTGTCAGGGGTGGCACAATGCATGCTTCGGCCCCTGGGAGGCCTCTGGGGTACCTATGCCCTGGGTACATGGTGTACCATATACTAGGGACTTATAAGGGTACCCCAGAATCCAATCTGGAGTGTACCTAAAGTACATGCAATCAATTTACAGGAAAAAGCAGAAAGACTGGGGACCTGAATAGCAGGGTACCAGTCAGACTAAGTCAAAAACAGTGATACATCAGCAAAAAGTGGGTCTAACCATAAGAGGCAGATCCTACTCTCCTACAGTTATAATACAGTGTGATGTTTGTGTTTTACACTACATTGTGAACAAATGTACATCAGCTTCTTGGCTTAACGCACAGTTAGAGTATGCGAGTCAGTCAATAAACTGAACATAGGCCACATCATGTTGACGTGATGTGCCTTTATATTTTGTCTTGGTGCACACATGGCACCACATTTGATCTTCCACCCAGAGATATAACGCACTATACTTGACCATGGTTACCTGCATGATAGGGGATGTATGTGCTATCAGAGGGTCATGTTTATTGTTAAGTGTGTGTCAGGGTTGTCAAGGAGTGTTTGTGTGTCAAATGATGTTGAGTGTGTGTATATGTCGAGGGATGATGTGTCACATGCAAACAGTGGGATAGCTATGAGCATTAGGACTTCTGGATTGTGGTAGAGTGGCTCAGTCCATCGATCTTTGCATTGTGACTGCTTTATATTGACATGATTTTGAGTAGCTGCGTTTAACAATGAGATTGAGGTGGGGACTCATAGGGATGTGTATAATGTCTATGTGGCCGGCTTAGTCAGCCAAATGAGCCACATGAATGTGCTTTTCACGTATCGCTACACATGTGATATGTCAATACTTCAGGCATATGACAGGATCTAGATAGGTGAATGCACACCTTAATTTGTACCTTGGATGACTGAATGTTTGACATTGGCAAAGGCTGTTATTAACAATTCACGTTAGTGACACAAATATGACTTCAATGCATAGGGATTTGTAGTTGGCTCAATGAAGACAGTAGGAGATTGTGCTTGTAGTGTTACAGATATCTCATCTAATACTTCTGGGGCACTGGTAGGTGAAGCAACTGCAAAGTCTGCTTTCAGCTTTTTCAAGATGTTGCTGTACTCAATAGTTTGGATGGTAGCTTTCTGTGCAAACAATTGCCATTATGGTAATGCTAGGCACTATCAAGTCCAATTACTATTCAAAGACTGATATACATTTGTCAGTGCTTGTTCCTCGAATGCACCTTTAAGCCCCCTCACATTGTATCTCTCAAGGTATATCTTTTCAGCATGGCACTGCACTGCGACATCCTCCTTCATGGTGCAGTTTAGGAGATCAGCTGGACCCTCAGTTTTTGCTCTAAGCAGTGGTGATGAGGGTATTGGGTTCAGGGAAGATGTTGTGGGCTAGTATGGGTGTCTGTGGCACACAGTTTTAGGTGTGCATTGATGTGATGTTGCCATAAAATGTGGCACATAGAGCAGTGGTGAGCTTATCCATACATATTTTTGTTCATATGTCTATGTGCCTATGACCATTTCTAGTCCTACCTTTATGTTGGATCTGTCCCTGTATTTCCCCTTCACAGTGTGGATGCCCGATGCTGACATTCCCTCATTCCCCATTCTCAACATACAACAGAACACTTTCACATTACTGCACCTTCGCTTTGTAATTACTTTAATGTGTTGGGGTTGGTGTGTCACTTAACGGCGGCAACATCCGCGACGCTCCAGATTTTGCTGGTCATCGAGTAAGTATAGAAGCGGTATGACGTGTGCAATGTGCTACATAGCTGCACAGGAAATGTGGAAGGAAACATGTTGTGATGATTTTCGGCCTTAAAAGCTCATCAAGTCTATGCTTCACTTCTCTGTGGAGAAATTTAGCATTTCTGCAGCTTTGTTCAAGAATTGTGCCATAGATTATTCCCAGTGGTGAAAATGCATTTCATTGAATTTCAGGGATTTTAATTATCCGGAAAAAGTATTTTGCATGCGACGCCTTACACTCATGTTTTTGTGATGTGAAGCCAAACTCCAGGCGCATCAGTGTGCTCCGCATGTATGGAGGTAGTTGGAAGATTCACTTGTACCCCATGCATTGTATTTTATCCAGTTCAAACGCAAGTATGCCAAGGTATGCTTTGGACTGGAGCTGACGGTGGGCACGAGTTTCGCTTTTATCACCCTATGGATGGGCTCAGTCATCGGGTTGAAAAGGGTAGAATTTAGTATACACAGGGCATAGATAACCTCTTTTTCTTTGATCTTCATCATTATACGATGAGCCAAGATAGCTGTGACACCTGAGCCTCCACTTCCAGGCCCTGAGCCTCCACTTCCAGGCCCTTTGTTTTAGATAGAGCCCAAAGATCGCAACTTTAGTTTTGCTTGAATTGGCCTCAAGTTCATTCTTTTTTATATGTTTGTTCAATGCGTCCAGTGCCTTCAAAAGACCTTTTTTCATCTGATCTAGGAATGCACGGTCATCAGCATATTGCATTGGAAAAATCTTATGTCCTATCCTTGATGTCACCAGATTGGCCCCTATTACTTTGGGCACCAAATCAGCTGTGCACAAATTAAATAATATAGGGGCAAGGACACACCCTTGTTTAAGCCTGCGATCAGTTGGAATTTTCAAAGTGGCCATTCCACAGAAGAGCTTGATGCGTGCCCATGTCTTGGTGTAGAGCGGCATGAGAGCTTCCAATAGCTGAGTCGGTATATTCCAGTTATGCAGCCTCTGCCAGAGTTTTTTGCATACCACTCCCTCGAACGTGGCGGAGTAGTCAACAAAAAATGCGAACACAGGCAAGCTGCTCAGAGTGACTGCTCCTTGAGCTAAATATGAAAGAGCAACAATGATCCTCCCTCAAGGAAAGTGAGTTTGGTAGATAGGTAGTAGACCCTTTTCAGTGACCCATTTAATTAACACTTCTAGTAGGATGTTTGCATATAACTTGCCCTCGATATCTAGTAGTGCAATTAGAATGTAGTTTTGGGGTCTGTGTTATCTCCCTTCTTATAGATCGGTTGTAGTCGGAAGCCCCGCCATGAGTCTGGGAGATTTTCAGTTTTTTTGCACTCAAGATACAGGGGAGAGAGGATGGATGCCAAGAAGGAGGAGTCTTCTCTGAATAAAGACCCCGGAACCCCGTTCGAAGCTGGTGCACCATGCCTCCGATTCTTCTTTGGCGAGTTTGCTACTGCCTGGTCGCCCGGAACTGCATATTCTGGTTTTGCTAATTGTATATTCGTAATTTCACCTCATATTATGCGCTGGGTTCGTGAGGAGCCCATTTGGTTGCCTGTTGACTCGCTGTATGGGTGTTGTGACATAACATACCCTTTTGTCCACTGGAACCGAATTGCGCCTGTCGCTCTTGGTGTGAGCGAGACAGCTAATCTAGCGCCAAAATTGCTGCTGTTTGTTTCTTGAAGCTAGCTCAAAGATTTTGACCCATATGGTATCCTGGTGTTTTCTGTTTTTGGGCCCATGTAAGGTGCTTATGATTGTTTGCCGCCCTTTATAGCTCTTGTCTCGTGGTAATGGTTCCTAGTCTGTTTGCCCTACTGGCGCCCCTTAATTTGCGGGTGCTTAATTTGACCTACCTTACTTAACCCAGTGTGCAGTTGTTTGGACTATTGTGTCAATTTTAACAGTTACCTACTAAGAAGGAGCGCAGGCTGGTGACCAGTTTGGGCCAGCCTTGGATGGTTTCCTGGCTTTGCGTTTTAATTGTTCATTCCTTCCACTGGCCTTTCCATCCTTCTATCGTCGTATCAGTTTGTAATGTTCCCCGCCTTTTGTTTGACCAATTGCTGGTAGCCTGTCCTGAGTTCTTCCTTGTAGAGACAGCTGGGCCATCATCTTGGCATGGTCTCTCTCTGCCCGCTGGGCTATCTTAAAGCCTAATAATGTTTTACTCAAATTGGCGCTCCCTAAAGTGTAATCAATTGTGGTTGAATTGTTAAAAGAATGAGGGTGATTTTTGTAGCTGAATTCTGTGCTGATTCGGATTTGTAAACTTGAAGACAGGTGCTGAGTCTGCGTCTCACTTGCTGGATGCATTTGCGCTGATGCTAACCTCTTGAGAGTGACGTCCCTCATTAACATAATTCCTGAAGGCATGTGCTGCTAATTAGTTCCTCCAAAGGGGTGAGCATCTTTTTATGTTCTCCACTGTCTTTCCGTATTTAAAACTAAAGTATACATTTATTATTAAAATTGGCATTCTGCCTCTATAGCCTTCCACAATACCAGCTTGCAGCATTTCTGATTTTACTTTTATTTCGGTGATGGTAGCATTTGAGGAGTGTTTGACGTACATCCATGTGCCACCGCAGGGCCTTCCAAATAAGTGGACTCTTTTTTGCAAGCTTATGCATCTCCGCAAAGCCCGGCAACAGTGTGGGAGTGGTTGAGCTTGTCTCCTGGAGGCAGAAAACGTTTATTTGGTTCAAGAACTTGAGTGCAGCATAACTTTGTAGGATCTTCGTGATCCCTGCTGTGTTCCAAGATATTATTCTTGTTGTAGTAGCCTGGTGAGTTGCACTTCCTGTGGCTGTAAAGTTAATGTTAGGGATGTCTAGATGTTTCCCATGCAGGGTTTGTGTCGATCCAGCTCCAGTTGTCTCTCTGGTATCTTTCTCTTCCCAGCTTCATGATCGTCCTTTGGGGCATTTAAGCAAGGACCGGCGATAATTATCGCTAAGCGCACTTGGCGCTAGGATAATTATCGTCGGCTAGCGTGGATTTTTATCGCTGAGATAGCGTGCTATTAGCAACACTTATCTCAAAAAGCGATAAAAATTCTAGCGCTAACTGCCTAACGTGAGATTATCGCTGGAAACCCAGCGATAATCCCACGAAGTTTGGCGATAGCTTGCTGATAGGGCCTCACATACTTAGCCATGATATTCACCTTCCATAGGATATCATGGCTAAGTCAGTTTCAAAGGAGGCGTAAGGAAAGTAGCGATAACAGAGGTTATCGCTACTTTTCTTGTCGCTATGCTGCTTTGCGTGAGGCTTGATAATAGGAGAAATGTCGCTTAGCGACATTTCTCCCATTATCCTGGGGAGGAACGCCCACTTGGCATCTCATTAGAGATGCAAAGATGGCCATTAAGGGAAATGGCGATAAGGCAAGGTTTCACGCAATAGCGTGACCTTGCTGATAAGGCGATAAAATTATCGCCGCTTTTCGTCCAAAAACGGACACAAAAGCGGCGATAATTTTTTATCGCCTGCTTGCTGATATGCCCCTTTGTTCTCTTAGGTGCACCTCTGGAAGATACAGGATGGGTAAATACCTGATGCAGGTATTACTCTGCCGATTTAGGGTCTCATTTACAAACTTTTGCCGTAGGGCAGGACCCCAAGCCTTCTTGCTGCGCTGCCCTGCTGCAAAAGAAAAGGACCAGAATGCGCCGTATCTACCAGATATGGCGCATTCCTATCCTCTTTCCTAGCGCTGGCACACAATTGGCTACCATGCACCAACGCAGTTGTGAGCAGGGTTGTTTTGGTGCAGGAGGGGACACCTTCCTGCACATAAACAATCAATGGAGGCAATGTCCTCTTTCTATGTGTGCTGCTGAATGCAGTACACATAGAAAGAGGAAAAGACGAGGAGAAATAGTTATTTCTTCTCGTTGCGCATCTCCTATGCCTCCCCTGGGAGGCGTAGGCTTTTGATGCATTCCCAAGTTTACAGAACATTGTAAATCTGGGAATGTGTCAAATGTGGGAACACCCTTAGTAACACCCGTGGCACACCTCCCCATCGTAGTGTGAGGCAAAGCAGTGACTAGCGCTGCGTCGCCTCACACCATATCTACAAGGGCATAACACGCTATGCAGGGTGGTTTTACATGGGCTTGTAAATATGCACTGCACTGTGCGCTACCAGAACGTCAATAAAAGTGACGTTCCCGTGGCGCACAAGGGCTTGTGAATGAGGCCCACAGTGCTCACATTAGGATGCATATTTTGTGGGCTGTGTCTGATAACCTTCAGGTGGATTTTGGGGGATATTTTTCTTCATCTTTGGTACATGCTACGATTTACCAGCATGAAAAGTGCTTTTACTCCAACAACACCCTTTTTGACATACCCGCACTTCTCCAGGTTATCGATGTGGACTCTCCAGGAGTTTCTTGGCCTAAGGAAGCGAAATAGATATATAGAATGTGTTCGCTTTTGATGTACCGCAGCAGTTTAAGAATGTTAGTTCAATTGAGAACATCTGCGTTGTCCCAAGATACATAAAGTGGGGTGAATATTGCAGTTTGTGGGTCCCCCATAGTATCTAAATAAGGGTTTTCCATGTCATGTACTATATTTGCTGGTGACCGTGTGGCCAATTTTGTTGACTGGGAACTGTCAGCCATTGTCTCGTTTGTTGCCCACAAACCTATAAAGAGGTCAGAGGGTGGCTGTCATGCACAGTCATAAGTGCATAAAAAGGTATATACAGGTGACTCGATGTAATCAATAATGGTAATAAGTGCATATTCATTATAAATACATCCCTTGACTACTGAAAAGACTGTGGAAAGATAAACATGTTATCATGCTTGATGATGAGGCATAGAAAGTACTGTAAGTGACGTGCCTGAAAACACAGATTCACATTGTTGGTCGTCGTCGTTGGGGGCGCTAGTGAGCCTGAAGCAAGATGGCCGCACATTAGTGCAGCTCTGCTGGTTAGGGCCACAATCCATTCATTATCCTACCTTTTTTCTGCCCATCTGCGGTGGAGAGACAGCACATCGGTGAGAGACTTGCCTCCTGTGTTGATTGCTGCCCTTCTCGGTCACTGTGCCCCTTGGATTTCTGCTTAAACTGGCGTTTGTAAATGCATGGGGAAAAATGGCGGCCGCCGCAAGCTTCGGCTGCTGAAGAGACTCTATCGCTCTGCTGGCGCGGTGCCTGCCTGTAGACTGTCGAGGGACCCCAGTGAGTGAATAACGCTATTCGGCTGAGCGCTGGTGGAGATGGTTGCGGCCCCGGCTCATTCTGTGCACTGTGCGCAGGGGACGGCCGCAGCCGCGCGCATGGCGCCGAGAGTCTGCCGCAGTGGAGCCGGAGACTGCTGCGCTGCTGTGAGGTGCTCACTGGGTCACAGCCTGCCGCTCTGCTGTGAGGCGCTCACTGGGTCACAGCGTGCACTCCTTGCATGGACGGCGGGCCCGCTCAGATGCGGACGGATGACGGCGGCCCTGGTAAGTCGGAGCTGCGTGGAGTGTACAGCTTACTGGAAGCGGAGCTACGAGGGGCTCGACGGCTGCTGATGGTGGGCGGGCGGACCGAGTTGGGAGGCCAAAGCATGGGACGTCCAAGTGCAGTGGCGGTGCTCCTGGGCGGCCTTTCCGGCCCGCACATAGCTGCTGACACACGCTGACCTGCATTGACCTGTGTGCTGAGACCACTGGCTTATCCTGCCTGTTATCGGATGAAAGAGGGGCTCCACATTTGTGCTGCCTGTACTGCTGGGCCTACTGGTGTGGCCTATGCCTTGGGTGAGCCTCTCGCATATTGATCGGCTGAGTCGGGCTGTCGCCTGTACAAATGAGCTAGCAGGTGGGAGCAGCGCGCATAGTGCAGCACAAGCATAAGTAAAGATAGCTCCTGTATTGACTGTGAGGTGGTGTGGACGGCTGGAGGGCACGTTGGCAGGCCCAGTTTTGACCGCCTGGTGCTGCGCGAGGCACGTTGCGAAAGCGGGCATTGATCTGGGCTGAGGTGCTCCAGTTGCTGGGATAGAGCTCGTGCCCTGTGAAACGTGTGCCGTTTTGAAGTGCTGCCTTGTTCTAAACGGCGCTGAATTGCTTATTTAGTCTCTCGGCAGTGCAGGAGGTGTCCTGGAGTGTTTGGCTTGTCTAACTATGAGTGGTTACGGGCTGTGGTTCACGGCGGAGCTGACAGGCCTGAGCCAATATTAGCGCGACGGATAAACATTTACAGTCGAAATTAATGTTTGAAGCTAAGCGCCAGAAAACAAAGTCAATGCCGGCAACATCGGACACTGAGACGGACCTGGAGGCTTGGGGCAGCTCAAAACTGGAGAATATGATGCTGGCAATGCAACAGAGATTACGCACCATAGATAGTAAAATAGACAATCTCAACTTGCGCATGGACACTATGACAGCGAAGTTGGACAAACATTGCGTGCGTTTGACGGAGGGGAAGCAGCGCCTCTCGTCCGTGGAAGACAAGGTGGAAAGCGTCACGAAGTCGTGTACTGAGGTGGAGAGAATACTGGAGGTCATCAGGGCCAAAAATGAAGACTTAGAGGCGAGGTCCCGTCGCAATAACTTGCGCATACCGGGGTTGCCTGAATCGACGAACATGGGCAAGCTGGAGTTATATGTTGAAGGCATGCTTAAAGATAGGCTGGGGGCCGAAAACTTCTCCAGTGTGCTGATAGTTGAAAGAGCTCACAGATCACTTGTCCGCCGCCCTGTCCCAGGGGCACCTCCGCGCCCGATAATTGCCCGACTCCTCGACTATCGTGACAGAGATGTGGCACTCCACCTTGCGAGTAAAAAGGGCACTACGAAATATCAGGGGTTGGAGGTGGCGCTGTTTCCAGATTTCACAGCGGCGGTACAGCAGGCCCGGCGGGAATTTTCCCAGGTCAAGAAAAAATTGCAAGATATGAAGATCCAATATGCCATGCTGTACCCCGCTCGTCTCAAGATCATGTGTGGCAGCAAACCATGCATCTGCTCGACACCGAAGGATGCCTTAAAATTTGTAAAGCAGTTGGAGCACCAGGAAGCCTCTAGAGTGGCTGGAGAGGATGCGGACAATGAAGATTGAACAACAATTGTACAGTTGTAAAGTGATTATGTTTGCTGTTAATATGACTGCGCAAAATGTGGTTGAACTTTGTACTCTTTTGCACCTTCTTTGTCTGACCTAGACTGACTATCTCTGGGGGCAATGGGGTGAGGTTGATCCTTTCATGTTTATTGTTGCAGGGGGCTGTTATATTAATGGCGATGGTGACATCTTTAACTAAATATTTCTGAAGGATGCGGGTACATATGCAGAGAAGGAGGATGATTACCAATGAATGTGCCTGACCGGTTAACTGGGTTGTTGAGTAATGAACAGGCCAGATGGCGCTAACGGCTATTCTCCCTCTGTTTATGCCATCTCCACTTTAGACGCGCCCTTTGGCGCCTGGACTGTATCGGTGCCATTATGGTATGTGAGAACTCTGTAATTGGTGATGACGTTTTGCGTCCTCTGCAAATGGGCAGTGATGTGTATGTAGGCACTCTCTATAATACGCCTCAGCTGAGAGGCGTTTCGTCTGTCTCTGGATGAGTTTGGTTGAGACACATAGTAGTAAGATGGGTTAGGAGACACGATCGATCTGCCCTGACCTCCCCTGGTTCCAACAAGGGGGTCGTAGGGTGGCTGGTGTCCTCCATGAGGGTAATACCCAAACAGTGCATGTGGGAATTTGTAGGATGGATGGGGATTGGCAACCCAGTGCAGGGTGGGGGGATATTTTTGTTCTTGTTTATTATGTGGAGGATGGGGCTCCTTAGCATGATTGGGATGCTTAGGTAGGAGGGGGGACTAGTTGGGCGACTCTTTCTTTGCTGTAATGTGCAGTGCAGAGTGCATGAAAGTCACCGAGGTATGTTGAATAGTGCGGATGCAGTGCTTCGTGCTGCTGATCAGAGACAGTCTAGTACAGATGTCTACGGAAGGGGGAAGTGTGACGTGGGAGACGTGGAATATCAGAGGTCTCAACAATCCAAAGAAAACGAGGCAGGTATTGGCCTATCTGGATCGACACAATGTCCAAGTAGCCCTAGTACAAGAAACGCACTTGAACAAGCATGCAGCTGATAAAGTGGCCACTAGGTGGGTGGGGGTGAAATTGGTGCTGTCTTACTCCTCCTGTGCAAGGGGAGTTATGATTTTGGTTAAGAAATGTCTGTCCTTTGTGCCATCCCATGTGGACATCGATGCTGAGGGTCGCTATATCATAGCACAGGGGAAGTTGTGTGGTATGATGCTGACTATTGTAAATCTTTATGGCCCCAATGTCGATGATCCTACTTTCTTTGAAGCACTGTGGAACAAAGTCTATAGGCTACAACCAGCTGTTATAATTTGTGGAGGAGATGTCAATGTGGTGTTGAATCCGGGGCTGGACCGTCATACTAGTGCGGACCCATCAGTTAAAAAGGCTGCGCAGGCTGTACAAGATGGTATACCCACTTTATCCCTCATTGACATTTGGTGATTGCGACATCCTGGGCGCGGGAGGGCACGAGTCACTCCTATGTGCACAAATCGTGGTCTAGGTTGGATTATTTACTGACTACATATGACGGGAGCTCCCTCGTCACTAGTGTGATCCCCTTGCCCAGAACGCTTTCTGACCACTCTCCATCGCTATTCACAATGCTGATCCCTATGTACGCACCGCCGCAGTTCCAGTGGCAACTGCAGTCTTCTGCCCTGCAAGATCAGGTGTTTCGGGAGGGGGCATGGGACGCCATTGAACAATACTTCGAGGTCAACACTGGCTCAGTGTCTAGTTTGGGCATCCTGTGGGAGGCGTTCAAGGTGACTATACGAGGTGTATGTATTGGTCTGCAGGCAGGGGTGCTTAAATCGCTCCGGAGGTCTATGAAGACCCTTGAACACGACCTACAGGGCCTCGAGCGTCAGTATAACAGTGCACCAGATGACGCCACATTAGCAACTATTTGCTCGAAAATTACTGAGTACAATGAGCTAGCAGACATGGAGGTGAAGCATATGTCTCGCCGCTGGGTAGCCCGGTATTATGGGGAAGGGGGCAGACCGGGGCGGGCCCTGGCAGCTAAAATCACAGAACCATGGGCAAAGAACAGCACAGTGCAATCGATTGTGGTAGGGGAGCAGAGGTATTGTGACACTGCAAGTATATTTGATACCTTCAGACATTATTATACAGATATGTATCGCAGTAGGCAGACCGCTGATGACTGTGAAATAGCACAGTACTTGGACAATGTAGCCCTAGTATGGTTATCCAAACCGCAGCAAGACTTTTTAATGCACCCGTTGACCATAGACGAGATACGAGATGCTATCCTTGCTCTGCCGAAGGGTAAAGCTACGGGCACGGACGGGCAGAGTTTTATAAAGAGTATATTGATATACTGGTCCCGCATCTTCATGCCATGTTTGAGGATGCCTACGAACAACAAGCGCTGTCAGACACACTTTGTGAGGCTCTAATCCTCGCCCTATTAAAACCTGGTAAAGATTCTGAGAAGTGCGATTCATATAGGCCATTATCCCTGATGAACACGGATGTTAAGATCTTAGCGAAAGTGCTGACAAATAGGTTGCAGTTGTTATTGCCTGTGATGGTGCAGCCTGATCAATCGGGATTTATCCCGGCCCGTTCCGCAGCTCATAACCTGCGGACGCTTTTTGCAGTGATGCATCTTCTGGAGCCAACTTTGCCTGCGGTGGCGGTCCTGCTGGATGCCGCAAAGGCATTTGACTCTATCTCTTGGCGGTATATGCTGGCGGTGTTACATCGGATGGGGGTGCCATTTCTATTCACTAATTGGATCAAATTGTTATATACAGCTCCAGTGGCTCATGGGCGTATTAATGGTAGGACTTCGGACACGTTTCCAATTGGGCATGGGACGCAGCAGGGTTGCCCCTGTCGCCTCTCCTGTTCGCGGTAGTGCTGGAACCCCTAGCCTGTATAGTGCGTCAGAGGCATGCTTAAGCGGCGCTCCGCTTTCATCAGCGGCCATTAGCTGTGTCCATGTATGCCGACGACATTGTCTTGTACGTGCGTGAGCCGGAGGTCTACTTGGAGCAAGTCATTCGGGAATATGTTAGATTTGAGTGGCATTCTGGCCTGGGTATTAATTAGAACAAATCAGTTGTGATCTCTTTGACTGAGTCCACGAAACGTGTAGCACTGGAGTATCCGGAGGAATGGTGTGACGAGTCAGTCAAATATCTGGGTGTCTGGATTCACAAAGACCCGCAGGTTGTTATTCGCGCAAACTATGGGCCTGCCATTGTCCAACATGAGGAGCGGGTCACTAGGTGGTTGCAGCTGCCACTGACATTTGCCGATAGAGTGGCTTTAATCAAAATGGTGGTCCTACCTACATTTTTATATCTGTTTGTGAACATACCCATTATACTGCGCCAACACTTTTTTACTACGTTGCGTGGGATATTGATCACCTTAATCTGGGGTGGGAAGAAACCCCGCGTCAGATGGGAGGTGTTGACGTTGCCGTATGAAAAGGATGGGTTCTGTGTGCCTGACATGCAGTTTTACTATCTTTGTGAACAGGCGCAATACGCCTCTTATTGGCAGAGTGCGCCATGTTACACGCCACATGTGGCGGTGGAGGAGGGAGCAGTCCGTCTGATCCCATTGTAGGCCATGATTGTTAATGACACCACAGTCTTCGAGAGAGACGAGGTAGATACGGTGCAATGTACGAGTCGTGCTTGGAGAGAGCTTGGTAGGCACGCTTGGCGTTTACCACTGTATGCACCCGCAATGCCATTATTGCATCATGGGAAAATATCAGTAACGAGTGAAGTGGGTTCCATGAAGATTTTGCAGAAGGCAGGAATGCACACTATGGGGGATGTGTATGTTGGGGGTACCTTTATTACCTTACAAGCCTTTTTAAATGCTGGTGACGGGTCTGTTATGTCAACCTTTATGTACAGTAGACTCCGGGCTGTGATTAAAGCCTTACATCCTGGTTTCCCTGCAGATCTCCCGGCTCTGGCAGCTTTGCCGTTGCTCTACCTCCCGAAAACTAGAACTAAACTGATTTCTCGGTTATATAATGCATCACAGACTGATGAGGTGAAGATAAGTGCAGGCCCAATGGGTAAATGGAATGGTATACTGCCGCAGCCCCTAACTGAAGATGAATGGGAAACCTGTTGTAAGTTGACTGGTCAATTCACTGCTAATGGAAATCTTTGTCTGTTGCATTATAAATATGTCCATCAAATGTACTATATGCCAGTGCAGCTCTATAAATATGGTTTGAGGGACTCACACTGTTGCAGACGCTGCGGTACAGAAAATGCTGGCTTTCAGCATTTAGCGTGGAGTTGTTTTAAGGTGGCTGACTTTTGGGAGAAGGTAACTGGGGCTCTGACACAAATGGTGGGAGAAACAGTGGCATGTGATATTGTGATATGAATGTTTGTTTACTGGGAAATGTGTTGCACTTAAAGGCTAGCAGTCGCAAACTGATGGCATTGCTGCTGTTATTGGTCAAACGCAGGGTCTCCATACATTGGGATGGTAGGCCGGCACCGTAGCTAAAGCATGGGCTGAAGGATATAGCCTTTTGCCGAGATCAGCTCTTGCGTTATGGAGAGGAACTACCAGCAGCCTCCAGGCCGCGAGACATTTGGGGGCCATTCGTAGCATATGTGTTGACCAGACCGCCTGACTGATGACATTTCCCGTACGGATACTGTATTCTGTTATATATTTTGCACTGCTTTGAACTGCTTTCATGACTTCTTTGAATGTGAGAAATTTGTACCATCTTGATGCTCCGTCTTCTGCACTACGACAGCGTTGAAGCTGATGTGTACCTGTTGTTATATTCTGAAACTTCAAAAAAAAAATAAAAAAAATTAAAAAAACATTGTTGGTCGTTAGCGAAGCAGAGCAACAGGTTTTACAAACACTGAAATACTACTGGGAGCTGTTATGATAGTGAATAACCCAGAGGCGAGTGCCACGCCAAGGCTAGGGGACCTGAGAAAAGGATGAGGTTTCACTTAGCAGGTTATGGTGCAGAGATCACCTAAATGATAAATAGACTAAGCCACGGCTATGAAGCATAAGGCTTCACTCACACTGAAATGCTACTAGGAGCTGTTAAAATAACAAAAAGGGGTGACAAGCCAAGGCATTGTAGCCTAAGGAGAGGCTGGGGTTCCCCTTAATAGGCTAAGTTGTAAACATCACCGAAAAATGTCCCGACTACACCTAAAGGTGTGTTTGCAGTGAGGGTAGTGCGTGTAAAACCACTGCACATGCCGAAATGTCTGGGAATGAATAGAAAACAACTGCTGTGGAAAAAAGGCGTACAGGAGGATATGACCTCACCGACGCGCACCCAATAAAAAAAATGACAAGATGCGAAGGCGGCGCGCAGGGTCGAACGCCACTCGCAACAGTCTCGCAGCAACTGAGAGCGAGACATGAGTCGGCCCAAGCTGCGACGCGGAGAGCAATGCTGCCGCTCGTAGGTGGAAATGCTCGCCGACGGACGGCATTGTATACAGAAGGAGGGACAGTTTGCCCGGGACACATATTATGATTTATGAGTCGACCATGGCTTGATTTCATCTAAGGAGTGTTTTCGATAAATACCCGCTGAAACTTGGATTTTAGTACGTAAGCACAGTTTTTTGATGTTGCCACCACCTCGAAAGAGAATATAGAAGAGAACACTAGAAATTCTTTGTTGCGACTGGGGATTATGATATCCCAGTGATACAGAAAGGCTAAATACAAGGTGGATGGCACCTGAGTAAGAATAAAACGTACACTACTCAGAGGACAGTTAATGAGCCTTGAAGAAGTCCTTAAACAGGACGAAACGCGTTGGCTACTGTGAAGAAAGAAAACAAAATAAAGGAATATGTAAATTACGATACTTTGTTGGAACTTTATTTTTCATTGTGTGCGGATCAAACCTTTTATGCAGCTGTTTGTTGTGAAAGTTTCTTTCACTAATTTAGGAAACTAAAGGGTCTTGTTTCCTTTGATCTTCGCACGAAAAGCCAACAATATTCCCAAGACATAAATAAGTGCGGTATTGCATCCTAGAGCTCTCTTGTGAATCTTTTGGAAATGCAGAGCAGGTGGTCTTCAATCGCTTACCACTGCCAAGAGTCCTGGTGCTCTCAGGGATCACTGCCTGCCCTTAAATAATGAAATTGAAAAGTGTCATTTTTTTTTTTTAAATGCATCTCGTTTTCCTTCAAGGAAAACAGGCTGCATTAAAAAAAAATGCTTTATCTAAAAAGCAGTCACGGACATGGTGGTCTGCTGACCCCAACAGGCCACCCTCCCTGGGAGTGCTAGCCATTCCCAATGGGGTCATAAATTGCACTTGCCTCATGAATATTAATGAGGCATGCAATTTGTGACCCCATTGGGAATAGCAGTGTCTGAGATACTGTTGTACATTCACTTTTGCGAGTCTCAAATTGAACGTCTCAAATTGTGAGACGCAATTCGATGCAATTTGCGACTCGCAAAAGTGAATGGCCGTTAAACTGTCCTTTAATCTGTTGACAAATGTTACAGGAAAGAACATATTTACACATTTGCTGGTGAAGGAGCAGTTAAAACAAGATTTTGTATACCTCCTCTAATTTGCATGAAATTAATTACATAATCATTCTAAAATTAATTTACATAGCATGTTTGAAGTGGAAGTGATACTAATCAATATTTGCACCTTGATAAACAGAAAAACATGTGAGACTAAATTGCTAATTGCATGGCAAAATTAAATAATTAACAATGGTACACAAACTAACCTTAGATTGTGGTGAGATAGTAAAATTGCATGATTTATATTGCTTTGTAATTGTATTGTGCCTTAAATTTATCGGATGGTAAGTATTATCGCTTTAAATGGCGCTGCAGCTAGAAAAATACTAATATATATTGGGATTAATGTGGGTTTGAACATTAGAACCTTTATTTCTACATATTAATTGCTGCTATGTCTATTCTCGCTTAGTTAACGTTCGGGCCTACTAGGCTGCAGTACTCAAGATGGTGTTCTCTGAAGCAGATGCCACCATGTGCGCGCAATGATTTCTGCGCATGCCCAGATGGCTCTGGAAATCAACAGGTAAAATGAACTCCTGACATCGTGTTCCCTGCCAAGGTCGATGTGTTGGGGACATGACCGCAAGCCAGTAGATGACTGTATGAGAACCACGGAAGAGACAAAGGATGAACCTGTCAATAGGACCCATTTGCCTTGAAAAGATAAATTTTCGGGTCCCCGCATGGGAATCAGAAGAACCATTACAATTTGTGAACTCTTTTGCCAAGTCACTATGAAGAACCAGTTTGCACTGGGAAGAGTGCAATGAACTATTGATAACCCCAAACTGTCCAATCAGAACATTTGGTCTGCCCCTAAAGTTGCCATATTTTGTATGAAGTAAGGCAAGGAAAGGTATAATAAACCCTCATCTGTCATTACGGGAGGAGTTGCTTTTGCGGTTACTCGTAGTTGCTGTTGCCGTTGTTCTTGGGTTATTCTTTAGTTGTTTTGAAGGAGAGTCTTTGGGAGAGAGTTCTTGTTGGGTGGTTATTGTTCTTTTTCAATTTTCCGACTTTTTCTATTTTTCATTAAGTTCTATGGTGCCAGTCTGTGTGTGGCATTAATCCATGCTGCGGATTGATGTATGGACACTGCTGAATCTCAGAGATATTGTGTTATATCCTGTATTGTTGCCTGATGGTTTGATCCCATGGTGAGGATCAGACTGCCTGTCCGAGGGAGTCTTTACCTGAGAATGCGGTTAACTCCCTATTCGATCTGAAGCTATTCGTCGCCTGTTCATTGGTAAATGATTTACTGCATTTTTCCTAAATTTATGTTTAAATGGAATTTCTAAATGCTTAATTACTCTTTAATAAATCTAAATTTCAAATTATGAGCTGTAGTATATAAATGTAAGATTAAAGGGATTGATTAATGATTTAGATGAACAAAATAGAAAATAATAAGAAACGAGTTAATCACTGAAGATATCAAATGTTTTCCTAGACTTTTATTGTGTTTTAGCTGGTTCAAATTCACCATCAACCAGTCCAACTAGTTGGTCCATCGACCAAACAGTGGAGTGCCTTGATGATAAAGTCAGGATTCTGCAAAGTGTATATAGAATGTGTATATAAAATAGTAAGAAAATTAATCCTAATAGATAATAAGGTACCCACGTTGTCCAGCAGCCCCTTCTGTACAGATTCAAGTGAGTTTTGTGTGGATGAGAAGTGTGTTGGTGTTATGGGCCCCACCAATGAATGAACTTTTGTGAATAAGAATCTGTGACATAAGGAGAATATGTAAATGTTGCCCTTTGCGCTGGATCAGTAATTCATGGTGGCAGAGGTGATGGCTTCTATTGTATTGGTTGGGTGATTATTGATTTATGTTTAACACTTTATGTTGAGTATTGTTTATGTTTAGTGTAGTTGGAAATTTGAAGCTTCCGGGAAGTAGGGAGTGGATTTATGTGGCAAGAGAAGTCACATGGAATTGAACATTGTCTGGTTTCAAGAATTGTGATAACAGAATTGTGTTATGTTAGGGAAATCTCCGTGTGAATGTGTGTGAGTGGAATAGCAATAGGTTTTCTTGTGAAACTCTGGCCTTAATTCTCAGGAGCATTATAGTCTCCACATGTGTTTTATCCCCAGAGATACGGGTTTGCCTTTTGCTTGTTAGAAGGGTAAGGTAGAGGGAAGTGCCACTTTATCTGCGAAACGAAAAATTCTGTGGTAGGGTAGAGGTAAGCCCTGCCTACTGGAAATGCAGAATTCTTGTGTAAATGGACAAAGCTATCTCTTTGGTTTAGCGAAACAGGCAATGAAGATGTGTTTATGTTGTTACTAACATATTTTGATTAAAGAAAAATTTAACAAAAGATTGTCGATACATTTTGTAAAGGAGGGGTCAGCAAGAGCAAGAGTAGTGGGAAAGGCTGTCGACAGAAAGACTGCGCTGAGATTGGTCAGCTGTGGAAAGACGAAGCTTTCACTGATTGGTGCATTAGTGTGAGACGCGCTAGGATTGGAGAATTACAAGGGTGACATAAACGCTCTGGATTGGTGTGTTAGTGTGAGTCGCGCTAGGATTGGTCAGAAGACTGAGAAGCCGTGAAAAGGTGAATTGAGGAGCTTAATTGATTAAGAGTTTGAAAAATAAAATAAGATGTATTATGATCCGCCTGAAAAGGAGAAAAAGTAATGGTTTGGAAAAATCAAAAACCTATTCAAGAGAGATAAGCCGATTGTAACTAGAGAAGGACAGATACTTCCGCCACCGAAAATGCCTGCATCCTTTATGATGACGAAATATTGTTATCATACATGCATTTGGTTGGAAAATTGGGTAAACTATACCAAAGAGGATGGAGTACTAGCGTTTCCAGAGAATGGTTTATTTAGTCTAGCTGTACTACGAAATTTGAGAGATAGAATGATGAGATTGGAACCGAAACCCAGACCTACCCAATTTGAGGCTTTGACTGAATGGGAAGAAGAGATGTATGAAAGAGAAAGGTATCGGAGTGGAAGAAGGTATAATTATGCATTTGGTAGATATTATGGTCAAGAAAGCCATGATGACAGAATGAGAAGATGGCGTAATGCGAGCATGACTGATGGCATGTTTCCCCTGAGAAATGCTGGAGATACGGGTGGTAGAAAATGAAAGGAAAAAAGAAATAACACGGAGTCAGAAGGTTACAGATTCGAGTGAGTTTTGTGTGGATGAGAAGTGTGTTGGTTTTATGGGCTCCACCAATGAATGTATGAATGAACTTTTGTGACTAAGAATCTGTGACATAAGGAGAATATGCAAATGTTGTCCTTTGTGTTGGATCGCTGGTATAAGCTACACCACTACAAATGTTGCTGTAAAAGCAAAATAATTGCAGTTACACCAGCATGGGCAGAAGCCACACCTTCATGCGTAGCCACAATCAAAGAAAGTCTGTGATCCTCGTTGGATTCAGTCGATCACCAACAGACAGTATAGTTACAAATGGAATTTGATCAGAAGTTAAATGATAGGTGTAACGAGAAGGGCACCCTTGGGGAAACTGCGATCCCTGCTTCATAGCGGCAATAGCCGCCAGAATTTCATCATCAATTTTAGTCATAGACCTAGTAACAGCTGCTACTGAGCATGTGCCTACTGCTGATTTGGGTGCCTCATCAGCCAGCGAATTACCAACAGCGTGTGCTCCCACACGCTGATGGCCCAATGTATGGATAACATGTGTGAGCGGCAAACCTTCCTTAAGAGTGGCCACTCAGACACAAAACATTTTATGGGTTATTGCGCTACCTTTAGAATCACAAAAATCATTTTGTTTCCAAAAGAACAAGTTGTCATTGAAGGATTGTACACAGTAAAAAGAATCACACACAACAGGTGTAGGGACTTCAGGATCAGCAAATTCAAGAGCCAAAACCAAAACACATAACTCGGCCAATTGTGCTGTTCTATTCCCAAATGATAGTGTGTGTACCAAGGAGGATTTGAAATCACCATCTACTATTGTGCCTGCCACAATTGCGCAGGCTGCTGAATAAGCATGCTTAGAACCAATGGGTGGCTGTGCAGACCCATCAGTGCAAATAATGCATTTGTACTGATCCAAAGGGAGCAATGATAAAGGAGGAAGATGAACATGTTCATATTGTAAAAACTTCTGTGCTTGCAAAGAAGGGTCAAAGATAAAGTTGACATCAGCCGACGTCAAAGAACTAGCCCATTGTATCGGCACACTAGCCTTCGTGACAGCTTTTAAAGCAGGCACTGGCAAAACCATGAAAATGCATTTACCCTGAGTCAGAGCGCGTTCTTTCAGAATCGCAATCTAAACTGCTGTTAAAATCTTTCCTGTGGAAGAAAAGCGCATCTCAGCCTGAGTATACAAATGTGATTTATAAGCAACGGGAACCGTCTACTCTTCACTAAAAGTCACGTAAGTAAATCCTAACGCTCCTGGTACAATCCGTATGACCAAATTTGTTGTATTGTCTCTTGTTAAAAAGAATTGAGTCACAAGCAGATCAGATTGCAAAGACCTAAGTACTGCAGTATGTTCCGGAAGCCAACTGGAAGATGAAAAAGAGGGTTGTATCAATGCGTAGAGCTCTTTGATACGCTGGGCATAATCAGGAATGTAAGTCCTGTCAAATTTTTTATAACCCAGTAAAGATTTCAGTTTTTAAGGGTGGAAGGAGGCTGCAATTGAGAACATTTATCTAAAAAGTGAGGGGCCGCCCCCTACCTTCATTATTGAGTTCATAACCATAGGAAAGTACCGCCAAAAAGGTAATATGCGATTTCTCAAAATTGAATTTGTAGCCTAACTTCGCAAAATGTGTGACAATGCTGTCCACGCGCATAAAGCCGCAGATTCATTTCATCATCCGTCAAATAAATGTCATTGACGTACAAAAAGGCATCAGGGTCAATTTCATGTAAAATTGAAACTATGCGTGCCACAAACACACCTGGGCTATTCTTGTATGCCACAGGCAATCATGCATATCGTCTCTGATTGCCGAGGGTGCTGAATGCAGTCAAACCATGGCTTTCAGGAGCCAAAGTGTGGCTGAAAAATCCATTGCAAATATCCAAAGTAGTTTTATACTTTTTTTGAACAATGTGGTTTACTAACGCAGAGCTATGTGTATTCTGAACCGCAAAGGTACGAACATGACAGTTCAAATGTTTGTAGTCTAAAACTATAGATATGAATCGTCCAGTGTCAATATCGACAAAACACTAGGTTCAATCACACCCTGATATTCCAATTGAGTCAAAATATCACCTACGGATGCTTTAGCGTCACGTTTAATTGGATATTGCGGTTGGGGTTGTGGTGTATAAAGCAAAGGAATCACATGTACTGTTGAATCTTTGTCCCAACCCACCTGATTACGATATAATGCAGGAGCCAGGGCTAATGCCCACTCCGAAGCATAAACAATTTTAGCCTCTTCTGGTGCATATTGCAAAAAACTTGGTAGAATAACATCCTCCCCTCTGGAGGAAGCAAGGACAAAAGGTCCTGTCGAGGAGGAGGGTTCTCATCATCTGAGGCATACTGTGCAGTTAATGCGGCAACTGTTTTCTTCTGAAATGGGGCACGATATTGAGGTGGCTCCTCCTGCTTGACTTTTACGTCAAGCCTAAGCTGCAGGTCACGTCTCATCTGTGTGGACTCGCCTTTCCAGCAATCCTGCTGCCCTCCTCAGCTGAATTATTGATCCAACGATTCCTTAAAGGAACGAGGAGAAGGAGGATCAGGAGCCTGAAACCTCTCGAGTGTCTTATTTTTAGAGCGATCACGCAAATCATATCTACGTTCAGAAGCGTCAGGTGGAGGCAAACCTTCACAAGAACCAGGCTTCTGTTGTTCCTGCCGCACATTTTGTTCCAAGCCTTTTTAGGAAAGACTGGACCACCCTTTTGTTCAAGAGGGGGTTTACCTTGTGCCTGAGTAATTGGTCGAATCCCTAAGGTATTGCGACCCAAGGATGTATACACATCCGCAATAATAATAAGCAATTGTCGCTCCTGATCTACATCCGCCACTGCCGCCAGGCACTGGCGCACTGGTAAGCAAATTGCTTCACCTTTAATGTTAACCAGAGGAATCAGACCACTCGGCAGCTTCAAGCTGCTCACTTTTTTGTGCGATCCAAAATGGTAGGTCCTCACAATTCTGAGGATGTTTTTACATCACAGAGTTAATCATGACGGGACTAGTCACAAGTCCTCCACCCTGACCTGGTGCCAGAGGAGCAGCTCCAGCTGGAGCTGCCTGAAGTGCATGAGACATAAACTGTATGACTCATCTAAGAAGATTAACTAATTGTGTATATAGTAGACGCAGCTCTACTATAGTAACATCGAGATAATTGGGATGTGCTGTAAAAACCAGCCAAACCAGGCCAAGTAGCCCCATCGATAGACAAAGGGCCCATTCGAACAAAAGAGACAGGGTGAGCAAGGGTGCCATTAAACTAAATGGTATGCTCCCAGGACTTCAACAGAACTTCAATTAATGCATAAGGATGATATGCTGCCGGAGGACCAGCGGCCGCGTAAGTGTGAAACAAATGATAATTCGCATCTACCTCGGGAAATGTAACCCAACTATAAAATACCTCAGAGCGGTATGATGGATCCCCCTCAACCACGTAAATGAAGGTAGCCCCCGCATTGGGGACTCTGTGTTGAGTCAAGTAAGCCGTAACCGCAGCACAGCTATGTGCCGCAATAGCAACCGGTTGTGCCAAGTTTAAAGTAAAAAAGATCAAGTAAAATGGTAGCGAAAAATAGGGTCAAAATACCTTTGAAACTTCAAACTTGAAAAACCTATAGAAGTAGGGATGCCCAACGAACATAGGAGGCTAAGCCCCCCCACCACGGACGTCTCCGGGAACCGGTGAGAGGGTATCGTGGACAAGCACAAGAGCTACTCAGGGGTCTCGTATATTAGTACCAGACCAAAAGTTGGAAGCGCCATGTTGCAGGGATTCTGCCCAAAAACAGAACTATGCGTAGGATTATGGGACCTTAGTGCATAGAGACTGAGTCATACTACCACTAGCTATAGTGTCTCACTTGCTCTCCTATTCACGCACAGAGAAACAAATGATTAGACACCCCAGAACACAACACTCCCGAATCTCTCAGGAATCGCGGTTGCAAGACACACCATTTCGCTCGCAGCCTTGTACTTCTCCACAATAAGATCTGACAGAGACACAAACAAGTTTATAACATTTATTTTAACTAATGTGCTCTAATATGCAGTATACGTGCCACAACAAGCAGAAAAATGCATAATACAAATATGGCCAGCGTAGCAGTTAGTTCATAAATCATTAAAGGAGATGTCATTACGAAAAGACAGTATCGCCTAACCTTCCTCCCCTTGCATAGAAGTAGTATTATTATATATTAGAAGATCTCTGGGCTTTGTCTGCAGACCCCATGCCTTAGCCTATAGATGGTAGATCTACATCATAGGTGCTGTCTCACTTTTCTCTCTGGAAAGGTCCTCTTCAAGTGTGCGCTACCTATTCGTGGATTCCAATAAGACCAAAGTACATTGTCCCCAACAACAGCTGTATCAGTATGTTTTGTCTAGGTGCCAAGGCCTAGCCAGAACAAAATAACAAGGGGCATCGTTGTTCGACTTTGCTTACAATGTTCAGACAACACCCCAGGAACATGCAGAGTGTGACAGAGTGTGAACACAGCAATGGGTTCTCATGTGAAAACGGCAATAGAGACAGTTGAAGAAGTAAAGCCGTGTAGTAACATGCGCAAAGCAGCGAGCAATCAGCAGCATGCTCATGCTAACTTAAAGAAGACGTCAATGTCTCCATGGGCCATGTGACAGGTGATAGGTGCAAAAGCATCTTGAGCCCATTTTAGCACTAGCAACAGTTTAGAGACAAGCACAACTTACACTCACTCCCAGTTTGCCCATGCACTAACCATCATTTTGCACTTGTAAGTGAATGCTGGTGAACATAAATCAAGGAACAATGCTAAAATAAGGCACACAAACATGCTCAAACACCATTTGCATGACTGTTAACATGGATGCAAACGCTCAGAAAACATGGGGTATACATTTTATTTGTGCCACTGTTTTTGCACCCATGTTTTGCACTGGCCTATTTATGACCCTCCCAAGGGGTGTCATTTACCTCTATTAGGAAATGCATGCTTTTGTAACATACTCATCCTCTTTTCGTAAACACATTACACCATTCTGAATGTATTACACAGACTTTCTCAACCTTCTTGATGTCCAAGCTAAGGATACTTGTTGAAAAGTTCCAGTGGAGGCGAAGGAAGGCAGCTTTCACCCTACAGTATCATGCTTCTTTCGCTTAACTGACTGCACATATATTTTTGCTATCAGTTTCTGCTGTTTTCTTTACTAGTTGTAGCAAGAAACACATTTGTTCATCCTTTTCTCAGCACTGAATCTAAACATGCAAGTCTGTACTCAGACAACTCCTCTCAGCCATAGCACTGTAGTTATGGGATTGTTTTATGCACACATCAATTAGAAGAGTGGAAGACACTTTTGGAATATTCTCAATTCTGAGAAGCATGATTAAGGAATATTTTGTATTGTGAATGTATATTCACAAATGCAGCAATCCTGCCCGCATTGGGGTATTGACACGTTAGAAATTGGGTTAATGGTTAACTAGGGTATGAGCTGTGGTCAAGCAGCAACCACAATCCTAGTCAGGGTATGGCACTAGAAAACCCCAAATTAACATGCACTCAACCCACCAGAGCTTTGCACAGAACAGTCAGACTTAACTTAGAGGTAATGTGTATAAGTATTTGTGCAACACCTCAAACAGTAAAACAGTGAAACACTAAACAAAAAGATCCCACACCAGGTTAGAAAAATAGACCAACATTTAATAAATTAAACAAGACCAAAACCACCAACTCCAATCAGTAGAATAGGAGTTATGAATTTTGAAAGAATAAAGTGTAAAATAGTGCCTAAAAGCATATAGTGTCAACTTCGGTTATCTGGTTGCGCTGGACCGGGTCAAAGTCAAATGTTTAGGCCGACCGAGATGGAGCGCAAGTCTGGTACAATCCCAGATTAGTCCGCTGAAGTATTACCTTCTCATGTTTTGTGCGATGAGACCCGTTCACACTGCAGAGGGTCACGGGGAACAAGGAAAGAGTCGTGGGCAGAGGTTGGCATGGCGCAGAGAGCATGCCGGGCATCACGGATGGGCAGGCTGGTGCTTCGCGTTGGCAGTCCTCCACATATGATCAATGCTTGCTGTGCGAACACACGAGCTATCAAAGGCTTGCCATGAATTTCGTGCAAGCTGCGCGGACTTGGTGCAAACAGGCAAATTTGCAGTCGTAAAGAGCGCATAAGCTTGATTTTAGGAGCCTGCGAGCCACACCAAGGGTCCAGGACCTGAGAGGCACCACTTGGGGGCCAGAAACTCACTGTAGTTGGATCCAGGAGATGGGTGAGTAGACTTTTATGTCCCTGAGGCTAAGATCAGGAAGCCAGCTGGCTAGCCCTTTGAGTCACTATGGGGCACTGGGATCAGGATGAAGTTGCAGGTCCATGTTCTTCTAAACCAGGCAAGAGGTCAGCAGGTCAGCACAACAAGGCAGCAGTTCCTTTAGAGCAGCAGTCTAGCAGAGGGGCAGTCCTTGGAGCAGAACAGCAGAACTTCTTCCTGGCAGAGTATCCACAGAAGGACAAGAAGTGTACTACAGAGCAAGAGTCTGGGGTTCTCTTTTCATACACTGGTGCCCTGGTTCTGGTTGATGGGAGAAACTACTAGACAGTGGCTTTGAAGTGCATGGAATCTCCTGCTTCTCCTGCCCTGGTTCCAAGCTGGCAGCCATAACTATTCAGGTTGTTAGGCCCTTTGTGTGAAGGCAGACCACAGGCTATTCAGTTGTAAGTGGGGCTGTGCTTCCCCATCCTGTCAGCAGTAGGCCCATCCATGCACACCTAATCCTTCTATTGTGTGACAGTCTGGGTGGAATTTACAAAGTCTAACCATCAGTTACACCTAGTCATGTGACCCAAGACAGGCTACAGCCACAAAAGGGCTAAAAGAAGTAAAGTGCCAACTTTCTAAAAGTGGCATTTTCTAAATTGTCATTTAAAATCTGATTTATCCATACATTAGTGTTTTAAATTTCAATTGTGGAGACACCAAGCATGAAATCATTACCTAGTCCCATTTGGCAATTACAGTTATATAATATAATAGGGTAACTTCATTGTATTTGTATTTTGTTCTTGTAAAGCGCTACTGTCACCCAACGGGTATCCTGGCGCTAGACTGAGATGGTAAAGAGACTTTTAACCAGCCAAGTAACCACAGACAACCAAGAAAAATACTGAGGTCGGCCGGAGGAGCAGAATTAGGAGATCAGGAAATCAAGGGCTTCTCCCTAGGGAAAAGCCAAGTTTTCAGGCTATGCCTAAAATCCATCAGAGAGTTAGCCTGCCTAATATTCAAAGGAAGAGCATTCCAGCACCGTGATGCCACTGTGCTAAATGCCCTGCCCCCCATCCTGGCCCTCTTAACCCTGCCAGTGGTTAGCAGAGAAGCATTTGAAGAGCGTAGAGTCCTTTGAGGCTTATACCAGAACAATTTCTCCTGCAGGGGGGTTGGGCCGAGACCGTGTGCCGCTCTATAGACAATGCATAGGGCTTTAAACCCAACCCTTTCCCTTATAGGAAGCCAATGGAGCTCTTGTAACGCCAGCGTGGTTGAAAATCCGCGTTTCTTGTTCAGCGCCAATTTGGCTGCCATAGACTGGACCCTCTGCAAGCTCTGGAAGATGTAAAGAGGAGCTCCTAGGTACAGAAAGTTGCAGTAGTCCAGCCTCCTCAGGATGATACTGCGTACCACCAGAGGTCTTTTCTCCGCTGGCAGAAGAGGTAGAATCTGTCGTAGGGCTTTCAGGAGAGCAAAGCAAACCCCCACTGTTTTTTTAACTTGAGAGGCCATTTGAAGATTATCGTCAAACATAACCCCCAGATTCCGCACTGTTGTCACAGGGATAATGGGTTCCGCCTCTGGGGCCAGTCTGAGGTCAAAAGGCATATCACGTACTCCTGCAGAGGAACAGTAGATCACCTCTGTCTTTCCTCCATTGAACTGCAGGGAGTTGGCCCTAAGCCAGTCCGATGTCTGGCGCATACATCTCTGAAAGTCATCCATAGTCAGAGCACCCTTCCCCTCCAATGAGAACACCAATTGGGTGTCGTCTGCATAGTTGACCAAGTCGACCCCATGCGACTTGATTATAGAGATTAGTGGCTGCAGGTAAATATTAAAGAGGATGGGGCTAATGGCCGACCCCTGAGGGACCCCATGCTCCACCAAGGTCCTGCTGGAGGTGAAAGGGGACAAGGTGACCACCTGTTGTCTCCCTGTGAGATAGGATTGCATCCACCTCATGGCACGTCCCTTAACTCCCAGAAGCTCCAGTCTATTCAACAGAATTCGATGGTTAACCGTGTCGAAAGCGGCAGACATATCTAAGAGGACCAGTACAGATGAAAGGCCTCTGTCAGCCCGCATCCGCAGATTGTCTAGCAGGGTGACCAGAGCTGTCTCCGTTCCATGACCTGGCCAGAAGCCAAACTGGCTCTTATCCAGGAGATGGAACTCTTCAAGATACCCTGAGAGAGACCTACTCACTACCTTTTCAAGGATTTTTATAGGAAAAGGCAGCAAGGAGATAGGTCTAAAACTAGTGGGATCTCCTGGGTCCAGAGATGGCTTCTTTAGTAAGGGAGTAACCACTGGCAGCTTCCATGCTTCTGGCACCACCCCTTCCTCCAAGGATTGGCAACATATCTGCCACATCCGGGGAAGCAGTGCCTGTGCATGCTCTTTCCAGATCTTGTTAGGTAAGGGGTCTAGCGGAGACCCTGACCTCACATTCTGTACACAGCTGTTAAACAGCTCATCAGTAAGCGGTGTAAAGTGTCCCAGAGAGGTTACCACCCCTGGTTTTTCCGCAGGTCTCTGACCATAAATGTTTTGGGGGGAGGCGTCACAAAAAAGAAAGCCCCCCAACAATTTTTAAAAATTTCTCCTCAAAATGGGAGGCAATTTTGTCACATAGTGCCTGCGAGGCACCACTTTGTTTCCCAGACTAGTGGGGGTGGAGAGGTCTCTGACGATCTTAAAGAGAGCTCTGGCGCTATTCGATGAAGACAAGATGGTATTGGCAAAAAAGTCTGCCTTGGCTTTAACAATCTGCTCCTTGTACTGAGCTAGCACCCCTTTGAAAGCCACTTTGTCGTGCTCAGCATAGTGCCTGCGCCATTTCCTCTCTGCCAGCCGACAGGACTTGCGTGTAATACTCAGCTCTTCAGTAAACCACGGTGCGGAATGTTTAATTTTGGCCTTCAGGCGCTTCAGAGGCACGTGCTGATCCAGTACTTCATGGATGTAATTATGGTACAGACGATAGTTCGTACCCACTGACTCATAGGGGTCAAAAGGAGGCAGATTTTGAAAAAGCGGCTCCGTCCGACTTTTCATAAGTTTAGCCCAGTCTCTCCCCATACGATATGTTACAGGAGGTGGCCTAGTTGCTTCACTACCAGGTATTTGAATCCGAAACTGGATCAGCGAGTGGTCAGTCCAAGTCTGAGGTAGAATGTTAATCACCTCAGTTTCATTACAGTCTGCGAACAGAAGATCCAGAGTGTGCCCCCCTTGATGGGTGGGTTGTTGGACCAACTGATGCAGGTTGCAACTCTCACAGGTTTCCCTGAGATCTCTTAAGTGGCCGTCTAAAATGCCATTCTCCCACAGATTGAAATCGCCCAGGAGCAGCATTCTGGAGTGTGTCAGTGACTGGGCCGCGATGACATCCAGAAGCGCTTGGTACTGAGTATTAGAGCTTGGGGGTCTGTATCCGACCATCCCAGTAAGGAGCCTCCCCCTCTGTTCTTGTAGGGTGAACCCTAATAGCTCAATACCCACCACCTCATCAACCTTAAAAGGGGCAAAGTCCCAGGTATCCCTGAACATCACCCCAACCCCTCCGCCTCTCCCCGTTGCTCTGGGCTTATGAAAAATCTTATAGCCCTCCGGGCAGGCGAACCCTAGTTCCACCAGGGAGTCATTACTACACCATGTCTCCGTCAGAAATAACACATCCAGTTGCAGATCTTCCACCAGACTTGACACCTCCTGGTGATGTTTGGCCAGGGAGCGACAGTTGAGCAAGCCACACTCAAGGACCGGGCTGGATTGCAGCGCCCTAGTAACCTTCTCTCCCCCACTGACCTTGTTCCTGATGTCCAGTAGTTGTTCCTTTGTATATTTAAGAGGACTTTGGCAAGGCCGCACAGCGTGGCTGGCGCTAGGAGCGGTCGAGGCGTGGACGGGCGCAGACAGGCTTGCCTCTGGCGCGCCTCCGGCGTGCCGTCGGCACTCCCGCTGCGCGCGCGCGCTGCGTGCTTGCATGTCTCCTCCTAAATAGAGTCCCGGCTGTAGTGGTTCAACCACTAGAGCGTCGACCAAAATGGCGGTGCTCAGGTGTCGACCGGAAGTGAGGGGAAGTGCTTCTCGACTTCTCCGTAAGGAAGGACCCAATGCTCTATCCCTCACAAAATGCGAGAGTGAAAGAAGTATTTTGCAGTGCGGGTAAGTGCAATTTTATAAACGCTATGATTCAGTTCAGTGCAGTTTTTAAACGATATGATTCAATTCAGTTCAGTGCAATTTTTAAAACGCTAGGATTCAGTTCTCCTACATTCCTAAATTCCCTCCTTGGCTCCCCCGCTCCCCAAAGCAATACAATACACACAGATACATAAGATAGCAGAGCGCTCACGTGTCACCTACAACAGTCAGTGACCCAGCGCTGTACAGTTACGGTTAAAATCAGTCTTGGCCTGATTTCTGATAACTTCATGTTATCCTATAGGAGAGTGTTAGAAATGGGTTTACCGGGTGGCTGATTTATGCACCCTGGCCAGGCAGGAATCACCATTCCAGTCAGGGCAAGCCAAGCACACACTAAAAGATAACCTGTTCTCACCCTCTGGTAGCTTGGTACAGAGCAGTCAGGCTTATTTAAAGAGACAATATGTAAAGTATTTGTGTAACACACACACCCTGTTACACAATGAATACACCTCAAAAATGCTCCACACAGGTTCATAGAAAGTAATTATTATATCATATACAAAACAAGACCAAAACAACAAAAATCCAATGTTTTCAAGTTGAGATATTGAATGTTAAAGGAATTAATACAGTAAAGCGCTTAGAAGCAAGTAGCACTAAAAGGGTTACTTTAGGACACGCTGCGCCAGAGCAAAATCAAAGTTCAGGCAAACCGTGATGGAGCACCAGCTGGCTACAGAACCCATGCAGGCCCTTGTGAACAAAGTACCTTTCCTGGTCACACACAACGAGATGCGTCAATGTCGAGTTCTGCAGGCGCAGGATGCATTGATCTTCTCCATGCAGTGAAGGCGTTGCGTCAGTCCGAAGACGGGTGCCAGAGTCGAAAGCCATGTGCCAGATTCTGTCACGCAGTCAAGTGGATGTCCGATGGGTCAATCTCTGGAGGCAAAGTGCTGGTTCCGAGGCGATGCACTGATTTTACTCCCGCAACCATGTTGATGCGCCGGTTCTGCTACACACTGACAGGAGATGCGTTGAAATCCGTGTTGCAAGTATCTGGACCACTTCCAGTGAGCCAGGCACTTCGAGTGAGCTAGGCACCAGAGTTAGGGTAGAGACTTTAATAACTATGAGTCTCATGCAACAGGAGGCAAGCCAAAAAAGCCCCTAGAGATTACTTGGAGTCAAGGCAGAGTCCAGCTCTCCTTCAGCAGAGTCAGAGAGCTGTAGGGCAACAAACAGAAAGGCAGCCCTTCCAGATCAGCAGTCCAGTTGAGTCCTTTAAGCAGCACAGCAGTTCTTGTGGCAGAGCGTGTTACAAGTCCTGTAGTGTCTGATTGTAGGGGATCAGAAATCCAGTATTCATACTCAAATGTACCTTAGATGTGGGGGTGACTTCAGAGCAGCTCTCTGAAGTGCACAAGGATGCCTTTCAACCAAGTCCTGTCTGCCAGGCTATCTCTGGGGGGTGATCAGTCCTTGTATAGGCCTCAGGGCCTATTCAAGTGTTAGCCCCTCCTTTCCATCCTACCCAGGCAAGGCCATTGGGATGCAGATATATGTTGTTGGGTACTCAGACACACCTGTCCTTCTTGTGTTGTGGCTGTCTAGAGGGAATGCACAAAGTGTATCTGTCACTCAGCCCAAACGAGTATTGGAGACAGGCTGTCAGGCACACAAAGCAGTAAGGGTAGAGAAATATCCACTTTCTAAAAGTGGCGTTTCTAAATCAATAATGTGTGGCACAAATAGCGCTCTTGGCCCACTAGTAGCATTTCGAAGTACAGGCCCTGGGTATATGGTATACCACTTTACAAGGGACTCACCAGTAAATCAAATATGCCAAACAGGCGTAAACCAATTATACCATGGTTAGAGGAAAGAGCACTCTGGCACTGGTCAGCAGTGGTAAAGTGCCTAGAGTCCTAAAGCCAACACAAAGAGGGTCAGAAAAAGAGGAGAAGGAAGGCAAAATGGTTGGGGTGACACTTCAGAGATGGCCATTTTTCAACAGAGAGGAGGGCCTCACAGTATTGAAAAACTAATTTGGGAATTTTTCACTACCAGGACATGTTAAACTTAAAAGTACATGCCCAGCCTTTTAATTGCACAGCACCCTGTCCTATGGGCTACCTAGGGAGACCTGGCAAGGGGGTTTAAATGGCATGTTGATATGGTACTTTAAGAGTGCATTCAAGCTGCAGTGGCAGGCCTGGGACATGTTATAATGTGCTGCTTAAGTGGGTGGCACAATGAGTGCTTCAGGTCCAACCTTTTCCTTGCACAGCACCTTGTCCTATTAGCTACATAGGCCTTACCACAAAGGGGTTTACATGCCAAGTCGACATGCCAGTTTAAACCTGCATTCAGGCTGCAATGGCAGGCCTGGTGACATGTTTTACATTGCTACTTAAGTGAGTGGCAGAAGAGGTGCTGCAGGTCCACGCGTAGCATTTACTTACAGGCCCTGGGTATGTGGTATACCACTCCACTAGGGACTTCTAAGGAAGTTAAATATGCCAATTAGATATAAGCAAATCTAAAAACAACAAATGATGGACAGAATGCAGAACAATGTCATACATTCACCCCAGTACAGAGATCTGGGCCTAAATCCATCGTTTTTTTGCTCACCATGCCGTTCCAGTTTGAACCCAGCCAAATGCAAATCAGTCTTGACCCTGTGCCTCATGGGAACAGTCCAACCCCAACTGCAAAGCCAGGTCCTCCCTGGACTGGAAACAAGCATCCTCGGACCGGTTTCTGGCATTTCAGCCGTCTTCAGCCAGGCTTGCTTGATTTCCAGTGTGTTAGACCTGTCAGCCCTTTGGGTGGTCCCTCCTCATCATTATTTATTTTGTCCCACTTTTGCCTCAAACCCTGTTAGTATTTTTCCTTTTTGGGAACCACCAGACTTTTTCATATTGATGCAGAATCAGGGAGCCATTTTATCTACCCCTGGAACTTCTGTCTGAGGGCCTGGAGCACAAAATGGAGGCCACCTGTGACATCATCAGAACCCACTGGAACCTACTAGAACCTTCTGCAACATTCTGGAACCCTGTGACAGTTGGAGGCGGTTTAGAATGTTGAGAAGCTAAAAGTCAGAGTTGACAGTTGGAGCTGGCAGTTGGCACCTGACTGGTGAAGAGAGACCAGCAGAAACCTGAAGGAGGAAGGAGTGAGGCAGCAGGGGTGGAAACTTGTGCCTGGAGTGGGGTCCATAAACCCACCCTTGATACTAGTCCCTACTGACTGAGCCCAGCCTGGAGCCCTGTGTGGGAGAAAGCAAGAAAAACCATCTTAAGGACCTGGACAGCAGGTACAGGCCTTAAAAGCAAAGAACAGCAAGTACCTGACCTGGTTACTGGTAACTACCTGAAGTCCGACGTCGAGAAGCCTAGAGACCTGGAGCCCGAGGTGGAGAAGCGGCGCTGACTGGAAAGCAGACGTCGTACCCGGAGCCGCCAGAGGTCGAGAGAGGGCGCCGACGGAGGTCATAGAGAGTACCAGAGGTCGAGGAGGAAGTCACCTGAGGTCGAGTGTGCGGCGTCGACGGGGGAGTGAAGTCCGCCCTCCGGAGTCGCCGGAGACCGAGGTGAATCGTGCCGGAGGTCGGGAGTGGAGGTCGCACTCCGGAGTCGCCGGAACCCGAGGAGTGGAGCATCGGAGGTCGGGAGTGGAGATCGCACTCCGGAGCCGACGGAAGTCGACATCGAGCCAAGGCCGGCCGACGTCATCGAACCGGAGCCGCCCGAAGTCGACATCGAGCCAAGACTGCCCGACGTCATCGAACCGGAGGTCGACATCGAGCCGAGGCCGCCGACATCGAACCGGAACCGCCTACCGGCGTCGTCAAGAACTGACATCGAGCCGAGGCCGCCGACATCGAACCGGAACCGCCTCACGGCGTCGACACGACTCCAGCGGCGTCGGAGCTTCATAAAAAGGGCAGTAAGTGGAATAGAGGGCGCCTAAGGCCCTGTGGAACTCTAAGAGACCATCCTAGAGGATAAAGAGGTGTTAGAACCAGCCTGGAAGTGCCAGGGGTGGACTGAGACTGATACAGTGACCTGTGTGAGGGGTTGTGTAGTTTGGGAGAGCCAGATTCCTAGATTACCCTTGATCTACCTCAGGTTTAGCCTCAGCCTTACCCAAGCTAGGTGAGACATCCTCAGGCCATCCACCTAACCACAAGCTGTGACTGGGCCAAATCAGCCCATAGTATTTTAAATGTGATCTGATTTTACAAATGTCATTGTTGGTTGATATTATTTATTGAGGGTACTGTATTTATTGTATTTATCTAAGTTATTCCTGTAATGTATTTATTGTCCTGAGCTAACTTATTCCTGTACAGTATTTATTCCCTCACAGTATTTATTTGACCTGATCCTATTTATTGCACCTGTAAAGTGTTATTATTTATTCGACCTGCACTTTCTAAGGAGAAGCTTGTGTACTGTGATTGTATTATTATTTATTTAATCAGTAACTAAGAGAAAAGAAGATAAACACAGAGATATTTTCATAATTTTTAAGGTGTAGTGTCGTTTTTGGAACGGATGCACGCATGGTTATTGTGTGGGTATTGCGTATGCTTAACACGGTGCCTTCCTTACCGCTCGAGCCAAGCTACCACAGCGTGTCTGGGAGAACACCACCACCACCCTTCCGGTGTGGGAGTGGGTTTTTCTAACACAGTGGCATGGAGAGCAAGGGACCCACGTCTGGGCATACCCTTCCCACTCGGGGTGACAAATGCAAAAACAACAATTGATGGACAGAATGCAGAACAATGTCATACATTCACCCCAGTACAGAGATCTGGGCCTAAATCCATCGTTTTTTTGCTCACCATGCCGTTCCAGTTTGAACCCAGCCAAATGCAAATCAGTCTTGACCCTGTGCCTCATGGGAACAGTCCAACCCGAACTGCCAAGCCAGGTCCTCCCTGGACTGGAAACAAGCATCCTAGGACCGGTTTCTGGCATTTCAGCCGTCTTCAGCCAGGCTTGCTTGATTTCCAGTGGCATGGAGAGCAAGGGACCCACGTCTGGGCATACCCTTCCCACTCGGGGTGACAAATGCAAAAACAACAATTGATGGACAGAATGCAGAACAATGTCATACATTCACCCCAGTACAGAGATCTGGGCCTAAATCCATCGTTTTTTTGCTCACCATGCCGTTCCAGTTTGAACCCAGCCAAATGCAAATCAGTCTTGACCCTGTGCCTCATGGGAACAATCCAACCCGAACTGCCAAGCCAGGTCCTCCCTGGACTGGAAACAAGCATCCTAGGACCGGTTTCTGGCATTTCAGCCGTCTTCAGCCAGGCTTGCTTGATTTCCAGTGGCATGGAGAGCAAGGGACCCACGTCTGGGCATACCCTTCCCACTCGGGGTGACAAATGCAAAAACAACAATTGATGGACAGAATGCAGAACAATGTCATACATTCACCCCAGTACAGAGATCTGGGCCTAAATCCATCGTTTTTTTGCTCACCATGCCGTTCCAGTTTGAACCCAGCCAAATGCAAATCAGTCTTGACCCTGTGCCTCATGGGAACAGTCCAACCCAAACTGCCAAGCCAGGTCCTCCCTGGACTGGAAACAAGCATCCTAGGACCGGTTTCTGGCATTTCAGCCGTCTTCAGCCAGGCTTGCTTGATTTCCAGTGGCATGGAGAGCAAGGGACCCACGTCTGGGCATACCCTTCCCACTCGGGGTGACAAATGCAAAAACAACAATTGATGGACAGAATGCAGAACAATGTCATACATTCACCCCAGTACAGAGATCTGGGCCTAAATCCATCGTTTTTTTGCTCACCATGCCGTTCCAGTTTGAACCCAGCCAAATGCAAATCAGTCTTGACCCTGTGCCTCATGGGAACAGTCCAACCCGAACTGCCAAGCCAGGTCCTCCCTGGACTGGAAACAAGCATCCTAGGACCGGTTTCTGGCATTTCAGCCGTCTTCAGCCAGGCTTGCTTGATTTCCAGTGGCATGGAGAGCAAGGGACCCACGTCTGGGCATACCCTTCCCACTCGGGGTGACAAATGCAAAAACAACAATTGATGGACAGAATGCAGAACAATGTCATACATTAACCCCAGTACAGAGATCTGGGCCTAAATCCATCGTTTTTTTGCTCACCATGCCGTTCCAGTTTGAACCCAGCCAAATGCAAATCAGTCTTGATCCTGTGCCTCATGGGAACAGTCCAACCCGAACTGCCAAGCCAGGTCCTCCCTGGACTGGAAACAAGCATCCTAGGACTGGTTTCTGGCATTTCAGCTGTCTTCAGCCAGGCTTGCTTGATTTCCAGTGGCATGGAGAGCAAGGGACCCACGTCTGGGCATACCCTTCCCACCCCCTTTTGCACCGCTTTGTTCGCCATAAGTTGGCAGGGTATGCTCAGACGTGAGTCCCTTGCTCACTTTGCCACTGGATTCAAGCAAGCCTGGCTGAAGACGGCTGAAATGCCCAAAACCGGTCCTAGGAAGCTTGTTTCCGGTCCAGGAAAGGCATGGCTTGGCAGTTCGGGCTGGACTGTTCCCATGAGGCACAGGGTCAGACTGATTTGCATATGGCCATGTCTGAACTGGGGTGGCAGAGTGGGTTAAAGAACGGTGATGGATCAAACCCAGATCTGTGGACTGGGTGTGAGTGTTTGATTGGATCTGATGCTCCGTCCATCACCACCCCCTTTTGTACCGCTTTGTTCGCCATAAGTTGGCAGGGTATGCTCAGACGTGAGTCCCTTGCTCACTTTGCCACTGGATTCAAGCAAGCCTGGCTGAAGACGGCTGAAATGCCAGAAACCGGTCCTAGGAAGCTTGTTTCCGGTCCAGGGAAGGCATTGCTTGGCAGTTCGGGCTGGACTGTTCCCATGAGGCACAGGGTCAGACTGATTTGCATATGGCCATGTCTGAACTGGGGTGGCAGAGTGGGCTAAAGAACGGTGATGGATCAAACCCAGATCTGTGGACTGGGTGTGAGTGTTTGATTGGTTCTGATGCTCCGTCCATCACCACCCCCTTTTGTACCGCTTTGTTCGCCATAAGTTGGCAGGGTATGCTCAGACGTGAGTCCCTTGCTCACTTTGCCACTGGATTGAAGCAAGCCTGGCTGAAGACGGCTGAAATGCCAGAAACCGGTCCTAGGAAGCTTGTTTCCGGTCCAGGGAAGGCATGGCTTGGCAGTTCGGGCTGGACTGTTCCCATGAGGCACAGGGTCAGACTGATTTGCATATGGCCATGTCTGAACTGGGGTGGCAGAGTGGGCTAAAGAACGGTGATGGATCAAACCCAGATCTGTGGACTGGGTGTGAGTGTTTGATTGGTTCTGATGCTCCGTCCATCACCACCCCCTTTTGTACCGCTTTGTTTGCCATAAGTTGGCAGGGTATGCTCAGACGTGAGTCCCTTGCTCACTTTGCCACTGGATTCAAGCAAGCCTGGCTGAAGACGGCTGAAATGCCAGAAACCGGTCCTAGGAAGCTTTTTTCCGGTCCAGGGAAGGCATGGCTTGGCAGTTCGGGCTGGACTGTTCCCATGAGGCACAGGGTCAGACTGATTTGCATATGGCCATGTCTGAACTGGGGTGGCAGAGTGGGCTAAAGAACGGTGATGGATCAAACCCAGATCTGTGGACTGGGTGTGAGTGTTTGATTGGTTCTGATGCTCCGTCCATCACTACCCCCTTTTGTACCGCTTTGTTCGCCATAAGTTGGCAGGGTATGCTCAGACGTGAGTCCCTTGCTCACTTTGCCACTGGATTCAAGCAAGCCTGGCTGAAGACGGCTGAAATGCTAGAAACCGGTCCTAGGAAGCTTGTTTCCGGTCCAGGGAAGGCATGGCTTGGCAGTTCGGGCGGGACTGTTCCCATGAGGCACAGGGTCAGACTGATTTGCATATGGCCATGTCTGAACTGGGGTGGCAGAGTGGGCTAAAGAACGGTGATGGATCAAACCCAGATCTGTGGACTGGGTGTGAGTGTTTGATTGGTTCTGATGCTCCGTCCATCACCACCCCCTATTGTACCGCTTTGTTCGCCATAAGTTGGCAGGGTATGCTCAGACGTGAGTCCCTTGCTCACTTTGCCACTGGATTGAAGCAAGCCTGGCTGAAGACGGCTGAAATGCCAGAAACCGGTCCTAGGAAGCTTGTTTCCGGTCCAGGGAAGGCATGGCTTGGCAGTTCGGGCTGGACTGTTCCCATGAGGCACAGGGTCCGACTGATTTGCATATGGCCATGTCTGAACTGGGGTGGCAGAGTGGGCTAAAGAACGGTGATGGATCAAACCCAGATCTGTGGACTGGGTGTGAGTGTTTGACTGGTTCTGATGCTCCGTCCATCACCACCCCCTTTTGTACCGCTTTGTTTGCCATAAGTTGGCAGGGTATGCTCAGACGTGAGTCCCTTGCTCACTTTGCCACTGGATTCAAGCAAGCCTGGCTGAAGACGGCTGAAATGCCAGAAACCGGTCCTAGGAAGCTTGTTTCCGGTCCAGGGAAGGCATGGCTTCGCAGTTCGGGCTGGACTGTTCCCATGAGGCACAGGGTCAGACTGATTTGCATATGGCCATGTCTGAACTGGGGTGGCAGAGTGGGCTAAAGAACGGTGATGGATCAAACCCAGATCTGTGGACTGGGTGTGAGTGTTTGATTGGTTCTGATGCTCTGTCCATCACCACCCCCTTTTGTACCGCTTTGTTTGCCATAAGTTGGCAGGGTATGCTCAGACGTGAGTCCCTTGCTCACTTTGCCACTGGATTCAAGCAAGCCTGGCTGAAGATGGCTGAAATGCCAGAAACCGGTCCTAGGAAGCTTGTTTCCGGTCCAGGGAAGGCATGGCTTCGCAGTTCGGGCTGGACTGTTCCCATGAGGCACAGGGTCAGACTGATTTGCATATGGCCATGTCTGAACTGGGGTGGCAGAGTGGGCTAAAGAACGGTGATGGATCAAACCCAGACCTGTGGACTGGGTGTGAGTGTTTGATTGGTTCTGATGCTCCGTCCATCACCACCCCCTTTTGTACCGCTTTGTTCGCCATAAGTTGGCAGGGTATGCTCAGACGTGAGTCCCTTGCTCACTTTGCCACTGGATTCAAGCAAGCCTGGCTGAAGACGGCTGAAATGCCAGAAACCGGTCCTAGGAAGCTTGTTTCCGGTCCAGGGAAGGCATGGCTTGGCAGTTCGGGCTGGACTGTTCCCATGAGGCACAGGGTCAGACTGATTTGCATATGGCCATGTCTGAACTGGGGTGGCAGAGTGGGCTAAAGAACGGTGATGGATCAAACCCAGACCTGTGGACTGGGTGTGAGTGTTTGATTGGTTCTGATGCTCCGTCCATCACCACCCCCTTTTGTACCGCTTTGTTCGCCATAAGTTGGCAGGGTATGCTCAGACGTGAGTCCCTTGCTCATTCCCTTGCTCACTTTGCCACTGGATTCAAGCAAGCCTGGCTGAAGACGGCTAAAATGCCAGAAACCGGTCCTAGGAAGCTTGTTTCCGGTCCAGGGAAGGCATGGCTTGGCAGTTCGGGCTGGACGGTTCCCATGAGGCACAGGGTCAGACTGATTTGCATATGGCCATGTCTGAACTGGGGTGGCAGAGTGGGCTAAAGAACGGTGATGGATCAAACCGAGATCTGTGGACTGGGTGTGAGTGTTTGATTGGTTCTGATGCTCCGTCCATCACCACCCCCTTTTGTACCGCTTTGTTCACCATAAGTTGGCAGGGTATGCTCAGACGTGAGTCCCTTGCTCACTTTGCCACTGGATTCAAGCAAGCCTGGCTGAAGACGGCTGAAATGCCAGAAACCGGTCCTAGGAAGCTTGTTTCCGGTCCAGGGAAGGCATGGCTTGGCAGTTCGGGCTGGACTGTTCCCATGAGGCACAGGGTCAGACTGATTTGCATATTGCCATGTCTGAACTGGGGTGGCAGAGTGGGCTAAAGAACGGTGATGGATCAAACCCAGACCTGTGGACTGGGTGTGAGTGTTTGATTGGTTCTGATGCTCCGTCCATCACCACCCTCTTTTGTACCGCTTTGTTCGCCATAAGTTGGCAGGGTATGCTCAGACGTGAGTCCCTTGCTCACTTTGCCACTGGATTCAAGCAAGCCTGGCTGAAGACGGCTGAAATGCCAGAAACCGGTCCTAGGAAGCTTGTTTCCGGTCCAGGGAAGGCATGGCTTGGCAGTTCGGGCTGGACTGTTCCCATGAGGCACAGGGTCAGACTGATTTGCATATGGCCATGTCTGAACTGGGGTGGCAGAGTGGGCTAAAGAACGGTGATGGATCAAACCCAGATCTGTGGACTGTTTGATTGGTTCTGATGCTCCGTCCATCACCACCCCCTTTTGTACCGCTTTGTTCGCCATAAGTTGGCAGGGTATGCTCAGACGTGAGTCCCTTGCTCACTTTGCCACTGGATTCAAGCAAGCCTGGCTGAAGACGGCTGAAATTCCAGAAACCGGTCCTAGGAAGCTTGTTTCCGGTCCAGGGAAGGCATGGCTTGGCAGTTCGGGCGGGACTGTTCCCATGAGGCACAGGGTCAGACTGATTTGCATATGGCCATGTCTGAACTGGGGTGGCAGAGTGGGCTAAAGAACGGTGATGGATCAAACCCAGATCTGTGGACTGGGTGTGAGTGTTTGATTGGTTCTGATGCTCCGTCCATCACCACCCCCTTTTGTACCGCTTTGTTTGCCATAAGTTGGCAGGGTATGCTCAGACGTGAGTCCCTTGCTCACTTTGCCACTGGATTCAAGCAAGCCTGGCTGAAGACGGCTGAAATGCCAGAAACCGGTCCTAGGAAGCTTGTTTCCGGTCCAGGGAAGGCATGGCTTCGCAGTTCGGGCTGGACTGTTCCCATGAGGCACAGGGTCAGACTGATTTGCATATGGCCATGTCTGAACTGGGGTGGCAGAGTGGGCTAAAGAACGGTGATGGATCAAACCCAGATCTGTGGACTGGGTGTGAGTGTTTGATTGGTTCTGATGCTCTGTCCATCACCACCCCCTTTTGTACCGCTTTGTTTGCCATAAGTTGGCAGGGTATGCTCAGACGTGAGTCCCTTGCTCACTTTGCCACTGGATTCAAGCAAGCCTGGCTGAAGACGGCTGAAATGCCAGAAACCGGTCCTAGGAAGCTTGTTTCCGGTCCAGGGAAGGCATGGCTTCGCAGTTCGGGCTGGACTGTTCCCATGAGGCACAGGGTCAGACTGATTTGCATATGGCCATGTCTGAACTGGGGTGGCAGAGTGGGCTAAAGAACGGTGATGGATCAAACCCAGACTTGTGGACTGGGTGTGAGTGTTTGATTGGTTCTGATGCTCCGTCCATCACCACCCCCTTTTGTACCGCTTTGTTCGCCATAAGTTGGCAGGGTATGCTCAGACGTGAGTCCCTTGCTCACTTTGCCACTGGATTCAAGCAAGCCTGGCTGAAGACGGCTGAAATGCCAGAAACCGGTCCTAGGAAGCTTGTTTCCGGTCCAGGGAAGGCATGGCTTGGCAGTTCGGGCTGGACTGCTCCCATGAGGCACAGGGTCAGACTGATTTGCATATGGCCATGTCTGAACTGGGGTGGGAGAGTGGGCTAAAGAACGGTGATGGATCAAAGCCAGATCTGTGGACTGGGTGTGAGTGTTTGATTGGTACTGATGCTCCGTCCATCACCACCCCCTTTTGTACCGCTTTGTTCGCCATAAGTTGGCAGGGTATGCTCAGACGTGAGTCCCTTGCTCACTTTGCCACTGGATTCAAGCAAGCCTGGCTGAAGACGGCTGAAATGCCAGAAACCGGTCCTAGGAAGCTTGTTTCCGGTCCAGGGAAGGCATGGCTTGGCAGTTCGGGCTGGACTGTTCCCATGAGGCACAGGGTCAGACTGATTTGCATATGGCCATGTCTGAACTGGGGTGGCAGAGTGGGCTAAAGAACGGTGATGGATCAAACCCAGACCTGTGGACTGGGTGTGAGTGTTTGATTGGTTCTGATGCTCCGTCTATCACCACCCCCTTTTGTACCGCTTTGTTCGCCATAAGTTGGCAGGGTATGCTCAGACGTGAGTCCCTTGCTCATTCCCTTGCTCACTTTGCCACTGGATTCAAGCAAGCCTGGCTGAAGACGGCTAAAATGCCAGAAACCGGTCCTAGGAAGCTTGTTTCCGGTCCAGGGAAGGCATGGCTTGGCAGTTCGGGCTGGACGGTTCCCATGAGGCACAGGGTCAGACTGATTTGCATATGGCCATGTCTGAACTGGGGTGGCAGAGTGGGCTAAAGAACGGTGATGGATCAAACCCAGATCTGTGGACTGGGTGTGAGTGTTTGATTGGTTCTGATGCTCCGTCCATCACCACCCCCTTTTGTACCGCTTTGGTCGCCATAAGTTGGCAGGGTATGCTCAGACGTGAGTCCCTTGCTCACTTTGCCACTGGATTCAAGCAAGCCTGGCTGAAGACGGCTGAAATGCAAGAAACCGGTCCTAGGAAGCTTGTTTCCGGTCCAGGGAAGGCATGGCATGGCAGTTCGGGCTGGACTGTTCCCATGAGGCACAGGGTCAGACTGATTTGCATATTGCCATGTCTGAACTGGGGTGGCAGAGTGGGCTAAAGAACGGTGATGGATCAAACCCAGACCTGTGGACTGGGTGTGAGTGTTTGATTGGTTCTGATGCTCCGTCCATCACCACCCTCTTTTGTACCGCTTTGTTCGCCATAAGTTGGCAGGGTATGCTCAGACGTGAGTCCCTTGCTCACTTTGCCACTGGATTCAAGCAAGCCTGGCTGAAGACGGTTGAAATGCCAGAAACCGGTCCTAGGAAGCTTGTTTCCGGTCCAGGGAAGGCATGGCTTGGCAGTTCGGGCTGGACTGTTCCCATGAGGCACAGGGTCAGACTGATTTGCATATGGCCATGTCTGAATTGGGGTGGCAGAGTGGGCTAAAGAACGGTGATGGATCAAACCCAGATCTGTGGACTGGGTGTGAGTGTTTGATTGGTTCTGATGCTCCGTCCATCACCACCCCCTTTTGTACCGCTTTGTTCGCCATAAGTTGGCAGGGTATGCTCAGACGTGAGTCCCTTGCTCACTTTGCCACTGGATTGAAGCAAGCCTGGCTGAAGACGGCTGAAATGCCAGAAACCGGTCCTAGGAAGCTTGTTTCCGGTCCAGGGAAGGCATGGCTTGGCAGTTCGGGCTGGACTGTTCCCATGAGGCACAGGGTCAGACTGATTTGCATATGGCCATGTCTGAACTGGGGTGGCAGAGTGGGCTAAAGAACGGTGATGGATCAAACCCAGATCTGTGGACTGGGTGTGAGTGTTTGATTGGTTCTGATGCTCCGTCCATCACCACCCCCTTTTGTACCGCATATAAGCAAATCTAACCATGTTTAGAGGAGCGAGCACAAGCACTTTAGCACTGGTTAGCAGTGGTAAAATGTACAGAGTCCTATGGCCAACAAAAATAAGATAAGCAAAAATGGTGGAGGTGAGGCTAAAGGGTAAGGGGAAGACACCCTAAGGCCGACAGGTATAATAACACTACCACAAGTATAGTATGGGTAGGATAGTGGGTATTTTTATGTAAAGCAGGTGAACACATAAAGCCACATGCTCCTCTTGCAGGAAGACCCCACCCTGGTATCACACACAGATTTACTCCTGTCACAGACGGGGATATGTGTGTTTCTGGGGTTGGAATTTCAAGGGAAACAGCGAAGGCGTATATAAATGCAAAGTGTTCTCTGTGTGGAACTCTGCTCCATAACGAGAAAAACAACACATATGTGAAGAGGCACATTTGCGTCACAGTCACACATGCAGAATTTGCCAGAAGGGGGACACATCTTCATTTGATAAATGTACACATTGCACAGTGGTGTGTGGTTGTTCTCCTAATGCCTTCTCGCGGTGCTGTTGTTGGGAGCTCTTGGTACAACGCTCTGGCACTGTTTCTCTGTAATCTTGCTCTGTTCGTGTAATTGCTGTGCCTTTTGCTGTGCTTCAAACCCTAGAAAGGTGGAGTCTTTGCTATGGAGAATAATACATGAAAATATTGGTGAGCTCTGGGATACCTCCAACTGGACACTGCCTTAGATTCTTTGTAAATCCCAAAAAGTCGAAATTCTATTTCAAACATGGCAGTACCTCCTAAAGATCAGATTAATGGCTTTTTTCTAAAACACACAATGTGACGTATGTATTAGCAGTAAATATCCAGTACCCGGGGCTCTCAGAATGGCCTGCTCAGTCCTTGTCTTCTGCATCAGGAGGATGCTGTCAGCGTCCTGCCCGTTTATGACACCCCAAAGCTCGGCAGCACTGACACTCCCTATCTTTCTTTGGAATTCCCTACATTAGAGGTTGGTCTACCTAACTTTGCTAAGACACTGGACAAGGAAGAGGAACTGGAAGCATTAAATTTATACAAAACCAAGAACAAACTATTTCAAAACAAAGGTGGTCATATTCCGGCGATATTGCTACAAGGAAATTTGACCACACAGAGCGCCATTTAAGTATAACTACCTGGGTGTATGGTTTACAGCTAATGTAAAGCCAAAATTGCACATAACCCACATGGAGAAGTGGAAGGCAGTAATATACGCTGTAGCAAATTTTACACAAACCTGTAAGGGGCATATCAGCAACAACCGGCGATAATTATCGCTCAGCGCTCTTAGCGTGAGGATAATTATCGCCGGGTAACGTGGATTTTTATCGCTGAGCTAGCGTTCTATTAGCAACACTTATCTCCTCAGCTATAAAAATCCTCACGCTAACTGCCTAACATGAGATTATCGCTGGAAACCCAGCGATAATCTCACGTAGTGTGGCGTTAGCTTGCTGATAGGGACTCACAAACTTAGTCATGATATCCACCTTCCATAGGATATCATGGCTAAGTCAGTCCTGAAGCAGGCGTAAGGAAAGTAGCGATAACAGGGGTTATCGCTACTTTTCCTGACGCTATGCTTCATAGCGTTGGGCTTGATGACAGGAGAAATGTCGCTTAGCGACATTTCTCCTGTCATGTTAGGTCAGGAACGCCCACTTTGCATCTCATTAGAGATGCAAAGCTGGGCGTTAGGAATCCCGACGCTAAAGCAAGGTTTCATGCGTTAGTATGGCCTTGCTAATTAGGCGATAAAATTATCGCCACTTTTCGGCCGAAAACGGCCGCAAAAGCGGCGATAATTTTTTATTGCCAGCTTGTAAATATGCCCCAAAGTCTCTTCACCGAGGCAACACGGAGGTTAATAAGAGCTAAACTTCTTGAAACTGTTAGTTACGGACAACACGCTTCCCTGGAGCTGTAGCAGCAAGCATGGAGATGGTGCAATGCCATGCCCAAGAGCGGATATTCCAGCTACCTTCATACACTCGTAATTCATGTAAGTTTGGCCTGGAAAACACGCCCGCCTTTGTTAAGTACTATCACAGAACATTCACTCTGGCCCCAAACCCAATGAAAGAGGTACTGAAGGACCTATTCACAGCTGGAAAGGATCCTTGGACAGACTCCCTGACTGAAGCATGTCCAAAACTGAACCTGGCCTGAGAACATTGGGAGCTGACTCCAGGCCAGCCTGCGACACTGAAGGCAGGCCTGAAAAACAAATGATGGTTCTCTCCGGGCAGGAAGACAGAAGAGCAATAGACGCTAACTGTAACATCAAGTACATAACAAATTCATACGGGAAAACTCCCATCCAGCCATATCTGAATAGCGCCTTGGGGAAGACAGCGCTCACGAAGATCCTCTTCGCAAGACTCATGGCATTACCAATTAAAGAACTCAATGGGAGATGGAAGTCACTTCTAGCCAGCATCGGCCTGTGCAGACTATGTCACATAGAAGAGGAAACCTTGGAGCGTCCATTATGCATCTATTCAGTTCTTTTAATCGCATGGCGCACTAGAGCCAGTGTTTCTATCTGACGGGGTGCGTACATGCAGGAAAGCAGAAGAGCTACTCTGCTTTGCGGACAGCCCAAAAGAGTTGGCAAGACTCAGGAAATACATTGCTGTCACCTAAAGACTTTTATCAGGTTAAGCTTTATAACATCACAGAATATCACACAATCACCTGATCTTTTTTAAATGCACGCCACAGACTTCTCCCTTGAGCTTGATAAATCTCATCAACTCGTGACGGCTCAGGCCACACTCCGCACCCACATTTCTTAGCTATCATGCCAGTCTAGAGAGAGACCAGCCATACGCAAAACAGTCTTGATCCTGCTCGAATAAGAAACATCCAGCCAGAGCTGCCAAACTATGTCTCAACAAGACAGGAACACCAGTAACCCCCAACCGGGGTTGGCCTGGATAGACTTCATCAGAGAGATATGTCTTGAGTCCTTTGGCACAGTGACCATGGGGGACATGTGGGCTTACCGCTTGAAACAGGAACATCTACTGCAACAAACAACAAGGTGATGGAGGAAATTCTTGAATTAATGCAATTTCTGGTGATCACTAAGGGTCAAATTCCAGACATTGTGTTTTTTCCTACTATGGCAGTCTAGGCAAAGGCCAGTGATATGCAAATCAGTCTTAGTCCTGCTCCAATAGTAAGAGTCCAGACCAAGCTGCAAGGCCAGGTCACCTGCAGAGAAGGACATAAGCAACCCCAGACCAGGTCCGGCCAATTAGGTTTCATCAGTGAGGCATACACAAAGGCCTAGTAAACAAACAGAAATTATGGACTGACCATATCCTTTTTGTCTTCCTCAGTGCAGCGCCCAAAGTGCACCAGGATTGCCTGGAAGTGAGTCTTGTGCTCACCGTGCTCTCTCATTTGTCAAGAGTGAAGTTGTTTAATGGATTAAGCTAAATTTTTTTAAGATTGATTATTTGTCCTAGTGAATCTATAACTCCTGAATCTAGTGAGTCCTATAACTCACTATACCCTATTGAACGCAAAGATGCCGGCATTATCAATGAGCTGTGGTTAGCTCTTGGTCTGGTATATTTAAGAACAAGAGGATAGAAAAGACTGCCCATCTTCGAAGTATAGCGTGCCTTGAGTTTCAACCCAGATCTCAAACCTAAGGCGCTCTCAGCCCTAGGTAGCATCAACATGTTGAAGAGGTCTCAGAAATTCCATGCACCATTCAGAAATATTCAATAGCAAACACAGGATCATAGGACCTCCTGTACCGGCACGATGGTCAAGCGCAAACAAATGTCGTAAAATAGAATGGTTGGGTCTACAGACCTGGTTAATGGAATGAGAGGTAAAAGCTCTTTAAGCAATGGTAGACAGGGCAGACTTTGTGGGCATATGTTGCAGTGGATCCTTAGACCTGCCTGCTCTGTTGCCAGCAGTACTGCAAAATTAAGTGAATTTGGTTGGATGAGAGGCAATATATAGGAGCAGGCACTTAGGTACACAAGAACACGTAATAAAAGGCATTTACAGATGAATGTATTTATGGTGTTTTTATTCTTTGTTGCGCTTCACATGATACATTCAGCAAACATGTTTTGCCCAGGGCAGTATGTTATTGCGATAGGTGTGTCCCTTGACACGTGTGTCCAAGAAGATTAATAGAAGCTTCTACCATGCTGGCCTGAGGACGTCGCTTACGGATGCGGTTCCAGGTTTTCACTTGCGGCTAATACCGCTTTGAAGAACACCATACTCCATAATACCCATAGAACTTCGCTCTACTATGAGCTTAACTTATATGCACTGGGATTCGGTTTTATTAATCTTCTTGGACACACGCGTCAAGGGACACGCCTATCGCAATAACATACTGCCCTGAAGAAGCCCATGTTTGGGCGAAACGCGTTGGCTGAATGTATCATGTGAAGCGCAACAAAGAATAAAAACACCATAAATACATTTATCTGTAAATGCCTGTTATTACGTGTTCTTGTGTACCTAAGTGCCTGTTCCTATATATTGCCTCTCATCCAACCAAATTGACTTAGTTATTTTTGTGATCTACAAGCAGCAGATCATTTGGGGTGGGCAATACGATATACAGTTTGTGACTAGTTCTGGTGGTGCAGTCATCTATGACCCGGCTGCTTCCAACTCTCTCCCTTCATCGTACTGCAAAATTAGTCAACCTACGTGGGCCACACAATGGACTGAAGCAAAAAACAAAAGAGGAGCATAAACTTCATTTGGGGGTCACAGCTGCGACCCATGGCTTTCCCCCTTGCTACGCCTGGCACTGCCTTTGCGACCCCTGGCCTCAGAGGTAGCAAAATCAGTTCCTGGAACACAGGGGCAGCTCTTCCTAATGGACGCTGGTTGGAACTCCACTTGCCTGGTTTTCGTCAATTGTTTTATTATTCAAATAGTGAGTAATATTATTCATTATCAGTGTAATAAAAATGGAGTACATTAGCTGGAATATGACCCCATTTGGAAGCTAAGGTAAGTAAAAAATGCTCTTAAATGTATTTTGTATGCATGCTTGAGGGTGAGAGTGTGTTTATGCTCCCGAGAGTGTGTGAATGTCTTAGTATGGGTAACCATGTGTGTGTGAGTCGAAGTAAAGATCATTTTGGTGAACTGACGTCCATGAAAAGGAGGTGGATGTAGGTAATATGTGTTCTGTGAAAAAAAAGCTTTTTCTCTGGGAGAGTGTAGTACGGTAGAGCACAACAAATCTCAGATGCTATGACTGATGTAGAGGGTCGAGATAAGATAAGCAGCAGAAAGTAAAACTGCAAGAATGCAAGTATGCGTAGAGAAAACAAAACAAACGGGGGAGTAGGGATAGCAAACAACTCTACTTCTGCCAAGTTTTAAGGCTTTGATTTATTGTCGAAGGTCGAGGAAGACGATGCTTCGGGAGGAGGAGTGCGGACCTAACAGAGTCACGACCGATTGACCCTTGGGGTAAAGGAGACCTGGGAATGCAGGGGAGGGAGTCTGCTTCCATTTCAAATAAGGGCCTAGCATGCATCCCCTTGTGAAAGAACTCAACACTGAATTCCGGTACTTCTGATATTGGCCCAATGATTGACCTTACACGAGTCAAAACACCCACTGATCCCAAGTGGACCTGTGAGTTCCAGGCCTTTGATTGACCCTTAGTGTCAGGTTTGCTAAGTTTTCATGCAGTGCAGCACCCAAAGGGGCATATCAACAAGGGCTTTACCTCTGCTTTTTTGGCTTTAAAAGCCAAAAAAGCAGAGATAAAACTAGCACCCTATCAACAACAGGGTGCTAACACGCAAATTTGCATGTTAGCACCCTTTTACTCTACGCTTCCCCTTGCATCTCTCATGAGATGCAAAGGGGGCGTTCCAGAGTAAAATAATAGCGACATTTCTCCTATTATCAAGAATGTCGCTAACCCTGTTAGAGACAAAAAAAGCAGCGCTAACCGCGGTTAACGCTGCTTTTTTACGTCTGCTAATTTTCAGACTTAGCCATGATATCCTATGGAAGGAGGATATCATGGCTAAGTTTGCCTGTCCCTATCAGCAAGCTAACGTGTGATTATCGCTGGGTTTCCAGCAATAATCTCACGTTAGCCTGTTAGCATGTAGATTTTTATCGCTATTGAGATAAGCGTTGCTAATAGCACGCTATCTCAGCGATAAAAATTCACGCTAGCCGGCGATAATTATCCTCACGCTAAGAGCGCTGAGCGATAATTATCGCCGGTTGTTGTTGATATGCCCTCAAGTTCTGTGCTGCGCTGTGTGAAAGGGAGAGAGCAGAACAGCAGCATACCTATTAAGATACAGCACTGTTCCTCTCCTCCCTAGCACTGGCTCACCTCAGGCTGCCGTGTGCCAAATGCGGACACCCTTGCACTGTAGTGCAAGGGTGTGGGAGTACAGTAAAGTTTAGGTTTTGTACTTGAAAGGCATACTTCCAGTACAGCACACATGTAAAGTATGAAATGTTTGGAGAAAGAAAGTTTCTCTTTTGACACAAATCTGCGTCTATAACTGTCAGTAGATGCGGCTTTGCATCAAAGTCCTTGGGTGGTTGCCTGGGAATGGCCGTGTACCACACATGGCACACCCGCTTGATGCACGGACGAATCAGGCAGCGCATCGAGATACTTTGCATTATATTAAAGTTACTTTCTAGCATAGAAATGTTTTGCTCTATAAAGTAGATCCAAGTCTACACTTTGCTCTGGTTTGCATCACTTCCGTGTTAGTAAATCTGTCCCCAGAGTGTCATTAATGAAGAAACTACGTTCTCCCTTTGCTTTCCTCTTTGCCGCTAGTATATATTACTATGTTTTGGGTACAATAGGTTTGTATTCATTTGTTCTATCACCACAAGCATATTGTGAGAGAGCATTAAAACTACAGTGAGTATTAAGTGGGCTCTATGTAGGGAGCTCCTACAACTTGAATCAGCTATGCGTGACACTGAACAATTTAAGTCGAGGATTTATGCTCCCTGAGATCCACCTTCTTTGATAGGTTAGAAGAACTGAGATGTTCTGATTATTCCTCATACCAGGCCAGGATACACAATGAAGGAGATACACCAGCCACCCATCTAGCCCATTTGATCACCCCAGTGGTCTCTCATTGTATTCCTATTAGGAGTCGCTTACCTACTGGGGGGGGGCGGCTTCCACCCAACTAGATGTTAATGCCTTAAGTCATAATATGATGGACTGTATGGGGTACCAGTAGATACCACTTCAGATAATACTGACATATTTCTCCATCCAATCCATCTGCCGTGCCGCCCAGCTGACGCTACGCAGACTCTTGACTTGACCCTTACAATATTTGAGATTAGAAAAGTCTTCTATGACCTCCTACAAGAGAAATCACCCAGCTCCAAAGGAATTCCACTCAAATTGTTTACTATATTTTCTCAACAATTAACGCCCCAGCTTCTAAAGCTGTGGGCCTCTTCCTTTGCCTTGGGTTCCCTCCATTCCTCGATGAATGAAGCAATTATTTCTACAGTAGTGTTAAAGGCCAATCAAAATTCTATGGAAAGGACCTCTCATTGGTTATTCATCTTAAACATGGATTTCAAGATCATGTTCAAATTATTGGACGCCTAGTTGATACGTGAATATCTGCAAATGATCCATACTGATCAGTCAGGTTTTATACCGGGCCGAAACACTACGCTCAACCTACGCAGACTCTTGGATGCTATGGATGGAGCATCAAAATTGTTTCCAGGTGGCCTCATATGCATGCGGTGTTAGAACGATTTAGAATAGGCTAAATTTCACACAAATGAGTACACATTCTGTACTTGAATCCCACAGCCAGGGTGAAGATGGGGCAATTGATTCTTTCAAAGTGGGGAGGGTTACACGCCAAGGTTCTCCTTATCACTATTATTTTTGCTTTAGCTATGAAATCCCATACAGAGAGGTTAGGGCTTTTGTGTGAAAAGTGGGGAATACTGGTTCCAAAGGTTAACTGCATATGGCGTATTTTTATGCAGATTGTATTTTATTATGTATCAGGCATGCATAAGAAGATCTTTCTCCCATTGCACAGTTATTGGAAGACTTTGCCAACATCTCTGGACCACATTTAAACTGATCCAAATCCTGCATTTTTCCCCTTTGTTTGGGGTGTGCCCTCCCTCTGTACCTGCCTTTAGATGCCTGATTAGCTCCTGAGGCTAAATCAATTAAATACCTAGGAATAAATGTTTGTCACTCGGTGGATGATCACTGAAATGGTAATCTAGGATGAGTGGTCCAAGCGCTTCAGACGTGATTTGCATTTTTGTCCACTCTAACCTTCGCAGTTATGGGTCGGACAGCAATGAGTAAAATTGTGGCGCTCCCACGCTTGCTGTATGATTTTACCAATTTGCTTCTGGTCCTCCCTTGGTCCTTTTTAAAGGACTTAGACAGAATTTATTTGGAAAGGAGGCCACAGTCAACTTTCTATTTCTGCTTTGAAGCTCCCAGTAGAAGCTGGAGGTTGGGACTCCTGGACTTCAAGCAATATTGTTCGGCTGCGGAGCTACAGTCAGTGGCTAAATGGCTAGTGGGTCATTCTATGGCAGAGAGAGGTATTATTTCAGTGAATTAAAAAAATGCATCCTTGCATCTATGATGCTTTTCACAAGACATACGCAGGCCTACCACCCCCTTACTGGACACTTAAATGCAGGCGATTCATATACTCTGAATAGGGCATATTTCTCACCTCAATGCATTAGCAGAATTTAACCAGGTGTCAGTCTGAACTCCCCCTGATGCTGTGCAGCCGATGACGCCTTGTCCTACATGCTCTGGTTTTGTGGGTGTTTGATCCCCATTTGGGTTAGAGTTATAGAGTTCTTGTCAGGTGATGTGTTGTCTACCAGCTAATTCTTTAGATTCTATGGTGTTGGGTCGTTATCCCTCTCAAAAGACTGATAGAGTGTCGACCTCAAGGATTCACACTTCTTCGGTGATTGGAGGGGGCCATCCTGTACCCATGGGCATGCCACACAGTGTCTTGCATGGTCTTCTTGCTCCAAAGAGTCTTAAGCTGGCATGTTAACGCTCACATTCAGGACTTCTAAGAGCTTTGTGACCACTTTGAGGATTGGAATAAAAAAAATCAGCTACAATCAACCACACCCCAAACCTTACAGTTTAAACCTTAATAGCCCTATATGTGTATATCATGTTGTGTCTACCTTAATTCCTTGTGGGTCTCATGCTAAGATTTGAGAACCATATTAAGAACCATGTTTAGAAACATATAACTCTATTCAGAACCATATTAAGAACCATGTTGAGAACTATATAACTCTATTCAGAACCATATTAGGAACCATGTTGAGAACTATATAACTCTATTCAGAACCATATTAGGAACCATGTTGAGAACTATATAAATCTATTCAGAACCATATTAGGAACCATGTTGAGAACTATATAACTCTATTCAGAACCATATTAGGAACCATGTTGAGAAATATATAACTCTATTCAGAACCATATTAGGAACCATGTTGAGAACTATATTACTCTATTCAGAACCATATTAAGAACCATGTTGAGAACTATATAACTCTATTCAGAACCATATTAGGAACCATGTTGAGAAATATATAACTCTAGTCCAAACCACCAGGATGTCATCGATTGTGGGATGACACATATTCATACAAGTTCTAGTTGCTGCTCCTCTTTGCTCACTATATTGGAGACACGTTGAGTACGACATTTCCACTTCTGAATTGCATCTCCATCATTTAGTTTCTTATAGACTGATCCACGTCTGCATACCAGGGCTCCCTGTTATACCAAAGTGTTTTATTAGGTTTCACCTGCGCAGCACTTGCGCTGTGCTTAAGAAATCTATTGTTTGATAATATAAACTTAAAAGGGATATATATCCCACCTCCTCTCTTTCCTGGCTTCCCATTGGTTCCTGCGCTTGCCACTTACTTTTCCTCCATTTCTATTGGTGTAGCATATTTTCCTTCATTTACCAATGCCTGTTCCTCCTCTGCTTCTCTTGTCAGTTTCCCATAGCAGAAATACTGTTAACATCCGCATTGGTCAAACTATTTTTTAATAAAGGTTTACCTCTTTTCGCTTTTCCGTCTTGCTTCAGATTTAGATAGCAACTTACGGAGAGATCACATGATTTGCCTAGAATCACAGGATGTCGTGCTGCTGAGACCCAAACCGGGATCCCCAGCTCTCAAGCCGGTAGCTTTGGCCGCTGTGCCACATCCTCTCCACTTCCGTGTTACTTGTCAGGGAGCTTTTTCCTTCGGATGATAATGGATAAAAACAGCTTTTTATTCATCAAATAGTAGAAACCGATGCATTACCAATGCTTGTATATTTATTCCAGGCTTCCATGTTTGCTGAGGGTTTTATGTTCACTGCCTGCTGTGTAATATTTTACCATTGTTGTCTCACTTCTAAAAATAAGATAACGCTGTGCTCGTAATGCTCTGCCCTGTGTAGTTTGCTGGCAGATGTTTTGTTATTTATTGTTAAACAATTTTTATGGCACTGACTAGAGTGCCAAATGGAAACATAACTCTATGGCTAGCACTTTCTTGTGCCTCTGCAGCGCTGCAATTAACAGTAGGTAAAGTTGCAGGCCTTGATAGTATTGCCTTTATCTCCCCGGGAAGGATTAAAGTCTGAGCTGCATCTTCAGGGATTCTAACTCTTTATCTGTTGGTTCTTCAAGAGCGCTACAACAGATGTTTTAACCCGCTAAGCTACCGTCAGAATGTGTGCATCCCTGTTAGTTACTTTATTTATAATTTGGTGACACAGTTGTTTGAGCTTACAGAAATGAATGTGTTGTTTTGTAAAAGCACAGTAAGTGAGCCTGATGTGTAAGAATGTACTCATCACAACACGTAAGCAGTAACCCAACAGGGCCAGAGGAGAGGAGACCGTTATGTTCTGTCAGTTAGCAATGCAGGAAATCCTTTTAACAATCCTCAAAAACCATGCATGGCATAGTGGCTCCGTGCCTCATGTGTCTATATGAGCACTGCCGGTGCAGCTCACTATGGTGTGCGTAAAAGCATGAGGGAGTTGTGGGAACCACAACAGACACTGGTAGAGAGTGGAAAAGACCCTATCCCATACATGCCAACCCTCCCGATTCAGACAGGAGACTACCGATTTCAAGGTTAGTGTCCCGCCTCGCGATTCCTGCATAGAAAAACACGATTCCTGGGCGGGCAACAGCTTAGAGGGACTGGTTTTGTGAGAATCGGATAATGCACTGCCAGTAAACCGGTCCTGCAGGCAAGCGCACCATATTTTTCACGCTCATCCTGCCTGCCATTGCGCTTTCTCCGTGCTCCTTCCTGACAGGTGAGGAAATGCTAGGGTGACTAGAATTTTAAAGCAAAAAACCAAGACATTTCACAAAAATGGAAGAAGGACTATAATTTTACATCAAGCAAGCGCACAGAATTACAGCGCTCCTCAGCAGAGAATTAAAAACAGGCAGTAATAACATACATAAGATGCAATTTTTAAACCCAGTAGCTTGCCTGTGAATTAAATTGCTTTCTTGGAACAACTGCTAACTATCCCCGCTTTGTAAAAGCATTAAGAAACACCTGCCCCCGTTTTAGTCAACCCTCTCCAAAAACCGGAACATAAGCAAAATTTCTCGAAATCTGCCCGGACAGCTGGTGAAAAACGGGGACCGACCTGGCAAATCCGGGACGCCAGGTCACCCTAAGAAAAGCGCACATTTGCGTTTCTCATATGCGACCCTGCCGCACTACACTTGCAGGTCCCATACATGGCAATAGACCCGATTCAGACCTCAATAGAAGTCAATGGGAGAAATACATTCTCCTGATTATTATTTTTAAATCTCCCACTTTACTCTTCTAAAATGTTGGCATGTATGCTACCCCCTCAAGCTTATTCATCTGCTCTGTGCCGGGGCAAAATCTCCTGCCTACCCTCCAACTTGCCCCCAACCTGCACCAAACAGCATAACTCTGAAAACCTCTGCACCAGCAACATAGAGCGAAAATAGAGAATATCTCCCCCATTGCACCAGCCTTCAGCCAGCCTCTGGGCCCACCCCCGCACTTAATTCAACCAACTGGCCTCCTACACGTCATTCAGGTCATACCACATGCAAAATGCCCAAGGGGGAGGCCGCAGCTGTCTCCTTTCCACCAATCATCCATTACAAAAATAGTTTTTTTAGGCCTCGCCTACGCAGCGTGCATGCGCTGCTTAGGAAGGAGACCTTTAGCAATCGGGACAGCTTTGCGGGCAAAAACGTGCACGCGTTGCATTGCTTTGAATGGCAACGCGTGCGCGTTTGGCGATTTCATTGAGGGAGCGAGCAGCGCTGCCATATGTTAGCAATTATCGAGCCTTGCTGCTCGCTCCCGCAAGGGAATTCGGCGCAGGCCCCCTCCCCTCCCCCTGCTGCTGCGCGAGGCACGCGTGCACGCGCTTGTGCTTGTTTTAGAGACCTGTGCCTCGTTTTACCTCTCTCCCTGCTCCACAGAAATGGCAGCTTCCTCCCCTCCTCCCGCCCAGACACCCCACCGTTTTTTCCCCTTCCCCACAAAGAGGAAAAGTCCCCAGAGTCTGTAATTGCCATGAGATGAAGCGATGATGTCGAGTGATTACAGTCAATAGCTTTGATTAACAATAAGGTCGAAAATTAGCAAAGCCGGCAGTCAGAAGTCCGACTTCCCAATATGCTCCTCACAGTTCGCTCTGGCCGGTGCCCCATGTCCACACTTAGCACTTGACAGGCTGTGGGGTGGCAGTCAAAGGACAGAGGAGCAAAGTGGATCAAAAAGGCGATATTCCACAGCAAGAGGTATTTGGTCTATAATGCACAATGTTGGCACCTAGTTTATCAAGGTCGGCACACAACAGGCTGTGCAGAGGGAATGCTTGCTGCCTGCTTTCACTGTGTGTGTGGCTGTCGTGTGGGGATGCCTTTGTGTCTGGACATGCGCTGCTGAAAGTTGCATCCACTGTTTCTGCCATGGACTCACCAGGAGCTCCGCCAGACTCAGAGGACATCGAGAGAGTGAACGACAGCGGGACACCCTTTCCCACTTCGGACAATGACGACAACTCGCTGGGCTACACAGGTACAGTGGATTTTTTAAATTCTACTTCACAGGCCTGTCATGGTTGTTTTATGTAGCCTCTCACTCCATCCTGATCTTTTACACGCACTTGCCCCGCCATCTTTGATACTGCCATCTATCACTCCTCATTACCCACCTTTCACTTTGTAATACAGTCACTTTTGCAGAAGCTCTCACTTGCACTAGAATATCTCTGTTTGCTGTGATGCACGATGAGGTATGCAGCTGCACATGGAAGTGGGAAGTTCACGGTACATTAGAGCCTTGTGTGACATCCAATGGGCTTTATACCCACACTTGGACACATCAGTTTCACATCAATTTCTCTCACACTCGTCATTTGTGTTTTCTATCTGTCCTCTTGTCAAAGTTAAGAGATGGCTCAAAGAGGAAACAGAATGACACTTTAAACACAGTGCCCCATAATGACCTAAGAATTGACTTTCTGGTTTCTATTTTATTACATATCCTGGTGAGACTCTTTATCAAAATCCGCAAGTAAACATAAAAACTCTATTGCAAATTTGAAGACGGCTCTGATATATTGTACAATTTGCATTTATCTTTGAACTTCATTGGGAATTTTAAACAGGATCTATGCGGTGCCCTTTTCAGCACATTTGTATGTTGCCATGTATTATTGGGCTCAAGTCATTATAATCTATTCATATTTAGCATTTTATTACCCTGAGATTACTGCACTTTCCAAGATTCATTCACACTCGGGAAGTTGATTGAAACCACCTAGAATGCATTACGATACGGGTCTAGTCAAGAAAAGCTGCACTTTATTGAACAATATTATATTTTATAGATGTTTGTAAGTGTGCTTAGACTCAGATGATTATACTTTAAATTGGTCTGGAAAGCATGCTTCTACTGCCTTTTTCTTAAAGTTACAGCATAGTGTGCACATACATCATGCCCTGGAGTCAAACATTTCTTGTGTAATCAGAAGTGACATGCAGTCAATTTTCTTAATTGTATTACAGCTCAGAAAATGTGCCTAGTCCAGCGAGTACATGCTTTAAGTGAACACCTCTTAACATCATAAGAATTTCTAAAATAAAGTGGGCTTTCTTGGCAATTCGTAGACTCCATTAAGCACCAAAACATTATTTACTGTTGCCTTAATATATGACTTAATATTTATGATTTTGATTTAGGAGAAGTGGGTTTTGGTAATTGAAAACCCTTTTATACATAATTGGCAAAACCTCACATTTTCCGCTCAGAAAATGAACTAATGATGCTCCACGCAAAAGATGGCTCAGAGATATTAAAGGTCTCGGTGTCATAGACAGTCTGCTTTGTAATTTTACATGAACTCTGATGGTATTATGCAAAATCACATGAATCTATTTGATCAGTGTTTCACCTTCTGTAAAACTATGATATGTTGATATGTGTGGCCCAGTCTATTAACTCTTATGCTGCATTCCATGCCATGCTGTTTTTGTAGAACATTAGAGCTGCATTCCTGTGCTTTATATATAACTACCGTAAAGCTGACTGACGTTCACGGCTGGTTGCTTACATGTTAATTTGCAGAAAGGGATATTCCCCATGGGTTGCAGATTCTGACCAACTAAACATTACACAAGGATGTGAAAACACTACAGCGATGGACAAAAATGGATTTCCACCAAGGTAATATGGCACCAGGTGGCAGAGATCCCCATCTCTTGGCCTGTGTGCAAAAGCCACATCGACTTGTATTTCTCACCTGTCTATTTCTACATGTTGGGCTGAGCATCACTTGCATGTAAACAGCTCAAGAGAATCAACTCCAATTGCACCCTCAGCCAATACTTGCGGCGAGAATATACAGAAATACATTTCAGTTTGTGGCAAAAACTGAGAACACTAGTTGGATACTCCCCCGACAAGAGAAAGGAAGGGGAGTGAGTGTTGTGGCAAAGCCAATAGGTCTCGCCTTTGGGACCTCATAAGTGTTTAGCCATGCAACAGTTGTTGTTGCACCAGTGCTTAATTTGAGACGGAGCTTTTCGGTGCTGAGCACCGGCACTTAATTGGTTTCCGGTGCTCGGCACCGGCACCTAATTGTCAACACCACACTTAGGGCAGTCTGCCACAAGGTGGCGCTGCTCATGTAATTTAGAAAGGAGCAGTATATCCGCTGTTTAGAGAAACATTATACATTTAAAAATGACTAATACCTGCCACCCCAGCCATTCCTTTACCTTTGGGGACCTGGAATAATCTTTACTGTCGTATTTACATGCGAGAGAGAGGGTTAGTAGTTGTTTTGGCAGTGATGACAGGGGCGATGGGTGGTGCAAGCTGCATTGGCCTCCTGGTCAGAGCCCTGGCCCTTAATATTTTATAAATTAAGCACTGTGTTGCACCAAGGATATTGTGCTGCATAACGAAATACTTATAAGGTCCCAAAAGCGAGACCTATTGGCTATGCCAATGCTTGTTTGTTTTATTATTGTGCACTGATACATCCCGGCCCTGACACGCTTTTCCAGATGTTCACGTGAAGTGCCGCCATACAGCACAGCAGATAAGTAGCCTCGGACGCCGCAAACACTTGACTTCCTGCAGCTGCAAAGAGCGTGGTGCCTGGAAGAAAGTAAAGTCACTGGGAGTTCATTAGAAGGGCCAAACAGGCGGGTCATAAACAGCTTGCGTGTGCATGTGCTTGTTTTTACGGTTCCTGCGTCTTACAAACATTTCAAGGCGAAGGGGAAGGCGGCGGCCACTCTTTGAACCGCGAGGTGGCCGATAAACGCTGTGTTTTATTGCTGCCGAGATCACAGGCCAATCTCATAACATAGTCAGAGCAGACTGGATTTACAACGCCAGCTAGAACAAGATAAAAATACAACTTTGAAAAAATAAAGCCCTCAAGAAGCAGGATGCAAATTCCTGACTTCAAAAAGAAACATTAATAATCAACAAAGCGAATTGAGCATAAAAAACAGGTTTTTTTTTAATCTGCAACTTGCAATCATTGTATGACATAGAAAGGAGAGATAAGGCCCCAGATACAGAGCTCCAAATTAGCCTTTGTTATTAGCAAGCGAAGCTTGCAATTTTAAACGCTGGAAAAAAGACAAGCTTTTAAGTTTTTGGCAGGCCAAAGGGCCAATATATCAAGGAGCTCATGACATTTTCAGGACTGTTTGAAGTAGCAGCCCTGAAGAAGGCCCCACCCTCTCACACTGACTCTGTTTCTCAATCTCAAGAAACAGGTTTACACACAAAAAGTACTCGACATGCAAATGCATTCTGTATTTTTTTCTCTTAAAATATCCCCTATGTACTTCCTCTTATCTCTCTATTCGCATTCTTCTCTGTCTGCCTCTGTTTCTCTTCCTCTCTTTCTGCCCCCCTCTGTCTGCTTATAACTCTATCTGCCTCTGTCTCAGGCTTTCTTTCTTTCTTTCTTTCTTTCTTTCTTTCTTTCTTTCTTTCTTTCTTTCTTTCTTTCTTTCTTTCTTTCTTTCTTTCTTTCTTTCTTTCTCTTGTTCTTTCTTTGGTTCTTTCTTTTGTTCTTTCTTTTGTTCTTTCTTTCTTCCGTTTTCTTTCTTTTTTCTTTCTTTTGTTCTTTCTCTTTTTCTGTCTGTCTTTCTTTCTTTCATTCTTTCTTTTTCTTTCTTTCTTTTTTCTTTCTTTCTTCCGTTCTTTCTCTTTTTCTTTCTCTTTTTCTTTCTTTCTTTCTTTCTTTCTTTCTTTCTTTCTTTCTTTCTTTCTTTCTTTCTTTCTTTTTCTTTCTTTCTTTCTTTCTTTCTTTCTTTCTTTCTTTCTTTCTTTCTTTCTTTCTTTCTTTCTTTCTCTCTTTCTTTTGCTCTTTCTTTCTCTCTTTCTTTGTTTTTCTTTATCTCTCTCCTTCTAGAGTGGGCAGTCAGGCGTGTACACCCAGCTAATCACCTCATGCTAATATGCTTCATATCTTTGATGCTGTTTATTCTCCAAGGAGGTTTAAGCCAGTATTGGTGACGTGAAAATCCTAGGTTAATGGAGGTGAACACTAGAGGATAGTGTCTCTTTTCACATGGTTAGTCCCCACTTTTTGTCTGGAACATGATGTGATTTCGATTGAAAGTGCACTGGGTCCCAGCAAACCAGGTCCCTAGTGCCAGAGCTCCGTCCCAAAACTGTACCACAATTGGCACAACTACAGCAATCCGTATACGTCCCTAGTAAATAGTACCGCTGGTACCTGGGCACTGGGACTGAAGAGGATCCACTGCAGCTGCAGCACAAATTGTGCCACCCTCGGGTCCCCTCACCAAGACCATGCAAACCTCTATTGCAGGCTGCGTGTCCTTGTTCAGATAATACTGAAGAGTCAACATGGCACACAGTTCTCTGTGCCATGCCCACAGACACTGTGTGAGGTATAGTTAGGTCACCCCTACTGCAGGCCTTACAGCCCTAAGGCAGGGTGCACTATATCCCATGTGTGGATATTTCTGCACGAGCAGATATGGCCCTACAACACTTAAGTCAAAAGCTGGATATTGTAAATGCACAGGAAAGCCATAGAGAGTACATGGGCTGGATATTTGTCATCATGAGCTCCCCAGCACCATGAAGGCTTCACTGTACCCAGTGCTGTTTGGTACCACACATCTCATCTTAATAAATCCCCATTGATGCCAGTGTTGGAGTTATTAAAAAATGCATGCAGGGGACACTTTAGAGGGTCCCCATAAAACCTACCAAACACTTTTGTGGTCTCTGACTAGTCTTAGCCAGCCTGCTACCACCAGACGTTTCTGACCTCATGAGGTGTGAGCCTGTGCTCGCAGAGACCAGGAACAAAGCCTGCTCTAGGGGGAGGTGCTTCACACCTCCTCAAGGCCGGAATGGCATTCCAAGGCGGGAACCTTCAAAGGCGATGCTGCCTTTGAAATGCAACCCAAGCTTCTCCAGACATTGAAAGATGCCAACCCCCCTGTCCTACTCCACATTTGACATGAGTACAGGCAGGAATATTAGGAGGTGGGTCCACATTCAGTCAGCACCACCTCTAAATGGAGGCAGGTGATGTGAAGCCCACTTTTAAGTTTTTTCCATCTTGTTTTGAGAGGGAATTGGCCAATTAGGGTCATGGATGTTCCCACTCCCCAAAGGAAGTGGTCAAATAGAGGGTGTAGACACCCTAAAGGCAGGCCATTGGCTACTACCTGTTTCCCCCTCTAACGCCCCTAATTAGTATTTAGGTGGCACCTGTTGACCTTGAATGGACAAAGAAGAGCCACTGACCTGAGAACAGAGAACCTGCTGCAGAATTTTGGCACAAACCCCTGCCTGCTGTTTCCAAGGACTCAATCATCATGGTGTGCTGTCTCGTACATCTGCTGTGAGGCCTCCAGGCACTCTGGAGCACCTTCAAACTTTTGCCAATTGCCAGAGAACTACCTTGGCTGTAAAGGAAGTACTCTCCTGCAGTGCGCAGGCACCAAACCTGCAGAGTCTGGTTAACCGACTTGCTGCTCCCCAGCGACTCCACGCAGCACCTAAGCAAGAATAGGTACACTGGCTCCGGAGGGACAAATCTGCCCCCACCAAGTGAGAGGACACCAGGACCTACTGGAGCCGTGCTGTAGCAATACCTTAGGTACTGGACCACCTGCAACCTACACGGAAATGAAGAGTTCAATCACGACTCCAACTGCCAGGGAAGCAAGCACCCATCGAGGGATATCAAGACCCCTGAGACCCACTTTGTGAATGGCCCAGCTGTCAAGAAATTGTTCCTTCAACCTGCCTGCCCCTGAACCTGAAGACCATCTTGACGAACAGAGCCAGGCTGACCTATCTGCTCTGCACCCAGCCCGACTGGCCTGGGCACTGATGAACCAGCTGTGCTCCCATGGTCCTGAGGCCCTGGCAACCCAATCCCTTGTTTGATGTTTCCCGGACTTACCTGAAAGTCCCCTTGTGCAGCCTGTTTTGGAGTGGCCCCCTTCCTAGTAGTTATGAACAACAGGGGCAACCATAGGATCTGAACCATGGGCTAAATAAAACTGGAATCCAGACAGTGATTCAAGTACAACATTAACAATGAGAATCAGTGTGGGTCGTGACCGGGACCGGGATGCTGGTGGAACGAAGCGGTGCAAATTTGGCATCTGAATGAGCACACCGACTGGTTTTCCTTTACCAGCAGGACCATTGGATTTTCTGAACTTGTGATTAGATCACAATAATTTATCTGTAGCCCTGAAAATTAAGGACTCCGACACAAATATTGATTATTCGTATCTGGGCCAGTTATTGCTTATCAAATTTTTTGTCTCGCAATTGCTGCTTCGGAGGTTGTGTGCATGATGCACCCTTTTAAGCTGATGTATTCTTCTTGATGATACAGATATTTTATTTATATGCAAGAAAATGTACAGAGTTCCTCTAGAGAAGATAAGAAAAAGTACTATCACGTATTGGGTGTACCAATGTTAAATGGTAGCGGCAGTTTCAGTCGATAACCTTTCAAGTATTTGCCCGGCGGTAATCGCCTCTTATACCACTCGATAATTTACCAATGAAAGAGGCAGGCGCCGGAGACTGGAAGGCAGGAAACAAAGTTTTATTCCGTCGGAGCAGAACACATCAGATCAGACAGCAAGGTATCGTCACGAGGTGCTCTAACCGCATCTCTGAGACCTGGTCTCTTATACACCGGTTTATTGCTTTATTACACATAGTACATTCTTGAGATTCCCTTGAAGTATGGGGGGATATCCCCTGAAGCCCTGGTTCAGATCCGATCCCACACATAGATACAGTAGAAGTTCCCACCCTACCCGCAGTGGGAGATGGCTATCGCGCAGCAGGGAATTCCGCTAATTCCCGGGGGTGTGTGCAACCGGCCGGGTCTCAGGGGGTAGGGGCTTTGATCTACTGTAATCCCTTTGATGCGGGGTGTTTCCCTTACAGTAGGGGCAATAAACTGCATCCGCAGGGCTAGGTGATGGCCTGGGACCAGTTCGGACAATGGGGCGCAGAGGAAGGGGGTTATCAAAGGAGAGGCATGACCATGTATGGGATGTCGGTCGGATGTGGTTCCGTAGCAGGGTCGCGCAGAAGGAGAGGGTTTATGGCCTGTATGAGAGAGCGGGGGTGGCCGGTGCGCGGGGGGATGCTCGCAGCGCTAGGGGAAAGCGCTGGTGATCGAAAATGAGCGGGGAGAGAGTGGGTGCCTAAAATGGCGGCCGTGCATTCGCGGTGCGTGGTGCTGGGGAGAGGCAAGATGGCGCAGATAATGTTCAGTTTGCACGCTAAATTTCCACAGTCCTCCCTTTTAACATGTCTCGCCAGCTTGCCTGGCCGTCATTTATTCTTCGTTAACCTTCAGCTATAATATCGTTAATGTCTTTCGTACATTCCTTAAAGATACAGAGTTTTTAGGGCATGCAGGAGTAATCTGACATATTTGCTTATAGTTATTTACAGGTGATAAAGTAGGCGGGGAGGTAATACATACAGAGTTACAGTGTAGTCGTGTACATGGCTGGTGTTGTATGGATGTTACTATACAAAGTTACATTTCCTTAACTTCTCAGTGTACAGTCGGAAGTGATTGATGCAACACCATAAAAACTTGATAAGAAGATAGTTAGTATAAAAAGGTGGTTGGGAGAGGATTTTCGACTTTGACATGGGTTCTTCTTTCCAGTGTCCTTTTTATGAAGAGCTATCACTGGTAAGCTCTCATTGTTGTTCTTCTTTCGTTGGCACTGTTGAGCACCGGCGGTGGAGCTAAGGTCCAGCTCAAATCCAATTTCTCACATTGCAGGGTGTGATCATTCATTGTTCTCCGATCACAGCCCTGTTCATTAACACAGTTCACCATAGGTACTTTGAGACAGGGTACCTGCCTTTTGTTCTTCTGTGGGTAGGTCAGATTCATAATCCATATAAAAGATGGTGAGAGAGAGAAGGGTGTGACGTGCTTCGGGACGCCGAGGGAAGAGGGGGTGGAGTGGGATCAGATCAAAAATGTGGACCAAGGGGAGCAGAATCTTCCAGCACTGGGCCCACCAATCGGGCCCGACGGGTTGAGACTTCAGGCACGCTGGTCGGTGAACAGGGGGTCTCGATGTAGCCCCTCGCGCTTATCATCCTGAAAATGGTGAAAATGGTGTCTCGTCCCACGCCCTTTTTGCTTCGTAGCCTCCCCCTTGGTCGATGTCATAGATGTTCCAAGGTCTGCAGCCAGGCTGTGCGTCACGTCCGACCCAGCACGTTATCTTTAAATGGGTACAAGAAACAAAAGTCTTAGAGAGTTGGCAGGGAAGACATTTACATACTTCATCCTCTCTCCCAACCACCGAGTAGTTGCGGACATGTTTTTATCGGTTGCTGCATGATTGGTGTCTTTTAACTCTGATGTTAGTGTGTGCGTTACTAATCTATTAATCATTGCTGTGGTGCAAGTTTCTGTGGGTGTCCCTGTCCATCGTCTGGCCCCCTAGGTGCCGATTCCTGCGCCCGATACTGGTTGCAGGAAGCCTGACATCTGTCAACCTTCTAGTCTATTAAAAATTCGAACCGGCTTCTCCGGCAGAGGCTTGTTCGTCTCAACACAAGTTTTGTTAATATATATATCCTTCCGAGGACTGCTAAGTTTATGAAAAGAAAGTGCGAGGTGCTACTGTCACGGGTTCACGAGTATCCATTTCGGGGAGGGACATAGGCTAAGCATTATTTTTGCTGGCGACAATAGGTAACCCTTTAACAGTTTAGGCGATTTATTATTAGTGAGGCGGCTAATATAGGGCTGGGGTTATCTTGGGAGGGCGGGGTGCTTTAGACGTTCTATTTCGGGGTAATTGGGCGGGGGTAATTCTGGGCGGTGGAGATGGTGTCCCTTAAAAAAACAAAAACCACTGACATATAGTCCCCGTGTTGAGGGTCAGATTGGGGGACATCAGTCGTCTTACCTGTCCTTTCTTTCTCAGCCGATTAGGCTCAACATTTGCAAAAAGGAGAGGTAGTAACGTGGTAAAGTATGGTCGTTTTGTTTCTGTCAATTTGTTCGAACACCACCGTGTTCAGGCCAATTATACACTTACCGAAAAGGTATGTGTCGTTAATTTATTCAAACAGAAAAGAGGGTAAGAAGGCTTTTTAGTGAGGGAGGGAGTGGGAGAGAGAGAGAGAGAGAGATAGAGAGAGAGAGAGAGAGAGAGAGAGAGAGGGAGAGAGAGAGAGAGAGAGGGAGAGAGAGAGAGAGAGAGAGAGAGATGTGCATCAAGTAGGCTATTTGGCATACATACGACACAAAACGAGAGAGACATGGGTAAGAAAATAGGCCACTTGGTGCACACACAACATGGAGTAGCATGGGTCTGTTCCATGTAAGAAAACACAAGCGGGGAAAAGACATAAGTTCGGTGATCACGTACACACAAATGCCGGATAGGGTGTGACAGTACATGCATCAAGTGCAGAAACTTAAGATGGAGACTCAGGGCTACGTTGAGCATCGGGACCTCTCCTTTCCTGTCCTCTTTTTCTATGCTGCGTACTTTCAGTATTTTGTAGTTTATCCTAGGGGGTGTCGGACCCTTTATTCTCCTCCCTTTGATCGGTGGACGAGTGCTTCAATCATACAGTGATGCTCTCTTCAAGTGACCCAAATATAAAACGCATACACATTCATGCCGTATAATCGTAGAACACACGCACAATCATATCATACACTTTTTCATGTTCCTAATGGTGGTCTGTAATTTTACGCACTATCTCACAACGTTTGTCTATGTTTTTCCCTGATATTGAACTCTGTGCGGTCCATGTCCATTCCACTCTTCAGTCGGAACTTTGTCGTGACCTATAGAGGGGAAAAAAGAGGGGAGGGGATGTGCAGTATTCAAAGTACCCCAGCGCGCGCAGACACGAAAAAGTTCTACTTACCACGTACCAGGCTAGTCGCTGGAATGGGTGATACCACAGACCTATTATTCTCTTTGTCCGAGACAAAGATGCTCTAATTTATTTCATTTCCTAAATTCGGGTTCCCTTGTCATATATGCATTTCTCAATCGGTCATGTATTAGGATGCAAGATACCATACCTTGCGTTCGGCATATACCCTGAGCTATGGTTGACCATGGTTTAACAACTCTTGGAAAAGATAGGTGTGATGGGTACAAATTCCGTTAATCAAAAAGATTCAGGCAAATGGGGACTGCATTATCTGTTTTCTATTGCTTGGGGGTAACAATCATTTATTCAAATGAAGAGATCTCTATCAACCTATGTGATTAGTCATGGCACTGATTCCGTAATTCTTTCAAGAGACCCTTTATTTAAAACAATGTCAGCATACAAGATACGGGCCTACAACCGTTCAGGCCGGCCACGTGGTGGGGAGGCGTCGAGTGTCATGAGCAACGCTACTACGGCATAAAATCGGTTCCCTTGCCGCCCCTCCCCGACCATCATGTGTGGAAGCATCGCATATATATATATATATATCTGTTTAACACAAATGTCACGTGACTGGGACGCCACAAGGGTGTGTAGGCCTCTCCTACATCGGCGCCATCTTGGGGCGAAGTCGGGCCAGAGTACAGTCTAAGTCTTTCCATGAATTTGCTGTTGGACCAGAATCCCTTTCAGTAGTTCGAGAACTTTCGTTAGCGTCAATTTTGCGTCAGCATGGCGTCACTGCGACCCCGTAGAAATGCCATGGTTCGTTCTTGGGGCGGGGCAGGAGGCGGGTTCTTCCGCCAACGCTTCGAACCAGTCTTTCTCACTGCACCAAGCGGAGGCAAGGTGGCTGCCGTCCGGGGCAAAGAGCAATGGCGGCGGTTTGTCCTTACCGGAAGTCCGCGGGAGTCGAGTGTCAAATGACTCCAGCCGATTCTGCAAGGCTGAGGGGAGCATCTTGTCAAGGGTGGGGCCCATGCCCAAGCAGACAAGCTTTCGAGTCCAGAATTGTCTCACGGTGGGCTTTAGGCCTGGATCCGGAGGAGTCGACCGCCGGAGTTCAAGGGCAGCAGTAGCAGCAGCTCTTCGGTACAGTCACCGGAGAGGAGCCAGCAGCAGTAACAGCGGCAGTTCGGATGGTACTGCCTCCGGGGTGATTCCAGTAGCAGTGTCGACAGCAGTTTGGATGGTATCACCACCGGGGTGGGTCCCCGATTACCTTGCTGCGGGGGCCCACTCCTCACGTCGGGTGCTAGCGGCAGTCCTGGTGAACCCGGTGCTTGGGTGGTTGCCTGGCGGCCGCGTGCAGGGGCGCCGGCTCAGCCGAACGGCGAATGAAGTGGCAGGGCGCAACTCAGCTGGCTGACTTGTGAAAGATGCGGTTGGGGTGCCCTCGTCTGCTGGCGAGCCTCCACCTGGGGAGGCGGGGGAGGCCCGTCCGCGTCGCTTCCCCCGGCCAGGGCACCCCTCCGTTATTGAAGGAAGAAGAAAAGAATGGGAGGATCCACTCGACGTGGCAGGGTGCGATCCAGCAGACCGATGAAAAAGATGGTTGGGTGCAGCTTAGCTGGCCGGCGAGTCAAAGACGGTTGGGTGCAGCTTAGCTGGCCGGTGAGTCAAAGACGGTTGGGTGCAGCTTAGCTCGCCGGTGAGTCAAAGACGGTTGGGTGCAGCTTAGCTGGCCGGTGAGTCAAAGACGGTTGGGGTGCCCTCATCTGCTGGCGAGCCTCCACCTGGGGAGGTGGGGGAGGTCCGTCCGCGTCGCTTCCCCCCGCCAGGGCACCCCTCCGTTATTGGAGGAAGAAGAGAATGGGAAGATCCGCACAGCGTGCCAGGGTGAAATTCAGCAGGCCGATGAAAAAGATGGTTGGGGTGCCTGGCGAGCCTCCACCTGGGGAGGTGGGGGAGGCCCGTCTGCGTCGCCTCCCCCCGCCAGGGCATCAGCCCTCATTAAAGAAAGAAGAAGAGAAAGCGGTAAGGCCCGCACAGCGTGGCGGGCTCCGCCTTGGGGTTGCCAGAACTTCGGCGCTTCGTATAGCCTCCGGCCTATTCGCACAGTCGTCCGCCACTGAGGTCAATGGATTTTTGCATGGCTTTTATAGCCCAAAGCCGACTAAAAGAACCGCCCAAAACAGGCCAATGTTGCAATTTCGAGGAAGGCGAGGACGGTGTCACGTGGACGTTAAGGCTTTGGGATGGAGGTTGCAGCAGACTGTCATGTAAATAGTTGTTTTAAAACGTGTTTTAACCTGTTTACCCTGTTGGTGTGTTTGTTATATCCTATAAGTTATTAAAATGTTATAACTATACTACTTCGTTGGAGTGTTTGTACATATTTGCAATCTGATGACGAGCACAAGGAGGTTACTGTGCAATCGGAAAAATAACATAGCCCAATTGTGCGCGATCTAGCCCTAGTTTGGTGACGTCGATGGTGGGTCTCAGCAGGCTTCCGTTTGTGCGGGATTTTGTCATGCTTATTGGGCGGGGTGGGCAGTAGGGCAGACATGTTTAGGTAGCGAGAGTAATGGAGTCGGGCTACCTCGTGGTCGTCTCGACCGTGAGCTTGACTCCTTCCCTCGGTTTCATATGTCCCACAAAGGGCTAACTCCTAGCGTTATTTTAGTTTTTGTAAGGTCAAAAAGGATCCTACCAGTGCCTTTACTATCTTGTCGATTCCTGTTCGTTCATCCTTCGCTAGCCGATTCATTCTGGTGGACTCTTTCTTTCTCATCTCTGGGTCGTCTAACGTTATAGCCGACGTTGTGTCCAGCACAGGAGGCTCGGCCGGCGCGGAGGCCGTGAGGACCGAGGCCTCTGTACTGCTTTCGCTCGTGTTCGGGGGTTGTAGATGTTGCACTACTGACTGGGAGGGTTCATATGGAGGGGGCATGTAAATGATCGGGGGACCTAACAGTAATTCATCATTCGTTCGCTGCTTGAAGGACAACTCAGGGTAGAGCAAAGAAGGGGTCCTAACAGCATACTGGCCTGAGGTTTCGGGCTCCTGTCTTAGTTTAGTTTCCCTTCTCTCCTTTATGTCTTCTTCTAACCTTCTAGCGGCAAGGTGAGCTGCCTTTCGTAATTCCTTTTCTGCTTTCACTTCTTCCCTCTTTTTCCGTTGTGTTGCTTCTTTGCGCCACATGCCGATACTGTCAAGCATAGTAGGCGTCGTCTTATTGCTACGCAGAGCTATTTCTAGCGTTTCTATCTTATGGTCGTCGAAGGATCCCATCAGTGGCCACTGACTTTCGGGGTCCTTCTTGGTATATTTATGCCACAGCTTGCTATAAGCTATGGCGACTAGTCCATATTTAGTGAACATGTCCTTATTAGGGGTGCCTTCCAGTGGAGCCGGGTGGTTCACCTCTAATAAGCGGTCCGGGCAGAACCAACTACCAATCAGTGGGGAGAAGATAGGCATGACGGGTTTCAACGGGGACAAAAGTCAGCACTACCTATCTTTTCACTGCTTGCAAAGACTAGACAGAATATCTCTATTCTTCGTTATTTGCAAGCAGAGAATACCTCCAAAGAACCAATATCGAACAACTAGTGTTCGGACAATCAATCAATCAATCAATGGGGAGATAAAGATAGGCACGACGGGTTTCAACGGGGACAAAAGTCTGCGTTACCTACCCTTCACTATTTGCAAAGACTAGACAGAATATTCCTATTCTACGTTATTTGCAAACAGAGAATATCTCAAAAAGCACTATTCTTCAAAACAATCAATGTTCGGACAATCAATCAATGGGGAGATAAAGATAGGCACGACGGGTTTCAACGGGGACAAAAGTCTGCGTTACCTACCCTTCACTATCTGCAAAGGGAGAGAGAGAGAGTATTTCTACTCCTCCCCGTTTGTAGACAGCGAATGTCTCAAAAAGAACAATCAATGAGCAATACTAGTATTTCCAAAGCTTCAAACAATCAATCAATTATTTCTCAATTTGTCGTGTATCACGACCTTACCCGGACCGCGTGGACAGTTTCTCGTCTTCCGCCTCCAGCGCCCGATCGTCCTCTACTCTCCGTATTTGGCGCGGCACTCCTGATGGTTCCCAGTCAGGACCGTAGATCACTCGAGAGAGGTCTGCTCGGAATCAGTGAAGTTCGGATGATCGGCTGCCAGACGAGGGTCTATTGGGCAGGAGCTCTCCCGATCGTTGCAGTCGTTCACTCTGTCGTCGGGACCTCTCCCACTGGATCCACGTGTCGCTGATGGGCCCCACATTGGGCGCCAATTGGTAAATGGTAGCGGCAGTTTCAGTCGATAACCTTTCAAGTATTTGCCCGGCGGTAATCGCCTCTTATACCACTCGATAATTTACCAATGAAAGAGGCAGGCGCCGGAGACTGGAAGGCAGGAAACAAAGTTTTATTCCGTCGGAGCAGAACACATCAGATCAGACAGCAAGGTATCGTCACGAGGTGCTCTAACCGCATCTCTGAGACCTGGTCTCTTATACACCGGTTTATTGCTTTATTACACATAGTACATTCTTGAGATTCCCTTGAAGTATGGGGGGATATCCCCTGAAGCCCTGGTTCAGATCCGATCCCACACATAGATACAGTAGAAGTTCCCACCCTACCCGCAGTGGGAGATGGCTATCGCGCAGCAGGGAATTCCGCTCATTCCCGGGGGTGTGTGCAACCGGCCGGGTCTCAGGGGGTAGGAGCTTTGATCTACTGTAATCCCTTTGATGCGGGGTGTTTCCCTTACAGTAGGGGCAATAAACTGCATCCGCAGGGCTAGGTGATGGCCTGGGACCAATTCGGACAATGGGGCGCAGAGGAAGGGGGTTATCAAAGGAGAGGCATGACCATGTATGGGATGTCGGTCGGATGTGGTTCCGTAGCAGGGTCGCGCAGAAGGAGAGGGTTTATGGCCTGTATGAGAGAGCGGGGGTGGCCGGCGCGCGGGGGGATGCTCGCAGCACTAGGGGAAAGCGCTGGTGATCGAAAATGAGCGGGGAGAGAGTGGGGTGCCTAAAATGGCGGCCGTGCATTCGCGGTGCGTGGTGCTGGGGAGAGGCAAGATGGCGCAGATAATGTTCAGTTTGCACGCTAAATTTCCACACCAAGTGGACCTGGCTGTAAGATAAGCAGGTCGTAGAAGAAGGGGGGAATCCCTTGTTGGAACTAGGGCTCTCACACACCCAACAAGCTAGGTGTCATGCTTCATCATTTGAGCCTGCCCCTCGTCAGGTCTGCGCTGCACTACCTGACGGGCACCCAAAATTGGGGCTCTTTAGCGGGGATCTTTTGTTCCTGCCGGTGGGTGCAGTGGGGGTAGGGGCCCTAGTGTGTGTAGATGTAAGTGTAGGTGAAGTGAATATAATATAGGTTCTGTTTGTCCACAAAGACACTTTATTATGGTGGTAAACAGCCTAATTAAAAGGTGGTTGAGGTGGGTATTTAAAGCTAGAGATAATGAATCTAGTTATGTATACCCTACTCTCAATGGGATCTACATGTTTCATGCCGTAGTAGCCATAGCGGTCAGGGCACTTCCTCAGGATCAATGGTGGAACTATCTACATTACGTGGACATGTGAAGAATCTACATACCACACAGGCTTGGTAAGGTATCCAAAACTGCTAACAAGGAGGTCTTGCAACAGTTCCCGGCGGGTAAAAACGGACTCCAATTCGGGTCCAGCGTGTATAGACGCTACAGCTTGTGCACCTACCCAGCCGCCGGAACCGGGATGGTCAGATATTTTATTGAAATCCAGTGGACGCTCTTATGTCTGATATTTTGTCCTGATGATGACCCTTTAATTAACCACGGGTCGAAACGCCGTCAACGCTAACATGTGGCTCTAGATGAAGAGGATACATGTTTTGTTGTGTGTCTCAGTTTTGTTTTGAACCATGTTTTTGTAGCTTCCCTCAGCCACGTTTTGTTTGTTTACACATGTCATTGTTTATACTCGTAACACTGTTTGTGTAACCTTGTGAGCGCCATCATTGCTTTGTGTATGGCTTTTCGATAATAAATCTTACAAATCTAAAGTGATTATCTGTGCATGGGTTTTGGGTGCTACACCTGTTGGTTAGCACCATCTTTTGTTCTTCTTTTCTCTTCCTCTTTTTAACCAAAAGTCCTACTATTTAGTTCTTTATTTATGTTTCAAATCATTTCTCATTGTTAATGTTGTACTTGAACCCCCTTCCTAGTAGAGCACCAGTTACTAACGACCTCAACACCCTACTTCCGGCCAAATATATGGGACACTCCCGATGATCCACTGGTGGAAAATGCACCTTGGCCTGCTGCTTCCCTAATGCTCGAAGGAGAATCCCTGGAACTGACTATATAATTTTATATGCATTTGATTTGGGTTTTTCCATAGACTTGCATTGTGCGTAATTGCGGACAACAGTGAGCTATTTTCCGAACTTTAAAATTGATAATTAAAAAAGTTCGTACCTGTGTAAACTAATTTCTAGGACTTGAAAATTATATAAAAATCTGTGTAATTTTTCTAATTGGTCTCAGATTTATTCTTGAGCGCATGTCTCATTTATTACCTCTGTGACTACAACAAATGCTTAGCACTACCCTGCGATAAGCCTAACTGTTCGCTCACAATACCACAAATAGAGCGTTAATATTATCTATGTTTGCCTCTCTATACCAATTGGGGACCCACTGGACTCTCTGCATAGTGTACTTCATTTGAGTGCACTATATATAGAGGCAGCTTCCAACAAACAGTTTTTGGAGGACAGGCAAGGTTCGCTTGGCTGGTGACTTCTGAAGTCTAGAGTGGTGGTTCTTAACTTGTGGTTCAGGGACTCCCAGGGGGACTGCGATGTCTACTCAGGGGGTTTTCGACGATTACGAATATTATATATTTAACAGATTTACAATGTCTATATGAATAAAGGACCAAAATTTGAAACAGAAAATGTTAAAACATAAATGTAAAGGAATTTGAAATTGGAGGCTAAAAATTAAGTTGCTATACCCATATTGATAAGTGAAAGCAATAGAAGTGCATTAAAAATAATAGACGCTGGAAGATGGGTGGCCTCATTTTATTTTGGAAAAGCTCCAACTTTCCCATTAAAAATAAAATGTAGATGTTTTAAATTTGTGAATTAAATAAAAATATTTAATAATTTGTGTATTTGTTTAATGAATGCTTGATTATGTATTTTTGTGAATCGTTTTGCGGTTGTAATCATCCAAATTGCTTAGGGTGGTGTCCTCTGATTCCCAAAATAACTCAGTGGGGTCTCCAGATTCTAATAATGATTAGGAGGGGGTCCACAGCAGTCAAAATGTTAAGAACCACAGGTCTATGGTGGCAGGCATTTGTCTTGCTGGAAGGGCGAAACTTTTACCAAGGCTCATATTTGCTACGGTCTAGCAAAGGTGCTTCTCTGACGTAAAGCGATGAGCCATGGTGCAAACCAGTACACACAGCAGCGCCGGACAACTTTTATGTACAGAAAGTTTTGGTGCCGAAACTTCAAGCAAGAAGAGCGCTAAATGCTAAACATTGCATAGCACTAAACCCCTGACAATGTATGCAAAGGGGGAAAACAGAGCAGACGCTTTCAGAATTCTGCTCAAAGCCATATCTACTAAAGTCACTAAAGAACTACTTACTGGTGGCGGTCATCTACGGGGACAGATGGCGCGCAAGCGATTATAATAATATATACATTATAATAAAACTTACCTGAACTTGGCGATGTCCTCACTTCAAACCTCTTCTTTCGACACAGGAACCGGATGCTGATTGCTGAAACTCTCTTGGCCAATCCTAGCACTGCTCTCACCATCATCACAGGAGTGCTAGAATTGTTGGGAGCCTACCTCATTGAGCCCACCACAGCACCGTGGAGGCTTTGGCTTTCTCTAACGCGACTGTCTTAAGATAGCTAAGTTAGAGATGTTTAAAGTGCGCATGTGTGGTTGGCCATAGTAGGAAGGTGGAATCTGACTAATGGTTGCCCCCAACTTTTTGCCTGGTATTTGAGTGGTTTTTGACTAGTCTGGCTGGGATCCTGCTATCCCGAACCCCAGCCTATCTGCTTTCTCCCTAAAACTAATGTGAAGTACCCTAGGTACAAACCAAGTGGATGCTGAGGATGCCCTGACAGTCCCTTGTAGATGGTACCCTAGATACCCAGGGCATGGGTCCCTCAGTAGACCTACCAGGGCTGCAGCACTTATTTTGCCCCCCTGGGACAGCCACACAAACTGACACCACCAGACCACTACTGTAGTCTGGGTAAGGTGGTGCTAGCACCCCTTACAGGGATATAGGTGGCCTATATCCCACCCCATTACAACACATGTACTCTCATGGGTCATCCCTATAGCAGGCCTTGCTAATCCTACATTTGACAGACATTGGATGGAGGAGTCACTAGATCTGTAGTGATTCTTAGATTGTTGTAGGGACACTTGAAAAATTTGGGCCACTTTGCCCTTTTTGTGGTTCCCCTGTTTTTGACTACCTCCCAGTGGTCCGACTATCATTTAGAGGGGGACACTGATGGGAATAATTTTCATTTGGGTTATTGTTATTTGTAGGATGTTTTCTGTGCATTGTATATTGATGTCTTGTGATATATGTCATTGTGTCTTTCTTTGAATAAGCGCCTGTTTTTGTGTATTTTTGAAAATGATGCTTGATGTATTCATAATGAATATTTGATACTCTTGAAGGGGTAATTAAATGTGCTCTCTTCGTGAATGATTGTTTGTATTATTTCCTTGATACCTTTTTCTCTTATATATATATATTGCTAATCCTACAAGGCAGGGTGCTGAGGTATGTGTGAGGAGGACCCCTACATGAGTAGGACCTCCCTGCAACCTTCTTAAAATCATTGTTGGGTTGTTTGTAGTGTAGCCATACCATATACTCTTAACCGCATTATAAGTCTATCGCGATAACACGATAACTTGAGAATGGCTACACAGAACTATATCGTGTTTGGTGTCAAACATGTAGGAATCATACCCCCAGTCCAGCCATGGGCATGAGGGTATGATTCCCCCCTGCTAGAGGGGCGATATGGGAAAAGCGGCAGAATTGAGACACCAATTTAAAAGTGCACATGTAGTACAAAATGGCTACTACCCGCCACCCACACGACTCTGGCTGGCTGTTGCTGGGGAAAACCCCAGCCTCGCCAGCTGGACAATAGGGCTCCTGTGGCAGGGAGGTGCTAGCATCTCCCCAGACAGGATAATGCGGATTGGAACAGGGTGGGTGCACCAAATGTCCTTTCAGAGTTGCACGTAGGCAGCTGCAGAGCCCTCATTCTGCATACACCGCTTGGAACCGGTTCAGGGGCATCCTGCCCCTCGCCCAGGCGGGAAACACACAAAGGGGAGAGGGTGTAGCCACCCTTTCCCGCCTCACCACTCATTGGTGGGCGCTACTCTGGACACTCCCCTAATCTTGGGGACAAAGGTGAATAACGTGGCCCCAGAGCCTCAGATTAATCTTGAACTTTACAGTCTTGACCTTCGACTTGCTGCTGCCCAGCTGACGGAAGAAATCTCCCTTGGGATAAAGGAGTTATCCCCCTGCTTGGCAGGCACCTGAAACACTGCAAGTGACCCGGTTGGAACCTCGCTGCTCCTATGGACTTCGACGACTTCCAGCACCCTTGAGGTGGGTTTCCAGTGCATCCCAGAGGCCAGTGAGTGTGCTCAACGAGTTTGGGCACCGTGGACCGTGTGGGTGCCGAGATCCCCAATACCCCAGGACACCGGCCACCTCTTGCGTAGCACACGACCCTGACCAGTGGGGAAGTTGTGCTTTGACCCGTTTTGGAGCCAACTACTCTACAGCAATTGTGCCAAAGACCAGCACCCTAGCCTCCTCCGGTGGCCCGTGAGTGCCCTTTTACGCACTCCAAATTGCCGCTTCCTGCGGTCCCTTGTCTCTCAACTTGTGGGCCCCAGCGGAGATCTATTTCAACAATCAAGAGTTCCTCTGGTTGCTCTAGGCCTGCTCTACAGTCTCTCCAAAGGAGACCTCTCCCAGACCTCGTGGGTCTGCACTGTAGCAGATTTGTTTATCTTTCGTGGGTTGCGGTTGCCAAGGCTTAGTGGATCCAATCCAGACACTAACACCGCAGCGACCCTCATCCGATGTGGGACAGTCGCCCTCCAGAAGCTGGCCTTCCTTGAAGCCTCCCGGAGCCCGTGGCTGCAGATCCAAGCTACACCACTTCGCACCTGAAGCACCCGACATCGAAGGGCTCTTTGCTTTGAGCCTCCTGGTCACTTTGCCGTGACCCAGACTCTGTCCCCTCTGCTTTCAGGTTCTTCTCTACAATCTTCACATCTCTGAACTTCACGACATCATCGACGCTTTTGGCTAGCAGCACTTTTGAACATTTTCCTATAGAAAATCAGCCCGCGACCCGACACCAGAATCGACCTATGCACCCGGCTTCCCTGGGGCAGGTAACAGTGGTACCTCGGTACTCTCGTGGTAGTGGGCTCCTCAAAAGCTTAAGTCTAAAGTTTTAACTTTGTACTCCTGCTAGAAGTGACTTTAATCTGTGTAATTTCAACCGCGACATTCTCCATAGACTATAATAGAGATCCCGATAGCAGCTATTTCCACTGCACGCGCCTCCCGTGGGTCCCCTTCCTCATAACCTGGGGTGGATTCTTAAGGGGCCAGCGATCCTAAATGCCCTAGGCATTGTCTGCAGAATTGTCGTGGTTCTTATACCACTTTTTTGATATATGGTTTGGTCCCCCCTGGGGCCCTGTGATCCCTGTGCTATTTATTGTGTTTATAAATGCTTGTTTGAATTGTAACTTTGCCACTAGCCTCATAAAGAGACTGTGGGATTCTGTCTAGAATAAATACATATATTTTATATATATACCTGTGTGGGCTACTCTTTCATTTGGTTATTCAAGAGGTTATTATGGTAAAACAATAAGCTTAACACTCCTTCAAGACTTAGCCTGAAGGCTGCTCTCCACAGCTACCACTAGGATAGCTTTCTTTAAAGGTTGTCTTAAACCTATCATCAATAAGAGTCGAATTGGACTGGTGCAAGGTGTTCCTATAACTAGGAGACAGCATATGCCAGGCCAACTTCTCACAGCCATCACCAGACAGCCGGACAAAAATTCATGCGCACTTTAAAAAGTGCCATACCAGCCTACCCTTTTACCTGCGGAGTGACATGCTTCTGTCACTCAGCACCGGCCCCGCCCTGACACTCGGCTCGGGACGGGGGTTGAAAAAAAACATGGTAATTAATTACCTTTTTATTTTTTATGTTCACTGGCATTTTTAAGTGGGGCGACGCCCCTCTGCTCAAACGGAGGAGCTGCCCCTGCTACTTGAATCACCAAAGCAGGAGAACATGGCTTTGCTCGCAATCCCAGCAACAAGTCAAAGCAGGTGCAAACAACTCCCAAGGGGAGAATCATGGAATATTTCCATGTGTAATGTGTCATTTCTAAGAAATTCCAAGTATTACACAATTTACCTTTGAGAGAATGTATGCGCATATAGATTTGTACTGGAGGGACAACGCTCGCTCCCCTTTACACGGTGATGCAATGCAAAGTCGGGATTAGTATTACTCAAACAAGGTAATGTTGCCAAGAGTTGTTGATGACATCAATCAATCAATCAAAGACATTTATAGAGCGCACTACTTACCCGTAGGGTCTCAAGGCGCTATGGGGGGTGGGGTGCCGTTACTGCTCGAACAGCCAGGTCTTGAGCTTCTTCCTGAAGGAGAGGTGGTCTTGGGTCAAGCGCAGGTCGGTCGGGAGGGAGTTCCAGGTCTTGGCGGCCAGGTAGGAGAAGGACCTTCCTCCTGTTGTCGCTCTTCGGATGCGGGGGACGGCGGCGAGGGCGTGGCTGGCTGATCGGAGGTGGCGTTTGGGAGCGTAGAAGTTGACTCGGTTGTTGAGGTAGCTCGGGCCTTGATCGTGAAGGGCTTTGTGTGCGTGGGTGAGGAGACGGAAGGTGATTCTTTTGTTGACGGGGAGCCAATGCAGGTCTCTCAGATGTCCGGAGATGTGGCTGTTACGTGGGATGTCGAGGATGAGTCTGGCTGAGGCGTTCTGGATCCGCTGGAGTCTCTGCTGGAGCTTGGCGGTGGTTCCGGCGTAGAGGGCGTTGCCGTAGTCCAGTCGGCTGGTGACGAGGGCCTGGGTGACCGTCTTCCTGGTCTCCGTGGGGATCCACCAGAAGATCTTCCGTAGCATGCGCAGGATGTTGAAGCACGACGAGGAGACGGCGTTGACTTGTCTGGTCATGGAGAGGGAGGAGTCCAGGATGAAGCCCAGGTTGCATGCGTTGATCTGTTCCACGTAGTAACTATGGCACTGCACATTTTTATCCCAGCTTGCATAATGCAAAGCTGTATATATTTTCTACAGCACTGTACTGCATGCTTTTCTAAATCTCAGAATAGGCAGTGAACGCCTTCCAACTGATGGCAAGTTTAGAAGTAATCTCTGAGGCAGACTCTCATGCGTCTACCACATGAATCTCACCAAGGCTTAGGCATCACACCTGTCTCACCCAAGCATGTCTAGGAACCCTTGAGAGGCCCATAATCCTCCCACTGAAAAGTGAGAAAACTTGCAGTACCCCAGGCAAAAAATTAATTTGCCTGCTGGAGTGCTCCCTATGAACTCAAACAGGCAATATTTTAGGACTTTCGCAATAATGATATGGCCCCAGTAGGAGCTCTAAGCATTAAGGGCCTCATTTATGAAAAGTGATGCATCACTGGGCAAAAACAGTGATGCGTCACTTTTCATAGTGCCACCCTTACGACACCATGGATGAGCCATATTTACAATACGATGCTCCACGGCATAAGGATTTACTATACATCAGGAATCCTGACGAATGAGGTGGCGCAAAAAAGACGTATTGCTGGTGTTTGTCAGATAACTGACGCAACGCGAGTAAACCCTCCGCCAGTCCTTAGCCTGCTTAAAGCAGGCATAAGGATTGCGGCGCAGTCAGGTCATTGAAGGGGCATAGTGAAATCTTATAGATTTCACTGCGCCACTTCTACCAGGATTTTTTGCGGGGGAACTCCACCCTGCATACATTATACCTGATTCAGGCATAATGTAGCGCAGGGGTTTACAAAGTGACGCATCTGCCTAGATGCATCACTTTGTAAATAACGGCCAGTGTGGCACATTGTTTATGCCCCCACAGCGTCACACAATAAGTGACACAACTGCGTTGCGAGCCCTTCATAAATAAGGGCCTAAGGGGCATATCAACAACAACCGGCGATAATTATCTCTAAGCGCACTTAGCGCTAGGATAATTATCGCCGGCTAGCGTGAATTTTTAACGCTGAGATAGCGTGCTATTAGCAACGCTTATCTCAATAGTGATAAAAATCCTCACGCTAACAGGCTAACGTGAGATTATCGCTGGAAACCCAGCGATAATCTCACGTTACCTTGTTGATAGGGACAGGCAAACTTAGCCATGATATCCTCCTTCCATAGGATATCATGGCTAAGTCTGAAAAATACCAGACGTAAAAAAGCAGCGTTAACCGCGGTTAGTGCTGCTTTTTTTGTCTCTAACAGGGTTAGCGACATTCTTGATAATAGGAGAAATGTCGCTTAGCGACATTTCTCCTATTATTTTACTCTGGAACGCCCCCTTTGCATCTCATTAGAGATGCAAGGGGACGCGTAGAGTAAAAGGGTGCTAACATGCGAATTTGCATGTTAGCACCCTGTTGTTGATAGGGCGCTAGTTTTATCTCTCCTTTTTTGGATTTTAAAGCCAAAAAAGCAGAGATAAAGCCCTTGTTGATATGCCCCTAAGTTCTTTTACAAAAGCACTGCCTTGACCAAAAAACTGCAGGCACCGTCTGTTTTTTAGTCAGTTCCCTACAACAAAAGATTCTACATATGGTCTAGAATCATAATATCAGCTACCTTGAGGAATGAATGAATCAATTAAATATTTGTTTATTAGTCAGTTAAAACCATAAACATTGCTAAAATATGAAATTAACATGACCAAAAAAAAAAACGTTAATAAAGTAAAGATCCACCATACAGTCATATTGAGGCAGTAACATAAAACCAACTCCCCTTACCCATGAGCTTTCGTTGTTATAGGACCAAGGAGCCTATGTTTATAAAGTGCTGGAGTGCATTCCTTCTCAGAACTAACGGTCATCGCCCCAATACCATGACGCATTAAAGTCTCAGGGCGCTTAGTGGACTTTTGACATGGTTAAACCCCGCTAAGTGAAGAAGGTGTTCAAGTGATCCTATAGACGCTTAAGATACCTTGAGTAAACAGCGGGGAAAGATTTCAATTTGGCACCAAGTATTTAAGACGTTAGTACAAGGGCTTTTGGCAAATGATCCTTGTGCTGTTGCATGATTCACTAAGCCCTGCCCATGTGTGCAAGTTAATGCATAAAGTTCAACAGTGCAATTGTCTAATGATGCCAAGATCAACAACAAATGTGGCATAAAATACTGGGGGATAAACAACGGGAGCACATAACAAAAATGAACAGATGAAAGATTGGCACCAGATGTTAGGTGGTTAGCGATATAAAAGGGGATGATGGACAGAGCGCTTGAGCAAATCAAACACTCAACCCCAGTTAACTGATCTGGGTATAATCCATCATCATTCTTTAGCTCACTCCACCACCCCAGTTCAGACATGGCCATATGCAAATCAGTCTGACACTGTGCATCATGGGAACAGTCCAGCCCGAACTGCCAAGCCATGTCTTCCCTGGACCGGAAACCAGCATCCTGGGACCGGTTTCGGGTTCATAACCCTCATCAGTCAGGGTATCTTGAATCCAGTGGCAAAGTGAGCAAGGGACCCACGTCTGGGCATACCCTGCCAACTTATGGCGAACAAAGCGGTACAAAAGGGGGTAGTGATGGACGGAGCATCAGAACCAATCAAACACTCACACCCAGTCCACAGATCTGGGTTTGATCCATCACCGTTCTTTAGCCCAACTTAGGGCGAACAATGCGATACCAAAGGGGATGATGGACAGAGCGCTTGAGCAAATCAAACACTCACCCCCAGTCAACTGATCTGGGTTTAATTCATCATCATTCTTTAGCTCACTCCACCACCCCAGTTCAGACATGGCCATATGTAAATCAGTCTGACCCTTTGCCTCATGGGAACAGTCCAGCCCGAACTGCCAAGCCATGTCTTCCCTGGACCAGAAACAAGCATTCTGGGACTGGTTTTGGGTTCATAACCCTCATCAGCCAGACTATCTTGAATCCAGTGGCAAAGTGAGCAAGGGACCCACGTCTGGGCATACCCTGCCAACTTAGGGCGAACAAAGCGATACCAGAGGGGATGATGGACGGAGCGCTTGAGCAAATCAAACACTCAACCCCAGTCAACTGATCTGGGTTTAATCCATCATCATTCTTTAGCTCACTCCACCACACCAGTTCAGACATGGCCATCTGCAAATCAGTCTGACCCTTTGCCTCATGGGAACAGTCCAGCCTGAACTGCCAAGCCATGTCTTCCCTGGACCGGAAACAAGCATCCTGGGACCGGTTTCGGGTTCATAACCCTCATCAGCCAGGCAATCTTGAATCTAGTGGCACAGTGAGCAAGGACCCACGTCTGGGCATACCCTGCCAACTTACGGCGAACAAAGCGATACCAAAGGGGATGATGGACGGAGCGCTTGAGCAAATCAAACACTCACCCCCTGTCAACTGATCTGGGTTTAATCCATCATCATTCTTTAGCTCACTCCACCACCCCAGTTCATACATGGCCATATCAGTCTGACCCTGTGCCTCATGGGAACAGTCCAGCCCGAACTGCCAAGCCATGTCTTCCCTGGACCGGAAACAAGCATCCTGGGACCGGTTTCGGGTTCATAACCCTCATCAGCCACGCTACCTTGAATCCAGTGGCAAAGTGAGCAAGGGACCCACGTCTGGGCATACCCTGCCAACTTAGGGCGAACAAAGCGATACCAAAGGGGATGATGGACGGAGCGTTTGAGCAAATCAAACACTCACCCCTAGTCAACTGATCTGGGTTTAATCCATCATCATTCTTTAGCTCACTCCACCACCCCAGTTCAGACATGGCCATATGTAAATCAGTCTGACCCTGTGGGTCAGCAGCAGTAGCATCTAGCAATTGGTCCTTAAACCATTACCTGGTTAACTGAGCAATTGCCATATGTACAAAATTATGCGTGGTGTACAACAGTGCGAGTGGCCGATTGTACTGGAAGTAATACCCAATCTGGCGGGATAGGGAGTCAATGAACCCTGATTTCCTCGTGTGGAGACACCGGTTGAACCTCTGGAAAATCTAGGTTAGCCCAATGACAACTAAGTGCTCTGGTATGGTTTCGAATTGCATGCAGGACTTTACAGAGCCCCCAAATACATACATAAACACATGTTCTACTGACTGTTGGGGATAATCACAAGCAAGCTTGGGTAATAAAATGCACAGGATTCACAGAAAGGTTGTACATGCCCATGTATGTTGGCATGTGTTAATTAAAGCCAGACATGTTGGGTTTGCTAATGCTTGTGTTTGAGTTCCAATTTGAGAGGTTTGGATATTTGTATGTTGTGACTCTTTATCAAAAAGCTGGTCCAGGGTGCTGCCCTTCTAGTAGATAAGGTTGCTGTCATTTTGTAGTCGGTTCTACAAGAAGCACTTGAGGAGGCGTACGTTGGTGTATTTGTCTTTTTATCCAGTGTAGGTTGTAATTGTGATTAGGTGGCTTGGTATATGCTGTCCACTGGTTAAATAAAAATATGTATTTATTAATATAACGCTCTCTACTATCCTCTACACTAGGATAGAATATCAAACTCACAAAACTGGATCAATAGAACAGTTGTAAGTAGCACAATACACAGCGGGCTCCAGGGTGAGACCGAACCATATACTAAAATAGTGGTTTCAATAACGACTTGACTCGACACAGTGCCTAGAGCACGTAGAATCGCTGGGACCCCAAGGAACCACCCAAGGTGATGACACAGGAGACCCACGGAGGACGGGTGCAGTGAGGAAGCAAGACTGCATGCTCCGTGCAACTCTATGGGAAAGTCGCAGTTGCAATGTTAAAGTTTAAGGAGCCTTCTAGGAGGACTTGGAGTCCTTCAGAACTTAATAGTTTAAAGAGCCACCCCACCCGTGGATACTGTAGTATTGGAGTTACGTAACTCAGGTCTGAAGTGGCGTCGGAAACTCTTGTTGTTCTGTATGAAAGGAAGCGAAGAAGTACTGCTGCTGTGAAGGTGAAAAGGGTCTAGGGGAATCCAAGCCTGGATTCTTGATGAAAGGAACGTGACAGCAGAGGGCAGAGAGTCTGGGTCACTTCAGAGTGACCAGGGGCTCGGGAGATGAATGACCACCAATGTCGGATGCTTCAGGTGCGAAGAAGGGATGCTTGACTCTGCAGCCACGAGGACCAGGAGATGTCGAGGACAACCAGGCGCCGGAGGTGAGCTGTCCCACAAATGTTGTCAAGTGCTGAGGGGTCGGTGTCCGGCGGGAGAACCAACAAGCCTTGGCAAAAGCAACCCACGCAGAAAGGTCAAACAGGTTATGGTGTGGACCAGCAAGGTCCAGGGGACTCACCAGGCAATGGGAGTCAGGGCACATCTGTAGCAACCAGGAAAGCCCAAGAACAATCAAGATGAACCTCAGTGGGACCCACAGGCTGAAGGACCAGGAGTCATGCGGGGACCTTGAGCAAGTCTGCAAAGTACCAGCCCACGGAGCACACGGTGTGAGGAGGCCAGAGTTCTTTGGTGCAAATACTGCTCAGGGTCAGGACCACACGGGGTCCAATGCACAAGCTCAGGAATTGTCAACAAGCATATGCACTTGCAAATGGACGCAGTGCACAGGGGTTTGGGTTATCCAGCCCCCACTAGGGATACTGGCCTCAAACTCATTGAGAGGGCAGATCAACCTCAGCGACCTCTAGGAACCCACCTCCTGTGTTGCTGAAATCTTCAGAGTCTGCAGGAGCTGAGGAGCAGCTACCGGTCAGTTGTGCTTCACGTGCCTGCGAAGCAGGGGAGTGACTCCTTCACACCAAGGGAGATTCTACTGTTGTCTTACGTGCCCCACAGGTCCTGCACAGAGCCTGAATGAGGTTACAGCACAAACTAGGCTTTGGATGGAAAGGGGGACGAAGTCAAGCCCAGTCAAGGTCCAGCAAGGTCCAAGTGCCCAGACGGTTGAAGGTCAGTGGTTTCTTCTTTGTAGAATCTTGTCCACATAAAATCCAATGTCCTGTAGCCAGGTAACTCATTTTATATCCGCGGGAGAGGGTTGAACAGATTCAGGGGACCCTCCTAGGAGAGGGGCAGGACAGAAGGATGGCTACACCCATGTCCTTTGTCCAGTTTCATGCAAGAGCAGGAGTCAATGGCTCCCAGAACTGGTTTGAGTTGGACTATGCACTGGGACACCAAATGTGCCCCCAATGCAGACTTTCTGGCACTCTCGGAGTGCACCCACCCAGCCCCAATACACTAAGGGGCATATTCACAAGAAACTATAGCAGAGCCAACGGCACTTTATCGCAGCCAAAGTTGCGATACAAATACCTCCCCGTTCACAAGCCGGTGTAAACAGCCCACAGCACAAGTTTACCCGCGATAGCAGCCGCAAAAAACACCACCACAGAGGCCCCCCGCAACAATCGCTAATGAGATGCAGAGTGGGTGTGCCCGTGCCAAAAGCCGCGACAACATCACACCTCAACATTCTTAACAACCAGACAGAACTGCGATAAAAACACAAAACAGGCGATAAGGCGCGTTAGCACCAGGAAATCTACACCTGCTCTGACCTGGTGTAAAGTCGGACGGCAGCCTGCACCACAAAAGGGAGACCAGCCCAGGGCCACATCGGAAGGGCTACAGATGCCATGGAGCCACACATCATGCGGCCCGGACACCCAAGAGTGCCACAACACCCACCGACACCACCCCAGGACCACAACCCACACCCGGAACACCCCCCCGGACCACCACAGACGCAGCGCAGACAAAGACAGCGGACCCCCAGGAAGTGTACCAGCCGCACAGACCCAACCTCTGACAATGTCGCCGTCCACCACAGGCTGAAAGGAACAACCATCCCACGCATCCCTACCATCATCGCCCAACAGGCCTACGGCACCAACACAGTGGACAACCAACATCCCACCCCACACCAAGCTGCTGGCTTGGCTGCACCTGTTGTCCCCTGGCACCCCCTCAACCAACACCCGACAGAGTTGGACGAGTCCCACTGCTAGCAACATCCAAGTCCCTCACACCTGTCCTGGACATCACCAACACCCTGGTACCCCATTTCCTATATGTCCAACACAATGCGCAGGTCACGCTGGAGGCCAAGCAAGGATCGTACGCCATAGCAGGATGCACGCACGTGTTGGGGGCAATCCACAGCACACATGTCCCACCTTTGCCCCCTGGTGACACAGCACACAATCACCGCAACAGAAAGCACACATCCCATCCCAATGTGCAGGCAACAACAGAACACCGTGGAACCTCCAACAATGTTGCCTTCAAATACACAGCCAGTGTGCATGATTCCTCCATCCACCGACAGTCCATCAGCAACCAGCGTTCCCAGAATGGCACCAAGGGAAATGCACAACCCCTTGGCAAGTTCCAAATTAACACCCCACTCACCTCAAGTCCACAACCATGCAAATCATAACTCTGGCAATGCATACGTCACAAAATCACAACCAACATGCTCAACAGCATGCCCACCCACCAGACACAACAGAACAATTCATAATGGAATGGTCACCTGGCCAAGCCATGACCATGAGCCGTCAACGGCATGGCACCTCAGCCACACAACAGCCGAATGTGGGGAGAGGTGGCAAACAGGCATGTGTGGAGGATGCAGTAGTACCATGATTGGGAAAGTACACAATGCCAAGAGTGGCGGAGATGAGCTGGACAGACCACAGTATGCAGCACACAACCATATCCATGGCGACATACACCTCTGGTGTATGGAGTGTAGTGGACAGTGGACACAACCATGTCACCACAGCCAGTGGGGGACCTTGTGGAAATCTTGCCTGCTATGTCCCCCCCAAGCATTACCGGAGTGGGATGGCCCAGTGTCCGCCACGCCAGCGTAGGGGTATGAATAAGTAGCAGGTAGCCCTGGGCAAGGTCCTCTTCCAGAAAGCCCAATGTCTCTGCTAGGGCGGCACCTCTCACCACGCCTAGAGGCCGACGCCGTCCTCGCGAGCGGAGTTGCCTGCGACACTGTGCGCCTGCCAGACTACGAACCCGTCAGGCCCGCCCCTGCACAGCCAGGCCTCACTGGTCACCTGCCGACACCGGCGTGTGTCAAGGAGAGCCCACCACGTTCCGGCTCAAGCTCCATACCCAAGTCCCACGACCTTGGCAGCCTCCTCAGACCATCACAGCCTCCACGACATGGGCCCGCTTTAGTCCTTTTTTGTTGACGTACTCTACTGCCACCTCAGGCCAACTCCTCGGCCCAGTAGGTCCCATGTGTGAAAATGTGTCCTGAGTCATGAATGCCAATGACCCCAAATCCAGGCCACCGGCTACAGCACCAGACTCCCTTCAATCAGTGAGGCATAGTTCCATAGAGCTTCTTGTGACACGTGGTGCCACTAACCCTGTTCAATGCCAGCTGGCGACATGTGGTGCCACTAACCCTGTTCAACGCCAGCCGGCGACACGTGGTGCCACTAACCCTGTTCAACGCCAGCCGGCGATACGTGGATGAGGGACCAGGACTACCCTGCGGACCAGTAGGTCCCACATCCAGCACCTAGGCGCAAATCACGAATGGCAGAGTCCACACCAGTGGTCACATGGAGAGGAGTAAGAGGAAGATGCTGCTCAGTCCGGACGAATCCCGGGTCACATACACGGAGATGTCCCAACACATGGTGCCACTGAACCTAAACTACGCAGGCCGGTGGGGCCATCCAACCTATGCCGGTGACACTCGGTGAATGGGTCGTGCTGACCGCTGACTCAGGCCTAAACCACGGTCAGGTAGGTAACCCATTTGTAACTGAGTCTTGATTCCACCATGGCAGTGAACACCATTTAAGGCATAGGACAAGTCACTATACTCACTTCGATGTGGTGCCAACAAGTCTGTGCATGGCATCACAACCACACGTGTCTGTGGCCCTATGTGGACTACTGCCCTCGGCCTACACTGCGCACGAGTGGGTCACAGACTTTTAACTGAACATCGGTTATTCAAAAGGCAGAATACATGTCATCGCACGCATGGAGAGGCGTAAGAGGATGACGCGTTGCAGTCCGGAGGGAACAAGATCATCGTTACGGAGGTGATCGAACCCTACCAACAACTGCCCTTGTGTCACTAACTCTGTGCCTCGCCAGCCAACGACATGTGGCAGTGGGCCACTGCTGACCACTGCCTCCGGCCTACACTGTGGTCCAGTAGGTCGCAGACTCTTCATTTTGCAATGGCTGAGTTCATATCAGCGTGCTGGCATCATCGCAGACAGCATCCCCTCTCAGCCCCAGAGCCACTAAGTCTGTTCCCTGACAATGATGGATACTCTCTGGTCGAACTTTGGTGGCGTCTGGGTCTATGGACTTGGGGGAAGTTTTCATCCTCATGTAGCTGATACCTAATTGGTGGTGGCAAAAAGCATTCCACTCCTCCATTTGCTCCTTGCGGATAAAATCTAACTTTTCTACGTCATGCCCTGGAGGACACCTTCCACTGACCCCCTATACCCTCCGCAACATACACCTCGGACATTGATGGTGACCCGCTCAGGTCGCAAGGCCCATCTGACTGCACCGCAAGTCACCATCCTGTGGCTGGGTGCCTGTGCCAGCCGCTGTACATCCGGGACCACAAACTCTGTGCTGCTCAGGTCCGGGACCCTTTCTTCTGAGATATTGGATGGCCCCTCAAGCGTTGGCCTTGGGGTCATCAACGCCATTTCTCTGTGGCCCTGCGCTGCATGCAGCCTCCGGGCCCAACAGCGTCCCACCAGGGCTCACACACCAAATCCAGTCCTGACCGGTCTGGACGTGGCATCACCGCAGGAGGCACACACCACCACGGCAAGGACCACCTCCAACAGCCATCTGCCAGAGTCAAAACGGTTGTCCTGACAGACTTACGGAGTTGCTCAGACCTGTTGTGGATGCCATAATCGGCCTGATACCCTGCTCAGCACTCCAGGTGCTAGTGACTTAGTGCACCGCAAGCCATTGTCCGTTACTGATTGAGTTTTGAGCTGTGGAGAGGTTGCGCAGCTATGTCACCTCAAACAGTGTGGGGGCCCTGAGACGTTGATGGGGAAGATGATGCAGGTATGACACACCCCACTGCATCTGCATCAGGTGTAAGTCGGAGGGACACAATCCGAGAATTTTCCTTCAAATGGGCGCGCTCATCTCTAGTGTCCCATCCCCAGTGCACTGCAACTCACGGACACTTCTGTTTGCATGTTGGCTGTCCTCTGGACTTTTCCCGGCTCCCTCCATGTTGCTCAGCAGTTGACTATTTTATGCATGCGTTTTCTGTTTCTGTTGCACTGGTGTCTAATGTTCAAGTGGTTGCCAGCACCAGAAAGTCCATGCGGAATGGCTTACACTCACCCCACACACATCCAGCACAGGCGTCACTGTACATGTGGCCCTGCCAATAAAGGGGCCGGGCGCATGTGCCCGTAGCCAGTTCAACATGATATCTGCGTGTGTCCCTGTGGTCTTGTTGTATGCATGAGGGCCCTGGGCCTGACGCCAGTAAATTATGCTGTGTACATCGGATGCAGACATGTCACCGCAGGCAGCGGGTTGGAGCTTGGACATGTAGCTTTGTCGTCACCCACTCAATTCGTAAGGGGAGTGGCCAGGGCCGTCATACACAGAGCCAACATGGTTGTGTGACTGCAATTTGAGCGCCCCTGCCCGTGGTTCTGTACTGTGAATGTGCAACTGCATGTGTCTCTATGGCAGTGTGGGTCTCCTTAGTGGGGTGTTGGTGGCCCCTGAAGGGTGATGGACACCTACGTATGTGTTCTGGTTCGCATTCCATGGGTTCAGCCCCCACCCACACCTGTTGGGCTACCTCCTTTTGGCGTGCAGGAACATGGCATTGGGGTGCGATGTGTGGGTGGGTGAAGTGTTGTGAGCCAGCTGTGCTTGCGGGTGCTTCCTGCTGTGTGGGCTGTTGCAGGCTGGGTGTTCTCCTCTGAGAAGCTTGGCTGTCTGGGTCCTGGCGGGGGGTTGCGTGGAAATATCTATGTGCTTGTGGGGTGTCGGCGGTGTGGTGGTCCTCTACGACATCACTGATGTGTTGTATTCTGATCTCTGCCAAAGGTGTTGTGTGCCCCTCTGCGATGTGAAGGGGAGGTGCATATTGACTTTGCGTTGACATATATATTGGTGCATTGTGCAGGTTTGCATGCAGACTGTATGGCAATGTACATTGTGACTGTTTGAAGGGTGCTGGATTCTACTGCGGGACAGTGTACATTTGGTCTACATGACGGATGTGATGTTGTATGCGTACATTTCCATTTCACAGTTTCCGGCTCCGTCAGATGTAGTTTCTGTGAATGTGCGGAGCCAGTTGTGTCCGCTGCTCTGCAGTGTCTGCTATGCGCGTTGTTCCTCGTTGCTGTCAATGTGGGTGTGCTGTTCGTGCTATGTGTGTATGCTGCAGTGTGCCAAGGGGATCGGCCCCATGGACCTGGGTGATTGTGGGTGTGCAGTGTGCTACACCTTGTTATGCATGTATGTCATTGTGCCCACTCCCCCCGTCCCCCCAGTGCATGTTCGTTGCACTCCCTGTTGATGTTGTGTCAGGTCCTCTTGAGCTGTGTCCGTACTCCCTACTCCTTGCACCGTCTCCACACTGATGACTGTGGTCTGGGTTTTCTTTAGCTACTCCGGTGGCGCTGGACTGCCACCTCCTGTCGCCGTTGCTGCCTTCCTGTTGGCAGTGGGTTTGTATCAATCCAACAAGGATCTGGCAAATATAAGCACTTGCTTAAATATATCTAAAGGAAATCAATGAGGGAAGATATTTTTATCTAGAACCTCAGCCGACTAACATTATAGCATAATCTGGCCGTATCCTCAGTGCCCATTATATTTAAAATTGCAGGACAAAAAGGGAACACAAAAAGACAGTCAGTCAGTACACTCAAAAGAACACATACCCCCAACTATCAGTATGTATGTGCTCAGAAAAAGTGTAGAGAAAAGAGAAAGTATCTCACGTGCGCACCACCAGAGGAGCTACTGGTTGGTTCTCACCAGCTTGCCCACGTTTATGTCATCATCGATAACTTTCTCCATGAAAAAAATGTGGTGTGTCCAGTAAAGAAAGAAGTGCTGAAAGATAAAGGCCCCATGAAAATAGTGAGACACAGAATATCTCACGTTAAAATTGGATTAGACTCACAACAACTGGTTACTTTTATTCCGAACTGTGAGTCAGCACCAAGCTAAAAACACAGCATGTTATGAACCACTTTGATGACGGCCAACATGTTTCATTGCCAATTGTCTTATGGCAAATTCATCAGGGCGACCGAGGTCAACAATCACCTCCCTGGACATCTAACATCACACAAAAAAGATTGACTAGTAGGAGCTATGGGCCCGCATACCAGTTCCCACTATGGCGTAGGGATGTGTATCATATACACCTTTTTATCCCGAAAAAACAGAACTTATGTTGCTTGTTATTTTATCGCTCCAAAGGGATCCCGATCGGTTAATCGGGGTTGATTCACCTCATTGATTTCCTTTAGATATATTTAAGCAAGTGCTTATATTTGCCAGATCCTTGTTGGATTGATACAAACCCACTGCCAACAGGAAGGCAGCAACGGCGACAGGAGGTGGCAGTCCAGCGCCACCGGAGTAGCTAAAGGAAACCCAGACCACAGTCATCAGTGTGGAGACAGTGCAAGGAGTAGGAAGTACGGACACAGCTCGAGAGGATAGATACAAATATCTTCCCTCATTGATTTCCTTTAGATATATTTAAGCAAGTGCTTATATTTGCCAGATCCTTGTTGGATTGATACATGTTGAGTGGGGGGTGGTCTGGCGGATTGTTTCCCTCTAAAGCTCCTTATTGAAATGAGGCAGTGGGTTTGTGCCTGGTTTAGGTAGTCATGTCATTCCGGCACCTCTTGGCCTCCTGGATTGGCCTCATGGGCACTCCGACTGAAATCCAGGTGGTCTGCTAGTGGGTCAGTTGCTGGTAGTGTGCTGGTCTTGTTTTCCTGCGGTCTGCACCCCGTCTTCCTCTCCCTCTTCTCCTTGGCCTTCCCCGACCCCATTGTTCCTTGCTGGTAGTCTGTGGGGGTTGTGGGGTTCGAGTTGGCCCCTGCGCTGTGTCAGGGTGCATCCATGTTGCTACAGATTGTTTTTTGTGTATTTTTTCTGTGGTTTTTATTGTGCATTGTTCCACCAGACGTGTGGGATTTGGAGGCCTGTGGCTGGTTTTCGCTACTCTTTGTACCGCGGTTGGCCTCATCGCATATTTTTTTGCGTTCGCGTTTCGCATTTATGCGGCGTGGCGTTGATTTCCACGCGGAGATTTGGCGGGTTATCTGGTGAATATCGCATGCTACCGCCTTGTTGTGAATTCCATGTTGGCACGGGGTTATTTATTTTTCCGCGATAGGCTGCGATAATGAAAGTTGCGTTACGCTACTCTTGCGGTAGTTATCACACGTTCTTGTGAATATACCCTTAAATCCTGTCTGGGAGGTGTTCACACCTCCCTGTGGCAGGATGTCTATTGTGCTGCCTTCCTCTGCTCGAGCTTGGCTCAGCAGCAGGAGGGCAGAAAGTTGTCTCTAGTCAGCAGCATCTATTTTGTGCTGTCCGGGTCGAGAAGGCTGGCACCGGTAAGACCAGTGACCCCTCGAAGGGTCTCCGAAGGCTGCAGAGAGGCTCTGCTCATGCAGGGGTACCCTCTCACCTAAAACCCAGCACCCTGCCTTCAGGATTGTTAAGGCCTGCTATAGGGGTAACTTATAAGTTTTAAGTGTAGTGACTATAGATATAGTGAACCTATATCTAATGTAAGTGGTGCAAGCACCATCTTACACAGGCTGCAGTAGCAGACCTCGAGTTCCATTTTGCATGGCCTCTCATGGGTGGAATAATACATGCTTCAGCCATTCGAGGCCTCTGGGGTACCTATTCCCTGGGTACATGGTGTACCATATACTAGGGACTGATAAGGGTACCCCAGTATCCAATCTTGAGTGTACCAAAGTACATGTATGTCAATTTAAGGGAGAAAGCAGATAGGCTGGGGTCCTGGTTAGCAGGATCCCAGCCAGACTAGTCAAAAACAGTGAGACATCAAGCAAAAAGTGGAGGTCACCCTAAGAAGCAGATCCTACTTTCCTACAGTAATGTCCTGAGAAAACAACTGCTCAAAAGCAGAAGGATGTTGATAAATGCTGTAATCCAGGAAATATTTAACAAAATGTACCTTGTTCCCAAGATGTTGGTATGAGATGCTTAGCTTGTCTCAGTACTGTCAGTCTATCTCCACACTGAGGCAGGTAATCAGTCAGTATTCAGCTAGTCTCTTGTTGATAAAGAGTCACCACCACTTACTCTGCCCAGTCAGGCTAGAGGATATTGTAACCTAGTTGTGAGATAGTTTTATTGAGTCTGAGCTCAATTCTTGTACAGTTGTGTTGATGTATCTCAAAAGGACAGGGAGGCTGGTTGACAGAGGGGAGGTAGGGGCAGTGGTGGCTGCTGGGATGGCTGTGTGTTTGGTCCTTAGCAGTATTTTTTTCTGCTGTCACTAAAAACATGAATATGATACAAGTGGCATTCCTCCTCAAAAGCAGCATGAAAGGGCGGTGTCAATGGGCACAGAAGTAAGAGTAAACTCTTCATAAAGGAGCCTGCCATGAGGAACTAGAACACAAAGAGAGACTTTCTTCTGATATATTGAAAGATGTATTGTGGTTTATATCTATATCTACTCCAAGCTCCGTTTCCTTTTAATCAGAGTCCCCCTCATTCTCGATACCTAATTCTCTGATATATGTTGGTCACATCACCACATTCCACCAACTCAACATTTCTCCCTCTTTACATATCCTACTACATTAATAGATTAATTAAAAAATAAATATACACATATAATTAAGATAAAAACATCATAATTGCACTGGGATCGTTGGTAGGAACACTCACAATACAAAGATCACGTTTTTGCTGGGATGTTATCCCGAATCCTCTTGTATAAGCTGTGGTGCTTTATACAAATTTTCTGGTGGTTTTTGATGATATGGAACTTTGCCTGGATGTTATGGTTTGGATACTGTATTATGAAAACTTTATAAAAAAAATATTTACAAAAATCTTACTTGTTCAAGATACCATTCCATTGCTTCCGTAATGTGTACAATATCGACGATATTATACCTCATCTCTGGGATGGTACATCACCTTACATGCATTTCCTAAACACCATGGGGCAGATTTATGTTCCCTGGCGCATCCCAGCAAATCAGCATGGATGCGCCAGGGAAGATGCGTCACGCAAGTTTGCCCTTGCGCCACCGCAGATGCGCCGCATTTACAATGCGGCGCATCGTGGCGCAAGGACAAGCAGATACGTGACGCATCTGCCGGCGTAAGGTTGGCGCAGTGCTGAAGTTGCGTCGCAAGTGCGCTGTTCCAACCTACCCTATCCCTAACATGGTACGTCAAGCCTTACGCCTGCTTCAAGCAGGCGCAGGGTTTTGACGCATCAGCGTTGGGAAAGTGACTAAGTGAAATCTTATAGATTTCACTGAGTCACTTTTCAGGGGCGTTCCTGCGACGGAACGCCCCTCCTGAGTAGCAACGCCCACATGAAACCTGACGCAGGTTTCATGTGGCGCAGGGCTTTACACCGTGACGCATCTCCATAGATGCGTCACGATGTAAATGGTGCGCAACATGGCGCAGGGCTTACGCCGCCGCTGCGTCTCAAAAGTGACGCAACGACGGCGTAAAAGGGGCGCACATCCCTCATAAATCTGCCCCCATAAATTTCCATTATCCAACCTTATCACAGTGAATCTCATATCAGTCACTCTGTGTGGTTTGGAAAATGTACTACCGCCTTTTTTGACTATTTAATCTTTTTGCAAATTACCCAATCTCCTTCTTCCAAGTCTATTCCTTTCTTAATATTCTTTTCTTGTCATAATCTCTCTTAGTTTTTCCTTGTATATCAACCTTTCTGTCTTTCCTTTACAGCTGTGTAACCCACTCACATACAATTCTTGCCACTCAACCATGCTGGAATTTCCTTCCTTATTGATTCTCTTTTTTGAGAGACACAAAAGGTGACACTCCCATCACAGAGTAATGTGAAATTCTGTGTGTCCAAATTTACTTCTTTAATTCTGTTCTCCATGAAAGTCCATTGGCTAATGATAGTTGTGAATTTTCCATCACCAAATGATTACCATCACTCTTTCTACTAGTCGGTTTGTTGGAGGCCTGAAATAGCAACCCTTTCATACACTATACCCTTTCGAGACAGGAAACTACTCACCTCCTTGGAGACAAAGCCTTGAGCTACCAGGATTCTCAAAAGGCAGTCAGCAATAACATTCTTTACTCTTTTCAAACATTCCATTCCAAACTTTTGCTCAATTACTGACAATAACTACCTTGAAATTTGTTGGGTTACATTTCCTTCCATCCCCTTTCTTCCTTTAAATACATAAATTAAAGGTTCTTAACTTGAAAGATAATCCTGACACAAAATATCTAAACTCTTTGATTCCCCAGTCACATGCAAGGGCAACCCTTGGCATCACAGAATAGGAAAATTCTGCATCTTGCAAATGTCTCGACTCAAACGCTACCACACGTTCTTCTCTACTCGTGAACTGTGTCAACACTGCACCTAACTCTACGACACTTGTGAGTCAAGACACATGTTTCTGGTGACATGTCGAAGTGTTCTAGAGCGGGCACCTGTTCAATACATTCTTTCACTTTCGTACATGCTTGCTCACATCCATCATTCCATTTGAAGACAACATTTTTTACAGTATGACTCTAAGGGGGTTCTACCAGCTCGGCAAGTTTATCACAAATTATGAGCAGTATTCAGTTAAACCCAAAAATGATTTTAAATGATCTTTGTAGAGGGTGTTCGTGCTTCTTTTATGGCCATTATTTTTCTTTTCTTTGGTTTAATGCCTACATGGGAATTTCGTATACTGAGTAAGTCACAAAGGGGCATATTATCAAGACCGGCGACAAAATTATCGCCGCTTTAGCGGCAGAAAACTGCCGCTAAAACGGCGATAATGGGCTTGATAATATCCTCTATGGAATTCCAATTGAAGCCCATGTTAGATGTGAAGGACATCTAACCTGAGCTTCAATTGGAATTCCATAGAGCATATTATCAAGCCCATTATCGCCGTTTTAGCGGCAGTTTTCTGCCGCTAAAGCGGCGATAATTTTATCGCCGGTCTTGATAATATGCCCCTCATTTCCTTCTCAGTTGATGCTTCCTTTTTATAGTCAACCCATGCTTTTCCAGTTGTCTCATAGCCTCATCAAATAATTCTTCATGTCATTCCTCATTTTGTTCCACGTTGAGAATGTCTTCTTTGAAACAGAATACATGTTTAGATTCACCAAAAATGTTGCTTATTATTTTCTGAAAGACCGCAGAGGCGGATGCCAGTCTAAATGGCATCCTGCAATATTGAAAAGCTCCTAACGGTGTTTACAGTGACAGGACTAGGTGACTGCACGTTGAACTGGTGATAAGCAGCTGACATATCCAGTATGATCAATATTGCCCCTTGCCCCCATGGCAGTAAACATTTCAGATGTGTTTGGAATGGGTTGCCTATACACCTACATGTTCACACAAATCTATGCCCAAACAAATCTTTGGGTGCTGCTACTACATGCACTGGCCATTCCAAGGACTCTATCGGTGCTATGAGCTTCGGACTCAACAATGTCTTTAATTCACTCTGCAATGGTTCCCACATCCAGTGCGGACTGTTCCTCACTTCCCTCACTTTGTGAATTGGTTTCGCATTTTTCTTCAAGTAATTTTGGGAGAGAATACCTGCAAAAGTCAGTATTCTTCTGAAAAAAACACAAGGATATCCTAGCATTATTCTTAACTCCTGTTGTTCTATCACTACAGTCATCTCTTCCACCCTGTTTAACCCATTCACCATTATAGGCACTTGAGCTTAGGGGTTCAGATGTATGTTCAGATCTTTTTGATGCTGCCATTCAAACAAGCCGGACCCATAATTGGTTCCATACATTCTTCCTCCTACAGCTTCTCTTCCAAATCTGATCACCATTGATCTTATTCTCATTAAGTTCATCCTTTTCCCAGCATAACCTGCTGCCTTTATGTTGTCTGCATTCAATTTACCAATGCCTTTTCCCCAGTTTCCGTTGTGTTTATCTTTTGATAGTAATGTATAAACGCTACCTGAGTCTACTAACACTCTTGTTGCCTTAGTGTCCAGGCACTCTATACAATGAGGTTTCTCTAAGTTTTCAGAGCCCTCAATTGTCCTTCCTTTGGTCTAGAGATTGCTAATCATCCAGTAGCCTTAGCCATATTAATTATTCATTTTTTCCTTCTCCATTGTGTTAGTTGGTGGTTTCATTTCGCCCTCTATTGATAACTAACCCTGGGTGTAGTTCGCGTAGTAGCGCTACGCGTAGCTACGCGAAGTGCACTTCGCACTACGCGAGATAAACGTAGCACTACGCGAACTGCGTAGTGTGCTGTTCGCGATGATTGCACAGTGCCAAATGCTTGTCCGAACTGTGCATTCATTGAAAACGGCATCTTGCACAGTGCGATCTGTCGTTTTCTGCCGCTCGAGTAGATTTTTACTGGAGCGGCAGCTTTCTCAACGTGGACTGGTAGTTTCTCATCGCGAGCGGTCACGAGCATACGCGACCACTCTCAATGAGAAACCTGAGCTCCCTGCATTGAGAATCTCGCCGGGATGTTTATTTTCCACGATCGGCAACTTGATGTTGCTGATCGCGAATGAGGAAAAAGTCTCGCTGGGTTGTCATTTTTGTCTCTCGCGGTCACAAACTTGACGTTGAGGACCACGAGCGAGCAAAAAATGCAAACTACGCTACGCTACGCGATTTTGCACTGTGCTACGTGCAATTTGCATTGCGTGAAGTAGCACAAACTACGCAAACTTTGCGAGCGTAGCGTAGTTGTCCGCCCAGGGTTATTGATAACACTGCTTCTGTATGTTTTCACAAAGGTCATTCACCTCTTGTACTGTGTTTGCTATGCCTTTGGGTCTACTTGCCTTGGCATAATGTCCCCTTTTACCATAATTGAAGCATATTGGGTGGTTCCTAGCACCTTATATTGTGCAAGAGCCAAAATGACGAGGAGCTCCACAACAGTAACATCTCCTGTCTTTGACAAAATTATCTTTATTATATTTTGTAAAACATTTGTCCTACTTCTTCGACACAGCCACTATCTAGTTTAATTGCTGTTGTGTCCACTTCATTTCTCGTTCCTTTGTCAGGTTTATCTATTTCTTTTAACCACATAGCTTTGTGTTTCATTTCCACAGCTGTCTGAAAGGCCTCATCCAACGTGGGATCCTTCCTTGTGAGTTTTCCTTTGATTCTCTTGTTATTTGTGCATTTTACTATTCGGTCTCTTATTAATAAGTCGCATAACTACCCAAACGTGCATGAAAGGGAGACGTCTCTCAGTGCAGCCACATATGGCGAAACGTCCTCATCTGTTTTCAGTGCTCTTGAAAAAACTTGTGGCAATCTAGAACCACATTTACTTTTGGGGTGAAATGTAGGCCTCGTATTTGCATAGATATTTCATGTATTTTGTTTGGTTGCCCATCGCTCACGCCTAGAGATAGTTCTGGCAAATCTTCGTATAATTAATCACCTTCCTTCCACCCCTTAGGGGTGCAAAAGTATTACCTGTTTTCTGACTGGTCCATACTTTTCACCTTCTGTAGCTAACATACATATAATGCACAATTAAACATCTGTGATTCAGCGCCAAGATGCCTGAACGTGCGGTTTACAAATACAGATGTTATGTTATGTTATGTTAATTGCCTCCATTGTTTGCAGGATATGGTTTTGGGGGGGAGGTTTCCATGGTCTGGCAAGAAAAGTTGGCGGAGAAGCCATTTACTTGTCATTCATCTGTGCTCAAAAATAAAGTGAAAATAACAGACTAATATAAGAATCCAATATAACAAGCCAATATAATAAATGAACACAAGTTGAAATAATAAACAGTAGCCCATGTTCTCGGTTGTTCGCCGAGTATCTTGTTTATTTCTTATTCTCTTCACAGGTTGCCGAATGTATTTATTTATTTTCTTATGCAGCTGATGGTGTCTTATGCGCCGAGCCTTTTGTAGCGCTTTCACGCGCCGGTGGGCACTACACACGTCCGCGCAGACACGCGGAGTTCTGTCCTGCTGTATTCGAGATGCGCGTCACACGGAAGCACGCACACTCTGCATTTATTTACCAAATTCCTGATTGCACGCGCGTTTGCTTCATTACCTGCTGATGCTAAGGTCTACGCAGTTATTTTAGTATTTGAGAATCACTGGCACAGGTACTTGGCGAGGCCAATGTTTTCACTGCTGCTTCATAACTAATGCCAGCAGTTTTAGTAAAAAAAAGCTCTTTTACTCCATTTCAGTTCTCAATAAACATTCATCCGTGTCCTGCTTTCCGATATAGCGAGGCAAGGATGACTTGCTCATTCTATTATTAGTCTAAGGCTAGCAAAAGGCAAGGTTTCGCTTTATCTTCCACTGTATTCGCTAATCCTTCAGGGAGATAGTTTTCGGAGGATTGTTTCAGATACCTTTCTCGGTTTTCTTCCAAGGCTGGAGAAGGTCCTTCTTTGATGCAGCGTGCATCCCGCGCACGGACTCAAGCTCCTTGCCAATTTCTGAATTAATTTCACAAAGACTTTCTTCTGATATCCTGAAAGACTGATTGTGGTTTAACATCTCCAGCTCCTCCCAGCTTCTGGTCAGAGCCCCCCCCCCCGCTCTCTAGACTCCTAACGCTCTGACATGTGCTGCTCGAATCCCCCCATTCCACCGACTCTACACAAAGTCAAAAGGTCTGGCTTTAATCAGCCGAAGCATGTAACAGCATCATTCACAACTGCTGTTTCCAGCTGTGAGGGTTCATTCAGAGGCCCCCACGGCACAGGGGCTTCTCTGCCACAACCGCGGTCGATGTCATTTGCCACTGATCTCCTGGGTCTAGTCCTGCCCACGGCTCTGCAAAAGGACCCTCTGTTCTTGCAATCTATCCCAGATTCAATAACTACAGAATTAGACATACCTTTATTGTGCAGGGGGGGCTTCAATTGTGTAGTCATTGACCTAGATAGGCACCCCCCCAAACAGGGGACTAAACCTCAGATGACTTGAGCGCTCAGAGCAACTACGAGGGAGCTGGGCCTATGGGGTATCTGGTAAGAGAGGTACCCGACCCAGAAACTGTTCACATGCTTCTCCCTACCCACATAGCAGGTTGACAGGGTGTTGGTGATGGCAGCTCCCGCAATTCCAGAAGCAGAAGTGAATCATTTGGCCAGATTCTTGCCCCACCATGCCCCGGTGTGGTGCGGTGGAATCCCCCTGCGCTGGATCCTCGACGGTGGAGATTGTTCCCTGACCAGGTGGGAAGAGAGGCCCTGTCTATGGCACTGACATAGTACATAACAATTCACTAGGAGTGGACGACTAGCAGAGCCACGCAGTGGGAAGCATTGAAGGCGGTGGTCCGGGGAGTAGGAATGGGATTGACATATAGAGTCCGCTGCCAGCTGCTGTGGGAGTTGAGGGAGGAGGAGAGCACCCAGGCAGAGGTGCAGGGGGGAAACCCAGCATTCCTGGACCCCGGAGAGCAAGAGCGATTATTAAGCACGCAACTTAGAGACATATGGGACAGACTAGACAAATATGCGTGGTGCCAGTACCGCCAATGGCTACATTCCGAGGGGGACAATTCTGGGGAGCTGAGCTCGCTTGGATATTACGGAAGGAACAGTTGATACCCATGACGACATGCTTGATAGACGCAGCGGGGGCATGGCGTGCACCAGAGAGGAGATAGTGGAAGTCCTAAAACTGCACCTACAGATAGTGTACATGGCAGATCCAACAATCCACTCGGACCAATATGTGCCGTTTTTGCAGAGGCTAGTGTTAAAGCGTTTCCCACCCGCGGGGCTGAAGGAACTCGAAGCTCCCGTCATGGTTGAAGAGGTCCGTGAAGCATTGGGGGTGCTGACTGGGAACAAGGCACCGGGTACGGACGGATTCCCATCAGAATTTTATCAGACATATTTGGGAAAGCTGGTGCAGCCTCTGCTCCAGGTATTTGAAGAGGCCTATGAGCGGGGTCTACTGCCCCCAACCATGCAGAAGAGGGAAAAATGTATGATTTTGAAGCTGGGGGGGCAGCCAAGACCTGGCAGCCTGTCAGCCGATAACCATAGTCAACTCAGATATCAAGATATTATGTAAAGTTTTGGCACAATGTCTGGCCCCAAACATGCCAAACATGAATAACGAGGACCAATGTGGGTTTATATGTGGTCGTAACACTGGAATGAACATTTGATGATTAACACATGTCCTACATGAGGTACGACACAGGGATGAGAAGCTGTCCCTGGTATCCATAGATCTCGAAAAAGCATTCGATATGATCGACTGGGGAAACCTTTTTGAGGTTTTGAGGGCAGCAGGGTTTGGTCCGCGATTTAAGCAGTGCATAAAACTGCTAAGAGTTGCTCTAAGGAATGGACGCTGGATTTCAAGAGTGGGGGATAATTCTCAGCTATTATTTCCTCCACTGAGGCATTGATCTTAATCCCTAGATATGTTGCCGAGTCCACATATCTCGTATCACTTTTAACTATATTTCCAGTGCAAATTATTTGGGTTTTGGGTTCATTTAAAAGGTAGCCCGACCACTTGCCAAATTCCTCTGCTATTTCGACCAGGGCCATGAGCGTCTGTTGAGGGTTGGTTGTAATAATTGCCAAATCATCGGCATAGGCCAAGATTTTACTAATGTGGCCATTGCAAACCACCGGACTAATCCTGGGGGACCCTAGTATTTTCTGGATGAGTGGGTCAATGTACAAAGCGAAGAGGATCGGGGAGCAGGGGCAGCCTTGACGGGTGCCTCTCTTTATGACTATCTTCTCAGAGCTCTCTCCCATAACCACCACCCTCGCGACCGGATCTATGTACATAGCTTTGAGAGCTCTGATAACTTTCTCCCCAAATCGTCTCCCTACCAGCACACCCCAAAGGAAATCCCAGACGACCCTATCGAAGGCCTTTTCTGCGTCAAGCAGGATCATGGCCATCTCTCCTCTCCCTGCCGCCTGGGCATCGAACAACGCTATTGCTCTTCTAATGTGGTCCGTAGTGCTGCGGCCCGGGATGAACCCATGTTGCCAGGGGGAGATGAGACCACCAATGATCCTGCCCAACCTCTTCGCCCAAATCTTTGAGTATAGCTTAGTGTCCGCATTAATTAGCGAGATTGGGCGATAAGAGCCTAGTTTCTCCCGGGGGTTCCCTTTCTTATGAAAGACTACAATATTGGTTTCTCGCCAGGAGGCTGGAACCACTCCTGTACACAATATTCCATTTAATAGATCCACTAATAACAGTATAATCACTGGTTCTAGACATTTATAGACCTACAGAGGGATCCCATCCGGGCCAGCGGCCTTACCAGAGGCTAGCTCACGCAAGGCCTCAATTATCTCACCGCCACTGATATCCCTATCCAGTTCATCCTTCTCCAGAATATTGAGGCGAGGACCATTATCCACCACCTCATCCCCCTGACTACCGTCCCGCGTTTCCTCGTCATACAGGCGTTGGTAGAAGTTTTTAAAAGCCTGTATTATCTCATTTCCCTGAGTGAATTCCTCCCCATTTTCATCAATCCGAGAAATAATATTCCTAGCTTTCCCCTGTCTTATTTGCAGAGCTAAAACTCTGCCGGCCTGCTCTCCCTTTCATAACGCTTAGCCTTAGATGTTTTATACTCTCCCGAAGCCTTCTGGGTAATCGACTTCTGTAATTCCGCTCTAATTTTCAGCAGTTCACTCTGACTCTTACTACTATCCCCTCCCATAATTATATCTCTCTTATGCTGTTCTTCTGCATCAGACAGAATACCCATTAACCTCTCCATTTCCCTCTTTTCCTCCTTTCTTATCCTGGCCCCAAAACTTATAGATTCCCCCCTTAAAGCGGCTTTGAATGACTCCCAAACGCCATTCCTAGAAGCGCTAAACCTATTGGCTGCAAAAAACTCGTCTACCCAATTCAACAAATGCCCAGTAAATCTTGTATCCGCCAATAAATGCCTCTCAAATGTCCACCTGGTCCTGACCCTATCAGGTCCAGATATTTCATAAGACAATATCAAAGGATTGTGGTCAGACAATAATTTCGGGAGTTTCGTTATTCCTACTCTGTTTATTTCAGTAGAAGAAATAAAAAAATAGTCCAACTTAGTGTACTTCTGAAAAGGATTTGAAAAATATGTAAAGCCAGGCTTTAACGGTTCTTTTGCACCCCATACATCCTTCAACCCATGGGAGTTGATAAGGGCTTTTATTGCCCTGAAAACTCTTGGTTTACGACCCTGATACACAACTGAGTCACCCCAGTCAGAGGAGATATTTAAATCTCCACACATTATTATGGGGGTTGACCAGGTAGCTAGCTCTAGTTCTAGGATGTCAAAAAGCTCCGGATCATCTTCATTTGACCCATACACTACACAAAGTGTCAGGCCCCTTTCTAATTCCACCAAAACCCATCTCCCATTGCTATCCACCTTAGTCCGCCTGATCTCTCTCCCAATTTTTTTTTTAATAAAATCGGAACTCCCCAGTTTGTTGAAGTTTGGGTAGAACAAGCCACCAACTCAAAACTGCTGAAAGACAAAAGGCCCCTTTTAGACCAAGGAAGGTGAGTCTCCTGAAGACAGAGAATATCGATTCTAAAATTCTTAACAAAGTGAGCCAGCCTTAGACGTTTCCTCCAGTCGTTTAACCCACCTATGTTAACAGAGCAAATCCTAATGCATACCATCTTGACGTACTATTTGGACGCAGCAATAAACCAGCTCTTTAGGCTCCTTCGGAATCCCTAAAACCATAATCTGACTAAAAAAATAAACAAGCTGAGACAAACTGCAATTTTTTCCCTTATTTTTTCGCCCCTCAACCCCCAAACCCTTGCCTCCCTTTCACCCGCCCCGATCTCCCTCCCTTCCAATGTGATCCCCTCCCCTTACACTGACCCACACCCAAACCCTCCTTGGTGAAGCGCTCAGACCTAGTCTGTGCATATGGTGGAACTGCAGTGAGCAAGTGAGGACTGGCACTGAAAAACAAAATAGATGGTACCCTTTAAAGCCCCTTAACTTATTTTACAAATAAACTCCCATCGGAATGACTTCGAACGTATCCCCACCCAATTCCTGTGAGATTATTTTACACCCCATTTTACACCCCATATCCAATCCACAAACTAGTCCACCTTCTTGCCCAACGAGACCAGATACTCCTTAGCTTTAATTTCTGACGAGAAAAAGAGAGTCCTCCCTTCGTTGATCACTTTTAACTGAGACGGATTTATAAGATAGGCTTGAATCCTCTTCTCCTGAAACGGTTTAATCATTTCCCTCAATCGCCATTTTCTCTCCACAGTCGCATGGCAGTAATCAGGGCGGACAAAGAAGGAAAACCCGTTGCCGCTCCTCCTAGCATCTGGTCTGGACTTTTCTGCAATAGACTGTCTCAATATGAAGTTGCCAAAAAATATCAGTACTGCTCTGGGCTTATCCCCTTCTTTAGCATTAGACCAAATCTTGAAGGGGGTACGGTGGACTTGTTGTATTTCGATAGACCAATTCCAGCTTGAAAGCTCTGAAAATGCTTGCTCAAAGAGCTTGATGATAAAAGCCCTAATGTCCGAACCTTCCACCCCCTCCGGGATCCCCAAGACCCTCAAGTTATTCCTGCGGAGCCTGTTCTCCATCTCCTCCATTTTCCACTGTAGGTCCACAACCTGGGAGCATTGGGCATTGACTTTGCTAGTAGCCACTGCTACCTCGGCCTCTGTGGATACCACCCGCTCTTCCAGATTGGAGACTCTGTCCGCCGTATTGGTGCAAACTTTCGATATCTTCCTTACCACTCCCTACATCTTCCTCATTGCAGCCTGAGCCTTACGATTATCCTGGCGAGTTTCATCTCTGTGGGAAGTATCTCCTGGTGTATGGTCTCCAAAAGTGAACGATGAGTGCTATCCACCGCAGGTCCTCCCTGCAGGGCTAAGTCGGGAGAGTGATCCCAGCTCAGTTCTCGGGTAGAATGACCAATTTTCAGAGGCTGACCCTTGACCACCGGAGGCCGTACTATAGTTGCCGGAAGATCGTCCTCAGGGTCAGATTCTGAGCCTAAATAAGAGCTACATTCTTCTTCCTCGGACCACTCCGCCCCATCAGAGACAGAAAAGTAATATTCACTCGGCACTTTTTCCTTGTCGGTGATTGTACCAGTAGGCAACAGATCAGCTTTGTGAGGCTCGGTGTTTACTACTGTTCCTAGCCCTGGCTGACCTCCCGTGCGATCAACCCCAGAGGTCTGACCCGAGATACCACCACATCCTTTCCCCGTATCTAAGGGTGCTGTGATGACCTCATCAGGGGCCGGCTCATCCGGGACGACTTCCTTCTCTACAGGGAAAGATGACGAGCTTGGAATATTAGCCGAGGATAAACCAGTAGGGGTGGTAGAGTCAGAGCGTTCCTCAAGAGACAAGGGAGGGTTACCAGGAAGAGTATCCACCAGTGAGTTTGCACCAACGTCCGCACCCTTAGGCCCCTTCTCCTTCTCCTTACCAACTTTAGGGAAGATGTCCGCAATTGAAGCTGCCGCAAGCCGGGTCCTGCCTGTAACCTGTTGTTTTTTCCTCGTTTGTCCTCCTAGTATTTGGGGTCCTCGCGGGTCCTCCTCACCCTCAGCCTCGATCTCCCCTCCCTCTGGGATTTTTTCCTGTGGAGCACCGCTTTAGCACCAGCAGCCGCTTTGGGGGCCATGATGTCCCTCTGCGTTCTAAGACCCGGTGATCGCCTGCTGAGACTCCCGATACTACCACTATCGGACTTCCCTGGCCGTGAGCTGCACCCCGCCACTCCCCGCTGCCTTGAAGCCTGACTCCGCCCCTTCGCGCTTCCACGAAGCTCGCGGAATCCGTTGGCAGAAGAGAGAGCCGCGAACGCGGCCAGCGCCAAACGAGGAGCCTGCCTGGAGAGCCTGCACCCGGTAAGTGCCGTAGGCATCGCCCGTTTCCGTAGCCATAATTCCGACCGATATTGTCCAGATCGGGTAGGGCCGCGTCTGCGAGCTGCAGCCGGATCTCCTTGGGGCTTAACTCACTGCCCTCACTGCATTACTGCGTCGGCCGCCGTTACGGGGCCGCCATCTTGCTTCGTCATTGAAAAAGAGCTAAAGAGGATAGACGTGTTACATCTTTCTCTGATCGGGAGGGTAAATGTTTTAAAAATGTCAATATTTCCTAGAGTCCTTTATTTGTTTAGAGCCATACCCCTTTTTTTGGAGGAAAAATTAATTAATAGCTTGGATTCTATTTTCATCAGACTTATTTGTCAGTATGGCAGGGTCAGGCGCTCTACAAATCTTATGTCACTTCACAGGGAAAGGGGAGGGCTGGCCCTACCAAACTTGAGATTTTATCATTGGTCTTGTCTCTTGACACAAATGTCCATCTTGTTTCAACACAAGACTAATTTTGGTGTTATTAATTCGGCAGCCCAGGATATACCCTCCATTTTTGAGTTGTTAATTGTGGAAAAGGGCTGCGGTGGCGGGAAGTTGACCGAAGATCTTGGAAGGGGTCTGGGGGTTAGGAGGTCTATTTTTAAGCTTTGCGAAATTCCAAAGGTAAATCGCTATCTCCACTTGTGTAACTCTAGTTTGCTCCCTTATGTGGGGGCCGACAGTAATTTACAGGTATGGAGGGATTTAGGCATTAGGACCTTTGGGGATATGTGGGGAGGCCTCGAACTGCTTGGTTTTGATGCCCTTCAACAAAGGTTTGATATCCCGGTCAATCACTGGTTTTTGTATGACCAAGTAGCACGGTCATTAAAGGCACTGAGACCAAAACTCTCGCTAATAGAGGATGCCCCCGTAATAGTTTTGTTAAATGGGGGGTGTAAGAAGATAAAATGGGTTTATAAGCAGTTAATTGCAGAATTGCAAGATAATATGTAAAAAACCGAGGCTGCTTTGGCTTTGAAATTGGGGGACCCTGATGTAGACTTGGATCTGGCCCTCACCCTGAATAAAAAAGTATTTAGATCTACAAATTTGAGGGCCCAGCATTATAAAAGTGTATTTAATTTATATCATTCTCCCGCCAAATTATTCGCATGGGGGGTTAGGGTAGATGATAGATGCCCAAGATGTAATGCTGGACAAGCCGATCTCTTGCATATGTTCTTTTATTGTAGCTCACTGTCCTCATTACAGAGGGAAGTGGGGAAGTTTTGGGAGGGATTGCTAGGTCATAAGATCGATCTATCCCCTTCCCTGATGTTGTTGGGCTGTGATCATAAGCAGAAATTGGTACAGGCTGAAGAAGCGCTGGTCTTTATGTCTGTGGCAGTGCTTCGGATTTTAATTTCTGCGGGTTGGAAAGATACATTGGGCCCTTCTTTTCAAATGTGGCTGTCTAGACTGCTGAGCATACATAACATCGAGAGATGTCTGTATGAGCAGAAGAGTAAAAAAATGCGGGATTTTGGAAATAGATTGTGGGCCCCGATATCAACATGGAGAGGGTTGGTCAGTCAGTACCCAGTCGAGCTAGGGTCACAAGTTTTCTAAATTTGCTCTTATTTGTTTCTTGCTTAATCTTATGTACTGTATTCTGTGCTGATTGGATTTGTTTCTGTGCTGATTCTTTGTGTATTGTTGTGTTCAAACTGCAAATAAAACATTTTTAAAAAAAAAAAGGAATGGACGCTGGAGTGTGGAACATGACAAGGTTGCCTGCTTTCACCACTGCTTTTCGTCCTGGGCATTGAAGCATTGGCAAAATGGGCATGTACGGATCTTGAACAGTGGGGAATCCAGACGGGTTACTACAGCTCATGGAGGGCTTTCAGTCTATACTCACAGCTGCACCTTACTAGACGAAAATCTTTGATTTTCCCACTGGCCCGCCTGCCTGACATACCTATAACGCAACTGCCTGATCTGGGGCTGCGCTGGGAGGCGGGGCATTTCCATTATTTTGGAGTTAAAGTGGCACATGGAGACTCTCAGTTATTGCACCGTAATGTATACAAGATGCTTGATGGGCTAAGGAAGTCCATAGTCAAACTGCTGCTCTCTTTAATGGGTAGACTGGTGTTGACCAGGAAGGTTGTGCTGCCATGCTGCCCGTATATGCTCCAAAACATGTTGTGTCCCGTCCCTATGTCAGTATTTAGGCAGTTGAACTCTATATTGGTGTCCATCTTATTGGCCGACCATCATAGTAGAGTGGCGCTGGCAACACTGAACCGACAGTATGGGGAGGGTGGACTAGAGACTCCTAGAATGGAACTTTATTACTATGCCACCCAACTACAATATGCGGCCCGGTGGCTGGAAGAGGGAGATAACTGGGAGAAGAGACTGGTGAAGGGACGTGTGCCGCCAGATAATCTCCCAGTGGCGCTGATGGAGGGAGCAGTGATCACTGAGGGTATGCCATATATAGTCAAGCAGACCGCGAATATCTAGCAGAGATCCCTTTGATCATGTGCTCCCAGGGTGGATACTTGCCCCGGTGCGCAGAGTGATGCAAAATAGGCCCTTCTAAGCGTGTAGGGAGGGAGGCTCTGAACAGATGGCAGACTTATACCCAGCCGAGATATTTATCTCCTACAAACAGGCATGTGAGGACTTTGGGTTGGGCCAAAGTCATTATCTCCACTATGCTGGACTGTCCGACTTATTCAAGGTAACTTGCCCCGTATATCCGGCTATCCCTCAAATGACGCAAACACTGGATATAATGCTCATATGCGGGGCGGGAAGTAGACTTGCCTCTCTCTCTCCTATATAGGACAATGAGGGAGGATTCAACACCACCCCCGCCCCTTGGGCACGCATGGCCTTGGACGCAGATTTGACTGAAACATTAGGGGAAAAGAACTGGACGCTAATAAGTGTGCTCACCCACACTGTGTCATTCAATGCACGTTTCCAGTTAATTCACTACAACTACTTACATCGCACCTACATGACCCCAGAGAGGATGCACCGCATGGCACCAGACCACTGGAATACATGCCCTAGGTGTGGTGAAACAGGTGCGGACTTCATGCACTTAGCGTGGGGATGCTCCGAGGTAAACCAATTTTGGGGTCAGGTGGTGAAGAGGGTGCGGAGGGGCACGTGCATTAATGTTGAGGAGTCCCCGCTGCACCGTTTACTGGGGCATGTTCAGAAACCTAGACGGCACAAGATGGCTTCTAAACTCCTCCAGCTACTGATAGCTTCAGCGAGACGCAGGGTGGCAATAACATGGATGGGCAAGCGTCCCTCGAAATCAAAGCATGGCTAAGAGATGTCTGTGAATGAACGTTGGCAGAGGAAATCCACAGAAAAAACATCAAAGGGATCCCAAGATAGAAGAGGATCTCGCAATATGGAGAGATGTTTGTAATGTGATCAGGATGAGTCAGAAATGAGCGAGGACACGACAGGGGCAGAATCAGAATGTGTGTGCTGTTGAGTCCCTTCCTCCCCAACGATTTAATATGTCAAAAAATCAGGAGATTCTATTTTAATCATGAAACACTGCTGTGCTATTTCCCACTAGGTGCTGATAACGCTGTACACCAGGTGCGTACTTGTTGAAAAGATAAATATAGGTAATAAAAAACAAAAAGTTTGAAACCGGGCCTTTGCGGCCCCAGAGGACTTGCTGCTAACAGTGTTGCAGCACCATAGACACTTTTGACTAAGTTCCTAAAAGGTAGAAGGGAGAACTCTTGAGTACGCATACGCGGCCACCAGTGAATAGGGAATAACCCTGAAGATGTTACACGGAGGAGGGTGGAACAGGGATTCACCTAACTACTAGAACCCCATTTTCAAAGGGATTATGTTATTGCATTTGAATTTGGCATCTCTTTGTATGTGCCGAACTAGAAATATAATACAGATTTTTCTTATAAAAGCAATTATTTGACTGGACATTGATTTATTGTTTGTACTGTTTGCACTTTGAGTAATGAGTCATGTTCACTAAGCTGTAACTACATCCCGAGGGAGCCTTGACCGCTAAACCACAGCTACCCCTGAGAGTCAAGTGCAGAAGGGTTGCTTGGCCCATTTGAGTGGCATCCACATCAGGAGTAAAAGGCCTCAACCACCACAGCTGGGCCCAGTTTCTCCTGCGTGCCCAGTGACCCTCTGAAAGGTGTTCTGACATGGTGTTTCACATGTCAAATGCACAACCAGTTTACTCATTTGTTTTCTGGTTCTTGATCAGAACCTACAACACCAGACAAGTATTGTTCTTCACCAGTGTTACCAAAGCCACACACATGAAAGACTGGGTGAATCTTTGTAGTTTGGTGGTAAGGCCAATTTCAAATTGATTTCTTATGTGATAGAAAATGGACCAATAAACCTGTTTGAATTTTTTTTTTGTTGCCAGGAAAACTCAAATTCTTAGTAGGAAACCAGAGTGAATCCCTTATTGATTGATTCCTCCACAACCATCTCACAGAGGGGGCGTGGCTACGAGCTTGGACGTGATGGCCGCGTAGTTGCTTTGCTCCCGCAGCTTCGCCCAAACTTTAACACATCCTGATGTTAATATCCATTCCTCAGGGCTTGAACTCCGGCACGAAGAGACACCTGGGCACAGCGGTGTGCAAGGGGCCGCTTGAAGTGTCTGTCTGCGGTCCCACTATGGCTCGCCGGCGGAGAGGCCTGATCACCATCGCAAGCCGGGGACAGTGGTAGCGTCTGTAGCCGCGGCGGTGAGGAGGATCTGGGCGTGTGTGCGGCTGCTCGCTCGGCTGGCAGGAGACTCCTTCGTGCCAGCGGGGGGCGGTGAGTGCAACGGGTCTGCTCCCCCCGTCTCCTGTCGCCCTCTCCTACCTGAAATCCGAGCCCAGTACACGCGATCGGACCCCCAGTTCAGCCACACGCAGCCGCCATTGTTGTACAGCTCGCTAGTGTGGGTGCACGCACTAAAGAAGAGCGCAGACTGCCAACTTGCCCACACGCGGTGCTGCACACACCACTGCCGCCTATACCCTGCCCAGCAACAAACTGGTGCATCTTACACACTATTGGGCTCCTGAGATACCGGCGCTTTGCAGCCCCATGAGACACTGACTTTGGGGGTAACTGTTGATTGAGGGGTCGCCACCACCATAGACTGCTCACCGCTATCACTGAGTGTTTACAGAGACCACTGAGACGCCCCTCTGCGGCGATCGCCAGGAGCCTAGTACAATAATGTCCAGAGCTAAGGGCCCCAAGGTTCCATCGCAGAACAGACTGGATCGCTTCACTTACCAAAAAACAACCTCCCCTGAACCGGCGACCAAAGAAAAATCGAGCAACGGGACAGGGAGTACACCACCTAAGCACACTCTGAAGGATGTAATGGATGCAATTGCGGTGGAAATCACCCTCATTATGTGGTGATGGCGGCGGGGAGAGTCAAGGCGGTCACCTGCATCCACTCCAGACTGCTACGGGAGGGGTTGGAACCGCTCACGGCGTTGAAGGAGAAGTGGGAGGGCAGTATAGGTAAACCCATCCCGGACACGGTATGGAGTCATATTATGCGGAGGACATGGAAGGGGAGTAGGAATGCCCGCTTCCAGCAGGTGCACTTCTTCGTACTGCATAGGGCGTATCTGACCCCGGGGAGGATTAAACGGTATTTTAAGGTGCAGGATGCGGCGTGCCCGAGATGTATGGAGCTCGGAGCGGAGCTCGACCACCTCTTGTGGGGGTGTCCCCGGCTGGGGACGTATTGGGCTGAGGTGGGGGAACTCTTGAACGCTGTCACAGACCGGGAGGTGGAGTTTGATATGGCGGCCTGCTTATTGCTCTGGTTCCCTCACACGGCGAAAACGAAAGTGTCAAGTAAATTCATTGACTTGGGCATCATGCTGGCCCAGAGAGAAATTACGTGGCACTGGAAATCCCGGGAGGGCCCGTCGTATGGGAGATGGATGGCTGAGTTGCTGAAGTGGGCTAGTTGTGAAAGTGTGCTTAGGAGGCGACAGGCGACCAGGGCAGGGGATGAGAAGGGACTGGAATGGGTGAGGGCATGGGAGCTGATAGTACAGACTATGAAGGATTACCGGCTGGAGAGCACAGAGCAGGAGGACCGGGAGGGAGGGGCTCCACGAGGCCTAGGTGCCACAGGCGAACAACCGGCAGCAGTAGCAACAGTATGCTAGACCTCATGATCGGGGCCTCCGCCAGCAGTAATGGGTGGGTGGGAGGGTGGGGAAGGGGGGAGTTATCGGGGTGTTGTAATAGTATAATGACGGACAGCTGGGGATTGAGGCGGCTGGGAGAAAAGCAGATATTGCCTTGGGAGGTTGACCTGCTCTATTGTGACAGGATGGCTATGATACTCAGAGAATGGTAATGTTGTGCCGCCCGGCCTCCGGGATGTGGGCTGAATGGCTGTGTACAGTATTACAAAGAGGCGGGGGCTCTGAGATACCTGGTGGGCATAGGTTGCTAGTATGGAGTTCTCATACTTAATTCTGCAATAAAAATACGTTTAAAAAAAAAAATCAGGGCGGACCTCTCTAAGATGAGCGACAAGGTGAAACAACTCGAGGTTTCTTCCTCTAGTCTGGTGGATGAAGTGTCGCAGCTGCAAACTGAACTCCGGGAGCTTCAGGTCTTCAAGAAGCAAGCAGAGGATAAGCTGGACTACTTTGAAGGACGCTCTAGAAGGAATAACGTGCGCATTATTGGGGTACCCGAAAAAGCAGAAGGACAAGCGGTGGACTTGTTAGTTGAAGACCTTATCACAAATCACCTCTACCCCAAAGGCCTGTCGCGTTTATTCGTGGTAGAGAGGGCCCACAGAGTCCCCGGAGGTAGGCCTAAACCAGGGGTGCCACTGCGACCAATTCTGGCTTGCCTGCTAAATTTCAGGGACCGGGATGTCATCTTGCAGAGTGCTAGAGAGGCCCCGCCGCTTAGGTATGATAATGCCACAATCTCCTTTTTTCCGGATTTCACCCAGAATGTACAGAAACTAAGGCGTTCCTTCCTTGCAGTCAAGAAACAACTCTGAGACAGGGGAGTAAAGTACTCGAGGCTCTTTCCGGCTCGCCTACGGGTTGAATCCAACGGGAAGGCCTGGTTCTTCGACCGCCCTGAGAAAGTGATGGACTGGTTGGAGGGCTGGCGAGAGACCATAATGCCAACTGAGGTTTGGTAACAGACGGGTCAAGGTCAGACTGTGATTAGAGACCTGGTAAGATACACCTCTGCCCTTGCACCGGTTTGAGGAGAGAGACACTGCTGTTATTCCAGGGGCTAGCATTCTCCCGCCCCTCATTTTGGTCGGAGAACACTTAATATGAAGATCATTAAGACACTAGTGTAGCCTAGCTGAGGATAACACTTAGACTTTTTCTTTTGTGGTTTGGGCTGGCTGCGGGGGCACTTTCTCCCCATAGTTACCTTATTTTATGGTTTGCTGGTTGGGTGACAGGCACTCTGCACTGTTATTATATCTGAGTAGTTAGGGGCTCAGACTGCAGGGTAGCAGGGTGGGGGGATTTGGGGTTGGGGGGTGGGAGACATTCAAAGAATGTTCCTTATACAGTTTAATTGGTTGGTAATCAGTAGGAGACAGCTGGAGTTTTTGCACTCAATACACATAGATAATAACTGTTCTCATGCCCGCACAGCTAAAATTACTTAGCTGGAATGTTAATGGACTCGGAGATAGACTGAAGCGAACACTGGTCCTCCAATACCACAAGCGCCACTCCCCAGATGTAGTGCTTATTCAAGAGACCCACCTGAAAGGAATCACTTGTAGAGCCCTCAACCGATGGGGTTATAAGATGATCGCCCATTCTGGCTTTACCACCAACTCACGGGGGTGGGTATCCTCCTGAAAACTACGTGTCCTTTTACTCTGCAACATACACGGTCCGATGACGGGGGTAGATACGAGGCTGTCACAGGGAGGTGGGAGGGGCACACCCTCAATTTAATCTCGGCCTACGTCCCCCCTGGTCTCCAGCACACAACATTCACTGCCTTAGGGACGCTTCTCTTGGGACTCCCGGAGGGACTCCTCTTGGTGGGTGGAGACTTTAACGCGGTGGCTTCGGGTACCATGGACTGGCAACCCCCGAGGGACCTGATTCCGTCTAATCGCTGGTTGCCTGACTTTCTTGACTCCCTGGGATTGACAGACACATGGAGGGCATTTCATCCTACCAGTATACAGCGCACCTTTTTTTTCGGGAGCCCACAAGAGCTTCTCTCGCATTGACTATGTGTTTACCCCTGCAACACAAACGTCTTACATCCGGGAGGTCAAACATCTAGCTAGGGGCATCTCGGACCATTCCCGCCCTCTGGGTGCAAATGGGGTTAGGAGAGGCAAAGAGGGGTGGAATTGCGCCAATCAACCCATGGTATCTGCGAAATCCGCAGGTCAAAAAGAACTTTTGAGGTCTATCCAGTATTACTTTCAGGAGAACCAAGGCTCGGTTGAATCCCCTCTGATACTATGCGAGGTCTTTAAATCAGTTGTCCGGGGGAGTGCCATATCTCTCATAGCGGGGTCCAAAAAGGAAAAAGCACAGAGAACTAGAGAAAATAAAGTCAGACATTTTAGACATAGAGAGGCTATTGGATGGGGATCCATCACCAGACACGCTGCACCTCCTGCACCTAAAAAGGGAAGAGTAAAAGCACATAGCCACAGATAAGGCCAAAGAGTGGGGGGCAAAAAGAGATGGCAGGATCAACGAATGGGGAGATAAGGGCGGTAAGTTGATTGCCTGGCTCGATAAGAAAGAACGAGCCAGCAGATTAGTCTCTGAATTAACGGTTGAAGGCGGCAACACAATTAGTGACCCCATGGCAATAATGGAAACATTCGCGGAACACTTTAGCACAATATACAAAACCACAACATCCCTGGGGAGGAAGATTCTAGAGCCCTCCTGCAAGATATCAGACTGCCCACGCTTTCTCTCCCCTGACGATAAGCTTTACCGCAATAGTCCTACAGCAAATGCCGAGATAGCTCAGGCCATTCAAAGTCTTAAATCAGGGAAGGCCATGGGTCCCAATGGGCTTCCCATCAAACTGTATAAACTATGCCCAGACCTGCTCCCCCATGCCTAAAGGCAATGTATGAAGAAAGTAAAAATGTGGGCACCATCCCACCAGACCAGCGTCTAGCCTCTCTGGTGGTTATCCATAAAGAATGAAAACCTAGGGATCGATGCTCTGCGTACAGACCCATCTCCCTTCTTAACGCGGAGCCCAAAATTCTCGCCAAACTACTCGCTACCAGGTTAATTAAGGTCATAAGCAGTTTAGTGCATGCTGACCAATCGGGTTTCATGCCTCAGCGGAACATGGCCCTAAATTTGCGGCGAGTACATGGTGTCTTGGGCAGGGCTAGCACGATCCAAGAAGACGCCATTGTATTATTCCTTGATGCCTTGATGGCATTTGACACAATAGAGTGGCCGTATCTCATGGCAGTGCTTGAGAAGTTGTGCTTCGGACCCACTTTTGTATCCTGGATCAGATTACTATATGCGGCACCACAGGCGCAGGTAGTAGTTAACAACAAGCGCCTCAGGGCCTTTGAGTTGAGCCGGGGTACCCGTCAGTGGTGCCCGCTGTCACCGCTATTATTTGCTCTGTCCCTGGAGCCGCTGGCGGCGTGGATCAGGCAGGACCTGTTATTCGTGGACTGAAATGGTCGCAGGATTGGGAGGATCGCATCTCGCTATATGCAGATGACATTCTCCTTTTTTTAACCTCCCCCCGTAGATCACTCAGAAGTATCCTAGATATTTTTGCAGCATTTGGACGGCACTCTGGGTTTTCCATTAATTGGGATAAATCACTACTGTATGTACTTCAGGTCGCTTCCCCTCGTTTGTTTAACGACTGCCTCATTCAGATCGCACAGGGTGGATTCTGTTATCTGGGAATATTTGTTACCCCAGACCCCAAAATGCACTATGACAGGAACCTGCTCCCACCTCTACAGAGGTTGCGGCGAGATATCGCTGCATGGAAGACGCTGCCTCTCTCACTTCTGCGCCGGGCAGCATTATTTAAAATGATGTCCCTACCCCGCTTCTTGTATACATTACAGAATGCACCTAATCCAGTGCCAGCCAGTTATTTCAGGGAAATAGAAGGTCTTCAGAGGAAATTGATCTGGAGTGGGAGACCTCGGATACCACATAAAAAACGGGTCCTCAACTGGTATGACAGCAGCATAAGACTCCCAGATATTAAAAAATATTACTGGGCCGCTCAACTTGCTGCCATCAACCAGGCTACTTACCGCAACCCCCACGATCCAGGATATGCCATGGATAGATGGCTTTTGTCGGGCGGAAACTTTCAGGTGGCACTGTACTCCCCGCGGAGAAAATTGTCGCTCACTGGTCCAACCGAACATGCGGTGAGGATCTGGCATGACGTCCAAAAAAGTATGGGTTGGAGGGATAAACTGACTCTTGTCACCCCTCTTTGGGACTTGGAACAACTGGGTCTGTTGCGGGACTCCAAGGGGTTTGATAGATGGGACCTTATATCGCGTATAGGTGACCTTTGGTCCAAGGGAGAGGTGCTATCATTTTCTGCGCTGAAACAACAATATGACATGGCTGATACAGAATTCTTCCGTTATCTACAGATCTGCCATGCCCTCTACGCGAACATATCAAAGGGTACATCGCTCCCTGACTCCTCCCCGCTGGAGGATAGACTACTAGATGACTACTTGCCAGAAAAAGTGGTTTCCCTTACGTATAAGAAACTATTGCACAATACCCCTGACCCCCTTGAGAAGCTTAGGGAGCACTGGGTGGCAGATGGCCTTGAAATAGATGATGATGAATGGTGGGAGGCGGTTGCGTCCCCCCAGGAAGTGGCTATCTCCGATTGAGGCTGGTCCAACTCCAGATCCTTCATAGGCTCTATATCACAGGACCACAGTTGTTGTGCATGGGGAGAGAGGGTGGGAGTGAGTGCCGTAGAGGGTGTGGGCAGGAAGGTACGTTTATGCGCATCCTGTGGGAATGCAACCATATTCATAGATTTTTGCAAGCTATACATCGGATCTTTAGGATGGCCCTGCATAAAACCATACACCCCGAAGCAAAACGCTGCCTCCTAAACAACGGACCTTAACACCTCAGAGAAAACTTGGGTAACCCTGGGTCAAGCAGTAGCAAAATGAGACATAGCACAGCACTGGGGGTCTGACATGCCACCTACACTATCAAAATAGAAACAGAACCTGGACTGGTGCATGTTTCGGGAAAAGACAGTAACATTGCCTGGGGGTGTCCAAAAAAGTGGTCCTCTATCTGGGGCACCTGGAATGCTTACAGAGGTGGGATATCTGAGGCACCTGTGCTACCAACAGACGACGCTGACCTGTCTTCGTAAGTCCAAGCATCGAAATTTTGTGTGATGTAATACTTCAATTTGCTATATGTGTATCGCAGAGGATTGACAATTTGTATTTTCTATTGCAATGCCGCTGTCTCATTGTACTTGTATAATCAATAAAAATAATTAAAAAAATCTCACCTTCCATGCCCCCAAGAGAAACCTCAGATCAGCTGACCTCTCACTGGCCACCGTCCCACGCTTCTACAGGACCGGAGCCGGTGGAAGGTCCTTCTCCTACCTCTCAGCCGTAACATGGAATGACCTCTTCCTCCACCTCTGGCAAAGCTCTACACTGCTCCAGTTCAGGAAAGACCTCAAGACCTGGCCCTTCAGATGACCCCAATGGAGCCCCCCCGCCCCCTCCAGAGCCTTGAGACCCAACAGGTGAGTAGTGGGTTTTGCAAACCCCTGATTGATGGCTGATAAGTTGGAGCATTACTAGGATGTTTACCTGTATATTTCTTGTACAGTTCTTTGATTTTCAATAATGATGTCTCAGTTTCCTCATGCAGAGTAGAAATCAAACACAAATGTTCTTCCACATATGGTACATATATTACTCCTTGATCTGTAGAGCAATCAAGGATGGCACCTTTGATGATAAAAATGGACCATGAATTAATAAATCATGAAGTGAATTATCACCAACCATAGATGTTGCCTCCAGATGTCTGTTCCTGCCGATAGCATCATAGACACACTCTAAAATCCTGATTTACTTTTTTAGTTTATCCATCAATTTGTGGACAATATGCAGAAGAGAGGCAATTTTCTGATCCTCCAGTCTCGCAAAATGCCTTCAGAATTGTGAGACAAACTGAGACCCTTGATCTGAAATTATTACTGAGGGCATTCTGTAGAGGTGCACAACATTTTGAAGAAAAAACTACCTAGTTTCTACTTTCTACTGATGTAGGATTTCTTTAGACTGGTATAAAGTGTGTCATCTTAGTGAATAAGTACACCATCATCCTAATAATAGTAAATCCAATGTCAGAGGGTATTTCAACAATGAAATCTATTGATTCAGTATGCCACGGATGTGATGGCTTAGGGAATGGTAAATAGACATAATATCGAATTAGAAATATCGAATAAGAATAATATCGAAGTAGAAATATCGATATTGCCCTAATATCGAAGTATAGAATATCGTTGTAATAAATATCGCTTATATTTTTAGGTTTAAAATATCGAAGTATAAAATATCGATGTAGTAATATCGTTTGTAGATAATGTCGATTTATTAGTGTTGTGAGAAATATCGAAAAATAATATATAGAATGTGTAAAATATCGATTTTCTATATATCGAAATAATAAATAGTTGTATTTTATGCATTATTACTTAAATTGTTAAAATATTAGAATTAATTTATTTAAATAAATTTATGTAAAATATGTTTTAGGAGCAGGATGTTGGGTTATTAGGGGATAAGCGTGGGGAGTGTTTTAAAAATATTAATATAAAATTACATATAAAATACGAAATTTAGAATTTTAAATAATTAAACATTTAGAAATTTAAAAATAAATGCGAAATATATAATTTAAATTAGTAAGAAAATGTGAAAGTAATATTTGAAAATGTATTGAAAGATTGAGAATTTAGAGTTATAAATGTTAATTAAACTTTTAAGTAATTATTTTGTTTGAGGAGCAGGATTTGGGTTAATAGGGGATGATGGTGGGGAGTATTTTAAACATAATAGTTTAAAATCAGATATAAAATAAGAAATGTATAAATATAAATATTATAAAAAAGCAAAATTTTATTTTAAATTAGAAATTATCAGTTTTAATTTTATAAATTCAAATTTACAAAAAAATTGTAAAATGCATAGTAATCTTGATATTATATATTGATAAATTTAATTATCATTTTTAATAAATAATTTTGTTATAGGAGTGGGATAATGGGTAAATAAGGGATAAAGGTGGGTATTTTTAAAAAATAAAATATGTAATATTTATAATTATAGATTACAAATAACAAAATAATAGAGTAGTAAAATGTATCTTTTACATTGGAATATAGTGATTTACTCTAAATGATATTTTATTAATTTCTATAGTATTGTATTTCAATATAAATGAATAATGTTGGGGTTGTGAATTATTATTTATATATGTTTACTGACCAGTATATTACCACAAATAGTAAAATGTATATGGTTAATGGTCTGCAAATTCCCTGACTTTCAAATAACTGGAGTGGGAATTGTAAACTATATATATTTGCTGTGCCGCACCTTCTTGGATATAGGTGCCGATTACGATCCTGGAAAAAATTTCCCCGTACGACTCGTATCCGGTCTTTTTACCGTACGAATCGTACAAGTGCCGCACAAACTGCCAACTACGATTCGCATGGGAAAAAGTCCATACGAATCGCATTGGGAATAATTCCCTACACGTCCTCGGGTCGGAAAATGTGCCCGACACGTCCCCGGACGATTTACCGTACAAATGTGAAAAGTGAAGTCCGACCGCGGAAGTACGATCCATCCCGTGCGTCCGATGTTACAACCAGATGGAAAAAACACCGTCCGCACCGAACTCCTATAGCAACCATGGAGTCATGTGCCCGCATACGCGCCCAACACCCCCCCAGCCCCCGTATGTACGCGCCCAACCACCCCCCCAGCCCCCGTATGTACGCGCCCAACCACCCCCACAGCCCTCGTATGTACGAGTCGAACCCCCACCCGTGTATGTACACCCGTGTATGTACGAGTCGAACCCCCACCCGTGTATGTACACCCGTGTATGTATGAGTCAAACCCCCACCCGTGTATGTACACCCGTGTACGTACGAGTCGAACCCCCACCCGTGTATGTACACCCGTGTACGTACGAGTCGAACCCCCACCCGTGTATGAACACCCGTGTACGTACGAGTCGAACCCCCACCTGTGTATGAACACCCGTGTACGTGCGAGTCGAACCCCCACCCGTGTATGAACACCCGTGTACGTATGAGTCGAACCCCCACCCGTGTATGTACACCCGTGTACGTACGAGTCGAACCCCCACCCGTCTATGTACACCCATGTACGTACGAGTCGAACCCCCACCCGTGTATGTACACCCGTGTAAGTACGAGTCAAACCCCCACCCGTGTATGTACACCCGTGTACGTACGAGTCGAACCCCCACCCGTGTATGAACACCCGTGTACGTACGAGTCGAACCCCCACCCGTGTATGTACACCCGTGTACGTACGAGTCGAACCCCCACCCGTGTATAAATTTTAACAACAAAGAAACAAGCAGAAGCTTGCCAGAACATTTACATGCACATCCATTTAAAGAAAAAGTATAGGAAAACAGTTATATTTCATACGATTAGTTTTCACGGTGCTCTCAAGCAAAACATCCGCCTCTGCTTGTTAGGAGGATAAAACGGAGATTCAAATTGAGACAAAGAAGGCTCTCAGGACTCCACAAACTTTTTTCCACAATTGCTATAGCACACGACAATTATAGTAAACCAGGGAAGCTGGTATCAACAATGTGTATTGAACATGTTAGAAAAATAGAGTCCATTGATAGCTTTGGATTTGCACGTTTCTTTAATGTATCTTCTTGAACAATCCAAAAATGTGTACACAACATCCGACACGTGTTTCGTCCTAAAAGGACTTTTTCAAGGCTAGAAACAATTCGACCGATCCATTCAAGAAATCCATGAATCGTCAAAGTATCAATCCAAGGCAAAAGTAGGCCAACCGGGTGTTGTAAATCCCTTAAGGTATAAAGGTGATCCTTCTCCCCGGCAACAAATGGCAGGCGTAAAAGATGCACGCCAAACACAGGTCCTGATAAGCCCGTAGCGAGGTCTTCATGGAAATGAACTCCAGGTGTGGAGGAAGCATACCCGTGTATGTACACCCGTGTACGTACGAGTCGAACCCCCACCCGTGTATGAACACCCGTGTACGTACGAGTCGAACCCCTACCCGTGTATGTACACCCGTGTACGTACGAGTCGAACCCCCACCAGTGTATGTACACCCGTGTACGTACGAGTCGAACCCCCACCCGTGTATGTACACCCGTGTATGTAAGAGTCGAACCCCCACCCGTGTATTAACACCCATGTACGTACGAGTCGAACCCCCACCCGTGTATGAACACCCGTGTACGTACAAGTCGAACCCCCACCCGTGTATGAACACCCGTGTACGTACGAGTCGAACCCCTACCCATGTATGTACACCCGTGTACGTACGAGTCGAACCCCCACCCATGTATGTACACCCGTGTACGTACGAGTCGAACCCCCACCCGTGTATGTACACCCGTGTATGTAAGAGTCGAACCCCCACCCGTGTATGAACACCCATGTACGTACGAGTCGAACCCCCACCCGTGTATGAACACCCGTGTACGTACAAGTCGAACCCCCACCCGTGTATGAACACCCGTGTATGTACGAGTCGAACCCCCACCCGTGTATGTACACCCCGTACGTACGGCCCGTACCACCACCCGCGAATGTATGGAGCGTACCCCCACCCCAACCGTGTATGTACGGCCCGTACCCTCACCCGCGTATGTATGGAGCGTACCCCCACCCCAACCGTGTATGTACGGCCTGTACCCTCACACGCGTATGTATGGAGCGTACCCCCACCCCAACAGTGTATGTACGGACCGTACCCTCACCCGCGTATGTATTGAGCGTACCCCGACCCCAACAGTCTAAGTACGGAGCGCACCCCAGGCCCCAACACCAGCACCTTCACCCAACATCGCGCATGTACGAGTCGTACCAAGCCAGAGACAAGGACAGCACTGTACAACAAAATGGCCGATGTACACACCGTACACACGCTAAAAACACACGTACACAACTAGGACAAAGCAAAACAACACAAGAAGACTCCATTCGAATCGCACAAAGCCACAAAACATGTCCAACAAGCACAAATATAACACATTCACTGACCTGCAACTGCCAAACTCCCAAACAGAGGCCCAAAACACAACCACTCCTTATAACACACCCACCCAAAGTTCAAACCCAGCCACACCCACCAATGGACCAATAAAAAGGCCCAACACACACAAACCATGATCCTTTGCAACAGACCCACTGCTGCCAGACCACACCGAGAAACAACTGCACCATACTACAACCTCCACTACACCTTACACCTGCACACCTTCACACAACCACCTTCACAAACACCCCCTCATCACATTCACACACACACCTGCACAACCACACCCACACACCCACAACCATCCACACCCACACCCCCCACAACCATCCTCACCCACACCCCTCACCATGCCCACTAACAAGAATCCAAAGTTCACTAGCCAAGAGTTGGAGGTCCTTGTCGACGAAATCCTCAGAGTCGAGCCACACCTCTTTGGAACATTGGTCAGACAGACCAGCATTTCCGAAAAAACAGCCATGTGGCAGACGATTGTCGATGCTGTGAATGCTGTTGCGTCCACCAGAAGGACCAGGCATGAATGCCAAGCCAGGTGGTACGATCTGCGGAGGAGGGTCCGCTACAAAATGACCGACGACCACAACCAGGCCAACATCACTGGAGGAGGGCCGCCCCGCAGACGCGTACAATACCATCCCTGGGAGGAGAAGGTGATGGCCATACTGCCGGTGGTGGCAGTGGACGGAGTAGAAGGACTCCGAGAGCCTGGTGAGTACACAAACAACTCACCTCACATGGGGGGAACATCATCCACAACCAAACTCACAATCATGCACGCAACCACCCCAAGCTATCGCATGACTCAACCACACTCCATAAACACGCACATGCCACTAGCGCCACCATGCCCCATGCACCCAGCTGGACAATCCCAAGTCACAGGCCACAAAAAACACCAACACAAGACACGGTAACCCGGATGGCGGGAGTGTGGGCCTCAAAAATCACATAGTGCAACTCAGAAGCAGACAACAATGCCCTCTGCCCATATGGCCTAGGTCACAGCCAGACAAACAGTGTGTCCCCACACAGGAAAGACTTGCCTGCAAATGGCGGACGCCTTGCATTAAGACATGGGGTTGAAGGCACCTTTTTGCACATGACAGCAGCCAATGAACAGCCAACACTGTGAAAGAGTGGCAGCACACACCACCACAGCAGCAGCGCAGACACAGACACTACACCCAATGGGTGCCTGGAGATCAGAAACAAACTCACATGAACAAGCCAAGGGCCATTCAAAGATCTGCAAAAAGTGTGTGCCTAGGAAGCTGGGCTGAGGTGACAGAGGGTGACACACAGAGGGAGGGAGAGGGGGAGAGAGAGGGAGGGAGACACAGGGAGACGGACAGAGGGAGGAGGCTGACACAGGGAGGGAGGGAGAGGGGGACAGAGAGGGAGTGAGAAAGGGATACACAGGGAGACCAATTCAGCCTTGGGTGGTGTGGGAATGTGTGCTCGTCAGCAGGTGGACTGCGTGCATGTAGACAAGGGTGGCCAGTGCCTGAATCCCCCTCTCTTCTCCATGGCAAAACACTGGGCCATGTCTCAACCTGTGCACAAGCACAACGACAGCCACCTGCATTATATAAGTGTGTGGAACAACTCCATGTGCCCACGTACAGTGCAACATGGAAGGCGCCAATGCATGGCTCGCCACACCTGCTCACTCCAATGCTGACTGCAGTCACAATTGACGTAGCAAGTAAGACTGTGTCACACATAGGTAACGTCTCAAAAGCTGTGGACAAGGGACCTACTCATGCACAAGTGCACTGTGAGTGGAATGCAAGACATATCCAAATACCCAGAGGAAATGTGCAAACTTTGAAACTAATGAAACATGGATGTTGCATGGAACAATAATAACATTGTCTCTCACACACACAGGTCAACGTCGTGGGTCACCCCCCAACACTGGGGGGGAAGACTCACAGGACCCGGCTCTGCGGGATGACGATCCCACCGGCAGCGACGACTCTCACCACTCTGTGGACGACCCCGACCAACCTGGCCCCTCTGGTGTCCAACCCCCTGCAGCACCTGCGTCAGGTACAACTGGGCCAACCACCACCCCCACTCCTGCCACATCCCAGGAGACACCCAGGATCCCTGCCCCACCACCACAACGCAGTCAGGCTGACCAGGAGGAACACGGTGTACCGGGCACCCAGGAGGAGGCAGGCGACAACGCAAATGCCACCCCTCAGGGGTCCCGGAGACCCGATGTGCCGACAAGGGCAGGCCAGGTGCAAGTGGGCAGGGGTGGTGGGAGTGGAGGACGGCGGAGGCGCGAGCCTGACCAGTTGGCTGCGGAACCGGTATATTCCCATGTAAGAAACATCCTGGACTCATACCGGCAGGACACCACGGGCATGAGCCAGGTTGTGTCCACCCTCAACGAGATGGGACCCTCGAGGAGATCAAGACCCAGCAGGCCCAGCAACATGCGGAGCAACATGCCTGTCAACTGCGACACCAAGGGCGGATGGAGGACAGACAGGCTGAGCTCGTGACGGTGCTCACGGGAATTAACCGTTCACTCCGTCGGATAGCCGACAACATGGGCAACCCTCCCTGTGCCACCAGGCGAAGAACATCACCACCCACAGGGAGGGATCAGGAGGAGGAGGATACATCTGACGGAGCATCCCAAACATCGTCACGGCCTGCTTCTGAGGGTTCCCGCAGGAGGGCGGGTCGTCCACGGAAAAGACCGTGAGGGTCGGCGCAACAGCACCATCTCCCAGGACACCTGGCCTGGCACCTGGCCCACTGGACCAACAGCAGAACATCAGCAAATGACATTCTCTGCCACATGGACTTGCTGGTCACTGTCTGACCAATGTTGACAAAGACTGTGGCATGGACTCTGATGATTTCCAATGGCAAGGACACCAACTCCCCCAGTGAACTTTGGATTCCACACACCCGGAAAGCCCCTCTTGTCATACCCCCCCCAACACGTACCCCAACACAAATAAAAACTTACACGATAAAGAGATGATGCCTACATTTTGCATTATTACCTTACATGTGTCTTGTAAAGTCTAACCATGCCTGAGTTCTCATATGACTTCAACCATCCACACCCTGGGGCCTGAGTCTGGCACAGAACACACATAGATCACAATGTATTAGGCAAGACAGACATGGAGCACCATACACACCCGTGATGGGCCCAACCAGCTGAGGGGGTGGCCGCACAACCGTGCCGACAGACATATTGAGTACAGCAACAGTCATGCGCAGAGGTCAGGGATCATGTGGAGTGTCCTGGGGGGCACCCAGGTAAGTGTAGACAGGTGGCAGAACCATGTCCTGCAAGCTTGAGTCAGGTGGATGCAGAGAATGGTGGCCTGGCCAACGTTGGATGCATTGGGATGGCACATGTCACAATACCCACACAGTCATGGACATCATGCACAATACAGAGTCTAATCCCACACAAACAGCTTGCATCTTGCTACTCTACACATAGACACATAGCCACTATCACTGAAAACCATGCCAGACATGCCGTATGCACCGTGGCAACACACCAGCATTGACTGAGAAGAGGCACCTTGGAGGCATAGGGACACCTTTATTAGTCATGTATTCCGGAATGCAGAGGCAACTCGGAGTACACATACACAGGTCATGTGGATTAACATGTGGGTCCAACACTGGCACCCACCTTCTGCACCACAAATGCGTGATATCCATGGAACGGGCACACAAGTGTCGGGTAACAGCTAAACACCCCCTGCTGCTCACGGAGAGGCTGCCATACACCATTGATCCTCTGATGTGGAAGTCCCACACCATGTCAAGCCAATGCAAACCGTATGTGTCCGAGGGCAGTGTTACACACATTGATGCCATCATCACAATCCACTATCCCATTACAGATGACTGTCAACAAGTCTGACCATCTATTCAGGTGTATCCAGCTACATGTAATGTGTCCCATGGTGATGCGACATGTCTGCAGAGGAACCAAACATCGACAGGGGCAGTGTGCACACATCGTAAACAACTGCCACACCCAATACACCCCTGATGCATCCCTTACCCTAAGGAGACTTCCAAACTTGTCCGTGCGTGTAACGCTGAGTCAGCACACGATGACGTGTCCATGAGGAATAGCAGTGCCACAACAATGCAACCAGCAGACGGCATGCACAAGTACCTGGGGATGAGAGACACACAAGAAGTCAGCCACAAAAAGCACAGCCACTTGCATGTGCATTTACTCGACACATGTAAGGATGTAAGGATGACAACATGCTAGGTCACAATTATGACTGGGGAAATACACTCATCGCTGGCACCATCACTCGAGTGACACATCCACACACACCTCTGACTCACGTGGCATACATGCAGATGGACACACACATCGCAACACATGCCACACGGGGACCAATGCGTGCACACTCAGACACTGGTACTCACCACTAAGCAAAGAAGTAGCGTATGAGCCGACTCCGGATGTCCTCTTGCGGAACCACATCCTCCACATCACTAGCCCCATTGCCAAGCCCTTCGTCCTCCATGGGTGGATGGTCCTGATCATCTTGATCCAGGATGAGTGGCACAGCTTTCTCAACTGCCATGTTGTGCAGCATGCAGCAGACCATGAAGATTTTGCAGACCTTTAACAGGGCATATGGGAGGGCGCCGCCGGTCTTGTGTAGGCACCTGAATCGGCTCTTCAGGAGGCCAAATGTTCTCTCTATCAATCGCCTTGTCCGGCCATGGGCGGTGTTGTAGCGGAGCTGGGCCGGCGTGCTGGGGTTGCGGAGAGGTGTGATCAGCCATGGCATGTTGGGATAGCCAGCTTCCCCTACATGGAAACCACATGGACATAAGTAGGACAGGAGAAGTGGTCGGGCTGGAAGTCTACGCAAAATACAGGACAGACAGAGTGTACCCACCAACAACACATGCTCGTTCGTTGCACAGCTGCGTCATCATTTCAGGCACCCTGCTATGCCTCATGATGTAGGCATCGTGTGCTGATCCTGGAAAACGAGCACAGACATGTGAAATCACCATGTTGGACAGACACACCACAAGGGCATTGATGGAGTGGTAGTGCTTGCGATTCCTGTACGCTACCTCCTGTGCCTGTGGTGGTACCAAAGCCACATGTGTCCCATCTATGGACCCAATGACATGGGGGCATCCCTCCCAGGGCATAGAATCCACGCTTGACACCAGTCAACAGTTCAGGAGTTGGGAAATGGATGAACTCATCCAGGTGAAGCAACATGGCCTCTAAAAAATCATGCAGCACACGGCTGAACATGCTCTGGGACATGCCACCAACATGAGCTATGGTATATTGAAAGGTACCCGTGGCAAGAAAATGTAGGGCTGCCATTACCTTCAGCTTGGGTGTCAGTGCCGTAGGATACCTGTGCAGCGGTTGCAGGTGTGGTGCCAGCCTTGCCGTCAACTCCTCAATCAACGGTTGGGGGAAGCGGTAGCAGCGTATACAGTAATTCTCCCGCATGTCAGCCAAGTCCGGAATAGGTCGGGGAAGAGGCGGCGCTCTGCAGTAATTTGGAAGTGACAAGGAAGAGTGAGTGCACTACAACAACAATTTATATGTACTGAGCACATGTTAATCTGTCAATACACATATGCTACATAGGGAGTCAGGTATGTGCTACATGCCCTGGACACGTATGGCTGCCAGGTGACACTCCTACCAAGACCCAGCTACACACGGAGATTGTGAACCTCCACATCCCATGGCATGGGACTAGCTGTGTCCCAGTGTAAGTGAACAGCCAGACGCAATACAGGAGTGACATACATCAACATATCAGCAAAAGTAGGATGTTGATTGCAGAGACAGGTAGCGGAACACTAGAGCCACAGGTCACATGACATTACACTAGGACAGCCCACACACCTTGCCATGAAGGTGTACATGTCATGACTGACCACACATACATTGAGAGAATGCAGACAGGTCCTTGTTACGCTACTCCGTGTCCCATGCATACATACACACCTTACATCCGATACCACATGTGGCCTGGTGTGCGTAACAGTGTGCCATGTCCATCTACACACAGACACATGTTGGTTGCAGCAACAGCAGATGCTTTTGAGGGAACACCTACATCAAGCTAATGTGAACACACCACACATACATGACATAGTCACATCGTGCACCGTGGGTAGTCACATGTCTGGTGTGGTAACCCCTGTAGCGGGCATCAGGGGACACTTGCATGTGTCGTTGACTGTGCCATGCCAGTGACGCTCATCTCAAGTGTGCTGTACGACATGCACACATGTCAAAGGAGTGAAGGGCATGTCTGGCACATATAGCACCGTCACACATAACATCTGTACACTTCTCATCATACATCTATTGCCTTCACAACTCAGGAGTAATGTGCCACCTCACAGCCTTTCACACCTGTGCCCCACACGTGTAGTACTGGCCAGACAATGCCTTGATGTCCATCCATGGACAAGTATGTCAGCTCTATTCCTTTCTGTGTGCTGCCTGTCACCACTGTTATGTGTGTAAGGCACCGTACATTCGCCCTGAGGGCGTGTGTACGTTCCCCATCACTATGGGAGTGCTGCCGTAGGCCTACCCATAGTGATAGTGAGCGTACGCGCATGTGTACGGTCCGTATCACTATGGGTACGCATACGCGAGCACACCCATAGTGATAGTGAGCGTACGCGTGTGTTTACGGTCCGTATCACTATGGGTACGCATACGCGAGCACACCCATAGTGATAGTGAGCGTACGCGCGTGTGTACAGTCTGTATCACTATGGGTACGCATACGCGAGCACACCCATAGTGATAGTGAGCGTACGCGCATGTGTACGGTCCGTATCACTATGGGTTTGATCACGTATGCGTACCCATAGTGATACGGACCGTACACACGCGCGTACGCTCACTATCACTATGGGTGTGCTCGCGTATGCGTACCCATAGTGATACGGACCGTACACACGCGCGTACGCTCACTATCACTATGGGTGTGCTCGCGTATGCGTACCCATAGTGATACGGAGCGTACACACGCCTGTACGGGCCGTTGCTATGCATTTGGGGTGCCCTAGGGCCCCGGAACGCACCGTACCTGTGTGTGAATCTCCAAATTACATAGGGGACACATGAGGGACAAGTATAAAGGCCTACATGCATGCTGGTTGTCATGGAGACCAAGTTTAAAGTATGAATGTTTTTCAGCAGGTGCACAGCAAAAGTCGGTTTGAATGAATCTACTTTGTTGCAAAGTGGTTGTGGAGTTGACATCATGCTCAAGAAAAAAAAAAAAAAAAACACTGACTGTGCTAGGTTTAAAGGGATTGGAGGAAACATAGGATGCAAATGTGAGTGACCAATCACTCTGTACTCCTGTGCATGCAACAGGCCAGCAAGGCTGATAAAAGGCACCCAGGTCCCATGAGAGAGCACTTGCCTGCACATCTTTGGATTCAACTACACTGCTGCTGCTCGTGATTCCCTGGCACCATGTCAAGGTCTGTGGAGTGGGCCCAGCCTTTCACCCTGGAGGAGAATCTGGAATTGCTGGATGTGATCCTCCCACAGTACCCCATGCTGTATGGCCAGCCAGGGTATCAGGTGAGTGCCGAGTGCACTAGCACAGACTGTGTCCCTTTTTTGTGACTGTCACTTCTGGCATTGCATCCAGGTGTGACACACATGCATTGTACTGTAGAGTGGGTCCCAGGGGGGGGAATGCCTGATGTCTCCCAGCCAGAACATGCTGTGGTGCATGTCTGCTGTCCTCACTTGCATTGTGTTCACAGTGACAATCACTGCATGGTGCATGCCACATTCTGCCTCTCTAATCCTCCTGGGAATGTTGTTTCTACAGTCCTCATGTGATTCTGTGTTCACCCCAGTGTGACAGGTGACTGTACCCACAGATGTGTGTTTGTGTCGTGCAGCTGTGCTGAGAGTGTCCACATGATGTGTTCGTACCCTGGACATCGGTGTGTGTGTAAGTCTCCTGTCATGTGGGTGGGTGCATATGTGGAGGGTAGCACCCCAGCTGCATGAGGGATGGGTATACCCTGGCCATCTGCTGTGAGCAGGGAACAGTGATGTGTGTCTGCCGTGATGAGCCATCCCCACACCTGTTACCCCACCCAGTCTAGTGGCACATGTGCAGAGTGAGGTTTGTAGCTGCAGTTGCCAATGGCAGGTGAATGTCCTGTGCCTGTGTGTGTCTGTGTACTCTGCTGAGGTAGCGTCAGTGGCCTGTGGCATGTGACTGCTTTGAGGTGCTGCACATAATCCTGGTGTAGCTTGTGATGCACAGTGTGAGCCTGGATCATTGATTGTGTCGTTGCCCTCATTCCACCTGTGTACTTTCAATGGCACCTACTGCTTTTGCCCTTCCCCAGAGGATAATGTCCCTATGACAAAGGTGCAATGCGTTGGCTGCATACTATGCCTTGTTGTAACCAGCAAATTTGTTCTAATATGTGTCTCTGTGACATGTGCCAGGTGTATTGATGTAGTGTCACTTGTTCATCCTCACAGGTAGGCGCCTCTGCCAAGAAGCAGATCTGGATGAACGCCGTCAGTGCCGTGAGGAGGACGGAGGGTCGCAAGCGGTGCCTGGCCCAGGTGAGAAAACGCTGGCAGGATATCCGGTGCTGGACGCGGAGGATCGCACGGGTCCTGCTGGGGGACTCACCTGAGACCCATAAGAACCGTGGGCGCCGCCGTCTGACCCACATCCACAAGCGTGTGCTGGCGGTGGTCTTTCCAGACTTGGACAGGCGCTTACGGGAGAAGCAGCAGCAGGAAGGGGGTAGGTACATGTGTGTTTGTTGTGTGTCACCAGCATTTGTAAGTGCGCAGTTGCATGGATACACTGCCAGGGTTTAAATGTGCTGTGCAGATCCTGTTACCCACAGTATAGCGGTGCTCTCCTGCCTCCCTTCCCCTCCTTGCAATGTGTTCCCTGGTCTGTGTGTAGTCACTCCTTCACAAGGTTATCTAGGCTGGCAGTTTATCCACGTGAACAATGCCTGTAGCATCATGTGTGGGGGTGGTGTGTAACAGGTTTTGGGACCTTGCCTGTGCCCTGTCCAGTTCAGTACTTGTGGGTTCCATGTTAGTTGGCACTGATGCTGAGTCCAGACATGGGAGTTAGTCTCTCAAGTGTAATGCCTTACAGCACGCATGTCCTATGTTGTGGCCTGTGACATGATGTGCATGAGTGTGCGATACGCATAGTGCAGGGATGGTGGCGTGTGTTGCAGTCATTCCCATTCAGGACCATGGAGTTGTGTGGCCACTACTGTCCCCTGGGGCATATTTTCCTAGTGGTGTCATGTGTGACATCACAAAATGTGGACACTCTCAGTGTCTACAGCATAGGTTGTGCTCTGTGCCATTGTCCCCTGGCACCATGTATATTGACGTAAATGTAGTACAAGTGTCCACTGTACAGCCTGACCTGATTTTCCTTGTTCATACTCACGGTGGCCAGTGCCTGTGTGTCTTGTTACAATCATCTGATGATGCCCATTTGTACATGATTATTTGGACAGGCGCACCTTGGGTATTTTGTGTCCAATCTTTATTTTTTCCAGCCAGACTAAGAGATGTAAGTGCTTCCTGTGTCTCAACAAATTGTCTCATGTAGGGGGTGGTTGGTGCGGGCAAGGCCTACATGTCAAAACCTGAAATCTCCTTGCTAGGTCTGGCCAGTGTGTGATGTTTGTCTGGACATACACTCAAGGTGCAGTGAGCCAGTCATGGTGGGCATGTTTTCAGTATTACCTATGCAGCATGTGCCTCAAGTTCATGGATATGGTCCCTGCTCATCCCTATTTTCGGCAACGCTGTGTGGTGCAGATGCAGTGCTGGATTGTCCCCAGAGCCTGGCTCCTCTGTCAAAATCCATTTCATGTCATTTGCAATTGTGTCATGTTCTCCATAGTTTTTCAGTGGCATGATGGGTCAACCAACTGTGTGTTGCAGGGCCTACATATGTACCTTGTATTGTAGATGTTACTCATCTTTCTTTTCAGGCTATGCACTGTAACCTATGTATATTGGACTCATGTGACATATGTATACAGGTGTATGATTAATTCCTGTCTCTTCACCTTGCCCACAGCATCGTCGAGGGACACGGATGGAGACATCAGCACAGACCGTGCGGAGGGACCGAGCACCAGTGCCAGCAGTGACATCTTGGCTGGCACATCGAGTGGAACTGGGCGGAGGGGAGTGAGGCGGAGGACCTGTCCAGTGCCACCACAGAATATGAAGCTGACGGGTCCGAGGCTGAGCTCTCCGAGTGGGCGGAGGCTGCACCACCAGCTGACAGCGGCACAACATCTCTCCCCGCCCCCTCCATTGCCATCAGCCGCCTCCCACTGGCTCGTGTCCCTTCCCAGCGTGCCCGGTCACCACATGTCTCCTTCCTGCCAGGCACCGCACCCCCTGCCCCTGTCTCCACTGCTGCCGCCAATGCCGAGTCTGTGGACATCCAGCGGCAGGCTGCGATGCTTAATGTCCTCCATGGCCACAGCCAAGTTCTAAACAACATGGAGGCATACTTGGAGGGCATTTTCTCATCGCAGACTGACCAACGCAACTTGCTGAGGTCCATTGACTCGACACTGACTGCAGCAGTGGGTCTCCTGCAGCGCTTCGTCCAACCCCCTGCCCCTGCCCCATCCACACTTCCCACTCCCATGCCTGTCCCACGTTCACCCAGACGTCACCATGCACCCACCACAACAGACACAGGCACCACACCAGCAGGGAAGGTCACACGCACACCTCCTGGCACGCACACACAGGGTGAAGTAGGCACACCCACTGGGTCGGGGGGCAAACGTAAGACACGCAGCCAGAGTGGGAGTCCGCATTCCACAAAATCCACTCCCTCCAAATCCCCTCCCCTCAGCTCTCCTGGCCAAGAGTCGGATACAGGGTCAGTCCTGCCCAGTCTGTCCATCAGCCCCAGTGTGGCACCACCCCGCAAGCGGTGGAGGCAGGACACCGGCAGGGGAGTTGAGTCCCCCCCCCTGTCCACACCCTCCCCCAGTGGCACTGCGACCCATCCCTCCGACCCCCCCCTCCTTGGGGCCTGTGGTTCCTTCTGGTGCAGGGGAGACGCTGGGGGACCTTGCTAAGGTGTGCAGCGCCATCCTGACCTCCACCTTTGGCGCTGCCCCACCCCCTGTGGTGGAGTCCTCCGTCCCTGCACCCACGACGCCTACCCTTCGCCCTCATGTCCCTGCGGTGCCTGGTCCTTCCCCCCACATGATGCCCCCCCCCTCTGGAAGACAAAGGAGTCTGACTGTGCAGGCAAGCTAGGGGACACGCGTCCCACTGTGTCCCCCATCCGGATTGGAGTCATGGACTGCCCTATGGGCCTTGTATATATTGACATTTATAAGGATTATTACTTAGATCCTGCTGAATAAAGCATTTTTTTTTTAAATAGAACACTACTGTTTATCTGGTATTGCTGTTGGTGGACCTGCTCCATTATTTTGGGTGGTGGTAATGTGTTGGGTGTGTGGGGATTGTAGTCTTGTGCTGGTCATAGGGTGGACCCTGGTATCTGTGTGCCATCACAAGCTGTTGGCTACATAACTTTGTTCATGTAAGCAGTTACTGCATGGTGACATCGTCCCAAGGTGTGTTCCTTCCTCTGTGTAACCTGACATCTTCCCTGCAGGGTCATTCCAATATGTGGTGCTGAGCTGTGTCTACATTGGCTGGGTGTGTGACGGACTCGTTAGACTTTGGCCATGCATGCTGAGCGATGTCTCCACCTGCATCATTCGTAGCATCCTTGGTGGTCACTGTACTTGTGTATGTAGACTGTTGACATGACTTCATGTGGACATGTTTTCTTTTCGGCGCTATGCATGTGTATACTCCCAGCCTCGCACACATGTGGTACATGTACTGCAGGGTCTTTGTGCACCTGACTGTCATTTGTGGCCATTGGATCTGTGGGTACTCCACCCTTTTCTTTCCAGGGGCACTGCTGGGAGTGTTAGGCACCCACCCCTCCTGTGTCTGGGCACTGCTGGGAGGAATCTGCACCCACCCCTCTTATGTCCGGGCACTGCTGGGAGTGTTAGGCACCCACCCCTCCTGTGTCTGGGCACTGCTGGGAGGAATCTGCACCCACCCCTCTTATGTCCGGGCACTGCTGGGAGTGTTAGGCACCCACCCCTCCTGTGTCTGGGCACTGCTGGGAGGAATCTGCACCCACCCCTCCTGCGTCTGGGCACTGCTGGGAGGACTCTGCACACACCCCTCTTATGTCTGGGCACTGCTGGGAGTGTTAGGCACCCACCCCTCCTGTGTCTGGGCACTGCTGGGAGTGTTAGGCACCCACCCCTCCTGTGTCTGGGCACTGCTGGGAGGAATCTGCACCCACCCCTCCTGTGTCTGGGCACTGCTGGGAGGAATCTGCACCCACCCCTCTTATGTCCGGGCACTGCTGGGAGGACTCTGCACCCAACCCTCCTATATCAGGATATGTACGCTTAGAACATACACAGGTGTGGGTTCGCTCCATGCATACGTGGGTGGTGGTACGGTCCGTGCATACACTGTTGGGGTGGGGGGTACGCTCCATGCATACGCGGGTGGGGGTACGGTCCGTACGTACACTGTTGGGGTGGGGGTATGCTCCATACATACGGGGGTGGTGTTACGGTCCGTACGTACACTGTTGGGGTGGGGGGTACGCTCCATACATACGGGGGTGGTGTTACGGTCCGTACGTATACTGTTGGGGTGGGGGGTACGCTCCATACATACGGGAGTGGTGTTACGGTCCCTACGTACACTGTTGGGGTGGGGGGTACGCTCCATACATACGGGGGTGGTACAGTCCGTACATACGCTGTTGTGGTAGGGGTTCGCTCCATACATACGGGGGTGGTGTTACGGTCCGTACGTACACTGTTGGGGTGGGGGGTATGCTCCATACATACGGGGGGTGGTACGGTCCGTACATACGCTGTTGTGGTGGGGGTTCGCTCCATGCATACGGGGGTGGTGTTACGGTCCGTACGTACACTGTTGGGGTGGGGGGTACACTCCATACATACGGGGGTGGTGTTACGGTCCGTACGTACACTGTTGGGGTGGGGGTACGCTCCATACATACGGGGGTGGTGTTACGGTCCGTACGTACACTGTTGGGGTGGGGGGTACGCTCCATACATACGGGGGTGGTGTTACGGTCCGTACGTACACTGTTGGGGTGGGGGGTACGCTCCATACATACGGGGGTGGTGTTACGGTCCGTACGTACACTGTTGGGGTGGGGGGTACGCTCCATACATACGGGGGTGGTACGGTCCGTACATACGCTGTTGTGGTGGGGGTTCGCTCCATGCATACGCGGGTGGGGGTACGGTCCGTACATACGCTGTTGTGGTGGGGGTACGCTCCATGCATACGGGGGTGGTGTGGCGTGGGTACGGGACGTACCTGTATTGTTGTGTTACCGGTTCGCGTCGTCAACCACTTCCGTTGTGGTGGACGCTGGCTTTGCTGGACACGCCCCCAACCCCTCGTAGTGACCAGGGCCTGGGGGTCAGGTATGTCCAGGGCATGTGTGCTGTGTGACTTGGGTGAGGGTTTTGTGGCCTGCCCCTGCTCCTGCCCCCCCACTTTCCCCCCTCCCTTTGTTGTTCTGACCTTCTGCGGCGTCTGCGTCGGAACCTGTAGAGGAGGTCGACTGCTATGAGGGCCGGGATGACACGTAGGTTCGGGTCCATGTCTGTCCGTCGCGTGCAGGTACTCCTTGTTCACGTCGTCCTGATTTCCCAGCAGTTTTTGGCTGCCGGAAAATATTCTCCGTGCGGGATGATGTCGGTGCGAATCGTACTTCCTGGTTCGTGAAAGGCAGGCTGCGTGCGTCCCGACGTCACGTCGGCGCTTTCCCGGATCACATTTGTATGTATATTTTCGTCGGTCGGTGTTTTGTACGATTCGTACGGAAATAGTATTTCCGTGCGAATTGTACTTCCATGTTTGTATATTGTTCCGACCGGGTACGCGTCGGACGGAGAATATGCTCCGTCCGACGGTTCGTACCCGGTTTTTCCAGGATCGTAATCGGCACCATAATGTTAAGTGAAGTGAGAATAGTAAGTTAGATATAGGGTTAGTGTCCAGAATATTCATTAACTTTAACCTAAGTGGAGTGGGAATACTAAATTATATAGGGTTAGTGTCCAGCACCTTCCCTGACTTTATTTTAACTGGAGTGGGAATAGTAAATTATATAGGGTTAGTGTCTAGCACCTTTTCTGACTTTTATATAAATGGATTTGGAATAGTAACTTATATAGGGTTAGTGTCCAGCACCTTCCCTGACTTGAAGATAACTGTAGTGGGAATAGTAAATTATGTTGTATTAGTGTCCAGCAACTTCCCTGACTTTATGTTAAGTGGAGTGGGAATAGTAAATTATATAGGGTTAGTGTGCAGCACCTTCCTTGACTTTATGTTAAGTGGAGTGGGAATAGTAAATTATATAGGGTTTGTGTCCAGCACCTTCCCTGACTTTATTTTAACTGGAGTGGGAATAGTAAATTATATAGGGTTAGTGTCTAGCACCTTTTCTGACTTTTATATAAATGGATTTGGAATAGTAACTTATATAGGGTTAGTGTCCAGCACCTTCCCTGACTTGAAGATAACTGTAGTGGGAATAGTAAATTATGTTGTATTAGTGTCCAGCAACTTCCCTGACTTTATGTTAGGTGGAGTGGGAATAGTAAATTATATAGGGTTAGTGTGCAGCACCTTCCTTGACTTTATGTTAAGTGGAGTTGGAATAGTAACTTATATAGGGTTAGTGTCCAGCACCTTCCCTGACTTGAAGATAACTGTAGTGGGAATAGTAAATTATGTTGTATTAGTGTCCAGCAACTTCCCTGACTTTATGTTAAGTGGAGTGTGAATAGTACATTATATAGGGTTAGTGTCCAGCACCTTACTTGCCTTTATGTTAAGTGGAGTGGGAATAGTAAATTATATAGGGTTCGTGTCCAGCACTCTCCCTAATTGTATGTTAACTGTAGTGGGAATAGTAAATTGTATAGGGTTAGTGTCCAGCACCTTCCCTGACTTTATGTTAACTGGAGTGGGAATAGTTAATTATATAGGGTTAGTGTCCAGCACCTTTCCTGACTTCAATGTAAATGGAGTTGGAATAGTATCTTATATAGGGTTAGTGTCCAGCACCTTCCCTGACTTTAAGTTAACTGTAGTGGGAATAGTAAATTATGTAGTGTTAGTGTTCAGCATCTTCCCTGACTTTATGTTAAGTGGAGTGGGAATAGTAAATTATATAGGGTTAGTGTGCAGCACCTTCCTTGACTTTATGTTAACTGGAGTGGGAATAGTAAATTATATAGGGTTAGTGTCCAGCACCTTCCATCATTTTATGTTAACTGGAGTGGGAATAGTCAATTCTTTAGGGTTAGTGTCCAGCACCTTCCCTGACTTTATGTTAACTGGAGTGGGAATAGTAAATTATATAGGATTAGTGTCCAGCACCTTACCTGACTTTATGTTAACTGGAGTTGGATTAGTAAATTATGTATGGTTAGTGTGTAGCAGTTTCCATGAATTTAACCTAACTAGAGTGGGAATAGTAAATTATATGGGGTTAGTGTCCATTAACTTACCTGACTTTATGTTAACTGGAGTGGGAATAGTAAATTATATAGGGTTAGTGTCCAGCACCTTTCCTGACTTTTATCTAATTGGAGTGGGAATAGTAAATTATATAGGGTTAGTGTGCATCACCTTCCCTGACTTTAACATAACTGGAGTGGGAATAGTAAGTTATGTAGGGTTAGTGTTCAGCAACTTTCTTGAGTTTATGTTAAGTGGAGTGGGAATAGTAAATTATGTATGGTTAGTGTTCAGCACCTTCCCTGACTTTAAGATTTATATTATGTTTATGTGATATTTTTGGGATTTAAACAGTTTATATTATTAATTGTGGAAATATTATAATATATTTAATTCAAATTTTATTACTATAAGTTATGTATATTATGTGGAGTTAGTATGTATTTGTATTGTGTCAATGAAGTATATTTTATTATTTAATATTTGAAAATAGTTATTTATTAGAATATTTTTTTTAAAAAATGATTACAAAATATATGTAGGTAAAACATTATATACTAATAAATCATTTACAAAATAATGAGACATTTTTTTTGGAACAAGCTTTATTTTTGTGGAAGACAGTAGAAAGATTTTTTTGTTATTTTTATTTACAGAATGGAGTATACATTAGTAGACTTAATGAAAATATGATCATTTTTATTAATGTATGTAATGTTTTAAGGAAAACATTTCTTGATATAATCACATTTTATAACATAAGTATTGATAATTTACAAAAAATTCTTTTTTAACAATTGTCTGAAACAAATTATATTTACAGTATTTCTCTAGAAAATGTTTTATAGCATTTAGACATAAAATAAATCATTGGCTATTTTATTTCAGAATAATATTTAGAGATTATAATGGTGTTGTTGACAATATTTACAAATTGACAAAAGTATATACTTATGGCATGTAATCCTAAATTTAATTAATAATATAATTATATCAAATATTAATATTATTCATTATAACATTTTTACATAATGTCAAAATAACATTTTTAACAGGTAAGTTTTATTTGAATTTTTTCATTAATTTAGAAGAATTTTTAATAATGTGTAGAGTTATAAAAGCAAAGTAATGAATTATAATAATAATACATATGTATTTATATTCATTATGAATATAATTTTATTAAGTATAAATAATTACAAAGTAATTTTTGAAGATTAAGAATTTTTTTTGGTAATATTTACAGTTCATTACAATGCTTTTCTTCACTGTAATATTTTTTTTAAAAGGATTTAAGCAGATATTTTTTTTTTTTACTGGGTCTATTTTGTAACCGCGTAATGTTCTTCTGGGTCATTTTGGAGTGGAGAAGCTCGCGGTTGGAATCTGCGTCGCGTTTAGTAAGGTAAGGGAAATTTTAAGTATTATATGTTACTAAATACTTATGTTTAAGTGTAGTTAACATGTATATAGTGTATTTCTTGTTAGCTCGTCGTGTTTTTGGTGTGTTGTAGGTGTTAGTTGTGTTTTAGTCAGGTGTCGTGGTTTAGTGTTTGAGACGTAGTGTTTATAATTAAGAATGTGAGTCAATATGTGTTGTTTTAAACTGATTTTATAGTATTTTATGAATGTATTTGGGTGTATTTGTGTGGGTGGGTATATTTTCCACTTTTTTTCAGGTTAATTTTCATCGATGTTCCGTTGGAGAGAAAGACGCTTTTTTTGGTTTTTTTAAGGTGTGGTTTAGTTGATTTAACTAATATTGTTATCACACTTTTTTTCGGGATTTCATGGAGCGTTTTTTTACTATTTTTAAACATTTTCGGGTTTTACAGGGTTTGGATGTTATGCTGGAGAGCGAGACGCGTTTTGTTTGTTATTAAAGTGTGTTTTACTTGATTCAAATAATAAAGTTATCACACTTTCTTTTATCGGGATTTCCTGGAGCGTTTTTTTAACATTTTTATATCTTTTTCGGGTTTTTGAGGGTTTTGAGTTATTGGATTTGTCGAGGATGGATTTGTATTGGACCTCTTGAATTTTCGCATTTTGTTTTGGGACATTTTTTATTATTACCACGGATTGACAGACAAATGCAAGGATTATTACTTGTTGGCATTCATCTTCTATGGCTCAATCAATCGTAAGTTTCTTTTTTGTTAATTGTTTGGGTGGGAAATGCTATTATAAATCATTGTTATAAATATAATATTTTGACAAATAATATTTAATTGTCTATATATATTTAATATATGTATAAATATTGTATATGACAATTACATATTATTTGTGGAAATATAGTACTAATATATGTGTGTAAGTGTTTGTTGTGTCAACTAATTTAGTTGATTAGTTGTGGATAGGTATTTTATAAGATGCTTTTGGCTATTAGCGATAGGTGGTCTAGGCCTCTTGTTGATGGGTATAGGCTGACCTGACTTTGTAGTAGCTCAAACATTTGTTTAGTTTGCTTAGTTAATTTAGGACCAATTTGAGTTACAGATTGTTGCATCCGTAATTCTTGGTAGCTTTGTTCTTTTTGTATACATTCCAGGAGTTTTTGTAGGGTAGGTTTTACTCTGGTTGTAGTTGCTAGGAAGGCATTATGCCATCCTTCAACGCTATTATTTGTTTTGGCTTCTTTATTTAAGGTACTTAGGTAGACATTCCACCAAGGAATGTGGAACTTTGGTTGTCTTCTATTCCCTGATCGCTGTAATCTTCCCACCCAGGTGTCCTCAAAGTAGTCTAGGAGTTGGCTTAATTTGTCTTCGTTTCTTTTGTAATAGGGGCTTTCTATTAGAATATTATAGTGCTCTGCTACATCTGTTACAGGTACATATGCTAGTGCTATTAGTTTTTTAACCTGGTAGGCGAATGTACTATCTGTAGCATATTGTACACTTAGGTGCCGATTCCGATCCTGGAAAAATTTCCCCCGTCCGAATTGAATCTGGACTTTTTTCCGTACGAATCGTACAAGTAGCGTACAAACTGCCAAGTACGATTCGCATGGGAAAAACTCCATACGAATCACATCGGGAAAATTTCCCCACACGTCCTCGGGTCAGAAATTGTGTCCGACACATCCCCGGACGATTTACCGTACGAATCGGAAAAATGAAGTCCGACCGCGCAAGTACGATCACTCCCATCCTTTCGATTTCACAACTGTATGGAAAAAACACCGTACGGACCGAACTCCCATAGCAACCATGGAGACACGTGCCCGCATACGCGCCGAACACCCCACCACAGACCCCGCATGTACGCGCAAAACGACCCCCGGCCGCGGATGTACGTGCCGAACCCCCACCAGTGTATGCATGGAGCGTACCCCCACCCATGTATGTACGGACCATACCAACTCCCCACCCGTGAATGTACGGACCGTACCCATACCCCACCCGTGTATGTACGGACCGCACCCCCACCCGTGTATGTACGGACCGTACCCCCACCCCACCCGTGTATGTACGGACCCTACCCCCACCCCACCAGTGTATGTACGGACCCTACCCCCATCCGTGTATGTACGGACCATACCCACACCCCACCAGTGTATGTACGGACCGTACCCCCACCCGTGTATGCATGGAGCATACCCCCACCCCACGAGTGTATGTACGGACCGTACCCCCACCCGTGTATGTACGGACCGTACCCCCACCCCACCTGTGTATGTACGGACTGTACCCCCACCCATGTATGCATGGAGCGTACTCCCACCCCACGAGTGTATGTACGGACCGTACCCCCACCCGTGTATGTACAGACCGTACCCCCACCCGTGTATGCATGGAGCGTACCAACTCCCCACCAGTGTATGTACGGACCGTACCCCCACCCGTGTATGTACAGACCGTACCCCCACCCCACCAGTGTATGTATGGACTGTACCCCCACCCGTGTATGTATGGACCGTACCCCCACCCCACCAGTGTATGTACGGACCGTACCCCCACCCGTGTATGTACGGACCCTACACCCAGCCCCCCCTGTATGTATGGTGCGAAACACCACCACCGATGGACGGTGCGGACCAACACCCTGCCCATGTTCGTACGCACCCTACCCCAGGCCCACACACCAGCACCCTCACCCAACATCGCGCATGTACGAGTTGTACTAAGCCATAGCAAAGGACAGCACTGTACAACAACATGGCCCATGTACGCACCGTACAGACGCAAAAAACACTCCTACTGAACCAGGACAAACCCAAAAAACACAAGGAGAGTCAATTCGAGGCACACAACACCACAAAACATATCCAACAAGGCCAAATACATCCTATACCCTGACCTGCAACTGACAAACAGCTAGACAGAGGCCCAAACCACTACCACTCCTTATAACACACCCACCCAAAGTTCAAACATAGCCACACCCACAAATGGACCAATAAAAAGGCCCAGCACACACAAACCATGATCCTTTGCAACAGATCCCCTACTGCCAGACCACAGAGACAACGCACTGCGCCATACTACATACATCAATACACCTTACACTTGCACTCCTTCACACAACCACCATCACAAACACACCCTCATCACATTCACACACACACACACCTGCACAACCACACTCACACACCCACAACCATCCATACCCACACCCCCACAACCATCCACACCCACACCCCACACCATGTCCACTAACAAGAATCCAAAGTTCACGAAGGAGGAGCTGGAGGTCCTTGTCGACGAAATCATCAGAGTCGAGCCACAGCTCTTTGGAACATTGGTCAGACGGACCAGCATATCCGAAAAATCTGCCATGTGGGAGAGGATAGTCAATTCCGTGAATGCTGTTGGGTCCACCAGAAGGACCAGGCATGAGTGCCAAGCCAGGTGGTACGATCTGCGGAGGATGGTCTGCCGCAAAATGACGGACGACCACAACCAGGCCAACATCACTGGAGGAGGTCCGTCCCGCAGACCTGTACACTACCATCCCTGGGAGGAGAAGGTGATGGCCACGCTGCCGCCGGTGGGAGTAGACGGACTAGAAGGAGTCCGAGAGCCTGGTGAATACACAAACAATTCACCTCACATGGGGGGAACGCCATATACAACCCAAATACCAATCATGCATGCAACCCCCCCAAAGCCGGCACCGTACACAACCACACTCCAAAAACACACACATGCCACTAGCGCCTCCATGCCCCATGCCCTAAGCAAGGCCATGCCAAGTCACAGGCCACACAAAACACCAACACAAGACAGGATGTCCCCGATGCCGGGAGGGTGGGCCTCAAAACTAACATAGAGCAACTCTGAAGCACACAACAATGCCCTCAGCCCATATGGCCTAGGGCACAGCCATACAAACAGTGTGTCCCCACACAGTACTGTTTTGCCTGCTAATGGTGGCCGCGTTGCAGGACGACATGGGTATGAAGGCACAATTTGCACATAACAGCAGCTGATGAAGATGCATCACACTGAAAGAGTGTCAGCACACACCGCCACAGCAGCAGCGCAGACTCAGACACTCCGCCCAATGGGTGCCCGCAGAGAAGAAACAAACCCACATGAACAAGCCAATGGCCTTTGAAAGACCTGCAAACTGTGTGTGCCCAGGAAGCTGGGCTGAGGTGACAGAGGGTGACACACAGAGGGAGGGAGAGGGGCAGAGAGAGGGACAGAGACAGAGGTGGACACAGGGAGACAGACAGAGGGAGGGAGGAGGCTGGCAGAGGGAGGGAGAAGGGGAGACGGACAGAGGGAGGAGGCTGACAGAGGGAGGTGGCTGACAGAGGGAGGGAGAAAGGGAGACGGATAGAGGGAGGAGGCTGACAGAGGGAGGGAGAAAGGGACACAGACAGAGGGAGGAGGCTGACAGAGGGAGGGAGAAAGGGAGACGGACAGAGGGAGGAGGCTGACAGAGGGAGGGAGAAAGGGAGACAGAGGGAGGAGGCTGACAGAGGGAGGGAGAAAGGGAGACAGAGGGAGGAGGCTGACAGAGGGAGGGAGAAAGGGAGACGGACAGAGGGAGGAGGCTGATGGAGGGAGAAAGGGAGACGGACAAAGGGAGGAGGCTGACAGAGGGAGGGAGAAAGGGAGACAGAGGGAGGAGGCTGACAGAGGGAGGGAGAAAGGGAGACAGGGGGAGGAGGCTGACAGAGGGAGGGAGAAAGGGAGATGGACAGAGGGAGGAGGCTGACAGAGGGAGGGAGAAAGGGAGACGGACAGAGGGAGGAGGCTGACAGAGGGAGGGAGAAAGGGAGACAGAGGGAGACGGACAGAGGGAGGAGGCTGACAGAGGGAGGGAGAAAGGGAGACAGAGGGAGACCAAATCACCTGTGGGTGGTGTGGCCATGTCCGCTCGTCAGCAGGTGGACTGTGTGCATGTAGACAAGGTTTGGCACTGCGTGAACCCCCCCTTCAACCTTTGATAAACACTGGGCCATGTGTCAATCTGTGCACGAGTACATCCGTGCTGCAGGCACAAACACAACCTTACACCCAGTATACCCACCCACTGTGTTTGTCAGAACCCTGTCACAAATTGTTAAGTTACCTACCTGCATTCTCAAATAGCATGGAAAAAACACCATTTGGTCACGTTCAGTGCAACACGTAAGGCGGCTCTGCATGGCTTGCTACGCCCGCTCACTACACTGCTGACTGCTTTCACAAAAGATGCATCAAGTAAGATCGTGTCACACATAGGTAAAGTGTCGAAAGCTGTGGCTAAGGGACAAACCCATGCACAAGTGCACTGTGAGAGGAATGCTCGCCAAATCCAACCACCCAGAGGAACTGTGCCCAATCAAAAATGAATGAACATGGATGTCGCATGTTACACAATTAACACTGTCTCTCTCACACACAGGTCAACGTCGTCGATCTCCCCCCAACTCTGGGGGGGAAGACTCACAGGACCAGGCTCTGCGTGAAGAGGACCCCACCGGCAGCGACGACTCTCACCACTCTGGATGACCCAGACCAACCTGGCCCCTCTGGTGTCCAACCACCTGCAGCACCTGCGTCAGGTACAACTGTGCCAACCACCACCCCCATTCCTGCCACATCCCAGGAGACACCCAGGAGCCCTGCCCGCACACAACAACACAGCCAGTCTGTACAGGAGGGACAAGGTTCTCCGGGCACCCAGGAGGAGGGAGGCGACACCACAAATGCCATCCCTCAGGGGTCCCGGAGACCCGATGTGCCCACAACGGCAGGCCAGGCGCAAGTGGGCAGGGGTGGTGGGAGTAGAGGACGGCGGAGGCGCGAACCTAACCAGTTGGCTCAGGAACCGATAATGTCCCACGTCCGCAACATCCTGGACGCATACCGGCGTGACTCCAGAGGCATCGACCAGGTAGTGGAGACCCTCAATGAGATGAAGACCCTGCAGGTCGAGCATCATGCCAGTCATCTACAACACCATGGACGGATGGAGGCAAGACTGTCTGAGCTCCTGCCGGTGCACAGGGATGTGAGCCAATCACTCCGTCAGATCGCCCAAAGTCTGGCAAACCCTCCCTGTGCCACCAGGCATAGACCAGCACCAGAAACAGGGAGGGAGGAGGAGGAGGATTCATCTGACGGAGCGTCCCTAGCATCGTCAAGGCCTGCTTCTGAGGGTCCCCGCAGGAAGGTGGGTCGTCCACGCAAAAGACCGTGAGAGTCAGCGGAACATCACCATCTCCCAGGTCACCTGGCCTGGCACCTGGGCCTCTGGCCCAACAGCAGCACAGCAGCAACTGACATTCTCTGCCACATGGCCTTGCTGGTCACTGTCTGACCAATGTTGACAAAGACTGTGGCACAGACTCTGATGACTTTCAATGGCAGGATACCAACTCCCCCTGTGAACTTTGGATTCTACACCCCCGCCAAGCACCTCTTGTCATCCCCCCAAAACACGTGCCCCACCACAAATAAAAATCTTCACAATCACCAGATGATGCCGTCATTTAGCATTATTCCACTACATGTGTGTGTTGTAAAGTCAAACCATGCCTGATTCCAGTAGTAACTCCAAACATCCATACCCTGGGGTCTGAGTCTGGCACAGGACACACATGGGTCACAATGTATCATCCAAGACAGACATGGAGCACCATACTCACCCGTGATGGGCCCAACCAGCTGAGGGGGTGCCCGCACAACTGTGCCTACAGACCTATTTAGAAGAGCAACAGTCATGCGCAGAGGTCAGGGATCATGTGAAGTGTCCTGGGGTGGGAGTCCCAGGTATGTGTAGACACGTGGCAGAACCATGTCCTGCATGCTTGAGTCAGGTGGATGTGGAGAATGGTGGGCCGGCCAAGGTTGGATGCATGGAGATGGCACAATTGGGTGTTGGATCACAGTGCCACAAGGTTGTGTTGTGGTTGTGGGCTGCATCCTGAGTGTGTGCGTGGATTAAGAAGGTCATCCTGCAGCTGGCAGTGATCCACTCCCCCCATCTCTGTTGGACGTTGATGTGGACTGTTCGCCGGATGTAGTAGCATAGCTGTGCAGATGCACCCTGGATGTGAACAAGTATCATGGGATTTCTAACGCACATGTCCGTAGAGTGCAGGTTAGGATTAGACAAGGATGTCGTAGTTGACCTGGGGGTTGGTCTCCCTCTTGCCTTGAGGTTGATGGAACTGGGGATCTTGTGCATAATGCAGAGTGTGCTGCCGCATGAGGCACAGATGCTGCTGATCAGCATAGCACATGTCAGCAAGCAATCCATGATGGACACCAGCTCGTTTGCGTGGACACTGGGTGCCCTTGCTGCAGGGCCTGCAGCAGCATGCGCCATGTCAAGAAAACAATGCCACAAGTAGCACACAAAGACAAGGATCTCAGGAAGGAACTATGCAAAAGGTGTATGTCACGGAAGGAATGTCTGGTTCAACATGGCACACACACACACAATGGATTCACATGCAGCACAGTGGCCGTCGTGGAGACTGACATGCCACAATACCTACATAGCCATGGACATCATGCACAATACAGAATCTCATCCCTGACAAACAGCTTGCATCTTGCTACTCTACACATAGACTCATATGCACCATCTCTGAGAACAATGCCAGACATGCCGCATGCACAGTGGCAACAGACCACCATTGACAGAGATGAGGCACCTTGGAGGCAGAGGGACACCTTTATTAGTCATGTGTGTCAGAATGCTAATGCAACTCTGTCAACACATACACAGGTCATGTGGATGAACACATGGGACCAACACTGGCACCCCCCTTTGCACCACAGATGCTGGAAATCCATAGCACTGGCACACAAGTGACGGGTTCCAGCTGAACACCCCCTGCTGCTCACGGAGAGTCTGCTATACACCATTGAGCCCCTAATGGGGAATTCACACACCATGTCAACCCAGTGCAACCCGTATGTTTCCGAGGGCAGTGTTACACACATTGATGGCTCCATCACAATCCACAATCCCATTACAGATGACTGTCACCAAGTCTGACCATCAATTCAGGTGAATTCCGCTCCGTGTCATGTGCCCCATGGTGATTCAACATGTATGTAAAGTATCCAAACATGAACAGGAGCAGTGCACACACATTCAAAACAAATACCACTCCCAAAAAGCCGTGCTGCATCCCTTACCCGAAGGAGATTTTCGAACTTGTCCGTGCATGTAACGCTGATTCAGCACATGTTGCTGTGTTCATGAGGAATAGCAGGAGCACAACAATGCCACCAGCAGACAGCATGCGCAAGTACCTGTGAATGGGAGACACACCAGAAGTCATCCAAAAGAAGCTCATCCGCATGCATGTGCATGTACTCGACACGTATAAGGTTGTCAACATGCTAGGTGACAATGATGACTCTGGAAAAACATTCTTCTATTGCACCATCACTCGAGTGACACATCCAAACACACCCCTGACTCACTTGACAGACATGCAGATGGACACACACATTGCAACACTTGCCACACACGGCCCAATGCGTGCACACTCAGACACTGGAACTAACCACTAAGCAAAGAAGTTGCGTATGAGCCGACTCCGGATGTCCTCTACCGCCTCCTCCTCCTCCACATCACTTGCCTCGTGACCAAGCCCTTCATCCTCCACGGGTGGATGGTCCTGCTCATCTGGATCCAGGATGAGTGGCACAGCTTTCTCCACTTCCATGTTGTGCAGCATGCAGCACACAAGGAATATCTTGCAGACCTTCACCGGTGCATATGGGAGTGCGCCACCTGTCTTGTGGAGGCAACGGAATCGGCTCTTCAGGAGGCCAAACGTCCTCTCTATCACTCGCCTGGTCCACCCATGGGCGTTGTTGTAGCGGTGATCGGCAGCCGCGCGGGGGTTGCAGAGAGGCGTGATCAGCCATGGCATGTTCGGATAGCCAGCGTCCCCTACATGGAAACATCATGGACAAGAGTGGGTCAGGAGAAGCAGTAAGACAGGAAGATGACGTTAAATACAGGACTGCCAGAGTATACCCACCAACAATACATGCTCGTTTGTTGCGCAGCTGCAGCATCATTTCAGGCACCCTGCTACGCCTCATGATGTAGGCATCGTGTGCTGATCCTGGAAAACGAGCACAGACATGTGAAATCACCATGTTGGCAAGACACACCACAAGGGCATTAATGGAGTGATAATGCTTGCGGTTCCTATACGCTACCTCCTGTGCCTGTGGTGGTACCAAAGCCACATGTGTTCCATCTATGGACCCAATGACATGGGGCATCCCTCCCTGGGCATAGAACTCACGCTTGACACCTGTCAACTGCTCAGGAGTTGGGAATTTAATGAACTCATCCAGGTGCTCCAACATGGCCTCTAAAAAATCATGCAGAACACGGCTGAACATGGTTTGGGACATGCCACCGACATGGGCAATGGTATGTTGAAAGGTACCCGTGGCAAAGAAATGTAGGGCTGCCATCACCTTCATCTTGGGTGTCAGTACAGTAGGATACCTGTGTAGCGGTTGGAGGTGTGGTGCCAGCCGTGTCGTCAACTCCTCAATCAAACGTTGGGGGAATCGGTAGCGGCGTATATAGTCATGTTCCCTCAGGTCAGCCAAGTCCGAAATTTCTCGAGGGAGGGGCGGAGCCCTGCAGTGAATTAAAAGGGACAACGAAGAGTGAGTACAGTACACCACCAATGTCAATGTACTGAGCACATGCTCAACAGGCAATACACATATGCTACATACAGAGTCAGGTCTGTGCAATATGCCCTGGACACGTATGCCAGGCAGGTGACACTCCTACCAAGAGCCAGCTACAAACGTTGATTCTCAACCTCAATATGCCATGCCATGAAACTAGCTGTGGGCCAGTGTAAGTGAGCAGGCAGACGCATTACAGGAGTTACAAACATCCAAATATGTGCAGAAGAAGGATGTGTATTGTACAGACAGGTTGCGGAACACTAGAGGCACAGGTCACATGTCATAGAATAAGAACACACCACACACCTTGCCATGAAGGATTACATGTCAAGACTGATCACACATACATTGAGAGTATGCAGATATGTCCTTATCTTGGAACTCCGTGTCGATGCATACATACACACCTTACGTCGGATTACACATGTGTGCTGGTGTGCGGAACAGTGTGCCATGCCCATCTACACACAGACACATGTTGGTTGCTGCAACTGCAGATGCATTTGACCAAACACCTACAGCAAACCTATGGGAACACATGACACACACATGACATAGCTACAGCGTGCAACGCGGGCATTGACTTGTCAGGGGTAACATTCCGTGTACCTGGCATCAGGGGACATTTGCGGGTGTCGGTGACTGTGCCATGCCAGTGACGCATGGCCCACCAAGTCTGTACTACATGCACACATGTCAAAGGAGTGAAGGGGATGTGTGGCACATAGGGCACCATCACACGTGACATGTGTACACAGCTCATCATACTTTAATTAGCTTCACACCTCAGGAGTATGGTGCCACATCACAGCCTGACCCACCTGTGCCCGACACATGTAGTACTGCACAGACAATGCCTTGATGTCCAGCCTTGGCCATGTATTACAGCTCAATTCCTTCCTGTGTGCCGCCTGTCACCACTGTCAGGTGTGAAACGCACCGTACATACGCTCTGAGGGCGTGTGTAGGGTCCCTATCACTATGGGAGTGCTGGCGTATGCGTACGCTATAGTGATAGGGACCGTACACGCGTGTGTACGGTCCCTATCACTATGGGGGTGCTCGCGTACGTGTACGCCATAGTAGTTCGGACTGTACACACGCGTGTGTACGGTCCCTATCACTATGGGGGTGCTCACGTACGTGTACGCCATAGTAGTTCGGACCGTACACACGCGTGTAGGGTCCGAACTACTATGGCGTACACGTACGCGAGCACCCCCATAGTGATAGGGACCGTACACACACGTGTGTACGGTCCGAACTACTATGGCGTACACGTACGCGAGCACCCCCATAGTGATAGGGACCGTACACACGCGTGTAGGGTCCGTTGCAATGCATTTGGGGTGCCCTAGGGCTGTGGAACCCACCGTACCTGTGTTGTAACATATGATTGACATAGGGGACACATGAGGGACAAGTATAGGGGCCTAAATGCATGCTGGTTGTCATGGAGACCGAGTTTCATGTTTGAATTTTGCATCATGTGGCCAGCAGAAGTCGGTTGGAGACAATATACTTTGTTGCAATGTGGTTGTTGACATTACATCATGCTCAATTTTAAAACCATGCAAAGCCTGTCACTGGGGTAGTTTTAAAGTGATTGGAGGACACGTAGGATGCAAATGTGACTGAGCCAATCACTCTGTACTCCTGTAAATGAAACAGGCCAGCAAGGAAGATATAAGGCAGCCAGGTCCCTTGAGAGAGCACTTGCCTGCACATCCTTTCATTCCACAACACTGCTGCTGCTTGTGATTCCTCTGGCACCATGTCCAGGTCTGTGGAGAGGGCCCAGCCATTCACCATGGAGGAGAATATGGCGTTGGTGGATGTGATCCTCCCACAGTACACCATGCTGTATGGTCGACCAGGGGAGCAGGTGAGTGCAGACTCCACTAGCTTTAACTGTGCCCCTTTTTGTGACTGTGACTTCTGGCATTGTGTCCAGGTGTGACAGACATGCAGGGTTCTTCATAGTGGTTCCCAGGGGGGGGAAGGGCTCATGTCTCCCATGCAGAGCATGCTGTAGTTCCTGTGTGCACAACGCACTTGCATAGTGCTTACTGTGACGATCACTACATGGTGCATGCCGCTTTCGGACTGCCTAATCGTCCTGGAAATGTTGTTTCTACAGTCCTGATGTGAGTCTGTGCTCCCCCCAGGGTGACAGGTGCCAGTACCAACAGATGTGTGTCTGTTCAGTGTACCTGTGGTGAGAGTGTCCAAATGATGTGGTCGTCCCCTGGACATTGGTGTGTGTGTGTGAGTCCCCTGTCAAGTGGGTGTGTGCATATGTGGAGTGTTGCACCCCAGCTGCATGTGGGATGGATATACCCTGCCCATCTGATATGAGCAGGGAGCTGTGCTGGATGTCTGCCGTGCTGAGACAGCCCCACATCTGTGACACCCCCAGTCTAGTGGCACATGTGCAGAGTGAGGTTTGTAGCGGCAGTTGCCAATGCCAGGTGATTGTTCAGTGCCTGTGTGTGTCTGTGTACTCTGCTGAGGTAGCGTAAGTGGGCTGGGGCATGTGACTGCTTAGGGGTACTGTTCAGATTCCTGGTGTAGCTTGGGATGCACAGTGTGAGCCTGCATCATTGATTGTGTTGCACCCCTCATGCCACCTGTGTACTTTCAATGGCACCTACTGCATTTGCCCATTCCCAGAACGATGATGTCACTATGACAAAGGTGCAATGAGTTGGCTGCATACTATGGCCAGTTCAAACATGCATAATTTGTAATATGTGTGTCTCTGTATCATTGATAAGGTGGATTGATGTATTGTCACTTTTGCATCCTCACAGGTAGGCGTCTGTGCCAAGGGGGAGATCTGGAAGCAAGCCATCAGTGCCGTGGGGAGGACGGAGGGTCGGAGGCGGCGCCTAACCCAGGTGAGGAAACGCTGGCAGGATATCCGGTGCTGGACGCGGAGGATCGCACGGCTCCTGCTGGGGGACTCACCTGAGAGCCATAAGAACCGTGGGCGCCGCCGTCTGACCCACATCCAGAAGCGTGTGCTGGCGGTGGTCTTCCCCGACTTGGACAGGCGCTTAGCGGAGAAGCAGCAGCAGGAAGGGGGTAGGTACATGTGTGTTTGTTGTGTGTGACCATCTTTTGGAAGTGCGCAGTTGCATGGATACACTGCCAGGGTTTAAATGTGCATTGCATATCCTGTTCCCCAAAGTAAAGCGGTGCTGTTCTTCCTCCCTTCCCCTCCTTGCCATGTGTTCCCTGGTCTGTGTGTAGTCACTCTTGCACAAGGTCATCTAGGCTGGCAGTTAATCCAAGTGCCCAATGCTTGCAGCATCATGTGTGGGGGTGGTGTGTAACAGGTTTTTGGACGTTGCCTGTGCCCTGGCCAGTTCTGTCATTGTGGGGTCCATGTTAGTTGGCACTGATGCTGAGTCCCGACATGGGAGTGTGTGTTTCATGTGTACTGCCTTACTGCCTGCATGTCGAATGTTGTGCCCTCTGACATGATGTGCTTGTGTGTGAGATATGCATTGTGCAGGGATGTTGGCTTGTGTTCCAGTCATATCCATCCAGGGCCATGGAGTAGTGTGGCCACTACAGTGCCCTGGGGCACCTTTTCCTAGGTATCATGTGTGTCATCAGAAAATGTGGACATTTTCTGTGTCTTCAGCATAGTTTGGGCCCTGTGGCATAGTACCCTGGCCTCATTAGTATTCACGTATACTGTGCTACATGTGTCCACTGTACAGGGTGACCTAATTTAGCTGGTGCATACTCACAGGGGCCAGTGCCTGTGTGTCTTGGTACAACTATCTGATGATGGTTGTTTGTCAGTGATATATGTGGACAGGCGCACCAGGGGTAGTTTGTGTACGATCAGGATTTATTGCAGGCCATGTGTTTTCATCCCCGACCAAGTGGTGTAAGTACTTCCTCTGTCTCAATCACATTGTCTCAGGTAGGGGGGGTTGGTGCGGGCAAGGCCTACATGTCCAAACCTGAAGTCTCCTTGCTCGGTCTGGCCAGTGTGTGATGTTTGTGTGGACAAACACTCAAGGTGCAGTGACCCAGTCATGTTGGCCACGGTTTTCAGTATTACCTTTGCAGCATGTCCCAAGAGTTGATAGACATGGTTCCTGCTCATCCCTTTCTTTGCTACGCTGTGTGTCGCAGATGCAGTGCTAGATTGTCCCCAGAGCCTGGCTCCTCTGTACAATTTGATATCAAGTTATTTGCTATTGTGTCATGCTCTCCATATTTTTACAGTGGCATGGTGGGTCAACAAACTGTGTGTTGCAGGGACTACATATGTACCTTGTATTGTAGATGTTACTCTTGTTGCATTTCAGGCTATGCACTGTGACCTATGTAGAGCTGACTCATGTGACATATGTATACAGGTGTCTGATTTCTCCTGTCTCTTCACCTTGCCCACAGCATCGTCGGGGGACTACGAGGGAGACACTGGCACGGACCGTGAGGAGGGAGCGAGCACCAGTGCCAGCAGTGCTGAGTTGGCTGGCACATCGAGTGGCACGGAGGCCGACGGGAGTGAGGCGGAGGACCTGTCCAGTAACACCACCGACTATGACGCTGACGGGTCCGAGGCTGATCTCCCAGAGGGGGCGGAGGCTGCGCCCACAGCTGACAGCAGCACTCCATCTCTACCCACCCCCTCACCGGCCTCCCACTTGCTCGTGTCCCTTCCCGCTGTGCTAGGTCACCACGTGTCTCCTTCTTGCCAGGCACCGCACCCCCTGCCCCTGTCTCCACTGCTGCCACCAATGCCGAGTCTGTGGACATCCTGCGGCAGTTGCAGGTTGGTCAGACTGCGATGCTTAATGTCCTCCATGGCCACAGCCGAGTGCTCAACCAGATGGAGGCATACATGGAGGGCATTTCAGCTGCGCAGTCTGACCAACGCAACTTGCTGAGGTCCATAGACTCGACACTGACTGCAGCAGTGGGTCTCCTGCAGCGCTACGTCCCCCCCCTACCCCTGAACCATCCACACTTCCCACTCCCATGCCTGTCCAAAGCACACACAGACGTCCCCATGCACGCACCCCACCAGACACAGGCACCACACCACCAGGGAAGGCAAAGCGCACACCTCCTGGCACGCACGCACAGGGTGAAGTAGGCACACCCACTGGGTCGGGGGGGAACCGGAAGACACGCAGCCAGAGTGGGAGTCCACATTCCTCACGACCACCACCCTCCAAATCCACTCCCCTCAGCTCTCTTGGCCAAGAGTCGGACACAGGGTCAGTCCTGCCCAGTGTGTCCATCAGCTCCAGTGTGGCACTACCCCGCAAGCGGTGAAGGCAGGACACCGGCAGGGGAGTTGACTCCCCTCCCTGTCCACACCCTCCACCAGTAGCGCTGCGATCCATCCCTCCGACCCCCCCCCCTCCTTGGGGCCTGTGGTTCCTTCGGGTGCAGGGGAGACGCTGGGCGACCTGGCAGTAGTGAGCAGCGCCGTGCTCAAATCCACCTTTGGCGCTGCCCCACCCCCTGTGTTGGAGTCGTCCGTCCCTGCACCCACAACACCTACCCTTGCCCCTCCTGTCCCTGCGGTGCCTGGTCCTTCCCCCCACATGATGCCCCGCCCCCTGTGGATGACAAGGTAGTCTGAATTGTGCAGGCAAGCTAGGGGAAACGCATCCCAATGTGTCCCCCACCTGGATTGGAACTATGGACTGCCCTATGGGCCTTGTGCATATGGAACTTTTCATACAATACATTTTAGAACATTGCTGAATAAAGCTATTTTATTTTCCTTGGCACACGAATGCTTTTCTGGCATTGCTGTTGGTGGTGCTGCTCCATGATTTGGGGTGGCGATAATGTGTTAGGTGTCTGGGATATGTTGTAGTGTGCTGGTCGTGGGGTGGACCCTGTTATCTGTGTGCCATCACACGGTATTTGCTATCAAACTTTGCTCATGTAAGCTGTTACTGCATGGTGACATTGTCCCAAGGCGTGTACCTTCCTCTGTGGACCCTGACATCTTCCCTTCAGGGTGTTGTGAAGACATTTGTGCAGTGCTGTGTCTACATTTGCTGGGTGTGTGACGGACCCCTTCAACTTTGGCCATGCACGCTGGGCAAGGTCTCCACCTGCATCATTTATGGCTTCCTTGGGGGTCACTCTACTTGTGACTGGAGTATATTGACATGACTTCAGGTGTACATGTTACCTTTTCCGCACTATGCATGTGTGTACTCCCAGCCTCGCACACATGTGTTTCGTGTTCTGCTGGGTCTTTGAGCACCTGACTGACAATTGTGGGCATTGTATCTATGGGTACTCCACCCCTTTCTTTCCATGGGCACAGCTGGGAGGACTCTGCACCCACCCCTCCTATGTCTGGGCACTGCTGGGGGGACTCTGCACCCACCCCTCCTGTGTCTGGGCACTGCTGGGAGGACTCTGCACCCACCCCTCCTATGTCTGGGCACTGCTGGGAGTGATAGGCACCCACCCCTCCTATGTCTGGGCACTGCTGGGGGGACTCTGCACCCACCCCTCCTGTGTCTGGGCACTGCTGGGAGGACTCTGCACCCACCCCTTCTATGTCTGAGCACTGCTGGGAGTGATAGGCACCCACCCCTCCTATGTCTGGGCACTGCTGGGAGGACTCTCACCCACCCCTTCTGTGTCTGGGCACTGCTGGGAGTGATAGGCACCCACCCCTCCTATGTCTGGGCACTGCTGGGAGTGATAGGCACCCACCCCTCCTATGTCTGGGCACTGCTGGGGGGACTCTGCACCCACCCCTCCTATGTCTGGGCACTGCTGGGAGGACTCTGCACCCACCCCTCCTATGTCTGGGCACTGCTGGGAGTGATAGGCACCCACCCTCCTATGTCTGGGCACTGCTGGGGGGACTCTGCACCCACCCCTCCTGTGTCTGGGCACTGCTGGGAGGACTCTGCACCCACCCCTCCTATGTCTGGGCACTGCTGGGAGGACTCTCACCCACCCCTCCTGTGTCTGGGCACTGCTGGGAGTGATAGGCACCCACCCCTCCTGTGTCTGGGCACTGCTGGGAGTGATAGGCACCCACCCCTCCTATGTCTGGGCACTGCTGGGGGGACTCTGCACCCACCCCTCCTATGTCTGGGCACTGCTGGGAGGACTCTGCACCCACCCCTCCTATGTCTGGGCACTGCTGGGAGTGATAGGCACCCACCCGTCCTATGTCTGGGCACTGCTGGGGGGACTCTGCACCCACCCCTCCTGTGTCTGGGCACTGCTGGGAGGACTCTGCACCCACCCCTCCTATGTCTGGGCACTGCTGGGAGTGATAGGCACCCACCCCTCCTATGTCTGGGCACTGCTGGGAGGACTCTCACCCACCCCTCCTGTGTCTGGGCACTGCTGGGAGTGAAAGGCACCCACCCCTCCTGTGTCTGGGCACTGCTGGGAGTGATAGGCACCCACCCCTCCTATGTCTGGGCACTGCTGGGAGTGATAGGCACCCACCCCTCCTATGTCTGGGCACTGCTGGGAGTGATAGGCACCCACCCCTCCTATGTCTGGGCACTGCTGGGGGGACTCTGCACCCACCCCTCCTATGTCTGGGCACTGCTGGGAGTGATAGGCACCCACCCCTCCTATGTCTGGGCACTGCTGGGGGGACTCTGCACCCACCCCTCCTATCTCTGGGCACTGCTGGGAGTGATAGACACCCACCCCTCCTATGTCTGGGCACTGCTGGGAGTGATAGGCACCCACCCCTCCTATGTCTGGGCACTGCTGGGAGGACTCTCACCCACCCCTCCTGTGTCTGGGCACTGCTGGGAGTGATAGGCACCCACCCCTCCTATGTCTGGGCACTGCTGGGGGGACTCTGCACCCACCCCTCCTGTGTCTGGGCACTGCTGGGAGGACTGTGCACCCACCCCTCCTATGTCTGGGCACTGCTGGGAGTGATAGGCACCCACCCCTCCTATGTCTGGGCACTGCTGGGGGGACTCTGCACCCACCCCTCCTGTGTCTGGGCACTGCTGACAGGACTCTGCACCCACCCCTCCTATGTCTGGGCACTGCTGGGTGTGATAGGCACCCACCCCTCCTATGTCTGGGCACTGCTGGGGGGGACTCTGCACCCACCCCTCCTGTGTCTGGGCACTGCTGGGAGGACTCTGCACCCACCCCTCCTATGTCTGGGCACTGCTGGGAGTGATAGGCACCCACCCTTCCTATGTCTGGGCACTGCTGGAGGGACTCTGCACCCACCCCTCCTGTGTCTGGGCACTGCTGGGAGGACTCTGCACCCACCCCTCCTATGTCTGGGCACTGCTGGGAGTGATAGGCACCCACCCCTCCTATGTCTGGGCACTGCTGGGGGGACTCTGCACCCACCCCTCCTGTATCTGGGCACTGCTGGGAGGACTCTGCACCCACCCCTCCTATGTCTGGGCACTGCTGGGAGTGATAGGCACCCACCCCTCCTATGTCTGGGCACTGCTGGGAGGACTCTCACCCACCCCTCCTGTGTCTGGGCACTGCTGGGAGTGATAGGCACCCACCCCTCCTATGTCTGGGCACTGCTGGGAGTGATAGGCACCCACCCCTCCTATGTCTGGGCACTGCTGGGAGTGATAGGCACCCACCCCTCCTATGTCTGGGCACTGCTGGGGGGACTCTGCACCCACCCCTCCTATGTCTGGGCACTGCTGGGAGGACTCTGCACCCACCCCTCCTATGTCTGGGCACTGCTGGGAGTGATAGGCACCCACCCCTCCTATGTCTGGGCACTGCTGGGGGGACTCTGCACCCACCCCTCCTGTATCTGGGCACTGCTGGGAGGACTCTGCACCCACCCCTCCTATGTCTGGGCACTGCTGGGAGTGATAGGCACCCACCCCTCCTATGTCTGGGCACTGCTGGGAGGACTCTCACCCACCCCTCCTGTGTCTGGGCACTGCTGGGAGTGATAGGCACCCACCCCTCCTATGTCTGGGCACTGCTGGGAGTGATAGGCACCCACCCCTCCTATGTCTGGGCACTGCTGGGAGTGATAGGCACCCACCCCTCCTATGTCTGGGCACTGCTGGGGGGACTCTGCACCCACCCCTCCTATGTCTGGGCACTGCTGGGAGGACTCTGCACCCACCCCTCCTATGTCTGGGCACTGCTGGGAGTGATAGGCACCCACCCCTCCTATGTCTGGGCACTGCTGGGGGGGACTCTGCACCCACCCTTCCTATGTCTGGGCACTGCTGGGAGGACTCTGCACCTACCCCTCCTATGTCTGGGCACTGCTGGGAGTGATAGGCACCCACCCCTCCTATGTCTGGGCACTGCTGGGAGTGATGGGCACCCACCCCTCCTATGTCTGGGCACTGCTGGGAGGACTCTCACCCACCCCTCCTGTGTCTGGGCACTGCTGGGAGTGATAGGCACCCACCCCTCCTGTGTCTGGGCACTGCTGGGGGGACTCTGCACCCACCCCTCCTATCTCTGGGCACTGCTGGGAGTGATAGACACCCACCCCTCCTATGTCTGGGCACTGCTGGAAGTGATAGGCACCCACCCCTCCTATGTCTGGGCACTGCTGGGAGGACTCTCACCCACCCCTCGTGTGTCTGGGCACTGCTGGGAGTGATAGACACCCACCCCTCCTATGTCTGGCAATGTACGCTCCATGCATACACGGGTGGGGGTACGCGCCATTCATACACGTGTGGGGGTACGCTTCGTACATACCCGTACCCACGCTCTGCGGGCCTGGGTACGGGCCGTACCCATGCCTTTGGAACATGGGTACGGTGCGGACCCCCAATGTTGGCGTGCCGTAGGGGTCCGCGCCGTACCCAGCACTTCAGAGCGTGGGTATGGGCCGTACCACGCACACACCTACGTCACCCCAACAATGGCTGTATGACCCGTACCCACGTTCGGAAGGCCTGGGTACGGGCCGTACCAGCATTGTTGGGGTGATGTAGGGGTACGCGTGGTCCGACCCGTGCCCACGCTCTGAAGGACTGGGTACGGCGCGGACCCCTACGGCACCCCAACGTTGGGGGTCCGCACCGTACCCACGCTCTTCAAGCATGGGTACGGTGCGGACCCCTACGACACCCCAACATTGGGGGTCCGCACCGTACCCACGCTCTTGAAGCATGGGTACGGTGCGGACCCCCAATGGGGTGCCGTAGGGGTGTGCACCGTACCCGGGCCTTCTGGGCGTGGGTACGGGTCGGACCACGCGTACCCCTACGTCACCCCAACAATGCTGGTACGGCCCGTACCCAGGCCTTTCGAACGTGGGTACGGGTCGTACCGCCATTGTTGGGGTGACGTAGGTGTGTGCGTTGTACGGCCCGTACCCACGCTCTTAAGGCGTGTGTACGGTACGTACCGAATTTGTTGTGTTGGCATTTCGCGTCATCACCCACTTCCGTTGTGGCGGACGCTTGCGTTGCTGGACACGCCCCCACCCCCTCGAGGTGACCAGGCCATGGAGGTCAGGTATGTGCAGGGCATGTATGACTTGTGACATGGGTGGGGGTTTGGTTTCCTGCCCCTGCCCCCCCCTTTGCCCCTGGGTGTGGTTCTGACCTTCTGCGGCGTCTGCGTCGGTACCTGTAGAGCAGGTGGACTGCTATGAGGGCCGGGATGACACGTATGTTCGGGTCCATGGCTGTCCGTCGCGTACAGGTGCTCCTTGTGCACGTCGTCCTGATTTCCCTGCAGTTTTTGGCAGCCGGAAAATATAATCCGTGCGGGGTGACGTCGGTGCGGATCGTACTTCCTGGTTCGTGAAACGCAGCCTGAAGGCGTCCCGATGTCACGTCGGAGCATTCCCGGATCACATTTGTATGTATATTTTCGTCGGTCGGTGTTTTGTACGATTCGAACGGAAATGGTGTTTCCATGCGAATCGTACTTGCATTTTTGTAATGTTTTTTCACCGGCTACGAGTCGGACGGAGAAAATGCTCCGTCCGACGGTTCGTACCCGGTTTCTCCAGGATCCGAATCGGCCCCTTAGGGTTGATTTTTGGAGATGTCTCCACAGACTCTGGTTAAAATGATAATAGCAACCTTGTATTGCTGTGTGCGGATAATTTTTTAGTATAGCATTTATCATGGCTAATTCGAAATCAATAATTATTTTTAGTGGACCATAATTATTGGTTTCTTGTTTTATTTTACTTAGGATATCTATGTATGTAGTTTACTGTTTATTTGGTAATAGGGCATAGATGAATGGAATGTTACAATGTTGGTACAATCCATGAAGTGTAGAGCTGGTAGAATGGTTTTGGACAAACTTTGAAAGTTCCATCCATCATCCAGGTGTGACATTGTTGTAATTTCACTAAATTGTTTGTAGTAGCAAACATAATTATTCTTTTCTCAGGGCATTTGTTATCAAAAAAAATAAATGGTTGTTAGAAGGCGACCTCAGAGGGGCCCGGAGGGGGCCCTGACTGTCCTGAGACCAACCCTCGAGGTATCGTAGCCGGGCACTGGCGGGAGACTCCTCAGGGGAGGAATCTCGTATCTAGGATCGTACACTCGGCACCACACGACAAAGAGACACCACACCGAGAGTTCTTAAGAGCAAATCTTTATCAGATCGGAGTGGTAAGATCTTTATGATCAGCAAGGCAATATATATACAAGTAGAGCGCGGGCTTACAAAGTCTTGGAGGGGGGTTAGGAGGTAGCGGGACAGTCTTTGGGGGAATGGATCAAATGCAGGAGCGTATCCGGCGCACAGCTCACAATCCTCGAGCTGGGGGATACGCTTGTCGTCGTGGGGTCCGGCGGGACCAAGGGAGTCTGGGGGCGCTGCGAGATACTCAGCAGGCTCGAGTACAAGTTCGGAGGTCTTACGATCTTCAGGGAGCCGCGAGTCACTCAGCAGGGCTCAAGCACAAGTTCGGAGGTCTTTACGATCTTCAGGGAGCCGCGAGTCACTCAGCAGGGCTCAAGCACAAGTTCGGAGGTCTTACGATCTTTCAGGGAGCCGCGAGTCACTCAGCAGGGCTCAGGGGTTTCCAAGGCGAATCTGCCGGACAGTCCCAGGGCACCCCTTGTTATAGGGCGACTCCTCTTTGATGTCCGGAGTCTGTGCAGGCAGGGGTCTTGTCACCTGGGGGTCGCTTGTTGGGGGTTTCCTGCCATTGTCCTTTGATCCTTTCAGGGCCGGGTCGGGAGGAGCCCCAGACACCCAGCAGGCGTGGAGCCAGCCCTCGGGGAGGCCGGCGGGTCGATCGAAACCCACCTTCCCAGGGAAGCGCAGAGGTGTGATGGAAACTGCTCCTCCCTTTCTCATCCCAAGGGGAGCGCGATGTCTTCCAGCCGGAGTGGCGCCTGTAGGCTAGGGTCCCGCTGGGGCCGGGCGGCCATCTTGGTGCATGAAGTGGGCACGCGGGCCCGGGGTGGCCAAAGGAGGAAGGCCTACGGACGGGGGAAGTCCGGGTCGGGTGTGTGTGTTCTGGTGGGAAGGATCGGCCAGGCCAGGGGCTCGGGGCTGGTGTGAGGTGCAGGGGTCAGGTCTGACTATGTTACGAGGGCCGGGCCTAACACGCGTCCCCCCAGCTGAAAGCCGGAGAGAACTACCCATCTTCTTGGGGGTTCTCTTCGCTGAGGCGGAAGAATCGGGAGAGGCCATCGGCGTTGGCGTGGTCCGTACCAGGGCGATGTTCCACGGTGAAATCCATCCCCTGGAGGGAGATTGACCACCGCAGAAGCTTGGGGTTTTCTCCTCGCATCTGCATGAGCCATCGCAAGGGGCGATGGTCGGTCTGGACCCTGAAATGGGTGCCAAACAGGTAAGGGCGTAGTTTCTTGAGGGCCCAGACTACTGCGAACGCCTCGCGCTCGATGGTACTCCATCTCTGTTCCCGGGGCAACAGCCTTCGGCTGAGGAAGGCCACGGGCTGGTCCAGACCCTGGTCATTTACTTGGGAGAGGACGGCCCCGATGCCATGCTCGGAGGCATCAGTTTGTACCACAAACTCTTTGGAGTAGTCGGGGGCCTGGAGGACGGGGGCCGTACACATGGCCGTTTTCAGGGCATTGAACGCCTCTTGGCAGGCAGGGGACCACTGTACCTTCTTGGGCTGCTTCTTGGACGTGAGCCCCGTGAGGGGACCGACCAGGCTGCCGTAATTCCGGATGAATATCCGATAGTAGCCCGTGAGGCCCAGAAAGGCTCGGACCTCTGTTTGGGTAGTGTGAGGTTCCCAGGCTAGGATGGCGTCGATTTTGGGCTGTAGAGGGGCGACCTGCCCGCTTCCGACCTGGTGCCCCAGGTAGGTTACCGAACCTTGCCCAATCTGGCATTTGCTGGCTTTCACGGTGAGGCCCGCCTGGCGTAGGGCGGTTAGCACCCTCCGGAGGTGTTGGAGGTGCTCGCTCCATTCGGAACTAAAAACTGCGATATCGTCGAGATATGCAGCGCTGAATTTTTCCAGCCCGGCCAGGACTCTATTTACCAGTCGCTGGAAGGTGGCCGGGGCATTTTTCATCCCGAAGGGCATTACGCGAAAGCGATAGTGCCCATCCGGGGTGGAGAAGGCGGACCGCTCCTTGGCTCCCTCTGTGAGCGCAATTTGCCAGTAGCCGCAGGTGAGATCGAAGGTGCTGAGGAACCGTGCAGCTCCGAGCCGGTCAATGAGCTCGTCGGCTCGGGGAATGGGGTGGGCATCGGCTCGGGTGACCTCATTGAGTCCCCGGTAGTCCACGCAAAAGCGGAGTTCCGGGGCGACCCCGGGGCGGCTGATTTTGGGACTAGGACCATGGGGCTTGCCCAGGGGCTGTCTGAGGGTTCGATCACGCCTAGGGTCAACATTTTCGAGACTTCGGCTTAGATACAGGACCGGACCCGATCGGGGACTCGGTAGGCTCGGTGTCTCACTGGTGGGCTGTCCCCGGTATCCACATCATGGACACACCAGTCGGTGACCTTGGGGACCAGGGAGAAAAGGTCCGGAAACTGCCCTAGGAGCTGGCGGCAATCCTCACGTTGCTGGGGAGTGAGAGACGGGGAGAGGTTCACTCCTTCTACGGAGCCGTCCTTCTCCTTGGTGCATAGAAGATCAGGGAGAGGATCCGACTCTTCTTCGGACCCGTCGTCAGTGGCCAGTAGGAGGCTCAGCTCTGTCCGCACAAAGTGGGGCTTGAGGCGGTTCACGTGGAGGACCCGGAGGGGGTCCCGGGGTGACTGGACGTCTACCAAGTACGTGACCGGGCTCTTTCGCTCAACTACTTTGAAGGGCCCGGTCCATTTATCCTGGAGAGCGCACGGTTTCACGGGGGCCATGACCCACACCAGCTGGCCCGGCTGAAACTCGACTAGCGCGGCATTCTGGTCGTACCAGCGCTTCATCTCCTCCTGACTCGCCTCCAGATTGGCCTCTGCCATTTCCCGGAACCTCCTAGTCTGATTGTGGAGAGTCAGGACGTAACGGAACACGTCTCGGGGGGTGCCTCGGGGCGCCGCCTCCCACTCTTCTTTAACCAGGATGAGGGGCCCCCTGACGGGGTGCCCGTAGAGTAGCTCGAAGGGGCTGAAACCCAAGGATTTCTGGGGAACTTCTCGGTATGCGAATAGAGGAGGTCCCACTTACGCCGGAGGGGCTCTTCCAGGCCCGCGATCATCCCCTTCAGAGTCCGGTTAAACCGCTCTACCAGGCCGTTTCCTTGGGGGTGGTACGGGGTGGTGAACTTGTAGGACACCCCGCACTGTTGCCATAAGGACCTCATGTATCGGGAGATAAAGTTGGTACCGCGATCGCTCACGACCTCGCGGGGAAAACCCATGCGGGAGAAGATCCCCATCAGCGCCCGGCCCACCACGGGGGCCGTGACGGTGCGCAGGGGGATGGCCTCAGGGTAACGAGTGGCATGGTCCACCAGGACGAGGATGAACCGGTGCCCCTGGGAAGTTGGGGGGTCCAGAGGTCCTACAATGTCGATCCCGACCCGCTCAAAAGGGGTACTGACGACAGGGAAGGGCTGGAGGGGAGCCTTGCGCTTCCCTCCACTCTTCCCACTGGCCTGGCACGTGGGACAGGACTTGCAGTGGGCTTCTACATCCGCTTTCATTCTGGGACAGTAGAAGTGAGTCACGAGGCGACTGTATGTTTTGTCCTGACCCAAGTGGCCTGCGAGGGGGACGTCGTGGGCCAAGCCCAGGAGGAGGTCTCGGAAGCGTAGTGGTACCACCAGCACTCGGCCGGACCCTAGCTCCACCGACTTCTGTTCGCTGTACAGAAGGTCATTCTCCCAATAGACCCGGTGCGTCCCCGTCTGGTCGCCTGCGGCCTGGGCCTCTGCCTGTTGCCGGGGCCCGACCAGGGAGGGACAGGTAGCCTGCTCTCGGCAGAACTCCTCTCGGGAGGGGCCCCCTTCGTGGCGCCACTGTGCTAATTCGGGCAGATCGCCTAACTCGGTGTCTGGGGTGGAGTCGGAAGGCGGCGGTTCGTCACTGGCGAGCGACTCTTCCGGTGGGGGGATGTGGGGGCCCTCGGCCGGGACCATCCCATCTTCAGGGGTCGGGGCGTCGTCGACGTCCCTCAGGGGGGTCAGTCGAGCCGCCATGGATCGAGTGGTGGCGCACACCCACTCAGGGAGGCCCATCATCCCGAGGTGGGTCTTGCGCTCAACTTGCCCGCAGGGGGAACTTTCCAGGTCGTTCCCCAGGAGACAGTCGACGGGCTGGGATGTTCTCACTGCGACCTTCAGTTTACCGACCACCCCTCCCCACTCGAAAGGCACCAGGGCTACCTTACATAGGCTTTCTGTGTTGTCGGCTGAAATGACAGGGCAAAATACGTTGGGGAGGACCTGGTCCTCGTGGACTAAATGGCTGAGGACACCGGTGATGCTGGCCCCGGTGTCACGGAGGGCTTCTACTTGGTGGCCATTGATCGTGACGAGCTGCCCATATTTCTTTGTGTTAGAGGGCAGGGGGCTCCCAGGGACCATCTCTCTATCTCCTAAGGACACTAGGGCAATAGCGGCGGGTTCCCACTCCTCGGCCTCCTCAACCTCCTCCCCCAGGGCTACATTGGCTATCTGTCTAGCGGGGGGTGCTGCCTGGTTGGTGCGTGGGGCCATGGGGCATTCAGGGTCGTTGGCGTAATGCCCGGGCTTCTGGCAACGGAAACAAGTGATGGTTACCCGGTGCCCCCGTCTCAGGGGGGGGCCGGATACAGCTGGTGGGGGTGCCGGGAAAGGCGGAGGTTGGGACTTCGGGGGGCTAGTCTGGGGCTCTCTCTGCCCTCCCTGGTTCCCCCCCTCTCTGGCAGGGTGGTCCCTGACTGGCTCGGGGGTACTCTCCTACAGGGCCCCGGGAGACCCGGGTGTTGGTCCAGCGATCCGCCTCGACAGCCAGCTTTCTCGGGTCCGTGAGCTTGCTGTCGAGCAGATGCTGGCGTAGTTCCACAAAGTAGTTGGCAGCCAGGTGTTCCCATAACATAAGGTCAGTTAGTTCTTCCAGGGTGGTTACCTTGCTGCCCTTGATCCACCCATCGAAGGCACGGCTGAAGAAATTCACATATTCCACCCAGGTGGTACCCGGGATCTTCCGGCAGTCCCGGAACCGCTGGCGGTACATCTCCGGGGTGAGGCCGTACCTTGTGAGGAGGGCCGCTTTCATGTGTTCATATGAGGTCTGCATGGAGGTGGGTAGGTCGAGCAGGGTGTCTCTTCCTTCGCTCAGGAACCGTCCCCATAACCCAGCCCCCCAATCCTTCTGCGGGACCCGATGGGAGGTCATGGCGACCTCGTAGGCCCGAAACCACTGCTGAATGTCATCATTCTTGTAATATTCCTTGACCACATCCTTGGGGATGTGGACCTTCTGTTCCGTCGGGGCGGCCGCCTCCCGGTTCCCCGGGGGCCGCGCTTCTTCGCTTCTTGCTTTCAGTTCTATTTCCTTCAAACTGCGTTCATGTTCTAGTTGAAGTCTCCTTCCCTCGTGTTCTCGTTGGAGTTTCTTCTCTTCCAGTTCTCCTAGCACTCGCAACTGTTCTACTGCTAGCTTTTTCTCGGCTAATTTCAACTCGCCCTCAATTTTGAGTTTGGCTAATTCGAGCTCGTGATGGCGACTTTTTTCTCTGTCTGCGAGTTCCTCCGGGGATAGGCCCCCGTCTGGTACGAAGCCTCGCACCTGGTTGCTGCTGCGTTCTCCTTGGGAGGGTCCTGCTTCGTCGTGGGGCTCCACCGCTCCTTCTGGGCGGGGGGCTCCCAAATCCACCCAAGCTTTCAGTGCCTTTTGCATATCTTCTTTGGTGTTGAGACCAGTGGTAGCGATTCTGAGTTCCTTACAGAATTGCTTTAGTTCTCTGTCAGTGTACTCTTCCAGCTGTTCCACCTGGAACACGGTACTGGCGTCGTCTTCTACGAGAACCACGGCGTTTCCTTCTGCCATCTTTGTCGGTAGTGCGTCAGCCGTTCACGGTACGATCTCTAGATTATGGGCCCGAATCCCGTCGCTTGCCACCAATGTTAGAAGGCGACCTCAGAGGGGCCCGGAGGGGGCCCTGACTGTCCTGAGACCAACCCTCGAGGTATCGTAGCCGGCCACTGGCGGGAGTCTCCTCAGGGGAGGAATCTCGTATCTAGAATCGTACACTCGGCACCACACGACAAAGAGACACCACACCGAGAGTTCTTAAGAGCAAATCTTTATCAGATCGGAGTGGTAAGATCTTTATGATCAGCAAGGCAATATATATACAAGTAGAGCGCGGGCTCACAAAGTCTTGGAGGGGGGTTAGGAGGTAGCGGGACAGTCTTTGGGGGAATGGATCAAATGCAGGAGCGTATCCGGCGCACAGCTCACAATCCTCAAGCTGGGGGATACGCTTGTCGTCGTGGGGTCTGGCGGGACCAAGGGAGTCTGGGGGCGCTGCGAGATACTCAGCAGGCTCGAGTACAAGTTCGGAGGTCTTACGATCTTCAGGGAGCCGCGAGTGACTCAGCAGGGCTCAAGCACAAGTTCGGAGGTCTTACGATCTTCAGGGAGCCGCGAGTCACTCAGCAGGGCTCAAGCACAAGTTCGGAGGTCTTTACGATCTTCAGGGAGCCGTGAGTCAATCAGCAGGGCTCAAGCACAAGTTCGGAGGTCTTACGATCTTGCAGGGAGCTGCGAGTCACTCAGCAGGGCTCAGGGGTTTCCAAGGCGAATCTGCCAGACAGTCCCAGGGCAACCCTTGTTATAGGGCGACTCCTCTTTGATGTCCGGAGTCTGTGCAGGCAGGGGTCTTGTCACCTGGGGGTCGCTTGTTGGGGGTTTCCTGCCATTGTCCTTTGATCCTTTCAGGGCCGGGTCGGGAGGAGCCCCAGACACCCAGCAGGCGTGGAGCCAGCCCTCGGGGAGGCCGGCGGGTCGATCGAAACCCACCTTCCCAGGGAAGCGCAGAGGTGTGATGGAAACTGCTCCTCCCTTTCTCATCCCAAGGGGAGCGCGATGTCCTCCAGCCGGAGTGGCGCCTGTAGGCTAGGGTCGCGCTGGGGCCGGGCGGTCATCTTGGTGCATGAAGTGGGCACGCGGGCCCGGGGTGGCCGAAGGAGGAAGGCCTACGGACGGGGGAAGTCCGGGTCGGGTGTGTGTGTTCTGGTGGGAAGGATCGGCCAGGCCAGGGGCTCGGGGCTGGTGTGAGGTGCAGGGGTCAGGTCTGACTATGTTACGAGGGCCGGGTCTAACAATGGTTCTTTAGTGTGAGTAATGCTTAATTCTGGGGGAATTACTACTTCTTCGAAGGTTTTAGGGGTAGGTAGAGTACTTGTTGTTACTTTTTTCTGTCTGGAAATAGTTCTTTTTAAACTAAGTATTGAAGGTAATTGTCCTGATGCATGTTGAGGTATTTTTAATAATTCCTCTTTGAGTATTTGGGTGGTGGGTTTATTAGTACTAGTACTTGCTTCTTTAATACTTTCCAGAGCATTTCTAACCTCAATCTCAGTTATATTGGGGGGTGATTATGTTCGTTTACAGAAAGAACAGTAGTTTCTTTAGTAGTAGCTCTACCATAGCATTTGTTTGAGTAGTATTTGCTGCACTTCCACAACATTTTGAGACCAATTTGCTTTTCTTGTGTATACACATACCCCATATAACATAACAACATTTTTTTTTTTGAGACATTATAAATTCTGGGCACTGCTGGGGGGACTCTGCACCCACCCCTCCTGTGTCTGGGCACTGCTGGGAGGACTCTGCACCCACCCCTCCTATGTTTGGGCACTGCTGGGAGTGATAGGCACCCACCCCTCCTATGTCTGGGCACTGCTGGGAGTGATAGGCACCCACCCCTCCTATGTCTGGGCACTGCTGGGGGGACTGTGCACCCACCCCTCCTATGTCTGGGCACTGCTGGGAGGACTCTGCACCCACCCCTCCTATGTCTGGCCACTGCTGGGAGTGATAGGCACCCACCCCTCCTATGTCTGGGCACTGCTGGGGGGGCTCTGCACCCACCCCTCCTATGTCTGGGCACTGCTGGGAGGACTCTGCACCCACCCCTCCTTTGTCTGGGCACTGCTGGGAGTGATAGGCACCCACCCCTCCTATGTCTGGGCACTGCTGGGAGTTATGGGCGCCCACCCCTCCTATGTCTGGGCACTGCTGGGAGGACTCTCACCCACCCCTCCTGTGTCTGGGCACTGCTGGGAGTGATAGGCACCCACCCCTCCTGTGTCTGGGCACTGCTGGGGGGACTCTGCACCCACCCCTCCTATCTCTGGGCACTGCTGGGAGTGATAGACACCCACCCCTCCTATGTCTGGGCACTGCTGGGAGTGATAGGCACCCACCCCTCCTGTGTCTGGGCACTGCTGGGGGGACTCTGCACCCACCCCTCCTATGTCTGGGCACTGCTGGGAGGACTCTCACCCACCCCTCGTGTGTCTGGGCACTGCTGGGAGTGATAGACACCCACCCCTCCTATGTCTGGCAATGTACGCTCCATGCATACACGGGTGGGGGTATGCGCCATTCATACACGTGTGGGGGTACGCTTCGTACATACCCGTACCCACGCTCTGCGGGCCTGGGTACGGGCCGTACCCATGCCTTTGGAACATGGGTACGGTGCGGACCCCCAATGTTGGCGTGCCGTAGGGGTCCGCGCCGTACCCAGCACTTCAGAGCGTGGGTACGGGCCGTACCACGCACACACCTATGTCACCCCAACAATGGCTGTACGACCCGTACCCACGTTCGGAAGGCCTGGGTACGGGCCGTACCAGCATTGTTGGGGTGATGTAGGGGTACGCGTGGTCCGACCCGTGCCCACGCTCTGAAGGACTGGGTACGGCGCGGACCCCTACGGCACCCCAACGTTGGGGGTCCGCACCGTACCCAAGCTCTTCAAGCATGGGTACGGTGCGGACCCCTACGACACCCCAACATTGGGGGTCCGCACCGTACCCACGCTCTTGAAGCATCGGTACGGTGCGGACCCCCAATGGGGTGCCGTAGGGGTGCGCATCGTACCCAGGCCTTCTGGGCGTGGGTACGGGTCGGACCACGCGTACCCCTACGTCACCCCAACAATGCTGGTACGGCCCGTACCCAGGCCTTTCGAACGTGGGTACGGGTCGTACCGCCATTGTTGGGGTGACGTAGGTGTGTGCGTGGTACGGCCCGTACCCACGCTCTTAAGGCGTGTGTACGGTACGTACCGGATTTGTTGTGTTGGCGTTTCGCGTCATCACCCACTTCCGTTGTGGCGGACGCTTGCGTTGCTGGACACGCCCCCACCCCCTCGAGGTGACCAGGCCATGGAGGTCAGGTATGTGCAGGGCATGTATGACTTGTGACATGGGTGGGGGTTTGGTTTCCTGCCCCTGCCCCCCCCCTTTGCCCCTGGGTGTGGTTCTGACCTTCTGCGCCGTCTGCGTCGGTACCTGTAGAGCAGGTGGACTGCTATGAGGGCCGGGATGACACGTAGGTTTGGGTCCATGGCTGTCCGTCGCGTACAGGTGCTCCTTGTGCGCGTCGTCCTGATTTCCCTGCAGTTTTTGGCAGCCCGAAAATATAATCCGTGCGGGGTGACGTCGGTGCGGATCGTACTTCCTGGTTCGTGAAACGCAGCCTGAAGGCGTCCCGATGTCACGTCGGAGCATTCCCGGATCACATTTGTATGTATATTTTCGTCGGTCGGTGTTTTGTACGATTCGTACGGAAATGGTGTTTCCATGCGAATCGTACTTGCATTTTTGTAATGTTTTTTCACCGGGTACGAGTCGGACGGAGAAAATGCTCCGTCCGACGGTTCGCACCCGGTTTCTCCAGGATCCGAATCGGCCCCTTAGGGTTGATTTTTGGAGATGTATCCACAGACTCTGGTTAAAATGATAATAGCAACCTTGTATTGCTGTGTGTGGATAATTTTTTAGTATAGCATATATCATGGCTAATTTGAAATCAATAATTATTTTTAGTGGACCATAATTATTGGTTTCTTGTTTTATTTTACTTAGGATATCTATGTATGTAGTTTGCTGTTTATTTGGTAATAGGGCATAGATGAATGAAATGTTAGAATGTTGGTACAATCCATGAAGTGTAGAGCTGGTAGAAGGGTTTTGGACAAACTTTGAAAGTTCCATCCATCATCCAGGTGTGACATTGTTGTAATTTCACTAAATTGTTTGTAGTAGCAAACATAATTATTCTTTTCTCAGGGCATTTCTTATCAAAAAAAATAAATGGTTCTTTAGTGTGAGTAATGCTTAATTCTGGGGGAATTACTACTTCTTCGAAGGTTTTAGGGGTAGGTAGAGTACTTGTTGTTACTTTTTTCTGTCTGGAAATAGTTCTTTTTAAACTAAGTATTGAGGGTAATTGTCCTGATGCATGTTGAGGTATTTTTAATAATTCCTCTTTGAGTATTTGGGTGGTGGGTTTATTAGTACTAGTACTTGCTTCTTTAATACTTTCCAGAGCATTTCTAACCTCAATCTCAGTTATATTGGGGGGTGATTATGTTCGTTTACAGAAAGAACAGTAGTTTCTTTAGTAGTAGCTCTACCATAGCATTTGTTTGAGTAGTATTTGCTGCACTTCCAAAACATTTTGAGACCAATTTGCTTTTCTTGTGTATACACATACCCCATATAACATAACAACATTTTTTTTTTTTTTGAGACATTATAAATTCTGCACCTTCAGTCATGTTGTTCTGTGTTATGCTAGGGGAGATTAAAAAAACAATGTTGTAAATATATAAAATGATACATATTTGTTAAATATATTTACATTTGAGTGAATATACTTACAATGTTTAGTTTGATGTGCCCAAAAATGTTCAGGAGATGGTTTCAAGCTTTCTGTTCAATTTAGAAGAAGTATTTTCTGTTGGTAAGAGAAAAAAAGATTCTAATAGTTGTATTAAGTTTTTTATATGTGATAGGGTTTTAGGGGAAAAGTTATATTTGGGTGGCTATTTCAAGGTGTTTAATGATTGTGAATTATATACTTACTTTTGTATTTTTTAAAGTAGGTTCTTGTGTTGAAAGTACTTTTGGATGGTTTTGCAGTTTTCTGTAGAGGAGATAAAAAAGTAATAAAATATATTTTAGAAAATTTAGTTTAAATAATTTTTCGAGGTGTGTAGGAAAAATAAAAATAAACTTACGTTGATCAATATTTGACTGGTGGGTATGTAGAAAATATCTTGCTGTGTTTAGAAAATATCTGTAGAGGAGACATGAATGTAATTAAATAAAGGTTAGTAAATTGTGTGTTAGTAATATTTTGAGCTGTAGCTTAGTAGTCTTGTTATATTTTAAATACAGTTTAACTTACTTGTGTAGTTGTGAAAAAATCTTTTGGCGTAGAAATATTCTTTCAGGATACAGTTGAGCAGCGTTTCATATTCCTCTTTATTTTCAGTTCGTAGTGTGAAAGTGATGCAGAAATGTAGTGTTTTTATAGTGTTTATGTAATTAGCAGCTTCATTTCATTGGTTTAATTTAAAAAGTGTGAAATTCATTGGTCTACATGAATGGTTTTAATTGTTTTGGCTGTTTGTTTCCATATAAGGGAAACGCTAATTATTAGCTTATTAGTACAAAGTGATGTTATTATTTTCAGTTTAAAATGTATAAAAGATTGTTTTGAGTTTGATATAATGCAAGTATGATAATTTGCAAAGCTTTTATGTTAGTAATTAAAGTTTTATTGTGCATGATATTTGAATTTTTATATGTACATGTGTTTTAAGTGTTTAGTCATGTGTTATAATGCTAATGTACATTATCTGCTAAAACTATATTTTATTTAGCTGTTTTTAGATAGTCGATATAGTGAAAAATCCGATATTTAGTTGTCTATATTTTTGTTTTTCGATAATTTTGTTAGTTACACTTTATTTTGATGTTTGACGATATTTTTGTTAATGATATTTATTAATTCGATATTATGAGATACAATATTTTAGTTAGACGATATTGTGAAATCAATATTATTGTTTATTTATAAATAAGTATTGTGACTCGATATTATTGTACTCGATAATTTGACAACGATATTTTTTGTATTCGATGTTGTTGATATCGATATTATGTCAGTGATCCTTAGGAAATGACTATAAATAACACATTGACTTAATTCTGTCAATATTTGTCCTGATACATAAGTGGCAATTGCATACATATTGCTGTACTTTGTTTCTTAACCCTTTTCTTCAGAAATTTATTTTGGTTCCTCAGTATTAGTGATATCAAAATGAATAGCAGAAGGGGAATTGTGGGCTTAATGAAAAACATGTTGTCATAATTCAACAGAAGGTACATAAATAATCACTTTGTACCTCCATAAACCTTCATTGATTTTTTTTTGCCACCCAAACTTTATCCTTAAACTCACTCACCTCCCCTCACCTTTACTTTCCACTAACCTGTAATTCATTTGTAAGACCAAATTAATGAATTTAGGTGTATTCAGTGCATGAGCTAACACATCTGCAAATCTTCACTGAACTCTTTCTAAAAAATTGTCCTCTGCATTCGGGTTTTCCTCAGGGGCTGTATCTTGACTGTACCTCACCCTAGGTTGCCTCCCCTCCCCCCGTCCTGAGGAAGACCCACCTGCAGAGGATATAAATTACCCTCATTGCACCAGGGTCGAAACCTTGACACTCTCCCCCAGTGGGCCTGTACCTGATATCATCCCAGCCCTGCCTTTTCAGAGATGAATGTTCTCTGTGCGTCATCAGAAAATCATGAAATGAATATTTGTAAATCGATAAGGGACAGGCCTATCTGTAAAACTGGTGCCACTATAAACCACGACCAGTTTTACTAAGGATGCCAGAATGTGTAATTGATTGGTTATTGAATTTTCCTTTTGGATTCCCCTCCTTTATATCTGTCCTACCTGACGAGCACTTTCCTTTTTCACACTCCCCTTGGAGCAACCTCTTTCTCTATTTGGAGCATTGGATATGGTGATCTGTTATAAAAGTAACTAAATAATAAACAGTCACTATTGGAGCAATATTTTGTTCCTTTGTGTCTTTTGAGGATATACTTGTTTGCATTGTAAAGAAAATGGTGGTACATTAATGATACAATGCTAATTCTATATGTACCAGCTGCCCTTTGACTAATTAATGTTTTTCATAACTGAATTGTAGCTTTAAAGAAGTCTAGGACCATTGTTTCCTATAACAATGGTGAGCATCCATGGCATATGACTGTAATACCTGGGAATTCAAAGTAGTCTGTCCATATGAGGCATTTGTACATGGGAGTACATGATGATAATGACAAGCTGATGTTTTGAGACTGTGCATTTCTCAAAAACTGAAAACAGATATTTTAAAGGCAGTTTTAGTTTTCATAAATGGGGTTTCTTCTGGAAATTTGAGCTTGTTTGCCCACAGTGGAAAGTAGTATTAGATAGAAAAATGTGTATTTTCAGAAACTGGTGAATGATAATTCAAGCTGAGCTGGGGAGACGTACTGCTGTGCTTATGTCCTTTGCGCCACTGGGAATGTCAAGATTTGAATGTTACTTCATAAGTCAAGGGGAGGCATTTAATATTGAAGAACTTTTTCCCAGCATTTCTGCTGGTAACCGCACTTGGTATACTTGGGTGGTAACTACTGAAAATCTTGCTTTCGGTGGTCATAGTGTAGTCACTATTTTACAGGTATAAAATTTGCTAGTAGCTCGGGAAGACTTTCCTTGAGCAGAAGTAGCTCTTACTACAGAAAAGGTTGGAGACCCCTGGTTTAAACTGTGTTGAATAAATCATCAAATATGTTTTCATCCTGCTTTAATTCCAGTTATTCTTAATATATGTAGTTGGCTGCTGAACTCCTATCACATATTTGCTGAAGTTCTCCCTTAAATTGTACCACATCATCGAGTGAAGTGCTATTTAAAGAGAGTAAAGGTAATGACCAAGATGCTGCATCCCCAGTTAAGTAAGACAATAAAACACTCTTTTGAATGCTCGGGTAGTAAATGCTGATGGTCAGTATTAAATATTAAAAAACTGCAATGAGTTATAAAGTGCTTAATGTTTTAAGGTCTCCAGAAAAGCTTTCAGGAGCTGCTAAAGGTTTTTGGGTTGGATGCGACACAGCTGATGTAACTGCGGTGATTATATGAGAAACCTTGAAATGCATCAGTCGGCACTAAATGAAGGATTTCAGGCTGTGGCACAGATCAAATCGATAAATTAACTTCCTCATCTGCTTAACAATAAAAAAGATCTGATAACTGATAATGCCAGGTTTAATTTTCTGTTTGAACTTCAACCATATTTTTTGTAGGGCATTAATAGCTAACCTTATTAACTCATGAGACTCATGAGACCCAGGCAGAGTCAACGTGGACTTCCCAATCTACAAGACTCATGGTTCCACCCGTAGGGTAGTAAGCATGCCATGGGCCCTGGTTCAAACAAGGAAAATAGCCCCTTGTGGCTGCTGCTTTAGTGGTAAGATGCAGCACGGCATTTATCAGTGTTCACTTGTGCCCTTAGAGCTATAGGACCGGGTGCCACTGCACCATGTGCATTATATTCTTTTGACTACAAATGGTTCGCTTGCAAAATAAAATGTGTGGTGTGATGATGTATGCCTACAAAACCTAATGCCTCAGCCATGTATAATGTTGGATGCAGTTTTATAATACCTACAGAAAACCAAATCAAGTATGTTATTCAAAGTCTAAGAAGGGATGGGAGATTGTTATCCAGCAGAAAAAAACCCATAATTTTTGTTCAATAGAATGAGTCATGAAACTATTCTGCCTTTGAAAAAATTTCATAGTCCTTAGAAACACAGATTGCAGCACTCCAACACGGGGGTGTTGTGAATCCCCCACTCTAACAGCACCAGCAGGGTGGAGTTCTTGATGGGCCTCGTCTATCTGCAGCTCGGCACACAAAGGCTTATCATTAACGTAAAAGGGTGGAAGGGTGATTACATGAGTGAACGGAAGGATAGATGTGTGAGTGAAAGTTTGGATGGATGGGTGAGTGAAAGGGTGGATGGAGAGGTGGCTGGATGAATAAGAGAAAGGATAGAAGTAAGGTTGGATGAGTAAAAGGATGGAGGGATGGATGATTGACAGGTTTAAGGATAATGGATGTTTTAAAAGGATTGATGGCTGAGTGAAAGGGTGGATGGATGGCTGACTGAAAGGCTGAATAGATGAGTTGGTGGAGAGATGGGTGGATGGGTAAGTTCAAAGGTGGATGGATGGATGAAAAGGTGGATGGATAAGTGAAAAGATGGATGGATGGATGCATGGATCGATGGATAAATGGGTGAAAGGGTGGATGGAAGGGTGGAAAGGTGTGTGAAAGGGTAGATGGATGAGTGAAAGGGGGATGAATGGATTGAAGGGGGATGGTTAGATGAGCGAAAGGTTGAATGGATGGAGGGAAGGATGAGTGAAAGGATGGATGGATGGAGTGATGGATGGATAGGTTTGATGGATAGGTTTGGAGATGTATAGGTTTGGAGAGGGGTGTTGTGAACCCCACGCTTTAGCAGCTACAGTGGGGGTAAAGTTCTTGATGAGCCTCTTCTGTCTGCAACTTGGCAGACAAAGGCTCATAATAATTTGAAAGAGTGGGTGGGTGAGTGAGTGAAAAGAAGGATGAATAGATGGATGATTAAAAGGGTGTATTGATAGATGGATTGACGAATGAGTGAAAGGATGGGAGTAAGAGTGGATGAGTGAAATAATGGGTAGATGAGTGAAAGGGATGGTGTATGCATGGATAAATGTGAGAAAGGGTGAATGAATGGATGGGTGAAAGGGTGGATGCATGGCTGAGTGCAAAGATGGATGGAGGAGTGAAAGGGAGGATGGATTGGTGGATGGAGTAAAAGCGTGGGGGGATGAATGAGCGAAAGGATTGATGGATGAGCGAAAGGGTAGATGGAGGGATGGATGACTGAAAGGATGGATGGATGGATGGGTTTGGTGATGAATGGATATGTTTGGAGATGGATGGATAGGTTTGGATATGGATTGGTGAACGGATGGATGGACGGACAGAATAGTGGAAGACTGAATGATGGATGAGAGAGTGAATGGATGACATAATGTATAGGTGGCTGCAAGGATGAATGGATAAATGCTTGAATGGGAGAGACAAGAAACCTCTTCTGGAGAGCGTCATGATGTCTTCCTTGGTGTCATAAGAGCTTTGGTTCAAAGTGGGGGGTATTGTAATCTTCTGGCTACTCCCTTGGGGCCAATTCTACTAGTGGGGCAGTGTGAGGGTGATGCACCTCACATTCAAAGTACCAAAACACTCAAAGCACAGATTAGTTCAGACATCTTTCCCAGATGTCCCCCACTTGCATATTAAGCAAATGATGACACCCCAAGCCCTCAGGATCTTACTGGGATCACAAATAGAGCCAGGCACTCCTTAAAAAAAAGTGGCCCACATTCCCACATTGTGCTCTTTCATGAAACACCAATTGATTAGTCTTATTGGATTGAATTTTATAGAGATGTTTGGTAACTTTAGCATTTCAAAGCTTATAGAAGCAGTAACTTCAGTAAAAACTAGAAGCACTAAATTTTGGGCATGTGAGCGAGGTGAAATAAAATGGCCCAAGAGCCAGAACAGTTGATCTGACTAGGGTTGCAACCTGGTGATTTTTTCACTGGTATGACAGGTATTTTACTATCCTGGCTAGTACGAAAATGAAGAAAATCATTCAAATCCTGTATTTTTTCCGCTGATCAGTATGTACTTTAAAGTGTCTTCTGTATTATAGAGCACATGACCCCTAGGGTCCCTAACAGACTCCGTAGTCTTGTAATGTAAGTGATTGGGTGTGGCTAATAAAATTCATGACACACAATGGTAACTCTCTAGAATATAAAGACTTGTAATACTGAGTTTCGTGTGTGGCATTATTCATTCACATGCTACTGGGCTGGTCGATGATGCTACAACTGGCGACGAGATAAGGGATACATAAACCCTGCAGCTTGAAGAGTCAAGTGCTTTCCCAGACGATTAGCCGAGGCCCAGCAAACTACTCGTGTGTGCCGTGTGCACCTCAGTCGAAGTGAAGAATCTACGGTTGGCTTATGTGGAGTCAAAGCGCAACTCCAGCAAGTATGAGAACTTCAAAGAAAGTGAAGGCCCATGGAAAGTTTCATTTATCATCGGTCAGAAAATTGCTACTACGAGATAAGAAGGTGCTGCGGCCTGGCTGATGAGGGGTGATTTACCTCAAAACCGGTTCCAGGATGCTTGTTTCTAGTCCAGGTCGGACCCGGCTTCGCAGTTCAAACTGGACTGTTCCCAAGAGGGGCAGGATCAAGACTGATTTGCATATGGCAGGGACCAAACTGGGGTTGCGTAGTGAGAAAAGAACAATGGATTCAACCCAGATCTCTTGACTGGGGGAGAATGTTTGATTCATTCAGAATTCCGTCCATCATTTGTTGCTGCAGCACTTTTCGCCCTAAGTGGGATGGGCATGCCCAGACGTGGGTCCCTTGCTCGCTGTGCCACTGGATTCAAGCTAGTTTGGCTAACGAGGGATGATATACCCGAAATTGGTCCCAGGATGCTTGTTTCCGATCCAGGGAGGACCCGGCTTGGCAGTTCGAGCTGGACTGTTCCTATGAGGAGCAGGGCCAAGACTGATTTGCCTATGGCTTGGTCCGAATTGGGGTTGCGTAGTGAGCAAAAGAACGATGGATGTAACCCAGATCTTTTGACTGGGGAAGAATGTTTGATTCATTCAGCATTCCGTCCATCATTTGTTGCCGCAGCACTTTTTGCCCTAAGTGGGATGAGTATGCCCAGATGTGGGTCCCCTGCTTACTGTGCCAGTGGAGTCAAGGTAAACTGGATGATGAGGAGTGATATTCCCCGAAAACGGTCCCAGGATGCTTGTTTCCAGTCCAGGGAGGACCTGCATTGGCAGTTCGGACTGGACTGTTCCCATGAGGAGCAAAGTCAAAGACTGATTTTTATGTGGCTGGATCCAAACTGGGGTGGTGTAGTGAGTAAAAGAACGATGGATACAACCCAGATCTCTTGACAGGGGGAGAATGTTTGATTTACTCATCACTCCGTCCATCATTTGTTGCAGCAGCACTTTGACATAAGAAGATGACACCACAACTTAACACAGAGCTGTCATTCAGCCAGTACAATAATGCTAAAGGCAGTCACAACCAGGAACACAAAGCACAACAAACAACGACAACAAAGTGCCAAATTACGCTGCGATCAGAAGTCGATAAAGGCAAAGAAGTGCTAAAAGGCAGAGAATAATCAGGCGTTAGAAAGCATAGTCTTAAATACATAAAGTACAATTTCACTCAACAGAACTGGAGTAAAATTTAGACATCTGACCTTAGCTCAGGGTGCAGCGGCCCAAGTGAATGTACTGGGGTTGTGCTTACGTAGCTGTTGATACCTGAAGAGGAGCCCTGCTGGAGCAGCCGGGCGGGGCTCAGTACAACTAGAAAGATCTTCAAAGATTGAAAGCTCTGATGGCTGAGAAGAAAGAGGTCATGTTATCAAAACCTGTTGGGAATGAACCAGAGGCCAGCATATCACAGGGCCTTAGAGATGGTATGAATGTGACAGCAAATAGAATTGGATACAACTCCACTCTCACCATCAGTAAGCTCCACACTTGGTTGTACAGCTGCTGCCTTCCTAAAACCACCGTCCATTTTCGATGTTGCCAAGAAGTAGAATTCAAAGGCTTTCTTACTCATTTGAATATCAAGTACAGAAAAGCACACCTTTGTGGCTACATGCTAATTGCATTGTTGAACGCCTTATGAGCACTCTTAAGAAGGTTGTCCAGCGTACTGCCCTAGAGGTACTTGAGCTCAAGTCCGTTCTTCATTCTATTCTGCATGCCTACAGGTCTACCCCCATTCTACAAATGGTGAAAGCCCCGGCCACCCTGATGTTTGGGAGAGCCATGGGTACCAAGCTGCCCCAGTGGACCACTGAAAGAACAATTGATGCTTAGAAAGTTCGACTCACTGATTCATCTCACCAGTCCAGTATAAAGACTTATGCAGGTAAGCGTTGACGTGCTCTGGACTTTGCGTTTTAGGAAGGTGACCATGTCCTTGTCAAGCAGAGACAGAAAAGGAAATCTGAAGCTTCTATAGATGCAGATCTATTGCAAGTTGTGACTAGTAAGGGACACATGGTGACTGCTCACCGTCCTGGAAAGTCCATTATAAGGGCTTTCTCACATTTCAAGCACCTGACGCAGGGCCCAGGACTGCCTCAGTGTCTAGCTCAGCCTCAGACCTTAACAACTGGAATAGGGATTCGAGCGCTTTGACGACTCATTGAGGAACTATGATGTATATGGGTTTTCGAGCGCTTTGATGACTCATTGAGGAACTATGATGTATATGGGTTTTCTTTGTATCTTTTAATTTAACAAAGGGGGAGATGCGGTGTCTTGTGCATTATGGAGCGCGGGACCCATATGGTCCCTAACAGACGCCACAGTCTAGTGACATAAGTGATTGGGAGTGGTTGATAAAATTAATGACACAGTACGCTTCAGTTAACGGTTACACTCTAGAGAATAAAGACGTCTAATACAGAGCTCCATTAGAGGCATGATTCATTTATATGCTACCGGGCTGGGGAGGACGCTACATACTTTAAGCAGTAAACATAAGGCAAAAGCACTTTAAAATTAGTTTAAAAGCTGCCTTAATAATTTGTGAGTGATTGTTAAAACAAACAAAGGCAGAAAAGCAATGTCAAAAAGAAATGAGTGTTTTTTAATATAAAGATTTCTCTTTAATTATCATGCTCTGGCCTTTGAAGAATTATAAAACATAAACAATGGTCAATTATTTTTTTATTGCTTTTTTGTAGTTTTATATAGAGGGAATTTGGCCAAAGAGCATTGGAGCAACTTACATGAGCATCAGTTACACTAGAGGAGATCAAATTCCTTTTTATTTTAGGCTTTGGGAGTTTAAGTGGCTTTCCAGAATCACTGGATGTTTGGCCGACGACGAGACTAGAACCTAGTTCTAAAGTTCCAAAGTTGGCAGCTCCAGCCAACGTGACCTCACAGTGAGGCCTGTGCAAACACACTGCCTCCCTTAAGCCCTCCTTCTTGCCCTGAATGACACTGAGGCCCACAGCAAGGCCCCTGAAAATTCCCACCCTCAAAGTCCACCACTGCCTGACTGTGATGGCCCCTGTGGGAGGGGTCAGAGTAAAAATGCTGCTTTTGGGCTGGGCCGGACCCATGGGGGTGAGGTGAGCCACTACAGCCAGACCAACACCTGGACCACAAGGAGGCCGCTTCCCATTCACCCCTCCCCAGCCCGCCACAACCTCAGGGCGATGGCTTGGCAGGGGAGGAAAGAAGCATAGGACAAAGCGTCTGGGCAGGGGCGGTTCCTCCGTTAGGGCAAACCAGGGGCATCCCGTCTACTGCGAGCGGCGCGCAGCAGTAAACAAAAGCAAAGAAATTCTTGGTCTCATTCCCATTTTATTATTCTGTTTGTGCCGCTGGCTAGTGTGAGGGCGGGGTGATTCTCTGATTGATTGGCATAGCAGGGATTACACCGTAAAGTGTGAGTGCCCAAGTCGGATTGGCCAGCTGTCTTGCGATGGCCAACCCAACATGTGTACTTCTGCCAGCACCTATCCATCAGCTATGTCAAGCAGCCAGGGGATTACACAGGCCCCCATCTCAAAAGGAGCACTGGGTCAGCCTACTATGTCCAATCCTGACACTTGTCTCATCATGCGAGAAGCGACAGGATTGGTTAGGTTCAACTTGGCATGAACTGGAAGTTTCCGAACTCGACCAGACAGCAGAGCAGCTTCGGAGGTAGTACCACCGTTGCAATACATTTGAAGAGAACCAGATGCGCCAACAATCCATGCAGGAACATTAATCAAACATACAGCAGGTACAAGTTTTCCTACTATCGCTGCACTGACTTGCTTTCAGTTGGTTTCACTGGAACCTGAGCTAGATTTAAAAACGGGAACTGCTGTTGGGTTCAATGAGGTGTGTTCTGCAAGTCTGCAGGAGCGATGAATGCCCCTGTCTTTATAAATTAAATTTCTGGCAGATGTACCATTCTTAGCTCTTGGAGATCATTACATATTGTGGGCATGCAGCACTTCTCAGTAGCAAACATATAGGGAGTATTAGCACTTCTGTATTTCTATTTTACGCACTGGTTGTGTACTGTTAGTGTTTGTGTAGTACCCAAGGGTCACATAGAATTCAGAACCGGGGGCGCTGGGGAAAACCAGAGAAACCAACATGCAATAGGTACAGTCTAGAGACAATAATAATGCTGCGATATGCAGTGCCGCACATCAGACTTCTGACACTACGAAGTGTATGTGCAGTTTAGGACTTGCTGATGGCAGGCCTCTTTGTGTATATAGTGGGTACTGGGAGGACATGTGATGAGTGGGTAAGGGAAGGGCATGTGCTGCTTTCCTCAGTTTGGACTTATGTACCCAACTGAGAGCTGTGCTAAAAATAAAGATCTTTCCACTGTCCACTGTCCTTCATTTTCTTTCGCCCCATCACTTTCCAAGTCCACTAGCCGTCACTACGTCTGAGCCAGCCTTGGAGGTGAGGGGGCATAGGGATCTGAAGGGGCTAAAGTGAAGATGGCACAAAGGCCACATCACCTTCTCTCCCTCGGCTAGTCTGACTTGTTTTTGTTGGCTTTAGGACTCTGAACACTTTACCACTGCTAATCACTTGTAAACTGCATATGTTCTCTGTCTAAATTGTTTTGGTAATTGGTTTATCTATGATTGGAATATTTGATTTACCTGTAAGTCCCTAGTAAGGTAAAGTGCACCATTTGTGCCCAGTGTCTGTAAATCAAATGCTACTAGTGGGGCTGCAGCACTGATTGTGCCATCCACATCAGAAGCCCTGCAAACATGTCTCAGACCTGCCCCTGCAGTGTCTGTGTGTGCAGTTTTAAAACTGCCATGTCGACCTGGCAAGGGCAACCACTTGTTGGGCCCAAACTTTCCCTTTTACTAAATGTAAGGCTCAAGTTAGCCCCATGGGCAGAATGAAGTGTATTTGAAAGGTAGGACGTGTACTGGTGTGGTTTACATGTCCTGATACAAAAATACTGCTAATTTAATTTTTCACTATTGCAAGGACTATCTCCTCCATAGGTTATCATTGGAGATGTCTTGTAACTTCTTACAATTGTAACTTCCAATTGGGAAGAGACATAGATTTGGAGTTTGGGTCCCTAAACTCACAATTTAAAAATACATCTTTTAGTGAAGTTGGTTTTTACATTGTGTGTTTGAAAATGCTCCTTTTAGAAAGTGAGCCTTTTCTTGCTTTGCCATTTTGTGCCCTTACCTGCCTGTGGAATCCATGTCTGAGGAAGGGTGACAGGTGGGCTGTTTGTGCATTCACTCTAGGCAGTAACGCAAAGAGAGCAGAGGAGTGTCTTACATATTCTGATGGCCCATCCTGAGCTAGAGTGGTAGGAGAAGTTGTCTCTGATACCTGAATTGGTCTGTGCCTGTCCTCACACAAAGCTGTCTCCACCCCCCTGTATTGTATCTGGAACCAGGTCAGGAAAAAGCAGGGTCTTGTGCACTACAAAGACTTTCCTTTTGATGTTTTCCTACTTCAAAGGCAGAAAGGAGTAAAATAAATGGACCTCTGGCACTCTCAAATCAGAACACTTCTGGACTAAGAGTACATTCTGCCAGGAAGAAGAGCTGAATGCTGTAGGAGGGACTGACACTCTGCTTGTTGCTTTGTTGTACCGGCCTGCAGCTTTAGGTATGGGAGTGAAAAGACTGGACTTTGAAACTACACCCTGCTTTCCAAGGTTCTAAATGGGCTTGTGCATGTTTGCCCCCTGTTAAGAAGTCTCAGGGCCATCAAAGACTTCTGCGGAGAACCCTGACTTGCAAAATGGTGCCAGATCCAGTGTCTGGGCCCTTGGAAGTGGAATCTGATAATCTGAGAAGGAAACCAATGCATCGACTCTCAGCGCCTGACGTGCGGCAGTAACGTCACTGCGACCGAATCCCATGGCCTGTGTCAACAACATCCGTGGCACATGCTCCTACTCCAACATGGGCCTTGCTATGCCGCTGAAGAATCGACCCATAACCTGCAGCACCTTTTCTGGCACTGCCGCATCGTCACTTCACCGCTGGATTTTCAACACATTGTCCCTGGGTGCCAAGCTCTACATTGACGCTGCCAAGGCAGCATCTCCGGAGATCGATGCATTGCCTCCTCTGACAGTAAGGAACTGACGCATCACCTCCCCTGACAGTAAGGAACTGACGCATCACCTCCCCTGGGAGAAGTAACAGACGCATCGCTTTGTTTTCTGATGCCTCATCTGCCCTGTGCCTGTTTTTATCTTTGAATTTTGACTCATCCCAGCTACTTTGTGCTAAAAGTGAAGCATCCCTAGATTTCCATTGACTACATTTGCTTAAACTTTGAAAAGTGATATCATTAGTTGTGTTTTTTGGGATTTTTGTCGCTTTTGTCTTTTTTTAATCAGATAAATATTGGCTATTGTTCTAAACAAGTGTGGACTCAGTTTGTAGTGTTTTCACTCTATTACTGTGTGCTTTACACATTGTCTCCAAGATAAGCCTGACTGCTCATGCCAAGCTACCAAGGGGGTGAGCAGGGGTCATCCTAGCTGTGTAATCCCCTTATCCTCAGTTTGCTAGCATGGCAGGAGAAGAGGGGCACTGCTTTAGGGGGTCTGTCCAGGCCTCACAAGGGCCAAGCTGAAGTCTGCCACAGCCAGAACAATACTGGCCTAGAGACCCAAGCCCCTGACCTCTAACAGCCAGCATGCCCCCACGTTACATAGGCCTGACAGAGGCTGACAAAGATAGTAAGGCTCTGTGGGCCTTTTGACATAGGGCCTAAAAAAAACTAAAACAAGCATTGGCATAGCCAATAGGTCTCGCCTTTGGGACATTATAAGTGGTTAGCCATGCAACAGTTGCATAACTAAATACTTATAAGGTCCCAAAAGCGAGACCTATTGGCTATGCCAAGCGGCCATGCGGCCGCGAAAGTGAAAGTGATCGCGATCGCAATCAAACATCAAAGCAGCCGCAAAAGTGAAAGTAATTGCGGTCATGCGCGGCGCGCAAGCCCGCGCACATGCACTGTAGCTTTAGGCTGGCCTGGTAGCACTTTTTGGAGCCCTCTCAATAAGTCTCGCAGACCAGCGCATGCGCTGGGTCAGGCGATACCTAAAAACGGCCCACAGGTGACCTTTTAGCGTTGGCCCTTCGCTCAATTTAACTGCCTGCCTTCTCAATCTGACCTTGCATGCACTCCAAGAGAGTGCCACGGTTGGGACCACCAGAGTGGTTCTGGAACCTGGGATGCTATTTGTGAGCGTGCTTGCATCAATTCAAGGATGCAAAAATAGAGGGATGGAATTCTTGAACCAAACTCAGCCACTCTTAACTACTTTGGGCGCATCCCAATTCATCACTATTTTGCACACCATGCCACCTCAGTTTAGACACAAATTAGTCATGATTGTGCCCAAATCAGAAACGTGAAGGCTAAATGGCCAGGCCCCCCCTGAACTGAAACACAAGTAACCCAGGACTGATTTTGCCCTTAACAGGGCGCATCGCTTGGTACAGCTTGGTTCCAGTAGCACAGTTTTCTCTGGAGAACATTTGCATACAAGAAGGAGACTTGAATGTTTGTAGTTTGGTTGCTCTTCCGTTCCTTCTTCCCCACCCGTCACCCATATCCTCGTGCTACCCTGTTCACTGATCGGGGAGGTAAAGAGATGTATTATTATTATTATTATTATTATTATTATTATTATTATTATTATTATTAATGAGACATGTTTAGGTTAATGGCATATGATGCTTAGGGTCGCCTTGTATGGTGTTGTACATGCCTGATAAAAATGGTTTAGCTAGTCAAACAGAGAGAGGCAACATTCCTCTGCGTACAGGCATATCTGTGCGCCGTCTTTGCATCCATTGGTAAAGTAGTGTACATCTTTTGAACGTACATCCAAAATGTGATGCATCCTGGAGCTGAAATCTACCTTCTACCTTTCTCTATATCACTTACAAAGAATTGTATCTTATTGGCCCAAATGACCCGCTATGCCAAAGTGTATAAAAAGTCCACCTTCCGAATCTGATGGCGACAAACCTCTTGGAACCTTACCCTTTGTCAGTGAGGTGCTTGAACCTTTCATGTCCAAACTCATGCAGACACGCTTGGGTGAACTGTGACCACATGGCCGTTGACAAATAGGTACCCACTCTGACACCAAGAACTAACTTCCTGGATATACAGGACTGGAAGCTGGGAGTGAGGCTGGGAGGGGTGCTAGTCCACTGGCAGCCTTGATTTTCCTCAAGAAGAAGAATGGTAGGAGTGAAACTCTGTTCAATGAAGATCTTTTGTAAAGAAACAAACAGTTGACGGATCTGTGACATTTTAGATTAACAGCAAACCTCCACATAAGGTACCTACACTGGTTACTGGTGCAACAGAGAATTACATAGAATAACTCCTGGTGTTATACAAGACAATATACTTATCATTCCACCAGACTTCCTGGCTATAAAATCCATAAAGAAGAAACTTATGGGTGAGAGAAGTGCTGGGAAGCTGTAACGTAAACCAGGATTGTGGCTTAGTCAGCGATGTTCAGTGGGTGTAAATATGAAATATTCCAACAATATTCGCTGTGTGCCCAACTAATAAAGATGGTGCGTCGAGAGGTGTTTCTAGGGCTGAATGATAAGCTTTCACTGTTAAGGATGTCAAAGACAGGGACAGCAAGAGTCTGAAAAGTATTGTAAACTCTTGAAGCTCTTTCAGTGTATGCGATTATTGTGTGTTGTATAGAAGGAGCTTTGAAAATAGGTGGCAGAAGAGTGCCGAGTAGGGATCCAGCTGTAGAAACAGTGCCACGGGTAGGAACAGTTCCCTATTCCAATGACATCATTCACAAGGTGCTGGCTGAGGATCCTATAGAGGCAGTGTGTGCTTTGCCCCCCCACCCCCGCGCCATCTTACATTTGCCATGTTTTGGACCAAGCACCCATTAAAAAAAAGAACAATGGATGAGCGGCAGAAGTCACTCATTTGTTATTCACTGCTCCTGCAAGGAGCACTTCATAATGCCATAGGGTTTTTTTTTTAAAGTAAGTGTTTTTGTAGTGACTATATTTTCTGTTCCCCACTTGTGTTTATTGTGCCATTTGTTCCCCACTTGTGTTACTGTGCCATTTGTTTTCCTTGCATTCTGCCCACGTATTGTTTTTTCATCCTCTGTAATTGCTCTGTAATTTGTGCCCATCCGTGGTTGTTTTGGTCGTCCTGCCTACGTTTTCTCACCGCTACCGCCCCTGCCTCCCAGCTGCACGTTCCCTCCCCCCTTCCCTACTCATTAGCAGCCGCTGCGCACTGCTGTTGCGCCACAGGCACGCCTAAGGCAAGCCCGTCTGTGCCCGTCCGCGCCCGTCTGCGTCCCCACCGTGGCCAGGGCCAGAAACCCTGGTTCAGCCACCCCCCACTGCTACAATTCCGCCGCCCTCCTTCCACTCAACCCTGGAACCCACAGAGACTGCCAACTGGCCTCACGAATATGACCCATGGCCAGTTCTCCTGCCTCCACTGCCGCCGGACCTTCACCACCACCCTGGCATCCGACACTGCCAACGCCAGCACCAACGACACCCTCAGATGCATCCTCCTCAATGTGCGCTCCGTACACTACAATGCCATGAAAATCTGGAACCTACTTGAATCTCTGTAGCCTGAGATCGCCTTCTTCACGGAGATGAAGAACCAGGGCTTTATGGGCCTGGCGGCGCAGGGCACGCCATAATCTCCTGAGTTCACCTGCTTTGTTGAACAGAGACACAGGACATTCTGTTGAGCGTAGAAGATCAGGTTTATTAGCTGCAGCTAGGTACAGTTGTCCCAGAAGTACACTCAGTATGTTCTTAGGAGACTGCCACTTTACTCTGTGGCGCACAATCTTTTTTAGCGCATAGATTCACCAAGAACACTCCCAATGCATACATGGTTATCCAATGAGAAGAGTTTGAAAACAAGATATAACCAATGAGAAAAGTTTGAAAACAAGATATCAAGTAACCCAAATAAACCTCTCTTCCAACTGTTTTTGTCACCCCTCCCCACAAGTTAATCAGTGGTAGTGTCTACAACTCAACTTGCAGGTGGAAGGCAATATTTGTATGCTTTGGAGGACAGTTGTGAAATGAGAGAATACAAGTAGAGAATAGCGAAAGCCAGAAGATAAGATAAAGTCAGGAAAGAATGGTGTGAACCGACAGACAGTTGAGACAGGGTTTAGTCAAGCCAGACGAGGATTAGTGGACTCAGCCAGTCCCTGACATCAGTCTCGTAAACAGAGGCAGAAGGTTATGTGACACGTCGCAGTAAGATCAGCAGAAAAACTTCGTTCATTGTGCTGCCTGAGTGTGGGCAACACAAAATGGCGGTGGAACACAACTGAATACAAGCGAGATCGAAAATCGAATTTCCTCAGACCCTCCTTTTGCCATAACTCAGGCAAAACACACAGATTCACGCTATTCTGAATCAATGTCAATAGCCATGAGGTCGTCAAACTGTTGCTGCAACATCATTTTAATGTTCTCTGTTTTCTGTGACTCAGGTCTTGGGACACATAGAGTGGCACAAAGACCGCAGATGGCGGGGCCACACTGCATACAGAGACAACAGGAAAAAATGATGGCCAAAACCACTCCAAGGAAGGTTAGTACCTTCCATCCCAATTTAGATAGTAATCCCCAAAACCATCCTAATAAGGACCAATCTCCTTCGTCTTGATGAATCGATTCGGAGCTCATGTGTAATTTGGAGATGGTTTGGTATACCGTAGGGGCGTCGTCAGGTATATAAATACAACAGCTAGATCCGATCAATTTACAGACTCCACCACGATCTGCAAGAATAAAATCTAGTGCAATCCGGTTCTGCAAAGTCATGAGACGATCCGCCTGAAGTTCAGCTGTGAGATTACTCAAGGCTCCCACAGTGACATCTATGGTAGTCTCAACAACACGAACCAGCTGTCTCATGTTTCTGCTGTTGGCCATTGGGCCCCAAAAAGGAAGAAATCCTTTGAGGAAATCACTTCCCTCTTGTCCTGCCATGTCTTTAGAATCAATAATCCCTCTGCCATATCTGTTTCTATAATGGCCTGAAGGAGCAGTGTATGTAGGAGGGAGAAGAAAAGCTATATAGCATGTTCCTGAAAAATCAGTTGGTAGCCACGTGTAAGCTCTATCGTGGCAGACAAAATATGTGCCCTGGGATGGCACTAATGGCGGTGAATTCTGAGACGTGTAGATGTATGTATGGGAACAAAAGCTTTTTCTTTGTCCAGTGTCAGTAGTCTGGCCATTCATTTGTAAACAGAAATTACCTTGATGAGGGACAGTCCAAATTGGTGGAGATTTTCCCTGTTTAGTTTTATCTGTAAGGCTAGTAATGTAACGAGTCACGTTCCAAGTAGTATATGTTTGTCTCTCGTCAACAGGAACCTTATTATTCTCCACAATTTTAGTCATAGCCACCATTCCCTTTATCAGAGAATTATGACTAAAATCTGGCTTACTACCATAGGAACCAACTGGACGTCTAAATCGGCTCTGATATGCATTTGAAAATATTACAAAATAGGCCCAAGCGGAACCTTCATAAGAAAATGGAAGGACTAAATATGGCATCCCTTTATCTGTGGTATGAGGCATAAGTCCACACATCCAACAGTCGGTTGTGTTGACTACCAATTGGTGTTGGTGCAACAATTGGATAAATGAATTATTAAAATATTCTGTTCTCCTGATTAGTTCATGTTGGGGAAGTGTATATAATTGATGTGGGGAGTAGAATGAAGAGGCAAGGAGATAGAATTAGGGACAACTTTTTGCTGCATAGCATGAATAACCCAACCTACACAAGCCAATAAGATATACAAAAATATAGAAACACACAATGTTACGCCTCATCGACTGTACAATATATTACAATATTTCTTTCTCATCTCTTCCTTATTATCCTTCTTTCCTAATTTAACATCCATCCTCTAAAATTGTTGCTCACGGCAATCTTCCTTACTCACTTGGCTGTGATTATTAGCCGTCCTATGACACTGCAAGTCCTGGGGGCCTAGCCATTATACAGGTCACAAACCAAGACTCCTACCGTGACCCTGCAACCTGGACAGATGATAAATGTAGCAGAAGAGATGGAAATCTCAGGTGTCCTTGACCAATCTAGGTCTTAAATTGTATCTAGTCCTTGTTGGTACAGTTTGGTCTTGAAATAGGATCTGTGGCTCTGTAGTGTTTAATCGGAGATGGGAAGGTACGGCTTTTTGTAGAATGTCATCATCTTCTTTCTCCGATCGAGTTCCATCCAGGTGTGCACTACTGAAAGGTATGAATCAGGGGACTTTTTCTCCTTCAGAATCACCTATACCCTTACGAACCCACTGATCAAAAGGCAAGGGCACTTTCTTGCAGTGCACGCCGTGGATCCAGTTCTTTTTCCCTTCGACTTTTACTGCTGTGCGAGTTGTCAGGAGAACTTGTCGAGGCGCCTTCCAGCGAGGTTCCAAATTCTTTGTCCTCTGAAAATTTTTCACACAGACCCAGTCTCCAGGTTGGATAGAATGACCTGGGTCTGTGGAGGCTTCTGGTAAAGCGTTTTGAACCTGTTGGTGAAGAACACGTAATTTAGTGGTGAGGTCATGTAAATAGTCAATCAGCATTGGATACTGAATATCAGAATACTTTCTAGGGCGAGGGACTCCCCATACATTAGCTGGGCGCCCGAAAACAATCTCGTATGGGTTGAGTCCCAAACGAGAATGTACAGCTGTTCTAGTGGACAGGAGAGCCAAAGGTAAAGCATCGGGCCAATTAAGACCTGTGCTGGCTTGTACTTTTGCAAGCTTAAGTTTGAGAGTGCCGTTATAGCACTCTACCAAACCCGTGGAGTGAGGATGAGTTGCCGCATGAAACTTCTGCCTTATACCAAGACCGGTACACACCTTTTGCATAATTTGGCCTACAAATTCACTTCCATTGTCACTCCAGACAATGCGCGGCAAACCAAACCTAGGGAAGAACTCTTTTAGAAGAACCTTGGCAGTGGACAAAGCAGTGTTGTCTTTCAGGGGGTAAGCCTCTATCGATCTGGAAAAAGCACATACCACTACCAGAACATATTTAAGATTGTTACATCGATCCATGTGAATGTAGTCGATTTGTAACACCTCAAAAGGATATGTTGGGGGAGCAAAATTACCTGCCGGAGTTGGGGTTCCCTTTCCCGGATTGTACATCAAGCAAATGATACAATGCTTCACCACATTATCTGCACATTTTGGAATCCCTTCGTTCAGCCACACTGGAGCCAGAAGTTTACATATTCCTTTTGCACTGATGTGGGCTGGACCTGCGCCATAGTAACTACAGGCAGTACGTAGGCGTCTGGTAACAGCCAACGCTGGTGTTCTGACAATTCTATCCAACATCCTGTTGCATCTAACATTCCTGTACTCTCTTTCCACTTCCTCAACTCTTTCTCTGTAGCATCTCCCTGAATCGATCTCACACTTTCTATTGTGTCCTCACACATCCCTCTTTCCCCGACCCAATTCGCAGGGCCCGCAACATACATGCGACTTGTAGCATCTCTGGCTGTCCTTTTTGCTACCTCATCCGCAAAAGCATTTCCGCGACCAACATCATCAGTAATCTTCTTATGCGCACTACATTTCACAATTGCTATCTGGGTAGGCAAAACAAGTGACTCAAGAAGATCAGTTACCAATTGACCATGCTGTATTTTAGTACTGTGGGAGGTAAGGAATCCTCTTTCCTTCCACAAACGACCGAAGCTATGCGCCACACCGAATGCATATTGGCTGTCGGTATACACATTCACTCTCTTTCCTTTAGATAATACACACGCTCTGGTCAGAGCTATCAGTTCAGCTGCTTGAGCTGAATTATGTCTGATGCGTGCTGTCTCCACGATTGTATACAAGGTGGTAACAGCATAAGCTGAAGTTGTCTCACCATTTGGGAGTTTGAAACAAGACCCATCCACCCATAGGATCCCATCTGGATCCACTAACGACGTATCTTTCAAATCAATCCTGCCTTTTGTCTCCTCCTCAGTACGGAGAAAACAATCATGTTGTTCCTGAATACCTTTCTCTTCTGGAAGAGGTAACAGTGTGGCTGGATTTAAAATATTACATCGTTTGATGTGCACATGACTAGCCAAGAGCGTCAGCTCATATCCAGACAATAGAGTACTTGTAAGATGTTGTGTTTTCGTCCTATTTAGCAAGGTATCCACTGCATGTGGTACCATAACAATGAGAGTATTATCTAGCACCACTCCAGCAGACTGACGAATAGAAATCGCTGCTGCTGCTGTTGCTTTGAGACAACTAGGCAATGCCTTGGCTACTGGGTCTAACGTAGCTGAAAAATAGGCACATGGCCGCTGTTTGTCTCCAAATCGTTGTGTTAAGACTGACAACGCACAACCCTCTCTTTCATGGACATAGAGCGTGAAGGGTTTACTGTAATCTGGAGTACCCAACACAGGAGCAGAACACAGAGCAGTACGTAAATCAGAAAAACTCTTCTGACATTCGTCAGTCCAAGGAAGGGGTTGGGGTGTGTCTTTCAAAGTGAGTGCTAACAAAGGTTTGGCCAACAAAGAAAAATTCAGAATCCATTGTCTGCAATAAGAAGTGATGCTCAGAAAGGCGCGCACCTCTCTTTGTGTAGATGGCACAAACATTTGCGCAATTGCTTGAATTCGTTCTGGGGTTAATCGCCTTCCCTCCTTTGATAAGAGATGACCCAAATAGGTAACCTCTCGACTGACATATTGTAGTTTAGTAGGCGAAACCTTATGATTAAGATCAGACAAGTGATGTAACAGTGCAACAGTCACATTCTTGCAGACATCCTCTGAATCAGCAGCAATCAACAAATCATCCATATATTGAATAAGAGTAGCACCTGGGGGCAAAGAAAAAACATCGAGCTGACATTTCAGAGCTTGACTATAAATGGAGGGGCTTTCACAATAGCCTTGGGGTGTGCGCTTCAACCGGAAACTTCGGTCTCCTAGAGAGAAACCAAAAATATCCCTACTCTCTTTGGCAATGGGAATGCTAAAGAAAGCATTTTTCAGATCAATAACAGAAAACCAAGCCGCTGAGGCAGGTATCATAGTTAACAGGGCAGTGATATCTGGAACAACAGGAAACTGTGGTACAACAATTTTATTGACCTCCCAAAGATCAATCACAAAACGATAAACAGGAGGCTTAGAAGAATCAGTGCGTTTAGGAACAGGAAGAATAGGACTATTAATAATAATAATAATAAAGGGGCTTGTAAAGCGCATGGTGACGCCATCCCGGATTGTCCCCGCGCTGTGGAGAAAAGTCAGGGCCAGGAGAGGGAAATTAAAGGGAAAACAGATGGGTTTTCAGAAGTTTTCTGAACAAGGTCTCTGAATCCGCTAGTCTGATACTCATGGGGAGAGAGTTCCATTCTTTGGCAGCCATTACACGAAAAGAACAACCACCCATTCTGGCTTTCTTAACGCGGGGAATTTTAAGCAATCCAGTTCCCCCAGAGCGAAGAGTTCTGTTAGGCTCGTAGGGGATAGCCAGATCAGTCATGTAGGGGGGAGCTTTGTGTGAGATGATCCTGTAGCACATTAGAAGTGCTTTAAATAGGACTCTCTTTTTTATGGGGAGCCAGTGCAGAGTGGCTAGGGCTGGTTTAGAGGCTGATCTTTTTGGGAGTCTAAGGACTAGGCGTGCTGCCGTGTTTTGGAGTACTTGAAGTCTCCTGATGTTTTTTTGTGTTGTTCCGAGCAGAAGCACATTTCCATAGTCTATCCTCGAGGTCACTAGAGCTTGGGTCATAGTGCGCCTGGCTTCAAGAGGGAGGAGGTCTAGGGTACGGTTCAAGGTCTTCATCACCCCGAAGCATTTCCCTACCACTTTGTGCACATGGTTGTCATAGGAGAGTCTGGGATCAACCCAGATCCCCAGGTTCTTAGCTGCTTTGCAGGGAGTGGGTAACGGCCCTAGATATGATGGCCACCACTCCTTGGTCCAGCTCGTATCCCTGCCTCCAATTACCAGAACCTCCGTTTTTGAACCATTTAGCTTCAGGCAGTGCTGGGTCATCCAGCCTGCCAGAGCCTGCATGCAGGTTTTAAAGTTGTCGGCAGCAATGGAGGGTGCTTGGGACAGGGAGATGAGGAGTTGGGTATCGTCGGCATATGAGACTAATTCAATGCCGAACGATTCAACCACTTCAGCCAAGGGGGCCATGTAAAGATTGAACAGGGTGGGGCTCAGGGCAGAGCCCTGAGGTACCCCCTGTTCTAAAGCTATGCTATCAGAGAGGTACATGCCTCTCTGAACCTGGAAGCAGCGGTTGGTGAGAAAGGCTTTTAGCCAGCCCAGTGCTTCCTGGGTGACCCCGGCTTTGTTCAGACACTGCAGCAAGATGGAATGTGCCACAGTGTCGAACGCGGCACTAAGGTCAAGCATAATCAGTGCCATAGTCTGGCCCTCATCAGCGCCTGCCCGTAAGGTTTCGGTCGCTCTCAGAAGGGCGGTTTCAGTGGAGTATCCTGCCCTAAACCCTGATTGAGAACTGTGGAAGGCATTATTAGACTCTAGATGGGCCATGAGTTGGCTGTTAGCTATTTTTTCGGCCACCTTCGCCAGATAAGGTAGCAACGAGATGGGCCGCAGGTTTTCTAGGATATCCTGACTTATGTTCGGTTTTTTCTTTATCGGAAGTACAATGGCTTTCTTCCACTCCGCAGGGAGGGTGGCCGTAGAAAAGGAGAGTTGGAGAATGTATCTAAAGTGTTGTTCTAAGACTTTAAGGCTAGCTGCTAGTATCTTGGGAGGGGCAGGATCCCGAGGGGAGCCTGATTTGATGCTTTTACAGATACTATTTAAGGTTGTGGTAGGAGGGACAGAGAAGCAGTTTAGGCATGTCTTAGCATGAGTGATCTCCAAATTCTCAGTAAAGTCAGAGCCCAAGGGCAAATCCTTAGAGAAGTTTGCGTAGATGTTGGTGATTTTACTGGCAAAGTATTTAGCAATATTATTGCACGTTTCAACAGAGTCATTCTGGGCATTGCTCTCATTAGTTACCACCGAAATTTCTTTGAAAATTTTGAAAAGCTCCTTTGAGGAGTTCTCAGCCTCTCCAATGCGGGTCTTATAATGAAGTGCTTTAGCGGAACGGATAAGTTTATAGTAGCTCGCTTGCGCTTTTTTATATTGGTTTTTGGCTGTGGGGCAAAATTTAATGCGCCATTCACGTTCCAGTTTTTTGCATGCAGATTTAGCAACCTGAAGTTCTGAAGTAAACCACGGGGAGGGTTTCCTCATCTTCTTGTTAATTACTGACCTACGGATGGGAGCGGTATTGTCTAGGGCAGTTAGGACACAGTTCTTAAGGCATGTATAGGCGGTCTCACAGTCGGACCCTCCAAGAGGTCCTGCCGCTTCAAGATTGTCGATGAAAGTGTCTAAGTTAAAGTTTTTCCACTTTCGACATTGGTAAATCTGCGTGCTATCGCTCCTTGTTTCAGACTCGGACACCCATATTTGTAAGGGAATGACAGAGTGGTCAGACCAGGGAACGGGTATTGGAGGAAGCGCTTCTACTCCATTCCAGTTGCCAAATATGGGGTCGAGCAGGTGACCTTGTCTGTGAGTAGGGTCCTGGTTTTTAAGAGCTAGCTGCAGGGAAAGTAATTCCGCTTTTATACAGGAGGCATCCTTGTCTTGGACATCATCAAAATGAATGTTCATGTCGCCAAGCACCAGGAGTCTGGATTTCCTCAAGGCGAGATGTGCTGTCGCCTCTACTAGGCTAGCTGTAAAATCAAACAGTCTGCCTGGGGGTCTGTATATAAGAATACCTGATAGGGAGTGTTGGGGCCCCAGTGTGATAGTGAATGAAGCAGCTTCGCAGTGGTCAATTGTCAGGGGGGATAGGGAGCATTCCAGTGGGGCTCTAACAGCGATAGCTATTCCTCCACCCCTACCGTCTTGCCTGTCAAGCCTAGCGAGAGAATATCCAGGAGGCAACGCCTCTATGATGTCTGGGTCAGAGTGTTCGCCAAGCCAGGTTTCAGTTAACAGCAAAATATCAAGTGCTTCATCCTCGAGTAGATTATAAACTTGGATGCAGTGTTTACTGAGAGATCTACAGTTAAGCAGTGCGGCTTTTATCAGTTTTTTAGGGGGGTCTATTATGGAGCCAGTTTCAGGAGTAAAAGGGCACATAGAACAGTTGTGTAATGATAGAGCCTTCATAGAGTGTAGACATGGTAGTGTTATAGCAGGACGGAGATTCAGCAAGGTTTGTTTATCATATCGTATGTGGAGGGGATTTGGTAGGCCAGGGTGTATGGCCCCGCGCCTCGTCCGGCCGCGGACGGGCGCAGACGGGCTTGACTTTGGCTCGACTTCGGCGCGCTTCCGGCGCGCCCGCTGCACGCGTCCGCTGCGCGGTCGCTGGCCAACACACATTTATAGGCAGTAGGGGCAACTAGAACGCTGACCTGGCCGCCCGAGCCCGGAAGTGCTGGCTCCTCCTCACCCTCCGCAAACAAACGCCCAGAAATGGACGCGGCGGACCGGGGCGGGAGTCGGCAAGGAAGTGAGTGACAGGAAATTAAGTGAGCACACAAAAACTTTTAAAATTTAGCCTTACTCGCTAAAATTAAAATACCACGCTATGGATCAGCGCTAACAGTGTGACACATGAAATAAACACAGCACGAGCGGATAGAGCCTGCCACTGCCACCGGCAAGACTCTTCTCCACAGCGCGACTGCGTGAGGCTGCAGATTAAATGCACATCGCCTACAGCGCAACTAGAACGCTGACCTGGCCACCCGAGCCCGGAAGTGCTGGCTCCTCCTCACCCTCCGCAAACAAACGCCCAGAAATGGACGCGGCGGACCGGGGCGGGAGTCGGCAAGGAAGTAAGTGACAGGAAATTAAGTGAGCACACAAAAACTTTTAAAATTTAGCCTTACTCGCTAAAATTAAAATACCACGCTATGGATCAGCGCTAACAGTGTGACACATGAAATAAACACAGCACGAGCGGATAGAGCCTGCCACTGCCACCGGCAAGACTCTTCTCCACAGCGCGACTGCGTGAGGCTGCAGATTAAATGCACATCGCCTACAGCGCAACTAGAACGCTGACCTGGCCGCCCGAGCCCGGAAGTGCTGGCTCCTCCTCACCCTCCGCAAACAAACGCCCAGAAATGGACGCGGCGGACCGGGGCGGGAGTCGGCAAGGAAGTGAGTGACAGGAAATTAAGTGAGCACACAAAAAATTTTAAAATTTAGCCTTACTCGCTAAAATTAAAATACCACGCTATGGATCAGCGCTAACAGTGTGACACATGAAATAAACACAGCACGAGCGGATAGAGCCTGCCACTGCCACCGGCAAGACTCTTCTCCACAGCGCGACTGCGTGAGGCTGCAGATTAAATGCACATCGCCTACAGCGCAACTAGAACGCTGACCTGGCCGCCCGAGCCCGGAAGTGCTGGCTGCTCCTCACCCTCCGCAAACAAACGCCCAGAAATGGACGCGGCGGACCTGGGCGGGAGTCGGCAAGGAAGTGAGTGACAGGAAATTAAGTGAGCACACAAAAACTTTTAAAATTTAGCCTTACTCGCTAAAATTAAAATACCACGCTATGGATCAGCGCTAACAGTGTGACACATGAAATAAACACAGCACGAGCGGATAGAGCCTGCCACTGCCACCGGCAAGACTCTTCTCCACAGCGCGACTGCGTGAGGCTGCAGATTAAATGCACATCGCCTACAGCGCAACTAGAACGCTGACCTGGCCGCCCGAGCCCGGAAGTGCTGGCTCCTCCTCACCCTCCGCAAACAAACGCCCAGAAATGGACGCGGCGGACCGGGGCGGGAGTCGGCAAGGAAGTATGTGACAGGAAATTAAGTGAGCACACAAAAACTTTTAAAATTTAGCCTTACTCGCTAAAATTAAAATACCACGCTATGGATCAGCGCTAACAGTGTGACACATGAAATAAACACAGCACGAGCGGATAGAGCCTGCCACTGCCACCGGCAAGACTCTTCTCCACAGCGCGACTGCGTGAGGCTGCAGATTAAATGCACATCGCCTACAGCGCAACTAGAACGCTGACCTGGCCGCCCGAGCCCGGAAGTGCTGGCTCCTCCTCACCCTCCGCAAACAAACGCCCAGAAATGGACGCGGCGGACCGGGGCGGGAGTCGGCAAGGAAGTGAGTGACAGGAAATTAAGTGAGCACACAAAAACTTTTAAAATTTAGCCTTACTCGCTAAAATTAAAATACCACGCTATGGATCAGCGCTAACAGTGTGACACATGAAATAAACACAGCACGAGCGGATAGAGCCTGCCACTGCCACCGGCAAGACTCTTCTCCACAGCGCGACTGCGTGAGGCTGCAGATTAAATGCACATCGCCTACAGCGCAACTAGAACGCTGACCTGGCCGCCCGAGCCCGGAAGTGCTGGCTCCTCCTCACCCTCCGCAAACAAACGCCCAGAAATGGACGCGGCGGACCGGGGCGGGAGTCGGCAAGGAAGTGAGTGACAGGAAATTAAGTGAGCACACAAAAACTTTTAAAATTTAGCCTTACTCGCTAAAATTAAAATACCACGCTATGGATCAGCGCTAACAGTGTGACACATGAAATAAACACAGCACGAGCGGATAGAGCCTGCCACTGCCACCGGCAAGACTCTTCTCCATTACATACATTTCCTCTGGTTCCCTCAATCACACCCTTCTGAACCAAATCATAAATGATATCCAAAAGCGCTCTTTCACCTTCATTGGAAATTCTGTATTGAGGAATGCGTGGCAATTTAGCATTGGGCTTGAGAGTAACAACATAAGGCGGGATCTCAAGACAACCAACATCATTTGGACCCGTAGCCCAGAGCGTTGCAGGAAGAGAGAGCAATTCAGGTGGGAATTGATCTTTAGACAAATACATTGAAGAAGTCAATTTCTGCCCTAAAGTAAGATGCACACCAGAAGGAGAACAATATATCGTTGCATGCATTCTTTTCAATAGATCCAAACAGAACAGATTCTCGCCGCAACCAGTCATTAAAAGAAGAGGAGCTTCCATATCATAAGGGCCAATTGAAATAGGCAAAGGACAGGAGACCGGGTTACGAACTGCCAGAAAATCCTACCGATACATTTGTTAAGCCAGATAAAGGGAGTTTAGAATGAATGATAGAACTTCTCATCGCACCAGTATCTAAAAGAAATGGCTCTGAAGCACCCATTGTAGTGACATTGACATAAGGCCCATCCTGATTTACTGGGATCGATACAACTCCCTCACTTTGTCTATGGCTGTCCTAGTTAGCGTGAAGGCTTTCATTTTCCCCTTGAACATGATAATCATTGTAATACTGTGTAGACTGAGTATTCTGCTGATCGAAGTAGTTCGTAGAATTTGGAGGGGGTAAGGAACGCTGTTATTGAGGCATCACACCTCGACCTCTACCCCTGTATATTATCTGGAAACCACCACGGCCTCGTGGAGCAGATAGTTCTCCCTTACGTTGCAATAAAACCGGGCAGCTATTCTTAAAATGACCTTCCTCTCTACAATAGGCACATTGGTTAGGACCTAATAAAGGCCGCGGAATAAAGGGCTCAGGCTTTTGATACACCCTCTGAAACTGTGGAGGCTGTTGAAACTGGCGCTGAGTATAACGAGGAGGATGAGCTTGTTGCAGAAGAACCTTTGTTTTTAATTCTTTTGTCTTCTTCTCTTGCTTATCTTTCTCCTCTTTATCCCTGTTCTCATAATATTGAGCAGTAGCCAATATCTGGGCAGAAGAAGAAACAGCCCATGAACTCTCGGAGTCTTTCAACTTATGTGACAGTTCGGGAAGCAAATTAAATACAAATTTATCTACAAATAATTGCTGTCCACCCTCCGTAGTCATATCCTGACCACTGTGCTCAATAAACGTCTCCTCAAAACGAGTGAAGAAATCAGAGACACTCTCATCTTTCTTCTGCTTACACGCAGATAATTTATCCCAATTAACTCGCAAGGCGGGCATCATCGTTTTCATTAAAGTAATAATCCTACCAGGGAGTTCTGAAATCAAAACATCAGGCTTAGCACCACCCACTTGGGCTGCATCCGCGGAAGTTATAGCAGCCCAATCGCCACCCAATGCTTGGGCGTGATCCTCTCCACGAATCCGAGCCCATAATGCTTGTGGGACTACATTTCCCATCAACATATCAATATCGGCTAAATTCATAATACAGGCATCAACAGTCTGGGACAACTCCTTATAATAGCCAGCAGGATTTTTACGGGGATCCGGTAGAGACTGTTTAAGAGCCAAAACTTCAGATCTCTTCCAGGGGACATGTACCCATATATGCTGGAAGTGCGCGGGAACAGCTGGATTAGCACCTGCTTGTGCAACCGCTTCTCTCCACACTGGAGGAACCTCTCTCACAGGATAATGTTTGGATGTCAGCCTAACAGCAGGATCGGAATCAAAAAAAGTCTGTGAGGAAAATAAGGACCTAAAAGTGACAAGTATCCTTACGGCATCCTCAACCTTAGAACCCACAATGAGTCCCTTATCGAAATTAGCCTGAACATCTAACAAACCCTGAGGAAGTAAACCCAAATCCATATCCTCCCATTCTTTAGCGAGAGTGTCACACATAACATTAAATACATATCTCTGCGTGGGCGCCTCCCACTGATGAAAGGTGGTCATAATATCTTTCAAATTATACTGGGGACCCTTCTCGATCTATTTGCGAGCGAGAGAGTCCAATACCACCCGTTCGTCGGAACCTGGGAGTTGACTACGAGACTGTCTTCGAGAAAAAGCCGGAGACATATTCAAAGTCTCAAAGAAAGGAGACAGAAACCCAGAGACAGTATCTGTGATTCGTTTGCGCACAGCAGGAGAATTAGACATAAGAACAGGGGACAAGGTATTAGGCGAACTAATAGAAGAATTAACAGTTATAAGGGGAGCCGAAGGCAAAGGAGATTGATGTTCAGGAAACGGAGGCAAAGAAGTCAGTGGCGGAAGAGGTGGGGGTGGCACTACCGGAAGGGGCAAATGCGGAAGAGCAGGCGGAGGCGCAACTAATGGCTGAACTGGTTGTAACAATTGGGGGTGCATTAGCACCTTGTACATAGGGAGGAGGCAATCTCAATAAGTGAGACATTAAAGGGTCTTCCTCCGGATCCTTACTTTTATCAGAAGGGGAAATAGGCAACACCGGATAGCATTTATCTATCGCCATACGATGCTGTCTCTCTGAAATTTCCATTTCATGATTAATCTCATTATCTTTAAACTGCTGGGCAGCCTGTATAATCGTCATACTTTGTGTTTTCTTATCTCGTTTTGCCTGTTTAATTTCTCTCTGTTTGGCTTCCTTACGCCAGAGGCGGAAAGAGTCAAACATTGCCGGCCGGGCTTTTCTTTTAAACAAAATTGCTTCAAAATTATCTAATATGTCAGGCTCAAAGCTACCATTCTGTGGCCACTGTAGAACACCATTCTTTGTGTATCGGATCCATGCCTCATTAAAGGCAATGGGGCCAACAACATGTTTAGAATAAAGCTCATAAGTGGGAGTTCCAACCGGAGGAATTGGACAAGAGTCCTCCAGCCGGGAATCCCTATCACAACCAAAACAACAAAACTTTCTAAACTTTCTCAGACCAGGCATCGTTATTTCACTGGACTGTTCACAAACATCAAGGTGCTAAATCAAATAATATAGCACAAACGTACTCACCCCTCGGCTTCGGCTTTTGCAATAGCCGAATCAAAGACCCAAATCAAATACCAATACTTAACTAAGTGTCTTCTTACGCCAACAGAGGCCTGTCTAACGTCTCGCGATACCATACATCACCAAAAGGGGCCAAAGCAAGGCAGCAGTCAGGGCAGCAGTCGTCAGCATCCGTGAGGAAGGAGAAACCGCGCTGAAAAAGACCTTCGGACCACTTCGACATACAGGGGTCGCTTGACGTGGTTCGCGATTCCTCCAGAATTTTCTTGCGGGGTTCCTCACGACCCTCAGGCAAAATCGCTACCTCTGAAGCCGCCTCACAGAGGGCACCAATTGAAGAACCAGGGCCTTTTGGGCCTGGCGGCTGTGGTAAATAAAATACCGGACTGAATTTCATACGGAATCTTAAAATAAAGTAAAATAGCTCAAAATAACAAGAGGCAGAATCCGTGGTATAAGAGGTTTTCTAAATGGGCTTTATTCCATTCAAAATGGCCGACTCGAGTCACGGCCTTCAGGTTCCGTCACCACGAGGGTTCAGGAAGTGAAGTACAATACTTTATTGACAGTCATGCATTTTTATAATAAGCACATTACAATGAAACGAATGTAGAAGGCGTAACATTTGATAAGAAAAGTGACATGACAGGTGCGTAATCGAAACTAGGCGTAATAAGGAATAAAAGAAACATGATTGGTTAGGATTATCAGACATAGGTGGATCTATAAGATAATACTTGGCATAGATGCGCGCGCAGCAGTATGACGTGTAATTGACGTGCAACTAGGGGGTGAAGGGGACTTGACATTAACTCTACATATGGAGACGAAAAGTCTGAGGGGTCAAGTCAACCTAATCCCAAATCATATCTAACATCCTATGTTTAGAGAACTATGTTATCCACAAGGAAGGGCTCTCGGACAGAATCTATTCTATACTAACTGTGTGTGCGTGTACAAGCGTCTAAGTGTCTATATGAGATGCGAGGGGCAGAAAACTTTCCATGGCAGCAGGGCTATGAATCACTTGCAGGAGGACGGAAAGGCTGAGTCCCTTGCTTGTGAGCAGAGGAAATGTTTACTTAAATCACTAGACAGGAATGCATCGGCTGAAGAGCAAAATAGATAATTCGAAGGTGAAATACAGCTTCTTGGCAGGCAGGCGAAAACTAGCCGAGGCAGGCACCGTTAGCTGCACAGGGAGTAGGACAAAGTTCATGGATACAGATGCAAGCTCAAGCTGAAGCTGTCAGAGGCAGAGAGCAGGGAAAGGCTTGAGGACAGAATCGGGCCTACTTGCCTGAACTGTAAAAATGGAGTAACTTAGCCATATAAAGTCGGTGGCCTTTCATGCTTAGGAATCGAATATCCAGCCCATAGATGGCGGATCTGACAGAGAACATGTTGACGGTAGACACACATATGTTTGCGTCTTTAGAAACTGGAACTGGAGGGAACATACATGTACTTGTAACATGCATATAGAACCGTTGGGGTCCAAGATAGGGGACATAACTGATCAGGAAAATCCACATTTCCACATTCCCTCCTTGTCCCCTACTTGCCCTTCAAGAGATATCAATCTTCATCATTCCATCGATTTGCTCATGGAGCATCATTTCTTCTTCCTTCTTCTTCCGGCATTTTGAACGAGAACTTTGATATGGAATGCATGATGTGGCACACAGACCACAAATCGCTGGTCCACATTGCAGACATAAACAACAACTGAAGAGCATAAGAAGGCCAATACCTAGGAAGGATAAAACTCTCCATCCCCAGGCTGATATCACACTCCAAAACCACCCGGACCACGTCCAAGTGCCTGGATCCTCGTGTATCTGGCTTACAATCTTATGAAGGCGTGTTATAGCTTTATATACAGATGGCGAATTTTCTGGTATGAATATGCAGCAGCTGGATCCGATGATCCTGCAAGCTCCGCCCCTATCGGCCAGGATGACGTCAAGGACAAGACGATTCTGGAGAACAACAATTCTCATCACTGATTGTTCCTCTGTCAGATTGCCTAGGGCGGCTATAGTCTCGTTTACTACAGCTTCAAGAGTCTTGGTTAGTCTACGTATCAGCTTACTATTTGATATTGTACCTATATAGGGAAAGATACCTTTATTGAAATCTACATACTTGTCCCATGCCGTTTCAGTATAATCGACAACCGGGAGATCTCTACGCTCTCTTTTGTGTACTAAATGAACATTTCGATAATAATCAGGGGGAGCTAGGAAAACAGGTGGCAAAAGGAATGCTATGTAACAGGTACCATCCCAATCTAGAGGCAGACGCATATATGCCGTCTGACCACATATAAAGTAAGAATGGCGAGAAGCTCTAAATGAAGATTTGCCTTGATCACTATATTCTACTGTAGTAACGCATTGGCTATGGCCCATATGTATGGAACCAACTTTTCTTACACATAATTCACCCTTAACTGGAAATACTGACATAGTGGGCAGAATTAGCTCAACTTCGGATTTGACATTCAAAATCATAAGATTAGGCGTAAAATTACCTAATTTATACACTTCATTTTCTAAATCAGTTCCTGTTCTACTGGGGTGACCCTCCTTATTGGGGTGACAGACTTTGAATAAAACTAGATTCAGATTTCCCCATATCCAATGTTGTTGATAAACTGCTGTGTCTGGGTCTATGGAATTTAATAAACTAAACCATGCTCCACAGGAGCCATTGTGTGTGAACGGATGTGGAAAGAAAGGCAGAACTCCTTTGGTATTCTGATAGGGAGGGAGTCGGCCACACACCCAACAATTGGTGGCATTACTAGTCTGATGGGAATGATGTAACATACTAATGAAGGTGTTATTGCGCAGCGCAAGTCTATAGGACAACTCATGTGGGGGTAGGTCACTAAAAGAATGTTCACCAGTTATATTGAAAACACGTTTAGAAACAGGATAGTACATATGCAACAATATACTTGCAGTAACTATTAAAAAACTCAAGAAAAACAAAATTAATAAAGTCACAATACAGTGGCTACGCAGTAATTTACAATAAGCATGTCGTTTCATTATGATTCTGGACTCTACGTGATTCAGACCTAAGGGGTACATGTCGGGACAGATTCAACCGCTTCACCTTGGAGAGGACTTAAACAATCAAATCGTCCGACAGTTTAGATCTGGACCTGAGTTTCTGCTTATAGAGTTCGGTGCTACTGGCCTCAGCCAAGGGTAGCTTTGAGTCAATGGGGGAAGACACACGGGCAGTACTGTCTGTGTCAGGAGGAAGTCCATGAAATTTCTTGATATGGCTGGAATGCACCCAGCCTTTCCTCCCTTCGATCTTCACAGCTGTTCTGGTCGTTAGCAGGACCAACTTAGGAAGCCTCCACCTTGGCTCCAGTTGGGTTTTCCGATCAAAATTCCTGACGAGAACATAATCACCGGGAATTACGTCATGAGGTTTCACCTCGGTGTTGTCGGGAAAAGCTGCGACTACCTGTGAACGACAAGATTGTAGTGCAGACATCAAAGAAGCCAGGTAATCTGTCAGCATATTACAGTCAACATCAGTTATTTTACGGGGTATAGGCGTCCCCCACATATTCGGTGGTCTACCAAAGATCACTTCATAAGGGGATAGCCCTGTTCGAGAGTGTGCTACCATCCTCATGTAAAATAGTGCAACTGGTAAGGCTACTATCCAGTCCACACCTTTTTCCTGACATATTTTAGACAATCTGATTTTTAAAAGCTGATTGTGTCGTTCCACGAGACCTGCTGCCTCGGGGTGTCGGACACAGTGGAATTTCCACTGATATCCCAACAAAAGTGAGACATGTTTCATTAATTCAGATGAGAAAGGCTGGCCGTTATCTGAATATACAACACGTGGTAACCCGTACCGTGGGAAGAATTCTCGAACTAGCTGCTTGGCAGTAGTCGGGGCAGTGTAATCTGATACGGGATACGCCTCTGTCCAACGGGAGAGAGCGCAGACAACTACGAGAACATATTTGAATCCTCGACAACGTTCCATCTGAATATAATCCATCTGGAGGACTTCAAAAGGATGGTCAGGAGGCTGAAATCCACCCTGCTCTACGGGAACACTCTTTCCTGGATTAAACTGACAACATATCATACAAGTACGAACTTTTTGTTTAGCTGCTGCTCGTAAATGTTTGTTGAACCAAATGTGCTGAATGCTGTCTAGCATAGCCTTCTCTCCTAAATGTGCTGGACTGTGAACTGTAGCTATAATGGCTTGAACCATGGAATCAGGGAGAAACCATACAGATTTCTCCTTCGTCATCCATCCTTGATCTGTCTGGATCCCTCCTAGTTCAGTCCACTTCTTCATTTCTTCTGCTGTGGCATGTGTCTGTATGTCAATTACGTCAAGTGCGGGATCCTTAATTGTCATACACTGTGTTGGTGTCTGAACTATTGGCTTTGTCATGTCTAACGTGCGATTCTGAGCAGTCTGTTTAGCTGTTCTGTCAGCTAAATCATTGCCTTGAGAAATGGTATCAGTAACCTTCGTGTGTGCTTTACATTTCATAATCGATATAGCAGTGGGTAGATGTATTGCGTCTAACAAAGCATGAATGAGGGGTCCGTGCTGAATGTGGGCACCATGGGAGGTTAAATAACCTCTCTCTCGCCACAGCACGCCGAAGTCGTGTACAACTCCGAATGCATAACGTGAGTCAGTGTATACATTAACTTTCTTATTTGTGGCTTGAATACAGGCTTTTGTTAGAGCAATAAGTTCTGCTGCTTGGGCTGACAAAGTATCTATACGATTTGTCTCAATAACTTCAGTGTCTGTTGTGACTGCATACGCGGCCACTAAATCTCCTGTACTTGTTCTCATGCACGATCCGTCTACATACAACGTCAGGTCTGGATCTAACAATGGAACGTCTGTCAAGTCTTGTCTAGGTCTCGTCTTTATTTCAATGATTTCAACACAATCATGAGCTAGTGGGTCTGTTCCTTTTACAGGTAATAGTGTAGCAGGATTCAATGTATTACACCGTCGGATCTCTATGTGTGGTTGAAACAATGTCAGTTCATAACCGGTAAGTCTTGCTATGGTCAAGTGTTGTGTTTGTGTTCGGTTCACAAGAACCTCTACTGCATGTGGTACTTGTACTGTCAATGGGTGTCCTAATACTATGGCATCGCTTTGTCTGATTGCTAAAGCTGTCGCTGCCACTGATTTCAGACATGCAGGCAAAGCCTGAGCTACGGGATCTAATGTACTGGAAAAGTAAGCACATGGCTTGCGTGATCCTGCTTGATCCTGAGTGAGTACTGACAAGGCAGTACCTTCGCGTTCTGTAACAAAGAGTGTAAAATGTTTGCTATAACATGGTGTTGCTAAAACAGGTGCTTGACATAAGGCTTCCTTTAGGCTTTCAAAAGCTTGTGTATGTTCCTGAGTCCAAGGGAGAACAGTCGATGTGGCTGCCTCCTGTGTGGTTAACTGAATGAGTGGTTTTGCTAGAAATGCGTACTGAGGGATCCACTGCCTACAATATGAAGTGAGGCCTATGAAAGCTCGCACCTCCTTTTGTGTCTGGGGTATTGACATGTTAGCAATTAACTGGATGCGATCTGGTGTAAGCTGCCTTCCCTCCTTGGACAGCGAGTGACCAAGATAAATAACTCGCTGAACACAGAATTGCAGCTTAGAAGGGGACACCTTGTGCCCCTTGTCGGCTAGGAAATGTAAAACTGTCAGAGAAGCTTTTTCACATTCTGGCTCGCTTCTCGCGGTGATCAGCAGATCATCGACATATTGAAGCAGTGCAGTATTGACTGGCATGTGGATACTGTCAAGTTCTCGTTTCAGTGCTTGGCTGTAGATGCTGGGGCTTTCTGTGAATCCTTGGGGAGCGCGTGAGAATTTAAAGCTGCGCCCATTCAAACTGAATCCGAACAAGTATTGGCTTTCCGGATCTATTGGGACGCTGAAAAAGGCATTCTTGAGATCGATTACAGTAAAGAATGTTGCTTCGGAATCAATTGCTGTCAACAATGATGATATATCAGGGACCACAGGGAATTGTGGTACAATACACTTGTTTAGTTCACGCAAATCAATAACCAATCGGTACACTGGTGGGGCAGTAGGATCAGTTCGTTTAAGAATCGGAATTATCGGTGAATTACATACATTGGAGTCTGTTTCTACAACTACTCCCTGGGCAATTAGCTCATCAATGATTTTCAGCAAAGCCACTACAGCATCATGCGGTAACTTGTATTGTCGCATTCGTGGTAGTACCACTCCTGCTTTCAGTGTGACTCGATAGGGTGTAATGTTCATGCAGCCAACATCCGTAGGGCCTTGTGCCCATAGATGTACTGGTAAAGTCTGTAGTCGGGGATCCATGTCTCTGGACACATAGTGACCTTTAAAATCACGTAAAAACAACCTTACTCCTTCCGGAGAACAACATATTATGGCTCCTAGTGCTTTCAGAGTTTTAATTCCTAACAGGTTTTCTGGGCATGATTTAGTAAGCAATAAATCTGTAGTTCGTGTCAAAGGTCCTATCGTAAGTGGTAGAGGCTGTGATACTTCATTAATAATAGGTTTTCCTGAAAAACCAAGGGAAACATTTTGAGAGCCTGAGAGGGGTGCCCCTGGAACTTCACTACGTTTTATGGTTGTTCGACTTGCCCCTGTATCGAGTAAGAATTTTCTATCTTGACCTAATAATTCACTATGCACATAAGGTCCTTCTTGATCTACAGGAATCTCGATAAGCGGTAAGTCAACTTCCCTCTCTAGGCTGGTTCATGCGTAACGCTGATACTCAGGGTATTCATACTGTGCAGTCTGATACATTTGTCGTGTTGTGGTTTGTGTGGCAGTAGCAGGCAACGGTGGTGCAGCTGGCACAAACTGTATGGGTTGCTGTGAGGCTGGCGTGGACTGTTGCTGAACTGGCATGGACTGTCCATGCTGCATAGCTCCTTGTTCATTCTGATCTTGTCTAACTAATCGTGGTCTCTCTTTTGAAATACCTGTAGCTATATTACGTTTCAGGACAGGACAATCGTGTACATAATGGCCTAGTTGTTTACAGTAATTGCAGGTTCCTTTTACAGGAACTGCGGAATCACCAGAATGTGTCACACCCTTTTTGTGACCATCTCCTGGTACTGTCTGAGAAACTAGCATTTTCATTTTTGTATCCTTCATGCGTCTATGCTCGTGTTCTTGTTCATCCCTAATTCTATTGTGATGATACTGTAACATTTGTAGCATTTGCGACGGAGTGTTACTTTGCCAGGTACTCTCGAATTTCAATATTCTATTCTTTACTGGAGGCAATGCATTTTCCACTAATTTAGTCACAAATAAATGTGGATATGAGTCACTACTTGCTTTTATACCACTATTTATACCAAAACATTTTTCAAATCGAGCATAATAATCGCTTGTGTCTTCATCTTGCTTTTGTTTGCAGGCTGTAATTGCACCCCAATCTTCTTTTTTTGTAGTTAATAAACGTGGCAGTACCTGTACTAGTAAACCTGGTAACAGTTTAACTTTATCCCCGAGCCCTGAACCTGCAGTTCGGCCCCTTTCTTCCTCTGCTAATGCTGTCCAGTCTATCTTTTGGTCTCCCACTTCCCACTCTTTTTCTTTCAGTTTTTCATAAATGCCAGCAGGCAAAAGCACCTTTAATATCGTCATAATATCAGGAAAGGTGTACTCTCCCATCAGTAACATATCTTTAATTTCTCGGTGGAAACCCGCTGGGTCTTTGTCATGACTAGGTACTACTTTCTTCATTTCTAATAATTCCATTTTTGATATGGGTGTGTAAACAAATACACGGTGAAACTCATTGTCTTCGCCTTTTATTGGGTGCACTTCTCGTAAAGGATTTTGTCTATCCATATAGTACGGCGCTCTTTCTCTGCGGGGCAGCGAGAGAGAATCCGGACTTACAAAAAGGACATACTGCTTACGTGACACTAATATCTCTTTAATTAGCTTGTTACTAGAACCTCTCCATCTGTTCGTGAGCAGTTCCGTTAATATATCAGGTAAAGGACCAGGGTCAGCATGTTGGCTTTTATATAATATAAGGAGTTGCTGAATCATATAGATTCCAGCTAAACGTTGTTCATCTGTACTGAGATTAAAAAATGTGTGTGCTACGGTCTCATCACCGTATTGTTCAGGACTGTCAATCCAGTGAACGGCTGATCTGGCTAATTCTTGCTCATCCATGGAATCGAGGAGGTGGTAACCCCTTCGTTCTCGTAGTATTTTATCTGCGGCTTGAAACGAATGTTCAGGAGACTTTAGATTTATTACAGGCGTCGGATACGTTCTGCTATTATTTGGACATACAGAGTGTATTGGATCAGAAAAACATCTAGTATTTTCACAGGATCCTCCTCTGCCTACATAGGCTATGGTCTCTGACTGTCTTGCGGAATTCCCTGATTCGGACACTTCATCTTGCTCAAACTCGTCTGTTCCCAATCTTTCTTCATGAATGCGCTCTATTTCTTTACGGATTTTTCGGCACATGGCTATTATACAATTTTGTTTATCGTGTCTCCCTTCTGATATATTCTGACTCCATCTTGTAAGAATAAGCATTGCATTCGGGTCTACCCCCGGACGATCTTGATTTCTGATTACACAGTTTATGAGGAAACGTAACAGTTCCCCCTGTATTTCTACTTTCTGGAATTCCATAGCTCTGTTAATACATCCTGGATCTCGTCCTGTTTGAACAAAATGATATATGTTATCTAGATGCGTAGTCATTCCTGGTAACCTTGCTAAATACTCTGCGGCTCGCCTGATACGTAATGATGCCAGGACCATTTCGTCCTCTTTACCAACCACCGGGTCATATCTACAATTAACAAGGAGTTCCTTAAGCGTACGTTCACTTACGAATTTTGGTGTACGTGAATGTGCTGACTCTTGAAAGACAAGTTTATTTATTCTAGGTGGTGTAAAGGTACTGCTAGCACCTCCCGTGGCCCTATCTGGGGCGTCGGGTGTGAATGGGTTCGTTGAACGTGACACAGCAACTATTGGTGTCGATACCTCTGTAGAGTCGACTGCGGAGACAGATGCAGAAACAGATGTGCTTGCCGAAGCTTGTGTCGGGACTTGCTGTTGCACGGGAACAGATACCTGATCCTGACGTTGAACCCTTCCGCCAGACGGTCTATGTGGTGCGGCGTTAGCATACTCGGGAGCTGCGTCGTCTAGATATGAGGAGAGAAAAACATCTTCTGCGGTTCTGGGATGCCCTTTTGGATGTACCTTAATTGGAAATAATGGGGGTGGCAAGTCTTTTGGCATCTCTGGAGCAGCCTTAGGTAGTCCTTCGGCTAGAAGGGGATACATACCATTCATAAGAGCATTTCTTTGTCTATTTATTTGTTCTGATTTCACTCGGATACCTTCCTCAATTAATAGATTTTCTTGAACTTTATTTGAACTTTCTTTACTCCTCTCTTCTTGTCTACGTGCTTTTTCTGTTCGTCTATGAGATTCTTTACGCCATAACTCAACAGCGTCTTTCTGTGACTGTCTGACCTTTCTTTTCCATAACTCTTCCTCCACTTTCATGATGCACTCTGCATCCCAGGTTCCCGCTGCGGGCCACCTTTGACTTTCTGGTAATCCTTTGGTATAATCTACCCATAGATCAAGAAACAATATGGCATCTAAGCCATGCTTATGGTACATAAAATGTCCTGGAGTGTCCCTAGGAGGAATAGGAACTGCTTCTTCAAGCACCCCTTTTCTGGTAGTAATCTGTCTTAACTTCGAGAAGAGCGGCATATTGCCAACTGATCTGATACTTACTCTTGAACTTACTTAATACGAAAAAAACACAATAATGAACAGTGAACAATGAACAATCATTCATACCACAATGTGCAAGACATTTCTGAATACTTTAAACATTAAACATTAAACATTTTAACAACGACCGACAATGATGACAGTCTGCCTAACTAATCACCACGCTGAATTCTTGACAATAACTGAATACTTCGGAATACTTGATATACTGCTACACAGTACATATACACTGCTAAACAGTGCAGACCGGATTTGTGTACCCAAATCCGTCTTGACCGGCACAACCTATGTGCGCGTCAACACGCCTCCCCGGCGATGGTACTCACCGAGTAGCTCCTTGAAACGGAAGGCCTCAGAGAATGGACAGGACTTGATGACTGCTGACAGCGGACCCTCTGGACGTCGGGATTTCGAAAAACCTGGTGGGCCTCGGTATACCTCGGATCTTGCTCTCTCAGCTAGGCTCTGGTCGGGATACTTCGCACTTCTCACCGCCTCGTCTGGGTTGATCGCAGCCTCAGTCGCCCCCGCTTGACCGGAGGGAGCTTACAGGAAATCCTGCTGGTACGCGTTTATGGTCCGTCCAGCTGTGGCAGGAGACCGGGCCTGCAACGCACCGCCGGCGCGTGAGATGAGAAAGTGTCCCTGTTCGGGCGCCATTATGTGGTAAATAAAATACCGGACTGAATTTCATACGGAATCTTAAAATAAAGTAAAATAGCTCAAAATAACAAGAGGCAGAATCCGTGGTATAAGAGGTTTTCTAAATGGGCTTTATTCCATTCAAAATGGCCGACTCGAGTCACGGCCTTCAGGTTCCGTCACCACGAGGGTTCAGGAAGTGAAGTACAATACTTTATTGACAGTCATGCATTTTTATAATAAGCACATTACAATGAAACGAATGTAGAAGGCGTAACATTTGATAAGAAAAGTGACATGACAGGTGCGTAATCGAAACTAGGCGTAATAAGGAATAAAAGAAACATGATTGGTTAGGATTATCAGACATAGGTGGATCTATAAGATAATACTTGGCATAGATGCGCGCGCAGCAGTATGACGTGTAATTGACGTGCAACTAGGGGGTGAAGGGGACTTGACATTAACTCTACATATGGAGACGAAAAGTCTGAGGGGTCAAGTCAACCTAATCCCAAATCATATCTAACATCCTATGTTTAGAGAACTATGTTATCCACAAGGAAGGGCTCTCGGACAGAATCTATTCTATACTAACTGTGTGTGCGTGTACAAGCGTCTAAGTGTCTATATGAGATGCGAGGGGCAGAAAACTTTCCATGGCAGCAGGGCTATGAATCACTTGCAGGAGGACGGAAAGGCTGAGTCCCTTGCTTGTGAGCAGAGGAAATGTTTACTTAAATCACTAGACAGGAATGCATCGGCTGAAGAGCAAAATAGATAATTCGAAGGTGAAATACAGCTTCTTGGCAGGCAGGCGAAAACTAGCCGAGGCAGGCACCGTTAGCTGCACAGGGAGTAGGACAAAGTTCATGGATACAGATGCAAGCTCAAGCTGAAGCTGTCAGAGGCAGAGAGCAGGGAAAGGCTTGAGGACAGAATCGGGCCTACTTGCCTGAACTGTAAAAATGGAGTAACTTAGCCATATAAAGTCGGTGGCCTTTCATGCTTAGGAATCGAATATCCAGCCCATAGATGGCGGATCTGACAGAGAACATGTTGACGGTAGACACACATATGTTTGCGTCTTTAGAAACTGGAACTGGAGGGAACATACATGTACTTGTAACATGCATATAGAACCGTTGGGGTCCAAGATAGGGGACATAACTGATCAGGAAAATCCACATTTCCACACGGCGCAGGGCACGCCTTAATCTCCTGAGATCACCTGCTTTGTTAAACAGACACACAGGACATTCTGTTGAGCGTAGGAGATCAGGTTTATTAGCTGCAGCTAAGTACATTTGTCCCAGAACTACACTCAGTATGTTCTTAGGAGACTGCCACTTTACTCCGTGGCGCACAATCTTTTATAGCGCATAGATTCACCAAGAACACTCCCAATGCATACATGGTTATCCAATGAGAAGAGTTTGAAAACAAGATATAACCAATGAGAAAAGTTTGAAAACAAGATATTAGGTAACCCAAATAAACCTCTTTTCCAACTGTTTTTGTCACCCCTCCCCACAAGTTAATCAGTGGTAGTGTCTACAACTCAACTTGCAGGTGGCAGAACATATTTGTATGCTTTGGAGGACAGTTGTGAAATGAGAGAATACAAGTAGAGAATAGCGAAGGCCAGAAGATAAGATAAAGTCAGGAAAGAATGGTGTGAACAGACAGACAGTTGAGACAGGGTTTAGTCAAACCAGACGAGGATTAGTGGACTCAGCCAGTCCCTGACATCAGTCTCGTAAACAGAGGCAGAAGGTTATTTGACACGTCGCAGTAAGATCAGCAGAAAAACTTCGTTCATTGTGCTGCCTGAGTGAGGGCAACACAAAATGGCGGTGGAACACAACTGAATACAAGTGAGATCGAAAATTGAATTTCCTCAGAGACCTGGATCAACGCCGCCTACGCCCCCGACATCAACACCGCCATCCTGGACGGTTACAAGATCCAGAGGTAGGACCGCCCCAACCGCCCAGGAGTAGGTCTCGCCATCGCCCACAAGAGCACCCTCTGCCTCACCACCTCCAGAAACCTTCCCCTCCGCCGAACACCCGCACTTCCAGCTCCAGACCAGCCCCAGCACCACACTCCGAGGAACTCTCATCTACAGACCCCCCGGCCCCCGGACAACCTTCGCCACCACCATCACTGACTTCATCGCACCCCACACCATCGCATTAATGAACTACGTACTCATTGGAGACCCCAACTTCTACCTCGACAACCCCAGCGACCCCAACTCCACCATCCTGCGTGACATCGGACTCAACCAACTCATCACCATACCAACACACAGAGCAGGACACACCATCAATCCCATCTTCGCAGCAGGCAACAGTGTTCACTTCAGCCACACAACGCAACCTCCATGGACTGACCACCACTGCGTTCACGTCACCATCGACAAACTCAAGGCACCTAAACCAGCACCCTACCCGCCACGAAGGAACTGGAGCAAGGTCACTGACGAGCAACTGAACGCCACCCTCACTCGAGACAACCACACCTAGACATCCGACGCAAAAACCGCAGCCAGAGAACTCCACACTTGGATCTCCAACTGCACAGACGAGCTTGCCTGCTACGCAACCCCGGCAACCAGTGCCCCAGGAAAGCCACCTGGTTCACCACTGATCTCCAAGAAGCCAGACGCAACTGCAGACACCTGGAGAAGAACTGGAGGAACACCAAGACAACCGAAAACTACTCCACCTACAAGAATGGCATAACGGACTACCACAACCAAATCAGAACAACCAAAAGGAACTTCATCCACAACAAAATCCTTGCAAACTCCAAGGAACTCTTCACTGTCATTCAGGAATTCACCAACCCACGCTGCGAGAGCACAGACATTCCACCATCCCAAGACCTCTGCGACAAGCTTGGAACCTACTTTCACATCAAGATCAGAACACTCTATGACAACTTTGACGCCACAGACAGCCCCCCCCCCCCGGAGACACCTGCCAGCCCACCACCTCCGACTGGACACCGACTGGACACCAATAACTACAGAGGACACTGCCATGACCATGAAAGGCATCAACTCGGGGGCCCCCAGGACCCCTGCCCCCCGCATATCTACCACAGAGCCGTGGACACATCGCACCCAGACTGCAACACACCATCAAAACCCCTTTCACAACAGGCACCTTCCCAGATGACTGGAAGCATGCACAAGTCAGGCTCCTGCTCAAGAAGCCCACGGCCGACCACTCTGACCTCAAGAACTACCGGCCCATCTCGCTCCTCCCCTTCACAGCCAAGGTGGCAGAGAAAGCAGTAAACAGGGAACTGACACGATTTATTGAAGAGAACGCCGTCCTCAACCCCTCCCAATCCGGATTCCGAAGCAACCACAGCACGAGACCACCCTACTAGCTGCCACAGACGAAATCCGCACCCTCTTGGACCAAGGCCATTATGCAGCCCTCATTCTCCTCGACCTGTCTGCAGCTTTCAACACCGTCTCTCACCACACACTAGCCCCCAGACTACACGAAGCGGGCATACAAGGAACAGCCCTGGACTGGATCTGATCGTTCCTCACCGGAAGAAGCCAAAGGATCAGACTGCTGCCCTTCCTCTCCGCTCCCACGGAAATCACCTGCGGAGTCCCACAGGGGTCATCTCTGAGCCCAACCCTCTTCAACATCTACATGGTCCCCCTCGCAGCCACCGTCCAACAACACGGCCTCAACATCGTATCCTACGCTGACGACACCCAGCTCATCGTCTCCCTCACCAGAGATCCCGCCACCGACAAACTCAACTTCCAAAGAGGAATGCAAGACATCGCAGTCTGGATGACCAATAGCTGCCTAAAACTCAATGCCAAGAAGACAAAAGTCCTCATCCTCGGAACCACCCCCTCAGCATGGACAACACCTGGTGGCCCACTGCCCTTGGAAGCCCACCTACCCCCTCAGACCATGCCAAAAACCTCAGCATCGTAGTCGATTCATCACTCACCATGAACCAACAGGTCAATGCCGTCATCTCCAGCTGCTTCAACACCCTCCGCATCCTTCACAAGAGTTTCAAATGGATCCCCCCTGAGTCAAGGAAGAAAGTCACCCGCGCACTCATGACCAGAAGACTGGACTATGGAAACTCTCTCTATGCTGGCCATTAACAAGTCCCTACTCTGTAAACTCCAGACAACACAGAACACCACGGCCAGACTCGTCATCAGCGTCCCCCGGCACGAACACATCAACCAACACCTGCGCAAACTCCACTGTCTCCCGGTGGAGAAGAGAGTCACCTTCAAAGTCCTCACTCACGCCTACAACTGCCTACACAAGACGGACCCAAATACCTCAATGACAGAATAAACTTTCACGTACCCAAAAGAAACCTTCGAACTGCTAACCTCGCACTGGCTGAAACCCTGCGCATCCACAGAGCCAGAGCAGGCGGAAGATCCTTCTCTCACATCGCAGCAAAAACCTGCAACGAGCTACCGGCAGACATCAGATGCGCCCCCTCCCAGAACACCTTCTGAACAGCAGTATGGTGAGTGAGCAGATGTGTGAGTGCTTGCATGGATGTGTGAATGGGTATGTAAGTGGTTGTGTGTATGTGCGAGTGAGTGAGTGTGAGTGTGTGAACGCTTGTATGGGTGACTGAGTGGCTGTGTTGAGAAGCTGTATGAGTGAGTGGGAAGGTAAATAAGTGGGTGTGTGTGTAGCTGTACGGAGGAGTGTGTGTCTATGTGAGTGGCTGTACGGATGAGTGACTGGTTGTGTGAGTGGCTGAATGCGTGAGTGAAGGGTGGTATGAGTGCCTCTATGGAGGAATGACTGGGTATGTGAGTACTAGTATGGGTCTGTGAATGGGTATGAGAGTGGTTGTGTGGGTGTGTGAGAGGAAATATGAGAGGTTTATTTTTTATCTTTTTAAATGTATTTTGTCCTCATTCATAAATAAGTGAGTTGTCTGAAAGCAGTCAACTGCACTTTCCTGGATCCAAACAGAGGGGGGACACAACCGTGTGAGAATCTTATCACCTCAAGGACTCCTGGAGCAGCTGACCGCAAGACTCCTGGGGGTAGGACTGGGAAGAGCGTGACCTCCTTCCCTAAAATGCAGCCTCCATTCCTTAAACTCACTTATTTCATAATCATTGTACTTTTGTTTTTTAGGAAGTTGAAATATCAAGTTTACTAATCCAATCCTCCCAGGCCCCCCAAAATCTAATTATTTTCCTCGACATACAGCACTGGTCCAATTTATAGACTCTTTTAACAGAGGCAACCCAATCTAAAAATAGTGGAGGTTTTGGGTATACCCATTTTAAACAAATGTCTGTTCTGGCCAGAAGGATTAAAACAAATAAAAGTGAAGCTTGACGTTTAGAGAGCTTACAACTAGTACTCTCCTCAGGCCAGATTCCAAAGATAACCAAAACCAAGCTTACCTTGATTTCTTGCCCAAGGACATCCTGATGATATCACAGATGACATCATCCACAGAACCACTCACACACAAACTCAAACCCCATTCAACCTCTCATATGGGAATATGAGAGGTTGTATGGGGTTTGAGTTTGTGTGAGTGGTTCTGTGGATGATGTCATCAGTGTCATCAGTCATATTCCCATATGAGAGGTTGTATGGGGTTTGAGTTTGTGTGTGAGTGGTTCTGTGGATGATGTCATCAGTGATATCATCAGTTATGTCATTTGCGATGTCATAAGTGATGTCACTGATCCTTTCATGAGTGATGTAATATGTGAGGTCATAAGCAGTGCATTGCGGGGGCTTAAGTTATAGTTAGCTCAGGTAACTATTACTGCTAAATTTCACGGGTTTTGTGCGAGTGAAATCTTAGCCTAACTATCACATCCCTGTGACCTCTGTTTTTTAAAGTAAATTTCTATGGTTTTTTAGTAGTAGTAGCGTTTGAAGAGTGGTGGAGAATGTTGGGGTGTCTCTGACCAGCTCTCAGGAATCCCACTATATGGGACTTACTGGAGGTGAAAAGAGGGCTTCTTGGCCCCCAAGGTCCCTCAGCATCCAAGAGGGCTTCATCCCCAACCAGTAGTGTGCCAGGAGGTGCGTTTGCAGAGTCATGGAAAAAGCGGGCATGGGCTCCAAAGACCTCTCAGCAATCCCACTGTGTGGGACTCACTGGAGGTAACAGGAGGGGTAGTTGGCCCCAAGTACCATCAATAGCCCCCAATCAGTTGTGTGTCAGGAGCCTCATTTGCAAGGTGGTGGAGAAAGGGGGTGTGGTCTTTGACAACCTCTCACCAATCCAGCTGTGTGGGGCTTACTGGAAGTTACCGGAGGGATAGTTGCCCCCAAGGACTCTGAGGAGTAAAGCAAACTTCATCTCCTAACCAGTAGTGCACCAGCGTGGGACTTACTGGAGGTAACAGAAGGGGCTCTTAGGACCCTCAGCATCCAAGGGGACTTCATCCTTCAACCAGTAGTGCACTAGGAGGCATGTTTGCAGAGTGGTGAAGAAAGGGGGCAGGGCCTTCAATCACTTCTCAGCAATCAATCCCCCTTTCCCTGTGTGGGACTTACTGGAGGTAAGGGGAGGGGTTGTTGGCCCCCAAGGACCCTCTGCAGCCAAGGGGACTACAACCCCCAACCAGTTGTGCACCAGGAGGCGCGTTTGCAGAGTGATGGTGAAGGGGACGGGGCATCGGGCGACTTGCCGGTCTGGCTTTTTTTGATTAATTAAGGGAGGGGTGCCAAATTGCCCCCCATCCCTGGGCCTATTTTAGCCTCTGGGGAACCCATCCCATCCCCTGAGGCCAGGCCTTTTTTGAATGGAGGAGGAGGCAGGGCAGCCTCCCTCCCCAGGCTGATATCGGCCCTAGGGACCCTTCCTTCTGGGTCCACCTTTTTGGGGGGATTTTTTTAATTAAAGGGGGAGGCCGAGCGTCTCCCCTCTCGGACTGATTACGGCCTCAGGACCCTCTCTGTGAAAGACTGCAGACAGTACAAAATGTGGCGGCACGGTTGATTTGCGGGGCACCACTACGTCATCATATTACCCCGTACCTGCGACAACTTCACTGGCTTCCAATTGCCAAACGAATAGAATTTAAGGCGCTGACCCTAGCCGTTCGAGCTAGTAAATGTTAAGGGTCGCTTTACCTAAGGAAGAAACTCCGCCCCTACCATCAAGCCAGATCTTTTCGATCAAATATTAAGCATTTTCTTGTCATCCCTTGATTCTCAAAATCCAGAATGGGAGGTAAATCTTTTGAGGTGGGTGCTACCCAGTACTGGAATAACTTACCTCTTGAGCTCCGCCTGATTCAGTCTGAGTTGGAGTTCCGTAGGTCTTTAAAAACCTGGTTATTTAGTCACTCTGGTTAGCTTTCCTGACCTCTTGTTCTGCCCCTGTCTGCTGCAGCGCCGGGACACCCCGTTGGGGGTAGCTGTGTGCTTAATAAAATTCTTTATTATTATTATTATTATTAAAGCAATTCTGCTCTGCTTCGAGCACACAAGAGCATTTTTTATGCTCTTGCTTGCTAGAAGTGGAGCATTTGCTGTGGCTTGCAGCAGCAGTAAAGCTCCCACCAAGCCACAGCAAACAGCTATGTCCCAGGGGTGGGCACCTGGGACATAGCAGGAGTCGGCCCTGGGGGGTTGCGGTCCCCAGGGCTATGTATGGCTCCAGGAGGGAGTCCATGCTTCATTTTTTTAAAAATCAGATCTCCCCGAAAATGTAAAAACAATATGCTTTTTTGGCTCTACGGATGCATTGGGTTTCGGCGAAATCGAGGCCGGCAGATCGGAGGTTTCTTTTGGGTCATGGAATGTTATTCTCTCGTTGAGGTATTGGGGTCCTGTGTTGTGGAGGCACTTGTAGGCGTGGGTGAGTATCTTGAAGGTTACTCTCTTCTCAACGGGGAGCCAGTGGAGGTTCCGCAGGGGTTGGGTGAGGTGTTTGTGTCGAGGGATGACGAGGATGAGTTTGGCTGCTGTGTTCTGTATGGTCTGCAGTTTGCGGAGCAGGGACTTGTTGATTCCGGCATAGAGGAGCTTTCCGTAGTCCAGTCTGCTGGTTATGAGTGCGTGGGTGACGTTCTTCCTTGATTCAGGGGGGATCCATTTCAAGGTCTTTCAGAGGATGCTGAGGGTGTTGAAACAACTGGAAGGTGACGTTGTTGACCTGTCGGGTCATGGAGAGGGAGGAGTCAAGTACGATGTTGAGGTTTTGGGCATGGTCCGATGGAGTGGGAGGGCTGCCAAGGGCGGTGGGCCACCAGGTGTTGTCCCATGCAGAGGGGGAGGGTCCGAGGACGAGAACCTCTGTCTTTTCCGAGTTGAGCTTCAGGCAGCTTTTGCTCATCCAGGATGCAATGTCCTTCATTCCTTCCTGGAAATTGAGTCTGGTTGTTACGGGGTCCTTGTTAGGGAGAGGATGAGTTGGGTGTCGTTGGCGTAGGATACTATGCTGAGTCCGTGCTGTCCAACGATGGAGGCAAGGGGGTCATGTAGATGTTGAAGAGCGTGGGGCTGAGCGACGATCCTTGGGGTACTCCGCAGTTGATTTCCGTGGGTTCAGAGGGGAAGGGTGGCAGTCTGATCCTTTGGGTTCTGCCTGTGAGGAAGGAGCGGAGCCAGTCGAGTGTGGTTCCCCATATACCGGCATCGTGGAGTATGGTGGTGAGTGTGCAGTGGGAGACTGTGTCGAATGCTGCGGAGAGGTCGAGTAGGATCAGGGCCGCGTGTGTCCTTGGTCGTGGAGAGTGCGGATGTTATCTGTGGCGGTGAGTAGAGCGGTCTCAGTGCTGTGGTTGCTGCGGAATCCGGATTGGGAGGGGTCAAGGAAGGAGTTTTCTTTGATGAATTTTGTGCCGTTCATGGGCGCCACGACATATGCAAGCCGGCCTCATGCTCTTGCTAGACTTTGCTGTCGCAAACATGTCCTTCGGGCACACCAGATGTTTTCTGCTGTATGCAATCCCAAACATGCAGAATCGACAGCGGCTGCAATCTGGGGATGATCTCTCCTTGAGCAGCATCAAAATCTTCACGAACTGATGATTTGGAGTTGAAAACCTCCTCGAATTTACATTTGGTGGTGGGTTTTTTGTGCGAGTAGTCTTT